>NC_045476.1:70325769-70984935 GCF_009650955.1 Corvus moneduloides
CAAAAGTAGCATCATGCTTTTCTTCCCTATTGTTTTTCATAGTGTCTTCAAGGCACATGGTAACAATCACAGAGGAAAGGACTTATGCTCTAAAATATTTACCTGGAGAAAACAACTAAGTGTGCAATTTGCACAAAACCAGGTGAACAGATGCCAGCAGGTAGGGAAATGCCTATGGAGCAATCGCTCTGCGGTCACTGCAAAAGGGGTGAGGCTCTGGGTGTAGGTATCGCTGCTTGCAGAGAGCGAGGGTGGACAGGAACAGCCCCTCCCCCCCCCCCCCCCCCCCAAAAAACCCCCCTAAATAAATAAAGGAGTTGCCTGCAATAGAAAAGACAGAGTCACTTGCAATAGAAGGAAAGACCCTGCAGGTTGCTTGCTGCTGCTGACTAGCCTGCCCATATTCAAGCTAAGCCTACAGTCCCATCAGTGAGGACTGTGAAGCCAAGCTGAGTTTGAACTCACCAGCAGTAAAGGTTGTATAAGCTCATCAGCCTGGTAGCCTTCCCTCTGAGAGAGTTCATCAAGGCTGACAATCCCTGCTCAAGGGACTTGAGATCAGAACTGAAAGGGATGCTTGCAGGTCAGGTTTAAACCTCCAAAGCCTGTGGGTGGGTGAACAAAGAAGGGGTGGGTGTGTATGTAAAAATAAAAGACCGCAAGACACCTGGTTTCTCAATACTGCTACTAGCCTATTCCTTCCAACACCATTAATAGCATGCCAGACTTCACAGAAACAAAAGCAAGCAGCCAGGCTCTTCCTCCCTCGAACAATAAAATAGAATAGTAAATCAGAGGCAAAGACTGATTCAATTAGCCCAAGATCTTTTTTGATAAAGATTACTCAAATAAGCCACATACGGAAGCTCTCCGCATTTACAACATTTCTGCACCATTATTTGCAATAACATGACACCTCACTTTCCAGAAGGTGCCACACTGGATACTAATAGCACACTTATTATTAGATTTTCTGCATGGTTACATAAGCCTGCAAAAGGGGAAAAATGTAAATGATTCAAGAAGATATTCGTCTTGTGGTTCTCATGAAGTCTTTAGTATCTGAAGATTGAAGATGATCCCTCCAGGCAAGAAACAATCAATTTTTATGCTTCATTAAAAGAGTTCTTTTAGTACTTTTAACAAAATGCTCAAAGGCAAGTCAAGCAAAGAATATATATTTTTTTTAATCTAAACATTCTGCACTAAATTTTACTCTCAGATCTTCCAAACTCTTTTCCTAAAATTAAAATGAAGCTGTGCATGCAACTTTGTGTTTATTTTTTCCTCGCAATCTAACTATGATCTGAGGACATTTTACCCTGTCTTAACTCAACTGCACAAGTGGGCGTGAATTTCAAAAAAGGACATAATAAGGGCAAAAGCAAGGGAGGTATGAACTACCTCTGGGAATACTGAAGCAAGAAGACTTTCACCATAATACAGGATCATAAGTCAATGTCAGCTGCGCCAGCATAACTTACCCATGTCAACACACTGGCAGTAGGTGCTTGAGAACCTGTCCACCTGCATGACCAAGAGCACTTCTGCTCCATTATTCAGAAACGCACAGGTGATAGCAGTGATCTCTTAACTGCATGATGACTTATCTAATCCCCAGGCGACCTTTTCCCCAAAATCAGTCAGTGTCATACACTCATCCCCAAAGTCCATCTCTGCACCCACTGGATCTAAGCCTGCTGGCCTCCCTCCGGAAATACTGTCTAACATGACACACACCCAAAGGAACGGTGGGCTATGCCACTGCTATTAACCAAATTTATCTGGTATGACTTTACAGGTCCTTCAGCGGTATCACTACACTACACACAGCATCCTACAACGCAGCAGATGCAGGAAGGGTTTACTGCACACTACAGCATCTGTCCTTACCTATCAATGAGCAGAATGCTAATTTAAGTGTCATGTTGTCTCATACTTCACTGCTGTGCAAATGGCACATAAATGCTGCTGTCACTGGTGCATAGGGTTTGCTCGCAGATAAGTGCAATAAATCTAACACAAGTTCAGAGGGCTGCCTGACAAGTAGCTGCAAGCAGGAGTCACTGTTCTTCTCCCTTTAAACATAAATGGTCTCTAGTAAACTTACTTTTTGGAGGACTCAGCGCTCTTGCCTTAATGCATATGGAACAGTCCCCAGCCCGAGGCAAGCCTCTGGCAGGAGCAGGGATTGAGGTGGACATCCCCGACACAGCAGAAGGTTTTGCCACTGCACTGTCAGATCTAACACCTCTCTAGATTGCAAAGACAGCTCGACAGCTGGCTCACCTTGTTTCTGGCAAACATGTTACTCCCACAGCTCATATGCAAAGACATACAGTGCCTTCTGAGACACTCATTGAATTGCCCATGAGAAGGAAGTTTTAGGGTACTGTATTACTGTACCTTCATCTACTGAAAGAAGAAATAGAAATAAGGAAAAAGAAATCAACTACTGAGAAATTGCTAAGCCTTTACAGACAGTAAACTGTGGCAAGGGTTTTTTAGATCCTGCATCCACATCATGGTACAGGAGGCCTAATTCAACCTGCTTTCTTTACCTAAACTACAGCTGGTAGTAGCTATGTTCTGTCTGTACATCCCTGATAAGATGACCCTGATAAGCAAGCCCAGGATGCAAAAGGGTGCTTGGGAGAAGCAACCATTACATTCTGGAGAAGCAAAACCATGACCAGAACTTCGGGATTCTACCTTGTGATCTCTGTTTGCAAGAAACAAAACGGTTTTGTGTACTGATGGTCCTCAAATCCCCCGATGAATTTTCATAACTCTGATATTCAGCATTTTGAAAAAGGCCTTTTCTGTTCTGCAGTACTCCCTGAAGAGCCTACAGGTAGCTTTGAACAAACATCAGAGTACATCTGTGTCTCTGCTCAGTTCATTGCCAAAAATGTACTTTGTGTGGACCAGCATTTTTGAACCTCTAAACTTAAGTCAGGCTTCTAAATCCATTTTTAGGAACCTGAAAAATACTTGATTTTCAGATGTGCCAGGCAGCTGCATCTACTTGTTACTTATAGAGAGGATGCAGTTGTTCAGCACCGTTGAGTATTGGACCAGCTTTATTTAGGTCCATAACTTCAATCACCAGTGGAACAGCAAAGTCAAGTGAGATTCAAATCCTTTTCAAAGTGTCATGCTTTTTATACAAGTTAAGTGATAAAGCTGCCTGTATTAGTGAACACAAAACTGAACAGCTACTTGGAGCCACTTGTACCAAGCAACATCCCAGATTTAAGTAATTCCATTCAAGTGTAATGAGGTGCATTGCAATTTCAGGATTATTTACTACATTTGTTTAGTACAATCACTTTCCAGGATGCCTTAAAGCACTTTATTTGCAGAGCTGCAAAAATTGCCCCTAGGAATATGGATACAAGGTTTCACATTTTATTTTTCTGGAAACACTGAAAAATCTGAATAGAAAAACAAAAAAAAAAAAGCCACAGAAACACATGTTGGGAAACGCAGAAAAAGGGTATAATGTCCTTTTGAACATGCAGCTCTCAAACGAGAAGGAGAAATGCTTGCTTGTTCTTCATGCAGGTGGAAACTACCCGTATTTATGGAGGTATAGGAAGCAAAACAAGATAAAAAAGAAGAGGACTAATCTGAAATGTCTTGACTAACTTAATATACCAAGACTGAATTAGTAAGCAGAGTATTATATTAATTATTTACTGTCTTGCCTTAAGAGGATGTAGATTTTTGTGTGTGTATGCACATTTGGATTTTTTATACATTTATAACTGCTGATGTGAAGAGTTTTGTTCTTTGCCTCAGAAGAAATGATCTGTTCTGCCTTCATTTACACTGATCTAACTCTAAAATCCAACAGTTACATTGCTGTAAAATTACTATTATCAAGGGGAAGAACATTCTAAAATTATCCCTTCAGCAGAGAGCACGAAGCCTGAAACTCTCAGTGCTTTCAACACCATTTTATCGGGACTGTGATCTCGGCACGGCTGGTAATGCAGCCAGCCGAAGCCATGAAAGGGAGCTTGTGCCCAGCTACCACACCAGGCCATGTAAGACTTCCAGCTTTTTGACTGGCCGACGGGAATGTTGCTCTTAGTAACACAGCAAGATTGATTAGGTACAATAAAAAAAAGGGCGTTTGGAAAGACCAGCAGTGAAATAAAGTTCCTCCTCTATGAATGCTACTACAAGTGCATGCAAAGCAAAAAATTGCCGAGTAGTCAAAAAAAAGGCAAAATGTTCAAATATTTCAGATGCTCAGCTAGTAAGGAGATTCAGAGATTTGTTTATAATGGGACAAACCTCAGCCCTGTCTGATCCAGAATGAATGCAGCACGATCTCTCTGGTGAAGCACACACAAACCTACAACTGTATCTCTAGCATATCATCTCATGAAGGAGCACCCAACTACTCGCACTATAATTGTGACATTTGCCTTCAGGATCTTATTCTGACTTCTGCTAGTACTTTGCTACCATGGGGTGTAGGCTGGCCAGCAGAAAGAGATCTTCCCTGGAGAGCTGCACGCCTTCAGAAGGCTCCAGCAGACACATCCTGGACAGGGTGCCAGGGAGCAGAAATGACCGAAGTGAACCAGCCTTCTCTCTGATCTCTGATGATCCATGTCCCATTTCTTCCCCTTTGGGGCTGTTTCAGGCAATCTAGGCTTAGAAAACAGCTTTTTCCTAGAAGACAAGGGTAGAGGAAGGCAGTCCTGTTGGCCAGCTGAAAACCACAGAGGCAACTTCTTCAAAGGGTGCTCCCACAGCAGAAGGAATCGATTAGGACCAACATTTCTGTTGTGTGCTGTATGAATCCCACACACTCAACAACATTTTGTGGACTTATCCATCACAGACCGCTGAACCAGGTGATATGTTACCTGGATCCACAGACGTCTGTAAAATTTGCCCTGATGTATTGCACTGTAGTAAAAATTTCACCACCAAATGTGCTAGTTGCAAAAGGCTCCAAACCTATCAGCTAATCTTTTCCCAAGATGATTAAGAACGAGTAACACAGCACTGAAGTTTTACTCATCTGTAAAAAAGTATGACTCACCATGGGCAGGTGGTGAGCTCTGTACACCGCAACTGGTACACAGTAGGGCTTCCTGACTCCAAACAAGTATATGTCCCCCTGCTACCTCCACTCTGCCTCTCCATGCAAAGGCCAAGCATGGCACAGACAGTCCTGCCTTTCTCCTGGCTCTTGCTGGCTCTTCAAACTGGGCAGACAGCTGCCTGCCACAGGAAGTGAGCAGAAAAATGATGGTCTCAAAGAAGATGTGAGATGGTGACGATTCAGTGCCCAGAGTGCTCTCTTGGCCCATGGGATGGCTTTGAAATGACCTCCTTCCACACTTCATTGTTCCATGACATCTTCATAGGGTTCAACTTAGATTTTGGGCTGGATAACTCTCTTTCTCCCTTGGACTTTTCCCTTTCCTCTATATTCCTCATACGCGTGCCTGTTTCTTAGCATTTAGATAGCTACCCATGAAGACATACTCAAATTGTATACATAAAGAAATGCAGATTGGACCAGCTTTGCTGCAAATCCCTGCAGAGACAAGCCCAGCTAGTCTCTCCCCGTGCTACAAAGTTTGCAGAGCTGCTTTAAATATCTCTTCTCTTCAGAACACAGATTGGCTCGTCGAGGTGGTATATACACATTACTCTGTATACTCTGTATGTGTGAACATATGTTTGATAGCTAGATCACTCTATTCCAATACATAAAACTGCGTATACACTTGTTCTTTTAAAACCTCGCTGCTGCTGACAGTCACAGAGGTTCCCTCCAGGAATCTCACTCCTCGCTGCCCCACTCGCCCCTGGGAAGGTTTTCACTCCAGCCATCAGCAGGACTGTGAGGCTGGCTCCAGAGCGGAGCAACGATGCTGCGAGCATCAGCCAGAGGGGGCTGCGAGAGTGTGTTGTGAGATGCAACAGCCTCAAAGGGCTGAGGCTGCCGACTGTGCTAGAGGCTTTTCTCGCTTGCGTAAACCATTTCTTGAAATAATAATGCCTAAAATAGTGCAGCAAGTCTTCAGGTTCCTCTCTTTTTTATGCATGCAGAATTAGGCAGCCAGGATTGGAGATGTACATCTGCATGCTGGCTGGCTATTAGTGCTGGATACCTGAATATCTGTGTGCAAAAGCAGTCAGATCCTGGTACCACCAAACTCACGGAGATGGTGCTGTGTGTTCGCTCCCCAAGCAGTTTGTTAGCAGGGTCTCTGTGGTTCAGTGTTTTCTTACACAGAGAGATGTTAACACTAAAGAAAGGGACCAGACTTCTTGGGATAATGCACTTGATGGTGATAAAAATGTTTCCATGGAGCTTTACTGCAGAACAAAAATTGCTGCCCTTTATCTGATGTGCACACATTTCATACTTGCAATATGTCTAAAGTGATTTTATGACTAAATCCTGGGAAAAATGCAAAGAATGCTTGGCTAGAAGCATACTTTTCCAGTAAAAACACAACATGGCTTATTAACTGCGGCACTTGGAGAAGGCTATTCAACATTGAAGTGCATTTTTTTTTAGCTCGAGACTGAAAACATGTGTTCAGATATACGTTTTCTTTGGCTTCAGGCACTAATTTGACTGACTACATTAGAGGGGTCTCCAAACCCTTTTAGTGTACACTAGCTTCAGTACAAATGAAGTGGTATTCTATTAAACGTGCCACGATACTGCAGCTGAAGGCAAGGTTAAAACCTCCTGACTTTTTCAGAATATATTAAGCAGAAATAATGGAAACAAAAAGCTCCATTAGGTACCTCGTTAAGATTTTTGTAGTTGCTGATCAGCAACCTTGTTATGGCAACACTTTTCAAAGTCACTGCAAGAAATGTTAATTGTGGCAATGGCGGGTGGGGACAGCGCACAATGAACTGCGGGAGCAGTACTATTAGTGTTACCGTGAGAACAGATTATGCCATTTTCATTCTATCTTTGAATTCTGGTGGGTGTAGGGTGATGTGACTCTGAGTGATGTCAGATTACCCAGCCTACATTTTTCTTGGAAAGAAGCTCCTTCCTCCACTTCTCTAGCAGGAGGGCTTGTAAATACTGCGCTTAGGAAATCTCAGCTTTATCAGACTCTGAAACGATCCCCGGGCTATCTGGAATTTTTTTAGTTGGGCAACTGGAAGGTGTACACTTACTGAATACCTGGGAATACCAGAACGTGCTCACTTGGGTTTGTGAAATGGTGAGAACTGATAACAAGGGGTAGTTTTCTGCACTAATCCCCAGGAAACAGGACTTCACTCTCCCCAGTGTGGGCTGACATCCAGACGATGTCAACCACATTTGTAAGCGGGTCACAATGTCACTCCTCTTCTCTCCCATTAAAAAACTAATTGTAAAAGCTTTTGTCTCTAATCTGAAGCTAACAAACTGGCAACTCTGCACAAAGCGGACGAGTGCAGCTCAGTCCAACAAGTCTGAAGGGTACTCTACCTCCACGGCATGCAACTACAATACACAAAACTGCCCAGAATACAACCTGTCACGAAATGCAACCAAGCACTGGGTTTTGCTTTGAAGTAGACGTGGATTTGCACACCTCTGCTCCCTGCTCCCTTCCCCAGTATCCCCCAAGAAGCCATGCAGCAGAAGGGTGCACAAGGGCACACCACCGTGCAGGGCTGCACACCCAGCACCAGGCACTAACCCTCGGCTGTGCAGCAGGCAGACATCTCCCAGGCGGCTCTGCTAAACGCAGGAAGAGCGAGCAAATTTCCTCCCTCCCTGCTCCAACACATGCACAGAGGCTGCAGGACAGGCGGCCAAACCATGAGGATTACTCAGTTTACATTTGAGCCAGAGATAAATGATTTTAAACTGCAGTCAGGGGTAGAACATGCTCCCTCCTCTCACTCCTGAGGCATTTTTCCCTATCACGTGGATAGGTCATGCTGGCACTGGCTCTGTTCAACCAGGTGATTTTTTTTTTCCCCTGTTGGGGGCTGTGGACTGTGCTCCTGTGAGAGAATAGATTGGGACAGATTGTTTGTTACTCTTTTTTGTAGTGCTGCCCCAGGTAGGAAGGCAGAGATGCTGGTCTGGTTCAGTTTATCACAATATACCAAAAGCCTGACATTTCTACTCACTTTGGCAGCATATATGAGGGTGGGCATGCTCCTTGCCCTCCCCCTTCCATACTGGAAAGCAACTCCAGTAACACTCAAACCAGTAAAAACCACCTGGAAACAGACCCAGAATCAAGCCCACAAAGAAACAGACATCAAACTCTGCTGATTTTTGCTGCTACTGAACTCAGGCAGGACTGAGCTGGGATGCACTACACAGATCATCCCCTTTTCTGTGAAAATCACTTGCACAACACTACTCTCGCCTTCATACTGCATCAAACAAGCTCCTAGTGATACTAAAAGGGGAGGTCTGCTGATGTCACAGTTTACGAGATGGTGCCTACATTAATCATGTCACCTCCAACTTTTTAAATGCTTGAAAAAAGCTCTCCTCTCAGAATGAAAAAAAGAACTGCACATGCCACGTTCAGAAGCCTTTGCTTCTTTTCTGAAGTAAACACGGGAATGAATTATTCTTTTTCCTACAGAAAAATATGATGCAGGGCTTTTTTCACTGGGTTAAGACAAAAAGAAAAAAAAACCAAGAAAAACACATCCAAAATCCACAGTTTTGAAACTTTCTATTTTAACATCTTTCCAATGTGCACTGAAGCTTTAAAAATTAATTCTGAAACTTGTTGAAAAAGAATAAAAAGTAATTTTCAGGTTTGACAATATTTCCCTCACACATCCACTCCTACATAAGAACACATGCAAAGTTTTCTACTAGAAAAGTCATTCATACAGGGAAAGAAGTCTCTCCCCAGGGTGTGCACAGTTATACTACTGGGAGGTGGAAGGATGGAGAGACCAGCTAAAGCAGTCTTCAGTACACACCTGTGTCAGGAAACATTGAAGAAATCCTCAGCTCATCTCACAAATGCAAATACTCAAATGTGATGGGAAAGTAAAGAGTAACACCACCTTCTTTGAGGTTAGTCTGCTGGTAATTACAGATGTGTTACTATGAGCACACGTAAAAGGCAAAGACTGTTTCTCATACACAGAGATGTGTTTTTATTCCTCTTGAGGCTGGTGTGCAGGGTTCTCCCTCTGCTGCACAATTCTGACCCTCATGATCATCCCTCGGCTCCTTCTGGTTCTGCCTGACTCTCCTATAACCTTTTGGCGCCTGCTCTTTACTCCTGAAATACATGTACGGCTGAGCCATTTATATCTCATCCAAGATGCGTGTCTCACACTTGGCACACCTGATGAGCCCTAAAGGGAGCTGCTGCCATGTGAGGCTGATTTGCTCTACACTTAGTGCCACCTCACCCGTATCAGTGTCCCATTTACCTTTACAGTTACAACCCAGATCCACTGATGCGCCGCCCACAAATGTCAGGACGAGCTCTGAGTTGTCTGTTGCTCACTTCCTCTGCCTCTTAGATCTGCGAGGGAATCTCTGAATATTCTGCTGAGCCGCTGAAATTTTTCTGGTGCTTCTTAATTTTTGTGTGCTTACCCTGATCTATAAACTAATCCCTTGCACATTGTGGTTTGTTAGCAAAACGTAAGCAATTTTTCTCCAAGCATCTTTCTCGCTCCTTTATTCTTATCTATTTTAAGTAACTTTCAGCTGAGAAGAAGGTCAGACTGACTGCTCTGGAGACCAAGGTATTTCAGAGAGAGGAACCAAGAACAGCTCCTTTCCTCTATGAGAAGTTAAAGGTGAACCCTCTATCCTCTTCAAAACTGCATCCTCTTTCAGTTTGCCTTAGTTGTTGAAAAGTCTCTGTTCACCAAACTGATGTGCTGTTGGGCAGGTACAAGACCCAACCTGTCCACACAAATCCCTTTGAAGGGCAAGACCCAAATCCCTAGATCAAGCAGGGTAAGTCACACTGGTAAAGAGGTTGCTCTCTACTGTACAGTCCCATACCTCCACGGATGATGAACAGAGGCAGTCCTAGACAATGTGCCTATGTAGAAAGGCTTCAGCAGAGAGCCACAGGGAGCCAGAAAATACAAAGTCTTCTGCTGCTGGGCAGGGCCAGGTGGAGCCTTCCCAGCAGTCAGTCCAAGCACACACACTAGCAAAACGTCCCTGGCTGAATTGTGCCCACACAGCCAAGACAGCTGGTGGGAGTGAGCATCTCACTTCTAACTCCCCCTCTGGGGGAGGACAAGACTCTCTGTTTAGCCCTTGAAGGGGAAAAAAATCAGGATCTTGGCCTTCCAGTTCTGCTGTCAGCAATGCTGAAACCCTCATCTGATTCCATAAGAAGAAGGAAGTGGCACTAGCGGAGAAAGAAGGGCAGTAGTAACAGGTAGCTACTACCCCACAATCCTTCAAAACCACTCTTTGCAGTTAAATGATTTCTCCACCTGAGAAATTAGTTTCACTGAGCAAACAAAAGTCTTGCCATACCCTAAAAAATTCACTCATTCAGAGGCAAACAGGTTGGCTTCCAAAGAGAAAGTTAAGCATGAGCCACAGAAATGGCTGCTGAGGATGGCAGCAGTGCAGTTGAGTCATTAGGTTAAAATTAATGCACCAAAGGATGGGGACAACAGGCATTTCAGAGAATATTCTGTTGTGGTTTAACTTCAGCTGGCAACTAAGCATCACAGAGCTGCTCGCTCTCTTTCCCCCAGTGGGATAGGGGAGAAAATTGGAAGGATAAAAGTGAGAAAACTTGAGGGTTGAGATAAAGACAGTTTAACAGGTAAAGCAAAAGCCAGGCACACAAGCCAAGTGAAACAAGGAATTCATTCACCACTTCCCATCCACAGGCATGTGTTCAGCCAAGAAAGCAGGGCTCCATCATACATAACGTTGTCTTGGAAAGACAAATGCCATCACTCTGAATGTCCCCCTCCCTTCCCTCTTCTTCCCCCAGCTTTATATGCTGAGCATATGGTCTGGAATATCCCTTGGGTCAGCTGGGGTCGGCTGTCCTGGCTGTGTCACCTCCCAACGCCTTGTGCCCCCCCAGCCCACTCGCTGGGGGGGGGGGGGGGTGTGAGGAGCAGAAGAGACCTTGACACTGTGCAAGCCCTGCTCAGCAGTAATGAAAACATCCCTGAGTTACCAACCCTGTGTTCAGCACAAATCAAAAACACAGCTTCGTATGAGCCTCTGTGAAGAAATTTAACTCTATCCCAGCCAAAACCAGCACAACTCTTCTGAGATCTAACTGTAATGACAGACAGGACCATTTCGAAAATATCTCAAAATATGAGTCTAGCAGGTCTACTTACAGAAAAGCTCAAAGATAATTTAGGGAGGATCATACTTTCTTTTGAATTCTACAGGACTTAGCAGAAACCAGTGATTCAGCTGCTTCTTGATTGTAAAATGAAATTAAAAAACAAATAAAAGGCAAAGAACACCTCACAAATATGGCTAAAAAATCACTACTTTCCTTGCAGATCTCAAGCATGGGCTTTAATTCAAAAGGTTCACAACCATTTTGAACCATCTTTGTTTTCTACAAGCATACATTTAGGAAGATACAATGCTGTCTGAGAGATGACCCTGACTGCTCCTTTGAAACAGGCTTACAAACAATGAAAACAACAAAAGCACATTAACAAGCAGAAGCATGGTTCATTATTTGCAGGCATTACTCAGTGTTGATAAACGCAGATAAAAAAATGAGTAAATCAGGCAACCAAAGCCCAGTGTACTACTAAGCGACAAAATAAACCTTGAAAACCTTGATCTGTAGGCAAACCCTGTTTCGGGTTGTTGAAAGCAGCCAGCCAGCCAGCAGCAGCAGATGATGTGCACAGTGACCAACTGCTACATTGGTTCTCCACCATCCATCACACAAATTGATTAAATACAGTCCGTTATCAGTCATTTAATATAGGAGAAATAAAGTCATTATAATAGAATATAGTTTTCAGGATCGATACTTCCCGCTAAGGAAATAAATGTTTTGACAACACCTTGATACATATTTCTGCCTTGCACCCCATCCTTGTCCTGGTATTTCACTGGCAGCAGGAAATCATTAACCTTTCTTTTCTGAGACCTGGAAAAGTACAAAACCCAGCTGTAGCATCTAAGCCTGTATGAAGCCACACAAATTCTCTTCCTCACTTGGGGAGCTCTTGGAAAGATGAAACACAGTATTGAAACACCAGCTGCAGATGCAGGATGCTGACAGCCTGGTCCACACACCATAGCAGGACTCTGCACTGGGAACACCATGCAGGAATGTGTGCCTGCTCCCTGACCTTCTCCTCAGGAAGCATCTGAGAATGCAACCTGTGCAAGCTTCAGGTGAACAGCCATCTCAGCCACAGATCTTCCTCTCTCTAAAACTTCACAGCACGGACTTGAGATGAAGGAAGTGGAAGGTTTTTCTCCTTAGATTCTCCATGGATTGGCAAAGAGAACAAAGAATCAGCAATCCAAAATCCCACAGCAGCCTGGGGAGGGGGAGATAAACATTTCCATGCCATTCTTTTCAAGAGAACCTAATGGCAAGTAAAAACTGTGAAGGATATTGTGCTGCAAACATACGTGACAGAAAAAAACTCAGTAGGCTTATTAATAAAAAAATACAGTCCCTAGTTTTCATCATACATATTGCAGCTTTCTAGCCATGCACTGGAAAATTAGCTTTATGGCCAAAAAAACAAGACACATAACTATGGAGACCAAGCCCCTACATGAAAAGCGGAATTTAAGAACTTATGACTTGCTTGGATACAGCAGAAAAGTGAATGAGTAAAACAGGCCTGTTCTGCTCAGTCATTCTCACTTGTAATGGCTGTATGCAGCTTGCCAACAGCTCTTCCTCAGCCGCGGAGAACAGCCTGATGAGCCCATTCCAAGTGAAGTACAAAAAAGTTTATCACTAGGTAGTTTTACAGTAAGGCAACTTCTGCTCTCTTTCATTAGTTTTTTTGGGGTTTTGTACAACAAGCTGAGACAGTTGCAGGGCAGAAAGCTGAACAGAGAGGGATTTTTGTGTTTCCGCAAGGAAATCCCTATTCAAATACACGCTAAAATACAGTGCTCTTAGAAATCCCCGTGTGATTTCCAGACATTGTCAGTGTCGGCACCGCCCACAGACAGCACAGGAAGGAGGGAGAGATGCCTCAAAGGTGATGCTCAGACCCCTGTCCGATGCAGGACCTCTGTGCCTTTGTTTGGTGTAGATCAAATGACTCAAGTGATGTGGCTTCCACCCCTTCCCACCAGAGACTATTCCACAGTCTAACAGATCTTACTACATGGAAGTGTTTCTGGATTTCAGCCTGTATTTTCTGCACTAAAATTTATCCCACTACTCCTAGTCATAGGACCTTGGACCACCCAAAACAATTTTTCAAATTTGGATATTTATAACCCCTCAGGTGCAGCACTGGTAGTTTTAACATCACCCTATTCCTTCACCCTCTTTGTTTCTCACTCACACAAACCATACATATTTAATTCTTAATCTTTCTTCTCCTCTCTAGTCCATTAATCACTTTTGTTGCAGCTGTCTGAACTCCCTGCAATTTGCCAAAGTCTTTCTGGTAATGGAAGACCCACACACATATGAAGTTTGTATTTCTTGAAGTGCTGCCTGATAAAAGACATGGAACTAAGATGCACACACACAGAAACACACCAGACATTTTTCAAATTCATTCTTTTTATAGAAAGAGCTTAACTTCTTTCAGACAGGAAGCAAAAGGCATTTGTCTTTTTAAGTTCCCTAACAGAGGTGAAAAAGTCACACAGTGTACTTTTTTTGCAGATAAGAAACTGCCTGACTCCCAAGTGCTTTCCACAATTGCTCATTCCGCCTTGCAAAAGCTGCGTATTTATCGATGCCTACCTCTTCCAGTTCTTTAAGGAATCTCACATTAAAACATCATGTTCTGGTTTTCAGAAATCATTCATCTCCCCTTCAGGAACAGTTCAGTGCGAGCTGCTTAACAGCAACCTTTACCCGCCCCTCGCTCTCTCCTTTGCCTACTTCTTGATAAAAAAATGTGGTCAGGGAGACAGGTCACAGACTGTCAGGTCATAGAGAAATCCAATTCAACATCCCCTTTTTGATGATCCCCAACATCCTCAACTTCAAGTTGCTGGTGAACAAAAAAACAATGCAGAGAAGGCAGAATTTCCTTTGGGACCCAGAGTAAAACTCTTGCCACCCTGATGTGGAAGTGCACCTGTGCTCCACCAGAGATCCTGGGCTGATTTTGGGCAAATATATCACTGATCTCTGTGCATCTGCTACCTTCTCCCAGAAGGGGCTTTTATATAGAATATATACTTTAAAGCATTTAACCCTGAATACTTTAAAGGCTATTCAGTAACTAACAACCATTGCAGAAGACTAATCTAGCTATGGTTTGGGATCAGATATACAAGACCTTGATTTTGCTGTCAGATGTGACTTCATGTGATTGTAAGTTCTACTTAATTGCAGCAAGAATAGGGAAAAAATGGGTAAAAGAGTGCATATGACATCCAAATGCACTTTAAAATGAACATTCATTGACTGCAAGGCAGGGAAGAGGGAGAGAAGTCTTTGCAGGTTGATGCCACTTACCTGCAGGCAAGTTCTTTCCTCTAGTAAGACAACTATGAGTATCTAGCATTAGAAGTAATTTTCTTTCTTACAAATGTCTAGGGCATTTTTATAATAGAGAGTTGCAAAAAAAAGCCAAAACCCCAAACATGCTCAAATAGCTACTGAAAACCAGACTATTTCCCTTTTTTAGTCTATTTGTAGGTTTACACTATCTGATACACATTAAGAAGCCACCCAAAACTCACTCTACTCACTTGTTTCATACCAACAAAACATGTACATGCAAATATCCTGAGCATAAAGAGAAACTCTTAAAGTCATTATGACATTATTTATACCTTGAAGCAAGTCATAATTTGTATGCACCCTGCCAAGTACTTTCTGTCAAAGCTAAAGTAATTATTGAGAAGTATGAAAGCAGGTGTCACTTCTGGCAAGTCCTAAGATGGCTTTATATTCTCAGTTTCAATGGGATAAAAATGATCCCTAAAAAGAGCATAGCAGGCTATTACTTTACATCCAGCATATATGTGAAACATAACAGTTGCCGCCTGTACATTTTTTTTCTTGTCTTTGGTATTTTAATTAAAGATTCGAGCTCCTAAAAGACAAAACCTAAAAATATGTGCAAAATCAATCCCATTTTGCATAATTTCTATTTAGTTTCATAACCAACTGTCAAGCCATCTGACCCTCATTTGCATGTGCTACAAGGCAGGCAGCCGAGCTCGCTTCCACCGCAGCGAAGACACAGACTTTGTCCCCGCTCACTCCCACATATGAAACTCTGGCTTCTTGGATGAATCTCTGCTACAGCACTTCAGGACAGAGGGGACAGCGATTGTTATAATTACGGGGCCAAAACCTTTCCAACTTGGGTGCCTAAATTCAACCGCCTAACTCCATCTTTAGGCATCTGAATAAGCTGCTAGTGTTTCAAAGGTGCTGGGCACCCAGCACCTCCTACTTGTTTCTGTTAAACTTGCCAAAAAGAACATCTGCCTTTAATTAATTGAGAGAGCGCAGGTATGCAGGACCTTTGAAAGCCATCCCGCTTATTTCAGTCTCTAAATGTAAATCCAGGTGCCTACCTCTAGGCAGTCAACTTTTAAAATGCTGAAGAAGAAAAAAGTAGTCTTATTAAATAAATAATAAATATAAAAAACCCCACACACAGATATTCTCAAGGCCTTTGGAGTCTTGTTCCATACTTGACATATGACATGATGAAAAAGAAAGTAGATGTGATTTGTCAGAAAGTAGCACTTCATCCTGTAACTGGTGTTCGTACATCGCTAGTAATTAACATAATTATAGTAAGGAAAGACATTCTGGCAAACTTTCTTCAAAAGCTGCTCCTCTTCCTCAGATAAGCAACTAAGCAAACCAACCCCCCCAAAGTAGTTGTATTTATGCTAACAGTTTGGGGAAATTCAAATTTACTAGCGTATTTATTATGCAAGTTTATTTTATTTTTCTTTCATTCAGCCAGACACCCACATTCTTGACAGTGTAGAACTTGAAAAGATTTCTTTTTTATTTAAAAACTGCAAACAGAAGAAAAATACAGGCTACCACCTGCCTCTGCAAATCGTTCACATGTGCATTTGTGCGTCTGAGCACGAAGCAACTGACTATCCTGTTAAAATAATATTCAAACACAGCAGCAATATTCCACCCTACAACAGGGCACTGACTCAAAAGGCAACATGACAACACACGTCTGCATGTGCATAAAATGCTGTTCTGCATCAGGGACCAGGAATGCCTTGCTGTAAGACCAAGAGATGTTCTCCCTACGGCTGATCAGAGAAGTTCCTGGCTGCAGAACAGAGTGGTGTCGAACTCAGTGAAGAGACTCAGTGCTCTGGGGCTGTCCTATTTCTACTCAGGACATGCCACATAAGGTGTGTGCATGTATGTGCCTTCCTTATGAGCACGCAGGATCACATCTTTCCTTTGGATTAGAAAAAAATGTCACAAACCAGGTCTACAAGACATACACACCATTCAGTTAGTCTGTACCTGTGAGGGGGAAAGGCTCATACTGTCACATCTGAATTCACAGTTTCAGACACTGTACAATATCCTGAGCCACCAGAGGCACAAAATCCACAAAAAAAAAAAAGCATAATTATTACTGTTATTATTAGTATTTTATTTTCTAAAAAAATGCCTCAGATTCCAAGCAGGTTCAATCTCTAGATGGGAAGGGAAGGGGGAAGGAAACTATGCCTGGGGAAATATATTTATGGAAGTTCTACATAAACCTCATGGAACCACAAGGGATAGGACAGTATTCCACAAAGGTCTGGTTTCCACCATGACCAGGATGACACCTGGCCCAGCCCTGCCTCCAGCATCCTGAAGAAGCTGCAATTTGCTGTCATTCCAAAATTTCTCCCACAGCAACCACATGGGCCACCACTTCTCTGCCACACCATATTCCCAGAGCTGGTGCTGCCCCAGGCCTCAGTGTGCAAGCTCTCCACAGTCAGGATGGTACTGGAGGATTTATCTCATTGATCTTTAGTTTGCAAACACTGTTCCCAGATCTTAGGCACAGTCATGCAGACAATCACCACCTCCTCCTCACCCACAGGAGCCCCAGCAGGCTGCAGCCAAGCTCGCTTTGCAGCCATGCCATGGCAGGCTAATCCCCACACCTGCTCCAGCGGCTCGTTGAAAATGCATTTTTAATCTTTGCAGACTGGCAGCTGCTCCCCCCACCCATCAACAGCAGCCACATCTTGCTGCCACTTGCATCAAGGCAGGGGAGAAATGCCAAACTGCTGCCTTGCCACTGCTGCTGGGTACAGCCGCAGAAAACCTCACCTGGTGAAGCAGCCAAAGCTATTGAGCTCCAGCAGCACAACCAAGGAGATGCTCCTTCTGTGACTCCTCATGCTGTGTCTCGGTTCCTCTCATGGTGCATGGGAGGAATGGGAGCTGGGTACAAAGTGTATCCACCACATTCCCTCTGCACGCTGCAACAGGATCTGCTTTGCAGTCCCACCCTGCCCTTCCCACAGCACAAGTGACCTGCCAGAAGCATAATGGGGCTACAAGGGTGGTGCAGGGGTAAGAGTCTGGTCTTTCTCTGATACACTGAGCAGCAGGTTGACATGGTGCATGTGGGAGATTAGTGCATGGGATGATGTCTGCCCAAGTGTGGAGGGGAGAATCCATCTCACCACCAGGGATGCCTCCTTCCCTTGCTCCAGTTTGGACCCACAGCTATCGCTCTTTTGCTTCATGGAGACTGCAGTACAGCATATTTAGATACTCTGCAACCTTATCAAATAACCTCTTTATGGGCACGCACATGTGTCGGACAAAGGGCTGTAGATTGCCCACCTTGCTCAGGAGGAGGCAGCTGACATGCTGGCCAGGTGCTCTTCCCTGGCTCATCTCCACCACTGATGGTCACTACTCCTTACACTGCTCCTTACAGCTCTGCAGCCTTCAGTGCAGCTCTGTCCAGAGAGACCAGCCGAGGGGCCAGCAGCACCCACCCGGGTGACTTTTCGAGGAGAAAGTTGCACTTTGCGTGCACACAGGAAGACAGGACAGCAGCCACCCTGCTCCTCCCATGGCTCCTCCAGGCTCTGGGAGTTGGCCTGAAATAACAACACTACTCATTTTTCTCTGACATTCCCAAAGTGAGGAAACAGAAAGAGCAGCCAAGCAATAGGAAGAACCAGAGAAGGCTATCGCATATTTGTTTGTCATAAATTATGCTTAGGAGAGCAACAGGCCCAACAAGCTATCACTCATCAAAGCAGGGTTTTGCTGTGTGTCAGAGCATTGCACTACACTTCAACAGAAGCATTAACTGGACACTGGAAGGAGAGAGGTCTCTGCTGCTCCTCCCCTTCAACCCCTCTCCAATTTCATCATTCTTCTCACATTGTCTCTTGGAAAGGGAAATATTTTTTTTAGTGCACAGAACAGGATGATACTTTAGGACTTAACAGGAAAACCCCTACCCTGCACAAATGTGCTTCTGGTAAGAAACTTCTCTGCTAAATCTTGGATGAAGCACACAAAATCAAACGTGCACATCTCTCTCCTCAGTACCTTGTCAGAGAGAAAACACACTGGCAGTGGGATGTGCTAATGCAAACGCCATGTGCTTTGGGTCCTGACAGCATAGGCTCAGAGCTGCAGCTCCTGGTGCTGGCCTCTGAAGACCTGTAATTCTGTTAGGAAAGCAGCAGGACTCCAAAGAAGTCTTGCATGTTATTCCTGAATAGTTTCCTTGATGAGAAGTCTGCACACGTAATGAGACCAACAAATGTTTCTACAAGTGTCCCACTAAGGGGCTGTTCCTGGGAAGATGTGTTGCTCCTGTGAGACCAGGCTGATGGTGACAGCCCAGATACACAGGGCTGGGCTGTGCCAGGAAAAGTGAGGGAACAGCACTTACTTTCAGGAAGGTGTTCTCCAACAAGGTTTCGGATGGAAACAGGACTGCATTTTGTAGGTGGAGAGGCAGTAACACTTTAGGAAGAAGTGTTGGTATCTGCAACTGAAATAAACCCAGCCAGTGATGCTGATTTGAAAGCCTTGACACCTAAAGCACAGACACCTAAGTGTGCTCTTCTGGGTGCTTCTGGAAGTGTTGCTGCCCTGGCTTATCACACCACAGGCTTGTGTCACACAGCCCCGCAACCAAAACACCTGTGTTTTGTGCTTCAGTATCCTGTCATGCAGGGACAGCCATGAGAAACGCTCTGTTTGCAGGGAGACTGAGCAGCATCACCTTTCTTCCTTCTAGTGTCTGTAAGAAACAGCAGAGAGCTCCCAATGCAACAAGGATATTGCCCTTGCAGAGGGTATTCCCAAAGGTGCAGGCAAAAAAAATCACAGGCATGACCCTATTTTTCCCTGCACCTTACCACCCCGGAAACGCTCTTTTAAGGGGTTAGTCCACCCACTGCAGTATTTCTCCTAATGACTCACAAAATCCCACATGAGTCCGATACCATTTGCTTGATAAAACCCTGCCAAAATGAAACTATACATTTGGTGCTCAAACAAAAAGGAGAGAAAAAAAACCCCTACAAGATAAACCCCTGCTAGTTGTTATTAGTACGGAAGTGGTGGAACATGAAACTGACTGTGTGTGGTGCAAGATCAAGGGTGACGGCTGCACACAGACCCCCTGCAGACAGGGGTATGAAAGGGCTATGCTACCAAGAATTTGCCGCCTTCTGTGTTGCAGCTTACACAGATGTTCACGTACTTTCTTGCATGCGGACAGCAAAAGCAGCATTAGTTTCAAGAATGATGTGATTGTCTGTGTGGTAAGGATAAGAAAAGAAAACTTTCAGTGTGCATCCAATGAAGCCAAACTGTTCCCAAATGCACTCAAAGGACTCTTCATGAAGTCAATGACAAAATTCAGACAGGACTTCATAGCTTCTTTTTTCCTCTCATTTAAACTAAATTACACTCAAGAATCTGAGATTCAGGAGCATGAAACATATTGGAGCATCGCAGTGTTCATTCACCACTGCAAAACATTAACTAAACTTGCTCTGAAAAATGTTTTGACTATTTATAGAGAAGCCAAGGGAAAAAAAAAAAAAAAAGAAGAAGATGCTTGCTGGGCTGTTGGGTTTTTTTGGTTGTTTTTTTTTTTGGCAGACTTTATTTGAAAGCAGCCAAACTCCCTTCTGCTTCTGAAAGGCAAACTAACAGGGCACTGAGGTCACAAGAAGAGAGTACTTAAGGTTGTGCTTGAATTCGGGACAGCCTTTTACCAGGTGCTTTGACCAAAATGTGCGGAACTCCAGCTTAAGCCCTGCCTTAAAAAAAGATGCTGCTTAAATACTGCCTTAAAGAGAGGTATTTCTGTCAGGCTGCTCCTGAGCAGCCCTGGTAGGACTCCAGCCCAAACTCTACTGCAGGTTAAAGGCTGACATTTCATTCACTTCAAGGGCTGCAGGGTCATGGCACAGGAAATTAAAACACCCTGCACTTCTTTGGGTGCCCAGCACCCTTCAGGATGGAGCTGTCATACAGCTCCAATGAACTGGGAAGGGATGCTGCAGCAAATTTACTCTTGTGCAAGTAAATCATGTACAGAATTTTTAATTTGGTCCATTTTCAGAGGAGAAAGGATAATAAGTTTGTGTTCAAACAGCTGTCTGGAGAGAATATGCAGCATGTGAAGGCCAGTGCCAGAAAATTCCAATTAATTTCACATAGCGTTTTGGTTGGTTTCTTCCAGTTTCACATATGGAATGAGTTCCTGAAGTGAACCAAAACTACATGAGGAAAAAGGCAGGTAAGGTAATTTCAGAGGCACCTTATAGCAACACCTAAAAAGCATGCCTGGCTCTCCAAACATAAAACAGACTGCAAAGCGCTCTGAGAGTTCATTTGCACGTCGTCCTCCCTAGAATAGCTCTAATATCACCAGAAACCTCAAGTATGCTCCTTCCTTCTCAGCTGGGCAAAACAACAGGTCTTAAGAGCTACTATTGGTTCAGTGAACTCAAAGGCTGTGAAACTGCACCGTCAGCTGCCTGCAGCATGTCACCCTCCCCTGTCTATTGCTCTAATGATCTGAGCACAAGAACTCTGTATCACCTCCAAATTCCTGACATTTCCTCAATCAAAGAGTAACAAAGAATGAAGTAAGACAGCAGAAGGGAGTTACTTTGGAAAGCTGAGCAGCACCAAACAAAACTGCTAATGTTCTTTTGGCAAAGCAGAAGATTTGTATAACACTTTCTCCTCCTACTGAATGCATTTACTTACTCTTAAAAATCTATTTCCTCTGACACTATTTATTGCTGCACATTACTCGATGGTTCAAAGAAACTGCATGGAAAATCACAACGTTACGGTTGTTAAATTCACCCTACAGGGTCACACCACCAGTGCATGCATCATTCCAAGAGGCAAGCCTGCCAAAGTCATGCTGTGCATATCATCACTAAACCCAAGACAAAATGCAAATCTGGCTGTATCATAGCTGATTTGCATAGCTTTCCACTGCATTTGTACAACCTTTTTTGCAAAATGCCAATTTACTTCACTTTCCTACAGCTTATTACCAGTGTGAGGTACTCTCAGCTTTTATGCAAGGCAGATTTAGTGGTTAAAACATTAAAAGAGATAATTAAATGCCTTTTGGAAATAGAACATAGCCTTCAACTTGATGACATAAGGCACAGAACTTTGACTGGGATACAGAAATGTTAACGCCCCTTCTCAAAGGTGCAGACTCTCCCCCTCTCTTACATGCAAGAGCTGCACAGTTTTTTCTGCTTTTTATCTGATCTCCAAAAGCAGAACTATTTGCTTGCAAACTATGAAGGGCCTGAATCCAGTTACTGAGTACACATTTCACTCACACTGATATCAGAATGGATGGCTGCCAGTTTAGTGTCTTGGCTGGCATTCAAACACGCTGATTGCTGAGCCTCCTTGGATTCCACATTCATGATTTAAAAAAAAAAAAAAAAAAAGAAGGAAAAAAATCCCCAAACACAAAACAAATAATCCTCTACAAACATTTCTGAGATGCTATTGGGCTCATTTTCCATCTCTCCTCTTTTGTAAGCTCAGTCTCTGGAAGCGAATGCATGTAAGTAGCACTCTGTCAAGAGAAGCAAATAGGGAGTTTGGACTTTATATCCAAAATTATGATACAACGAACACTAGATACTTCCTAGCCAAGAAATTTTCACAAGTGTAGCAGGGGCCAGCCCTCATTAAAGTCAGCAGCAGAGAAAAAGATCTGTTTACACTTCTGTATCTTCACTTGAACAAACGGAGAAAAAAGCAAGAGAATGAAAAGCTTGAAATGCTCTGAGACTGATGTCACAGCTGAGTGACAGGGAACAGAGAGGTTCTTCGACTTACACATACCTATTTTTTCCTTCTTTCTTCCTCACTACTTACTGCCAACATCCTCCAGGTTGACAGGCTAGCCACGAGCTCTTTGAAGCCCCCATTTTGAGCTCCCAAATACCCCATCCCTGGGTACACTGCTTGGCGTGGCTGGCGCTGTGCGGGCCCTGCTTTCTCTGGCACGGCAGCAGACACGCTAGATCAGACCACTCAGACATTTCAATTCAACTTGACAGGTGTTTGTTAATAGGCTCTACAATACGTTTGGGAAGGGCCGCCTGGAATTCTAAAATGCCTTATTACAACAGTTTAACAAGCCCAGTGCACACAGTTCAGTGTATTATTTTGTAAAGCTGTAAATGTAAGTGACCAAAATCTGAACTGTATGGCAATACACATGTAGCCTATAACTAACCCAATTAATGGCAAATGCAGTCATACAGTATCTGTACAACTAGAGCTGATCCTGACAGGTCAGTCTTGGAGCCTCTCTACTCCTTGCAGAACCTGTTGTCCAGGTATTAGCACAATTCACAGAAACCAGGTATATCTACTCGGTGATAACTTGGGCTAATTATTAGAAAATTCAACTTATGCTAATTTGCCTGAGGGGAGGGGAGCATAAAATTAACTTGACACATTTATTTAACTTTTTGCATACATTACTTAAAATTTAGGACAGCATTGTGCCCAGAGGCCCCAGTCAGGATCAGAATCCCACTGTGCTCGGCGTCCCACTGTGTGTGTGTGAATATCCTCCCAGCATAATTTCGAGGCAAAGGCCCCATCCCTGAGTAGTGGTTTGACCAAACTATTATGCAAGTGTTTGCCCCAAAGACAGGGAACGACACCATGGAAATAGGAGGTACAAGTGATGTAGGTGCATAAAGCCACCACATCCTACCATTCACTGGCAGCCCCCACCAAAAACATTCCTATTTTTGAAGAAAGTGACTGTTGAGTCACTTTGGTTTTTACTATTAAACACATCAACACAAGCAAGCCCTCTTATCTACTGCTGTGTTTTCTTGCCTCTATCTTATAAACAGGACCCTCATTCAACGAATGAAAAGAATCCCATGTGGGGTAAAAGGCCCCAGAAAAGAAAAAAGATACAAGTCAGTAACTGATCCAGGGAATTGTCAAAATCTCACCTCTCATTTAGATACACAATGTGCAACAACACATTTTTTCCTTGCAGTGAACTTTGAAGTACCCCCTGAAGGATATCTGCCTAAGAAAAGCAGCTAGCTGTTCCACCTGCCTTCACTGCTGGATGTACAAATGCCAAGCCTGAAAGGTCACCATTTGGATGATCATAACAACTGATTGTCCTTGTCTAAGTTGGCCTTTTTATTTATATTTGATACGCTTAACCTCATTGAACAACTGTGCTGGTCAGACTAATCAATATGCTCTCATCATTTTATCTGGAACAGATTCAAATATTTTACAATATTTCATCAGAAGTAGGGAAAATGGGAGCTTTTCTGAGTTGGTGCCTTAGAATTAAACTACTCAGAGTACTGGCCAGCACTAAGTACACAAAGGAGTGAAAAAAAAATTGTTGAGAAAGGGAATGGTGCCTTCAGGAGTCATTAGAAGACTGTCAGAATTAGGAGAATATTAATATTAACATTAGCAGACCATCTCCTCCTCTGGCTCTTAGACAGTGTTTTAGAAACAAGCTGTCCACACCGTATGCTCTTAGTGTTTGCTGGGGCTATAGGGCACCACACAAAAGTCAGCATGGTCTAACTTTCAAGAAGCCTCAGAGGCTCCTCAGCTCAGGGGCAGGGGAGATACCAGCAAACACACTCCACTACCCAATCTTCCTCACACCCCAAAAAGAGCTGCAATTAGCCCATATATGCAAAGAAAAAATAGAAACATCAGAAAAATATTCACTTGAGTGGACTGCCCTAACAGCCTTATTTCAGCCCTGCATTTCAGCTGGGGTGAAAGCAAGCACACTCACCTTTAAGGCTGCCGCTCCTCCACAGCTAACTTGTCTCTCCGTGCCCAAACACTACAAAGACCTCGGAGCAAGTTTAAACCAAACTCACACACTGGTGTAGCAGATGGAGTTAGGTCTTTTCCAAACTACAGTTTTTTTCAAAATGCGAGTTTGCTTAATGAGTCTTCTGCTAACCTTCTAGCTTCCTCTGCTTCTCTTTCTGCAGCAGTTCATTGGAGCTGCTTCAGGGTTCGATTAAATATGTCAAGCCTTTTACATGCAGCTGCAACCTTGCAACACGAAGTGACACAGAGGCAGATGAAAGAAAAAGAATCTGTGATTTAGCCACACACAAATTCTGTGTGTTTTGCATATCACTCCTGAAACGAACTGGCAGCCCACACCAAAAAGACTTCTGTTTGGGAAGAAAGTGACATTTGAGTCACCTTTGTTTTTCTCATTAGATATGAAGACACCAAACATCCCCTCCTGCCAATAGCTCCTTTTTTTGCTTCTACCTTATGAACAGGGCACATATTTCTGTAGTCCTTTAGAGCACTGCCTGCTTGACTCAGCACTGTGACATTTCGTGGTGCATGTAGATTGTCCCACACTGATGAAGTGTGTAAGGTGCCACCCATGGCTCTGCTGAGCTGCCATCCTGGCAGGATGCTGCACCACTCTAGTTGTTAATACCAGAAGCGTACATAAGGAACAGGTCTGTGAAATGCTGTTCCTGCTGGCAGCAGAAAGCACCAACTTTGCTTGCTGCTACCCATCCCCCTTTCACATTGCCACTTTCTGCTGAAGAAGAGGCTTCTGAACTGTCGACTTTTCACCCTGCAGGCCACGCTGTGCCCTTGCTAGAACTGTGAGTGAGACACTTTTGATTAGCTTATGCAGCACGACAAACTTCTTGGAAGGGGGAATTTAGTCCTTTTAACCTCTTACTCCTTTTTATGGCTGGTTCTGTTCTTTTTATTTCCCAAAATAACAACATCCATTGTTTGACAACAGGCCTTTATGAGGCTTAAAAAAAAAAAAATCAAATTAACCTGCTTACTTCAAAGCCATGCTCTCTTAATTTTAGCTGGCACATCATGAACAAAATGGTCTAGAACTAACCTCAAACAGTCATTTGGAGAAAAACAACATATTTTCCCATGTCATCACCACTATAGCACATACTAACCACAACTATTCAGCCTGTCAATTTTCAGTTTATATTATGATAGCTTTACCTAAAAGCATTTCGTGGTTCAAAAACAACAAGTGCAATGCCAAGGAAACATTTGCTGAACTGACGAGCATGGCAACACTGGTGTGAGGAATATACTTTCTGCAAAATGGGAAGCAGTGTAAAAAAGAGATTTCACTGGGAACAACGGACTTTTCAGAAATTCCCCAAAACAGTGCTTCAGGCTGGCTTAATCCCATAATCTAGGTTTAGTTTGGTCCTCAGGGGTGAATTTTCCACAAAAATCTCCAAGAACTGTGATGGATGGGAAAAGGAACACATGAATCTTTTTTACATGCATTGGTATTTCCACTGCCACACAGAGGAAGGTTTTTCACATCCACCGAGCATTTAAGAGAGGTGAAAAATACAAATTCATGCAAGTCTGGACAGGGGAGTATGTGAAAGGCACAAAAGCAATGCATTTTAGAAGGACTTTTGGCTGTGCAATCCCCATGATTCACAAGGAACCAAGTATCACACAAGTCTTTGACTACTTTCCTCATTTTACAGAGGACAAAGCAAATCTCTCATAAATGAAGCAGTGTGGTTCAAGTTCTATATTAAAAACCCCTCAACTTTGACAATCATATGCCCACACTCAGGCTTCAAAAACATTCTCATGTTACAACACTGCCAGTGTCATTACTCGAGAAGCAAATGAGAAGTCACTGCATAACTTCCCAGTGATCCAGAGCAAGGAGAGGACTGTTGGAACAGCAAGAACTGTAACTGAATGCTTAGGTAGGGACACCAAACCAAGTAAAAAAAACTAAACCAAATGAAAACAAACAAAAAACCCTTGAGAAGCCTACAGAAACACTCTGCAGGCTATGCTACTACTCTCTTCCTCGTAGTGATTTGCCCAGAGTTAGGCCAGGGCGACCCCATGCAGGTTTCCATAATAAATTAATTGGTAGCTTTGCTTTTGCGAGCTGCAAGAGCAGCCTGAGCCACCCTGCTTTGTGACTTTCTAAGGTGCAATTTAGACACTCAAGGGCAGCTTTACTCCTAGGGGTGAGCAGGAATGCATTTCCCCTTCTTGGTTTTGGTGGGAGACACACTGAAGGTGACGCATTCTCCCTAAGGACAGCCAATTTCAATGCCCGCTGGACTCTAAATGAGCCTTATTTAAAGAGCCATTATTAAGCTAGGCATTGTTCCCTGCTCCTCACTTTTTATGAATTAGGAAGGATGTGTGTTCCTGCGTGTCCTCTGTGGACAGACCTTCTGCCTGGAAAGATATAAGAAATATTAAGAAAGGGGTAGTGATGGGGAAAAACGGGTAGGACCCTGCAAGTGAACTTTCATTTATTTCAGAAGCGAGCGGTTATTTGTCTGCAGTGCCCCACACCCAAGCTTTACAATCTGAGACACGAGTTCAAGCAGATCTTCCATGATCTCACGGTGAGTCTGAGGTAGACCACGTCCAGCGCTCACAAAACACACACCTGAGCCCCTCCACTACTCCTACAGCAATTCCTGTCAGTGAACGTACTGCTGCTAACATGCACTGTGCTCCCACTCCAGATGCCAAAGCTGTGCTCTGCACAAAGCCAGGACTGTGTGGTGCTCAGGCACAGCCGCTGTTAGCTGTATTTTCCCCTCATCTCATGGAAGTTTTAAGGGAGCCACTAGGTGAAAAGCAGTAGCATTGCAAGTTGTGTCCACCCACTCAATAAACTAACATCCATTTTTTATGCAAGTATTGCAGCTCAGCAGTTGTACTACAGAATCTCACAAAGTATGAGACTTCCTTAATTTAGAAAAACTGCATACTATGTCAACTACTGAAAATCTTGGTGTGCAGCAGAAAATGTTTTGAGTCAACAGACTGAGAAGTAGATTTTTGTTTGAATTTACAGCATGTTTGATGTTTTCAGGATGAGACTTAAGGAGATGTAGTATCAGATTTGAAATCCTCTCTGTTGAATCTTTTATTATTTTCAGACTGCAATATGCTTTAGTTGAATTTTTAAAAGATTAAAATCAAAAAACCATGTTTCACAGTTGAGGATTTATCATATTCACAATACTTAGATGTGTACCTAACTTTCAATCAGTCAAGCCAACTGCAATTAAAAGGATAAAAGGGTGTTTATAAGGTAAGTGTGCCCTGAAGTGTTGTCCTGAACAAGAATTAGACACAACTATGTATTAGGTGTCTCTAAAATAGGTCTTTCATGTCTAATAATAAGTACAGATCACAATATACATTGTGTATCAAAGGGTAGCAAGAGCTACATGTCTTGAGGAAGAAGACTGAACAGAGAAGAACTGAAAGCCTCTGGGCATAAGATGTGATTGTTTTATTAGAAGGAAGATTATCACATAGAGGCCAAGGATGAAGTTGTAACTTGAAAGGAATATGAGTCAGGGAAGCTGTTCCAGATGGCAGAGCCATGTGGGATGTGACTACACCATCTACTGTGGAAATAAAAAGGAAGAAATGAAAACTTAGTGTTGCGAGAGCATATAGGACTGACAGTAAAATAAGAACTAACTGAAAGCAGTAGAAGGAAATTAAAGGCAGAGTGATGAAATGAGTCCTTCAGAAATTCTGAAGTGCAGCAACACCACTTCAATCAGCCAATATAAAAAAGGCTCAGTCACGTTGCTTCAGATAAACCCAAACATCTCAGAGTTTCAGTGCCTGTCCAGAGCACATTTTCTCTGCTTTTGGGTTTGACATATCATGTGGGCAGCTCCTCAGGAGAATCTCCAAGCATGTACTGAAGGAACAGTCAATTAACAGTATCCCATTACTGCTGATTCCAGCCCTAGTGTTATATCCAACATCACAAGCGAGTTAGACAGAATTATGTAAGATTGTGTCTTGGGCAACTTAAGACTAACTTAAGGGAATTTTTAAAAAGTGAAAATTAGGCTGAATGTTATAAGACTTACTAACAACTCCTTGAGGGAAGTGGAAGAAGCCATGAGGTCTGAACACTGAGAACTTAATAGGGCAAATGCCTTAAAAATGCATTGCAGTGACCCATCCCATCCTGTCAGGAAAACAGACATGGCAAGAAGCACATAAATAGGTCTTCTGCACCTCTTACTTCAATGCAAACAGGAGGCACATGAAAATAAAGCAAAAATAATAAAAGACAAGCTAATAGACAAAGATCTGAAACAGATTCATACACTATTTGCAGGCTGTAAATTCCCTTTGATTCAAAGATGGGATTTTCAACCAGAAGTTAGAGGTGTTCTTCCTGAACTAATTTGTCTATTCACTCTACAACAGCCCAGGCTACTCTCCACAAAATGACTGGAAAGATAGGTGCATTTGGAAGCCAACGTACACATTGTCTGAACTCTCCATTCTTCACACAAACATACACATGCACATTATGACTTCTTTGGTTTGGAGAGTCCTTTTGTTACATTTATGTATTCAAATGCCTAGCCAAAATGAGCTTTGACTACAAACCTAAAGCCACAATAGTAATAATAAGTTCGACACAAGAGATTCTTATTAAAATGGCAAAGTACATACCACACATTTAAATAACCCCTGAAAATTATTTCAGAGACACATCTGATCTTGACTTTCTTTACTGAAAGCCTAACCTTAAGTCTATTGAGTCAATAAAACAACTTGGAGACTTGAAAGCTGACTTTAGGTTGCAGTATTTTTCCATGACTGATGCTTTTCCAATCATTTTCCTTCCTGGTTATGGCTTCTCTATTTCAAAGCAACTGAACTCTTAACCTACCTAAACTAACATTGTTGAAAACAACTGACCTGAAGGTAGCTTAAGAGTCTTGGTCTTCCTGTAATTGCCTTTGTAGAAGCCACAGAGCCTGTGGTCAATCGGCTACTTGTTGACCTGTCCCTTCTTCCCAGTGAAGGGATGCTTATGCAAACATTCCTTATTAAAAAAACCCTAAACACCAACAATCTGAAAATCTCTTCTCTCTTGCAAAGGATGAACTTGTTCTTCCAAGACACAAGATTAATCTGATTGCTTTAAACTCGCCTGGCTTTACCTGGGTACGTAAATGAGACATCTTAACTGCTACAGCCACATGCGTCAGCCCGCCAGACACAAAGCAGTGCTAAAAACCAGCCTGCAACTCTTGCATATCTTTCACTCTTATTCTTTCAGCCTTGATGATGTTTTCTTGGTTAGTCAACTTTAAATCTATCTACTGTATATACAGTACTATTTAAAAACAGCACTCAAGCGAACAAGATAAACATGTGCCCCACTGAGTTGCTAAACAAGAGATAATAAATTTGCATCCCTGTGAATTTACTACTACCACGTAGCTGCCTTCAATGTACAGAACAATACAAAACCAGCAGCTGTGCCAAGTAAGTGAGAGGCCTTGTGCAGAAAAAGGCCAGCACTCTACAGGCACAAACAGAGCTATGCAAGGAAGAAACTCAGCAATCACTGAAAACAGGGCCTGCTAGACATTAAATGTGTATATTGAGGACAAAGAGAGAATTTTTCATGAGAACAGAAAAGCTCTTGCACTTGGTATACATGGGGAGAAGACTCACGGTTACAAGGAAAGAGGGCAGCTCTCAATTTGCATTCACTGCAGAAGTAAAATGTGAGCAGCGTGAAGGGGAAGGAACACAAGAGCTTTGCCAAAGGTTCCAGGAAAGATTCAGAGAATCCTTGTGGCAGAGGAACCCAGCACTGTGCAGAAGAGTGAAAACATCCCAGGAACATGAGAAAGTCGTGTTTCAAGCAGCCAGAAACAAAAACACCTCCAGGGTTTTGAATGGCAAATTCAGCCAGAGCCTTTCTAACAACACATCCCAAAGAACAGAGTAGGATTTGTGCTCTACCATCCTTCTGCATTTTTCCACCCCTGCACCATCTTCCCTCTGGTGACCCTCCAGACAACAGCCCAGCCTTTCTCCACATCCTGCCATGCTGGCCTGCACCTGGGCAAGGGCTGCCACAGTGCTCTGGATGCAGAGGTGGGACTCACCGCCAGCCACCGTCAAGGAGAGCTACCAAGGGCAGAGCTTGGCTGTCTCTTTCCCCTCAATGTCGGCAACAGCTCGCAGCTCTCACCTCCCCTGCCTGTTGAATTTAACAACAACAACAAAAATAATTGTAGGAATTTAATTGTCTTTGAGACTTTTACTTCCTGCAGGATTTGGTGGGAATTAGCCAAGACACTGTTATGGGAGGGGGGTGGGAAATGGCGATGGACAATTAGACAGGCATCATCACCACCATACACACCTCATGTCCTTGGAATCCAGACTAAAAGCACCCAGGCTCTGGAGCAGAAATATTCATGAAAACATTTCATAACGCTTTACCAAGGAGTAATATCAGTATCATTATCTGCATTTTATGGCTGCACCACTGACTGGTCATGACATGCCTCAAGTCGCCCATCAGATTAACAGTTCCTTCTGGCTCTGCCACTGTGTCTCCTGACTGCAAGTGCCTTACCAGTGGAGTCATCCCAAACCACAGGCTGCACAGCAGGAAAGGGCTGTAGGAGTTAATATACTAGTATCAAAACACCAGCTATTCCCTTTGCAGACAGGCCAGAGAGGAAAAAATTATAAAGACGTGATAAAAACCATGAAATGCAATTCTCTGTCCAAAAGGCAAGACCTGCCTCTAACAGGTTTAGTGCACTTGAATTGTAGATGCATTTAATGAAAAGGTAGCACAAGACAAAATTGACTGTGTGATTGCTTAAATTAAGAACAAAGCAGAATCCCAAAGGAGACTGTGCAAGAGAGAAGGTAGGATCTGGAACTCCAGCTTTCTGATCAGGTGTCTTCTCAAACTCCTGGGGGCCCCACTCTCAAAAAATCCATAATGTTTCCTCTGCTCTTCAAATTCAGCCATGCTTAGCACTAGTAAACCAAACCTTACCAAAGCCAAATTTTTACCATTTTCCTTTGTTCCCTTTGCATGTAAAAGGATAAAGTAATTAGTACTTGCTCAAAAATAATTTCAATGATTCCTTATTTATTTTTAAAATTTCCCTTATCTTACCCCTTAGGTTTCAAATTCATGTCAGAATTAATTCTTACCAAGGGAAGAATGTTCCTATCATTATAAGATGAATAAAAAAAAAAATTAGAAAATAAGTAGATAGGAATTATTGAATTTACTTTTTACTCCAAGAAGTGATATGAAAGTGCAGCAGTAATTGTTGGTTTCTTTCTCTAATTGCATATCCTTCTCTGTATCTCCTCCTTTCTCACTGTTTTCAGGTAAAGATCAAGGATACAATTTCTTCCCTATTCCAGCGTAAAACTGAAGTCAAGTAATGCCCAGCAAGTCTTGACCTCTGCCATCAGTCTCCTACCTGCTGTCATCCTGTCTGACATCTGTGGGCTGGAAATGCCTCAAACTGTATTCCATAAACTGTCCCACACTGCTGCTATGACTAGTCTTAAGAATGATGGTCCTCACAGGCAATTGCATTTCTAGTGACAACCACTGCCTGAGATGAAAGTTTTTGCAGTGCTTTTTCTGAGTTGCTGCATTGCTACCACTACAAATTATTGCATATTAATGCAATGCCAAAACAAGTACCATGTTGTGATGTCAGGACACAGCCTTGCCCTCATTTTGTGACCTCCTCTCTCGAGGTATCAAATTCTACTTCCTGGACCACCTTTGAGCTGGATTAAATAAGTGAAAGGATGCTGCCAGAAAGGAAAGACTTAAGAACACAGTTGTTTGATACATGGGAACGTTTCCCCAAATGAGGGCTCCTCTCACTCTCCTAACATGTCCATATCCATTCTGATCAGGCAGGTAGACTGGGTCAGAGCCACATGTAGCATCTTCGAGGGTCATATATTGTTTAGATAAGGCAGTGGTCTGACTAAGAGCCATGAGAAAGCCTCCTACAGTCTCTGTTCTAGTAAGATGGTTTACAGACAAACAATCATCAATCTGCAACTCCTCATCCCCCACATCATCTTTGCCAAAACAGAAATGGAAAGTACAAAAAAAACCCCCATAGAACCAAGAAGAGATGCTTAAATATGACAAATCTTTTCTAAACCAAATCACTTGGGTTTTCCAGCACAATACAGGCACTGAGACTGAACCCACCTGAGTGCAATTTCAGTTTCAGCTACACTAATACTGTACCAGCTTTGCACAATCACAATCAAATAGTTTGTTGGGCTCTTTGCAACATTTTGAAGTCCTGAAGGAACACGTAAATAGAAATGCTTTCATTGAGCTTAAGTGCACTGTCATAAGCCTTAAAATGCCAATCATAATTCAATTAAGGACCACTTATCCTACTTCAATTGCTGTCCCAAAGAAGCAATCAGGAGAGCTTTTACATGTTACCTTTAGCACTGGTCTCATCAGACAACAGGCTTTGTGTTGGCATGGTGGTTTCCCTCTTTGACCAAGGATAAACACCATTCCCTACTGCTTCAAGGTTCCAGCCCTCATAGGCCAGACAGCCTTAAAAGCATGCACAGGTTAACAAGCAGTCTCAGGGCTCAAGCTTGTAAGAGAAAAACAGCTGCTTCAGGTCTACAATGGGGCCCATGGGGTGCAAACACTGGGATTTGTCCCCTGCCTCTAGTAGTCCAGTGCTCTTTCTCCTGTTGCTCCCCACTGTCCATTTCAGTGAACAAAGCTCTTCCAGCTCTTTCAAACCATTTTTAGGCATTTAATTGGTGCAGATCTGGAAGCAAAATGAAAACTGCCAGTCCCAACCTGACCAAGGAGCAACATTAAATCTGGAATTTTGATTGAGCTGTCCTGTTACGATGCTCCTGGCAAGATCTTACTAGGCACAGCTCGACTGAAACCAGTAACTAAGTCATGATTTAAAATTGGTGAAATACCTGCACTGCAGTGAAAAATTATGAACTTACTGTTTTCATGTGTGGTTTGTACAAAACAGACTTCCTCTAGAAAATGCCGAGTACAGCTCATTCTGAATCTACTCTGTCTTATGCATGCGCCAGGGCTTCAGAGCCAGCACACATCCATTTCCAGGAACAAAACACATCCTTCTAGTACTAGACACACTGAGCCAGCGTTTACACACTGATCTGCTAATAAGGAGACCTGGGAATTCCAGAACACGAGATTTATATTTATTGCTATTTTACATTGCCACAGAATGTGCCAAGTTTGGGCACTTTAAATGATGAGGGCTGCTATTGCACATTCCCTTATCAGTCTTTTGCACAACTGCGTTACTGAAGCGTCCTGATAAGAATGTCTAAAATGTCTGCTATGTTTTAAAACAGCAAACTCTTCCTTTTCAGTTCTGACCCAGCCATTTCAGTCAACAAAGCTCCTTCTACTCTTTCAAAACACTTTCTATTCACTTAATGGATGTGATTATACTGACTGTCTTAGAAACTGCAGCTCCCCAAAATAATACAGCACAGCTATTTATTCGTAGCTTGATATTTTGAGGGCTACTATTTCATGATATGGAATGAAACATGAACATCCGTCTTTTGACAAGATCTAAGTATCACACTTCAGAACATCATACACAGAACATTAACGCACCTTTTAAATGAAGAAAATCAGGAAACTGTGCAACTAAAAGGACCAACTTGCCAAACCCAGCATATGTTTTTGCACTTGCTTTTCCATTCCCAGGCTCACTCAGATCAATATATATATAGATAGGCATGCGTGTATGTGTGTATACATACACATTCGTTCTCAACTGCATCTCCCAGGAAAGTGTCAGTCAGAGGAAGAACAGTCAGGGAGTAAAAAACCACTTCTACTATAATGAGCAAAAACAGTTTTATTTGTTGGCATTTTGGGGTTGTCAAGAGGTCTTTTTTGATTGTTTCTTCTAAAACCGGTCTTCTGTAAGCTTACTCAATGTCTTTGAAAAAATATTTGATAGCAAACTTAGCTGGAATTGAATGTTAAAATACCAAATTATGCAAGTCACTCATCCCTGCACTCATTTCATTCTACAAAAACCCCACCTGGGAAGGAAGAAGGGAGAGCTGGAGTGGAAAAAGAACAGCTAATTAGCAAGGTTTCATGATCTAATTCAATATGCCAGCCCATTTTTCGGCCAGTCCTGCACACGCAAATAGGATAAAAAGCAGAAAGTCCAACCTCTTCATACTTTTATTCCTCAGTTTCACCATTTCTGGTTGTCTGGCTTGGTACTTCTGTCCCCTCACACAACGCCCCCAACTCCCTCGGGGCTCCAGGGCACCACCTCCAGAACCAGGAAAGTCATTCACGTGCAACAGAACAAACAGGACCGAAGACACCCAGCAGGATGTGTTTTTCTGAGAGCAAGGAGGCTACAGGCTATGAGCTGTTCAAGATCTTTCCTACCACTTAGTACCATCACTGCAGTCCCAGCAAGCCACCCAGGGCTGAGTGATGCTTGATAGCATGTACAGTAAAACTGCAGGCAATACCTGTGCTGGCTGCACAGCCACTGGCACACACTCGTGGGTCTGTGCCAAGCGGGCTCAGGCATTGAGAGGCTACACTGCAGGGCAAGGCTATACAGACACACTTGCTTGACTCTCACCAGGGTCAGGCAGCACCCTGCTCAGTCTAATTAGCATAATCAGAGAAGATGTAAGGAGAGAAGCAGGGCTAATTAGCCTGAGCAAAGCACCTTGTCAGCTTGGGAATCTCTACACAGGGCTCAGATGCACAAATAGATGTACCCATCATGACTGAGCCTTTCTTACTCTCCGCAGTCAGCAGGTATTTCATTATGCCCAAGAACTACTTACTGCTGAAGCAACGTGTCTTGTCATGTGAGAGCAGAATGGGGTGATTCCTGAGTTCTTAATGCTGCTTTTTTGAAGCAAAGAACTGTAGGGATCTTATATATCAATGCATGATGCTTTCTCCCATGGCATGTGCTTAGACAGACACTCAACAGTCTTCCTCTGCATGATCTTTTTTGAGGGAAGAGGATAAGAGGATCCTCTTATGGTTGCCGAGTATTTGTTTATTTCTATTTCCTTGTATAGCATTCAAGGTAGTTGAAAAGGAGAGGAAGAACACAATGCTGAGAATAGTTTCACTACTTCACTGTACCTTCCCCATCTCAAAATACTCTCCAGATGGAAAGAGTTTATTTGGAAGTAGGCAAGCAGAAGGCTGACTGAAGAAAAGTGATAATTACATTAGAATAATAACAACAAGAAAACCCGGAGCTAATGAAGCCTGACAGCTTCATTTAATTTAAGAAGAGACTTCACCCTATAATGAAGACTTATAAAGCTCTACAGCTCACTCACTCTTTCTACGGATGCCATCAGGAGCAACAGAACTGCTCACTAAGCCAAATCACTTCAGCTGAACTGGTTTGACTGGTCAATGATAACAAGAAGGAAGTGCTTGTACTTATATCTCCTTGACTGCTCTGCAGGCTATCCCTCAGGTTGAATAAAGATAGTTATACAAACATTTTAATGGTTCGGGTAAAAGTAAAAATGGTCCTGGTAATTTGCACTATGGAATTAACAGACATGTCTTAACTCAGAAATATCTTACAAGGACCTTCCCATTTCAAAAGGCAGCAGTACATGACTGAGTGACAAAGAGACATTATTTTTTCTCTTTTCCCCATAAGAAGCTGATTCTTTCACAAAGTCACTTGCAGAGCACAGCTTTACAAAAACACAAACAAAAAATACTCCTTTCAAAAAATGCAAAATAGGCTCAAAACATTTTAACTGTGACTATGAAAAGTGTCAGCTCCTCCAGTGCTCTTCCTGCTGCTCCACCGAGTACCAAACTCCCTTTTACTTCACCAGAGGTTCATGCTACCTGAAGTTTCTTTTTGTCAGCTATTTGCATCAGAAATGATAAATCAAGCTGCTGAGAAGACAAGTTTTGTCTGCCAGAGAGACAAATTCCTGTGAGCTGAAGGCTTAAAGCACAATTTGCCCACTGCCTCCATTAAGGACACTTCTGCTGCAAGGAATCTCCATAGCTCTGCTCACAAATGTACCCCGGTCCGGGAAGCCAACCCACATGTTGCCCAGCTTCTTTCAACTGACACAGCTTTTGTAATGCTTTAGCAGGATTTACTGCAGTCCAAACGCTGGAAGTGAGACAAAGGGAATTTATAAATCACCACCCCAATTCTGACTGAAGGTTGCCTGGCACAGAAAACCACAAATAATGTTCCTCCCCTCATCTAATGCAGCCCTCACTCCCCAAACAGATATCTTCTATTACTAGTGCAATAACTTGGTAGGAAGTTGCACTACTGCAATAAATTTTATTTGCCATAGTGGGGAGGGTTTTTCTTTCATTTAAAAAGCTGCCAGGAAAACTCTTTGGAAATAAATAAAAAAAAGTATCTCCAGTTTCCTTAGTCTGTCTCTAGTTCTGATACCTCAACAGGATAAGAAGCTAAAGGCAATCCTGTCAAGTTGCTTATCTTCCTCTTGAACTTTGTGTCATCAGGTGCCTCTGAAACATTCATCAGTGTGATGCTTGAAACAGCAAAGCTGATTAACAACAAGAAACATAAAACTCACTGAGAAGGAACACTGATAGCATCAATACAGCCAGTTTGAATAAAAGTATCTGATACTCCTTCCCAAAATATGCATCCAGGGTCAACATGCCCAGCAGACTGCAAACAAACCTGAAATAAATATGAATGAACAAGTTGTTCAGAATAATACTTTGCTACAAAGGGTTCATGATTCCTCTTAACTAACCTACCACTATCAGCAGCCTTTCCTTTTGAATGCGCACTCCAAACAGAAAATGGAAAAAAACCTCCTCTGTAGGAGAGCTTAATTTATATTCTCTTCTTGCCGCTGCTGCTGCCACAAACATTATCAGCTTTGAGAGAAGCATTGGCAGGTTATGATATACTGTTAGGGTCATCATGGGCACAGCAAACCAGCTCACCAGTGACGCTAAGTATCGCAGCAGAACAAGAAAGCAGCAGGGAAACACAGGAAGTGTAAGAAAAGTGGAAAAAATATTCTCACAGGCATGAGATACCTGTGTTTCAATCAGCTTCACACCAGACACAACCTACAAATAGTAGGGCAGCTTTCACTCCATGCTATAAACCTGTGAAGGCTGGGCTTGGTTCCCAATGCTGCTTCTTGGTTTCACTGGATGTCTCTTGGACCAAGCAGTGCTGCCAGCAAGGACCAGACACTTCTTCAGCTGGAACCACCAAGTTAAAAATAAGCAACCATAAGCTACAATGCTGAACTACAGGAGATGCTTTTTGTGGTTTCATGCACCACCACTGGTATTGTAATCATTAACAAAGGCATTATTCACCTGCCTGCCTTGCTGCGTTTACTCGCTCCAATGCACTGTGCACTAGGACCGCCTGGACTTCTCTAATGCCAAATCATGAAGCAAAGCTGACAGCAAAAAGCTGGGGCAGCAGTTAAAGTGACTGCCAAAGAGAAATCTGTTTGCTCAGGCAAAAGCTGTTCTCAGTCCAAACATGGGAGTCATAATCTTACAACCATTTGCTTGGAAGACAATGAAGGGAAGGCAGAACAGACTGGGAAACTACAGCTTGCCACCATAGAGAAGAGAACAATCTTTGTGCCCAGATTTCTTTGCTCAGCAGGGTAAGTTTTACAAAGCTGACAACCAGTAGCAACATGTAGTGGGCCCAGGCATCATGCCTGCCTATCAAAGACTTGGATTTTAGCCCTTGAGAAATTACACCTTCTCACTTCTCTGGAACCTATACTGGCCGAGAGGAAAGCAAGACAGTAATGAATGACCTAACTAAAAGTTATTTTAATACATGGACTGCATACCATAAGCCATAAACTTAGGAGTGCAAGGAGAACTGGAAGAAGATGTGGAAAAGAAAAACATCATGTATTGACAGGAACACCATAGCCATAGATGACGAAAGACAACCAGCTGAGGCTTCAACAACAGCAAAGTCACCTATTGGAGTGGTAGGGGCTGGCACACTGAATGGAAAGAATGGGTCCAGCAGATAAGCCCTGGAGACAGGAGAGGAAGCTCAGCAGTTCAGTCTGGAAAAGACAGTGGGGAAAAGACAACTTAGGAAATCATGAGTTGAGGAGCCAGCCAGCAGGAATGCAGACAAGAGAAAGGTAAATCCAAGGAAGCTGCACAGATATGAATAAAAAGGCATTTGGTCCTGAGGAGCACCGGTGGCTTACAGCTTCATCGCTGCATGTCCTTCTGCAGAACTTGAAGCCACCCTGGCCACCTCTCTGCTGGGTGGCAGGTGCAAGCAGGCACAGCCCAGCTCTTGCCTGCTGTCCCTTAGGTGTCCATACACTGACCGTGCGGGGGATCCCCCACCAACAAAACAGCTCAGCTGCTGCCAGCTCCCAAGGCCAGTTTGCCACCCATGCAGTCTGAGGACGGTGGTGGCTTCAAGGCCAGGAGAGGGGGTGAGCTGGCCTGATGCGTAGAAACACCTACCACCACCCACTTTACATCTGCACAGACACACTTGCCCTGCAGGATTTCTGCAACATCCATTTTAATCCAATGTTCAACAGCTAAAGTAAACTGAAGGCCCAGAGTTATGGCCAGAAACTTTTTTTGGAAGCCCCACGAGAGACTCAAACTGTTTCAGCTTCCTTTCCCAAATGATAGCCTTGAGCTGTTCTTGCCTGGCTGCCGGAAGCCCGTGATGTGAAATAAAAGCCAGGAAATACGACTTTCTGAATAAACATTTATTTGGTGAGAAATACTTCTCATTTTTTGGCAGAGAAATGGAAGAAACCTGAAGCCCTATGTATAGCATGCCTGCAGAGAGCAATTTCTATTTAAAGGGAAGCTGCAGCTGTCTGTAGCTCTTAATGAAGAATAATGCCTAGGAATAAATTACTGCTGTTTCTGAGAGACGTTTCTCAGATTAACATGATTCTTCCCTTTTTCCCTCTCACTATAAATACCGAGTGGCATGTACTGGGCTGTTGTTTGGAAGAATGGACACATGCAGCTCTGCTCTTTTCTCAGCAGCCTGGTAACTTCCATAAAAAACCATGAATTGATTTAGCATACAGATACCAAAGCGACACAAAAGCAAAGACATCCAGAAACATTAAGACTGCATGTGTCAAAGCTTCCCATCGCTCTTCCAAGGTGTGTACAGCTCAGAACAGAAACCAGGGATCACTTCCAACCTGGCGTTGAGGCTCCAGGCGTGGGAGATGGCCGCTCAGAGAAACCTGCTGCAAAAGGCTCACTAACATTCAATTTCCATCCTTGCACAAGCCTCTTCCCCGAGGGCTGCCGCAGCAGCAGGACAGGCAGGCGGAGAAGGTGATGCTCTGGGGAGAGGGTGTGCCTGAGCTGCAGCCAGCCTGGCCAGGCTGCTCAGGAAGCAGCACTGACATCAGCTACAGGAGCTGTTGCTCCCAGACCCGTCACAGCTCCACGTGCCAGGAAAAACAGCCGGCAGCCAGAGGGGGAGTACATGGGAGATAGGACCCAGGGTAAAGGAAGCAAGGAGGGCCAAGGAACAGAGAAAGAAGGCAGCAGCTCAAAAATGGAATGGAACTGGGGCTAAGCCATGTGCGACTGCAGTCCCTCAGGACCCTCTCCGGAGTCAGCCCTTACAGCAGCAGGTTCCCACTGAAGGCAGGGCATAGAAAGCCTGTCTGGGCTAGAAATGGGGATGTTTACTATCCTACCATCTGCAGTTTGCCCAAAATAACAGTTATAGATATGAGATCAACTAAACACGTTTCTGTTATTGACACATACTGGATTTAGCGATTTATTTTCCGTTTCCCACAAACCGTGCCAGAGGTTCTCGCATAAGCACAGAAAAAAAAAGAATGTGAAGAAATGCCTGCGAGTGAGGAACATGAAGAGTTTATTCCTTGCTCCTGTTAGAATGTGTTTGTGCTTGTGTGGCTAGCACTCCAAAAAAGCTGTGGCATATGTTTTCAGCATGGAAAAAAAAACCCTCAGGATACCTACATCCTACCAGAAAGTTATAAAACTGTATGCTGGAATACACAAGGCACCCTCCAGCAAGAGCAAAGGAGCCTTGTCTTGCTTCATTTTTACCCTTGCTAAAATAAACGTTCCTCCTTAATGAACCCTCCTGACAGCCCTTTTTTTCTCCCCAGAAGTAGAATATGGACTTGATTTGTACAAGCACTGCTATTCCAGAAATGCATTTCATCCAAATGAAGAGAGCAGGGAAAAGGAAGCAAGAAATTTGTACTGTTTAGTAAACAGGCAGTTTCTAGGTGGATGCAAGACACTGGTCCCAATTTACTGCACCCCTCCCTCGTCACACTCCCCTTCCTCTGAAATTTGCCTGGGTGGCAGGAGGAGGCAGCAGAAAGGAAAGAAAACAGCTACTGCTTGCAGTGGGAAAGGTTTGATCGTTTTCCTCACATCTTAACATGACAACACTCTGCACACAGGGAAGAGAGAGAAATATTTTTCAGTAAAATCACTGTATGCCAGGATTTCCTTTCAGGAGAAACACTGTACCTCCTCACCTCTGGTATTCTTGTCTCCCTAAGAGGTTAAAGGAAAGAGGAGAGGAGGAGCCTGGCTGACTGCCTCCTTCTTGCAGCAGTGCCCTCCAAGCAGAAGCCAGGTGACAAAATACACTCTCAAGGAACTGCTAAAAAGCTCTCCATCACCTACAAATGATTCCTCAAAAGGAACCAGTCCTGGATGCTAGGTAAGAGGCATTCTCAAGAACACTTTCTCCCATCCATACCTGGTGAGAAGAGTGCTGCTTTTTCTGCACAAACCCAGGCCTCCTGAGTGTAATTCAGGGTTTTGGCGCCACAATAGCAGAACATCACACTGTTCTTCAAGTGGGCTGATTTTAAATCGTTTAGGACAGGGCAGAATGTAAGGATCACAATGACAGCATCTTCAACAGATATTCTGCCCCCTGTAATGGCTGATGATTGCCTCCTTCAGTTTATCTGGCTGATCTGGCACACCTTACAGGACCCAGGGAATGCTCTTCTTCACGTGAAGTGATGCTGCTGTTGCAATCAGTGGAGGTGATTGCAACATCTTGAACGAACATCTCCTGTTATCCCAACAGCTCTGCATGCTGGGACGGTTTTGGTTTTTTTTGTTTTTTTGTTTTTTTAAGGCTGTCTTCTCCTGCTCTAGGATGCCAGCACGCAAAGTAAGCTCTTGTGGTCTTTCGAAGTGTGGGAATAAGCTGATACGGGCACATCTGCTTGGATACATAGACAGTGAGAAGCTCCAGGTCTCAGAGGTCTCTTAATGAGCTACTAACTTGGCAGCTTAGTGGTAACTAGTAAGTAACAATTCCAAATGTCAGCTTTGTTAACTATTTCACTGTAGATCAAAGCAGGAGGGAAAGGCAAGAGATGGCAAAAAATTTTCAGTGTCCTCTCTAATATTTATTTTGCATCTGGTTCTTGGGAAAGCAGCACTGCTTAGATTCTGTCTGAATCTGCTTCCCGAAGCCTGAACCCAAAGGGAAAAGCAGCGCAAAGGAGGGCATCCAACTCTGAAGGAGCTAGAAGGCATGCCAGGAAATATATTTATTTACTACATTCATGGAAAGTGCACAAACTAGTTTGCTCAAACCAGAAGAATCTGCAGCTTGTTTTATCATGACTAATATCTTGAAGGACCACTGTACACTTTGGGCATAAGAATTTAAATACTAACCTGCCTAACTTGGAAATCCCCATGGCTCTTTCTTAAGAGAAAAATAAGGATTATTCTAAAACCTGGCAGGCAGAGAACTCTTGTTTTCCTCTTTTTGTGAGAATGTTTACATTTGATCTGCATGTTTGCCCATTTCAACCCAGAAAAGCAGTGGGCTTCATAAGAAAAACAATGAACATAAAAATATTTATGCCTTCTCTTTAGCCATCCCTCATGGGAACATTTTCTTTTATTAATACCACAACTGAATCAAGGTCTCAGTTGACTGACTGTGTTTCCCTCTGGAAGGTGTGCTACTCCGATTCCTATGAACACAAACGTCTTAGAGGAGCATTTGTATTGGAAATACTCAATCTAATATAACAAACTGACCAACAGGAGTTTGGAGTACCAGGCAGAAATAACCACATTTGCATTCCTCTAATTTGAAAGTGGTCAAATAATTTCAACCATTGTATAAGCATGTCTAAAACTCCTGAACCTAACCTGTAGACTCATGAACTGTTATCCATACTATTTCTCACTCGTTAGGCTACACAGTCACATGGCCTTCCCAATGCAGGCTCACATATTTAACTAAAAAGCAATAGCAATATGACAAATAACTGTAGCAGTCCAAGGAAAAGAAACCCACCATCTTTTCTTAGATAACACTAGTCTGCCCTTAAACCCATTAAAAGAAAGAAAAAAAGTAAGAGGGAGAGAAATTCAAGTCTATCTTTGCAGCTCAACCCAAACACACCTGCCTTTGGTGCTCAGTGCATCACAGGGAAGAGACCAAACACGACAGGGCAGATACTACCTCCCAAAATACACAATTGGAAGTACTTGTTATCACTGCTAGGAACTCACAGCATTCACTATGTTCTTCTTCAGGGAATTCTGGATTATCCTTTAGCATGAAGATTTTTCAGAAGCTGCTGGATTGTTCACAGGTCCTCACTGGCTTTCCTCTTTCAAATAAAGTAAGGTAGAGCTGTAAAACAAAAGCAAAACCAAATAAGAAAGGAAAGCAAGGAATAAAAAGAGGAAAATCCATAGACCTGTTTAACAAATGAACAATTGACTCCTACATCTCCTTGAAGCAAATGCGTTTTTAATGAGCTCCCAAGATGGAGATTCCAGTATGGAGTGAGTTTATGGCAAACACTGATCTAGGATAGGAAGAGTAATTTGCCCCGTACATATTATTAGAAAAAATTAAACCCCAGTTCAGAATTGCTGAAGCAGATACATAATTAAAATAATTCTTAGAAACTTCTGCTGCTGTAACAAGAGAAAGAAAAAACTACTTGGAGCTGCTGTTTAGAAAAGTGTCTGCAAACAAAGTCCACAATGTGCAGAGAGATCCACACAGGAAGATTTTTGTCTTCGATGAACTCCTCTAAGGGAAGGTAAACACCTATCTATTTCCATGGTTATCTGCAATATTGTAACAGAGGAGTACTGAAACCAAAAATACACACACTCACTCTTGCTGTTCCTCAGTAGGAAGTATTTTTCATAATTGAGATTTTTAATATTATGGTTCTTTCATTAATTTTTTTGACAAAATTTCTTTGTGGACCAATTCTTTATTTCTTTTTACCTACTACACAAGGTATCAGACTCTCCTCAGCCTTTTTACTGGGGTCTGAGGAAACTGCTGGGCTTCATTTTTATGTGAACCCCACACAGAATGCTTAAAATAGAGCGTATATTTCCACCTGCGCCAAATTGAACATTTTTTCCTTGAGCCAGGTTCCCACAGTCTCCTTGTGCTTCCTAAATTCGTAGTTTCATTTTGTGCCACAAACTTTTCCTATCTCCTTAATTTAAGGCTCCTCAGACATTTCACGTGTAATTTCAGGATTTGTGCACATGGATCCCATCCTATCAGCCTTATGGTGGAATCCATGTCCTCGAACCCATAACATGTGCAGGACAAAAGTCTACGCCTTAGACAGTGCAAACTCTCTTCACTTGTTGGAGGAAACGAGGCAATCTAGAAAATTATTCATTTGACCTATCTTAAGCATCTGCTTTAGGACAGAATGAATCACTCTAGAAAGGTCTGGTTCTCTCCATAAAGTGAGTCTAGACACTGAGCTCAGATTAGATGGCTACAGATGAATGCAGATGAATCTCACACTACGTGAAGGCAGGAAACAAGTCAGACAGATGGACAAGTGCAGTTCATGGGTGAAGAGCAGAGGGAAGGCAATGCAATAATAAAAAAGGTTGCTATTCAAAAAAAGTTTACACCTATGACAGTTTGTTTCAGTTGAACATACAAAGCAACAACAATAAAACCTTCCAAAGGCCAAAGCAGTATCTGCCCAGCTGATCCAGCTTTGGTTTAAGACTACTCCTGGATTTACTGGCTAAGGCTAAGCCCTTATAGGGCAGTGTCTGTAAACCAGCATCCAGCTGGTTGGGACTTGGGCAGGCACCTGGCAATGATGATGGTGGTGACCACTAGTCTCAAGGTACATGTGTCTTTGTTCTCTCCTTGATGGACTGTAGCAAAGCAAGATACCTATTACAAAGATCTCCCCAGTTTAAGACACAGTAGTTTCTTAAGAACTACAACTCCTGTGTAACAGAGGCACCACTACATCAAGAGCCTTCATCTGAAGGACCCAAGCCCTGACTACACTTCCAGGACTTTGGTCAACAGCTTCTCTCCTCTGCTGAAGTGGGACTGCTACTTATCTGGCAGAGAAACACACCATCAGACAGTCTCACGAGATTTTTAACTTTAGAAAGCAGACCAAAGACAGAAAAATAATGCAGACATATTTAAAAAAAAAAACAAACCTTGAAACCTTGCTGAAATGCAAACCAATTTATTTTCAAGCCATTTATTTTTCTTTAAATTATGTGAATCTCACAACTAAAAAAACTCCACTTGTGCTCAAAATACTCAAAACATTTTGTTTACAAGTGTTAAAAGAAAACATTTCAGCATTTGCAAGTTATTTATGGGGGTTTTTCCCCCAATAATTTGGCAACCCTAAAAGTTGCAATTTTTAATCTTTACTACTTGTCATTCAGCATTCAAGGGAACCTGCAAATGGCATCCAAATGACTATGAGAAAATATTTAACATTTCCAGCAAAAATAGATGTCTTCCAATTATTTTTAGTAAGAGCAGGGAAGTTTACTTCTTGCAAACTCCTGCTTGGATAGACTCCTGTGAGCCTCCCTGGAGAGTCAGCTGTGCATAACCCTGGGCTGACACCCACCACACTCAGTGACTAAGTCCTTCCACTAACTTCAACAAGTGGGATTAGGATTTTGATTCTGTTTGAGTTAAATAAGGCTATGATTGCCCACACCAGGGCTTTGATCACTGAATCAGGAGAGAGGCCACTTGCTAGCTATGCAGGGATCTTGCTGTCAGCCTGGAATGTGTCTTGCAGACCCCTGCCAGCACAGGGACAGAGGAACAGGCCACAAGCAGCACCTGTGCAATACAGTGCAGTGGTGGCACTCCAGGGCAGATACCTTCTCCCTGGAAAGATGGGAGATCTTTCATGGGAAAGATGACACGAAGCAAGGTAGCCTACACCTAAGGCAAAAAAAGGGGCATGAGACCTTGTATTTACCACAGGGCCTTTGTACCATGCACACAGCCAGTTATTATGGAGCAGATGATGCACTATAAATTCACAAGCTAGTTTAATTTGCTACAACTTGCTCACTTGACCTTACCCATAGGCACGTTACCCATAGGCACTTCACTCTGCCTGCAAATGCTCCCAGGCACTCTTATGCTTAAGATTTAAAGACAACATAGCACAAAATTCAGGACGCACAGACAGATACTGCTTCTTGAAGCCCAACTCTCACTTCAAGAGCAGAGCACTCAGTCCCTAACTGGTACAATCTTTCTGCTCTGCAGATCTGATGGGCTATGATGACATGCTCTTTGTGGAACATGTAAAACAGTCATAACTTGGAGGGAGTAGCAGAGAAAGCTGGTTTGCAGTACAATTAGGTCTTAACCAGACTTTGCGACTGAAGTTTCAACATGATCAACAAATCATTATCACATACATGGTTACCGATCACATTGCCACCATCAATGGGAAGTGTTACCAAGGAAGCTGCTTTCCATGGTCCCATAGCACTATGGTTACTCAAATATCACAGCACAGCCCTGTCTTTGAGAGCTAAAAAGGACACTGTGCTGACAGATTAGAAGTGTAATTGAGACATGAATAGATCTCAAATCAAAGAACATGGAAGTACTTCTTGGGAGTATTTAGAGACTAAAATTGGACCCCAGGGCAATCAACAAATAAGGACTGTAGTACAAGTGAGCAACTGCAAATTGGCAACACCTGAAGACCAGAAGTTGGCTACATGCAACATCCTGTACTTATTCCAAGAAAAGGTCACGCTCTCCCATCTTGCTTTGAAGATCAGGCAGTGAGAGATTACCATTTTACTAGTCCTTTCCTGCAGGTTTTTAATTGCCATCCCTTGCCCTCTTGCATGATATAATTTGGTTTCCCTAATTCACAAATCAGCATAAGCTAATAAAACTGTAAAGAGACGGCAACCTTGCGTCCAAGTTGTTCCATTGTTCACTATTATCCCACAACTAATCCTTCAACTCAAATAAAACCATAATTCATTTCCTGCTTTATTCTCTCTCTACACGAAATAGTTTTAGACAGGTTCAATCCTGCCTCACCGCAAATGGGAAAAGCGAGGTTTTATCTTCCTGGAGCGTGCGTGATTTCAATTACCTAATGTGTGTATCATCTATCACGTCAGGAAAAAACTTCTAAATTATTTTCAACAGGTTTAGCTGACTTTACACAAGGAGAAAAGGTTCTAATGGAAATAAAAAAAAAAAACAAAACAAAAAACCCAAACAAGAAAAAACCCCAAAACCACAAGCCAAACAAGAATTTACTGTCTTTTAGACTTCAAGTTAATAAAAGCTTCTCTACACCAGCCATGCCAAAATTTGCCCATCTGAAAATCTTCTGACATTTTGTCTAGTGTACAAAGGCTGCTGCTGATGTCCTGCTAGTATAAAAATTACTTAAATCCTAGTTATGCCTACTTTAATGCTATGGTCAAGCAATGTCACCCTAGGACAACAGAAGTTTACTATGTATAAAACAGGTGGTATCACTGATTTCTGTTTGGCATCCATTCCTCATCTGAAGCTTGATCCTTTACATGACATGGCTTTGTCATGTAAACAAACATTTCCCATGGCTTTCCATGCGGTCCACGGTGAAATGCCCAACTTCACAAGGTGTTACACCCACTTTGTTCAGGGTGAATAACTGTATCTGGGTGCATGAGAGCAGTAAAACAAGTTGTCAGCACTTTGCATATCCTGCAGGTCCTAAACCAGAAAAACAGCATGCAGATCATGCGGCTCAGACAAGGAAGCAATCCATCCGCCCCCCAATTTGTAGCAGAGGACCTATGTTGCCTTCCCCAGCTCGGTGAATATGGGGCATCCCAGCCCAGCACATCTTTCCTGTGAGTGCATTTCCAACGTGAGTGCTCATCCAAAGGGAAAATGCAGGATGGGAACATCTATCTGCAAACAGTAGAGAGACGGGACCAGCACATGAGGCTGAAAGGGCAAGGCTGCAGCTCACACCCTCCAGTGCAGGAGCCACTACTGAAGATGGCCACTGATTGTGCACAACTAATGTTAGCTGTGAGTCATCTAGAAATTCCTGTCGCTAGATTTAATCTAAAGACCATTATTCATCATTGCTTCACCCACAGCAGGTATTTTTCACTACTTAAGGCTCAGGTAAACAAACAGACTGAGAGTTTTCAGACCTACTCACTGGACTCATCTGCCCTTCCAAACCTTTTCATCTGCAAACCACGGAAGCAACTTTGCTCTTGAAGCCAGCTCCACTGCTCTTGTTATCCATTCCCTAACCTCAACAACAACGGGAAAATAGACACAGGTTCATCACCGCTGTCGTACTCACGAAAAAATGCAGAACAGCTCAAACTCACACTCTCCATTTACATGATGCCTAATAACAATACAAACACAAATCTGACTAGGACCTCAGAGACATCACTTTTACACAAATAACAGCAATCACAACCATACTCCTTATTTGTATTCCACTAATACCCAGTTTTTCCAAAAAGACTTGAGGTTAGACTGTGCTTAGCCTTGTGCTTCTCTAAGTGAGCTTAGTTTCTAAGTTCCATGTGATTTTCCCTCAGAAAGAGTGGAGCATAAGGTATTAAAATATTAAGTCAAGAGGTGGGCTATGGGTGCAACACACAATGCCACCAGGTGAAAAGAAAACTAAGAGGAGCTTGTCCACATTGTTTTCTCTAAGCAGCAACAGTACAGACCCCTAAGAAGAAAAATACCTTATAAATACCTCCTATCAGATGCCAGTGATATACTTTTTAATAAAAATCCATCACCTTATTCACATCAGCACCCCCTATTTGCCACTGTTTCATGGCTATCAAAGCAGGAATACTGGTAGGGAGGGGGGGGAATTTCAACACAGATCTACATTTCTCCTAGGATGCCAACTTTCTTCATTCTCATACAGAGATTTAAAGTAAAAACAACTCTATTGCCTGTGTGTTTGTAACACAGTCATTTCTACAGGTCTTCTGAGCAGAAAAGATTGAGAAAAGAATGCAAATGGCCCATAATAATTCAGGCTGCAAGCCAGCAATGCTGAACAGATATAAGCAATAAAAATAACTACTCTGGATGCTTCTGCTATATGACATAAATATTTCTCTTTTACTTTTATGGAAGCTATTATGCAAAAAATGCAGCTCAGCCCTGAGTGGAGACAATAAGCCTCCTGCATATTTGAAGAACTGCAGCACCCTATTAACTTGCTACAGATGAGAACAAGCTCAAGGGCCTTCATTACATGTACAGACACCTGTCATACAATGGCCACAGCTCTCCTGCAAAGATGGTGTTGAAGGGGGAATCCAAATGCTGTAAGTCGCAAACAGTAGCGGCACCAAAAGCAATGGCAGAGATTCTGTTTAACTGCAGTACTTTAAGTAGCCAGAGACAAAACCTCCTGAAGAAAACTGTTAATGCTACAACCCAAAGAACCAGAGAAGAGGCTTGATCTCTGGTGGCAGCAGTAATTCCAGCAGATGCCCACGGTACCAACTCCCTGGTGCCAGTAAGATTTGAGTTTGGGCCATGGCCTTTGCCTCACTGGGTTCAGCCACAGGTGCCCACAGCTATTCATCTGCTACTTACACCAAGTTTTCAGGAAGCAGCTTCCCCATCACCTCTACCTGTGCAGAATGCTGGGTTGAGGAGGACCCATATTACACCAGTTGCCAGGCTGGGGGGACACACACGGGCGCAGGCACAAACAACGCCACCACGTGAGCTTTGCTTCCTTAGGAAGTCAGCCCAGAACGCACCCTTAACCTTCTTCCCGCTTGCAGTGCTGCCACGTCTTCTGCACTGCTGATGCAATGTGAAACACAAAGCTGGAAAACAAAGGCACTATTGACTAACTTTTTTGCAGGATTAAGATGACTATGCTGGCTTACAACAAAGATTTCAATGATTTCAACACTGAGCGCAAAGCAACAGGAACATGGTTTGGCAGTAATTCCAGAGATTACCTGTTGAAACATTAATGACAAATGTCTTTTGATGTGGGCTGCTTTATGTGGTGCAAAAGGCAGCGCTGTAATTATGCATTTCCTTTCTGTGAATCTAGTATTTAACAGTAAAGCATTACTGGGGGGGTGTGTGCACGTGTATGTTTGTGCATGTGTGTGTGCATGTGTTTATGTGTGTGTGAGACAGGAAATACTCCACAGCTGAGCCTGCAATTTACCAGGGTGGCTGCACGTAGTAAACCTGCAACAGGGGAGCCTTTTCATTCATCCTGCACCAAGCAGAGGGCTAAAACAATTGCCACGCTTAAGACAAATGTCAGTGTGAGTCATACCAGCCGGAGCGCAAACATGTTTGCTGTCGGGTGAGTCAGAATATCACATCCTGAATTCACAAATCTTCCTATAAATAATAATTTCCGAAATTGTTGCATTTCTTTAATACAATGCAATTTTAAGTATGATGCCAAATCCATAAAGGCTTTCCTGACTACAAAGAAAATGTTTTTTCTCCTCTTCCCTTTTGCTTAACTGCGTGTATCTACCTACAGGAGTATGCTGTATACAGTACCTGAAATGGTAATTGCCTTGATTCACACTTAGGAAAATGCAAGCAGGGCTCAAAAAAAGTCCAAACGAGAGACAGGCCCCCAGCCCCTAAAAAAAAAAAAAAAACCAAACAAAACCAACCAAAAAAACTAAATACAAGCAGCAGGACCTTTCACTTACTGTATATGCTTCCTACATTTTTTGATGCTGTAATTCTGACAAGCTTTAGCATGTTCAGCATTCAGAGAAAAGGAACGTCATGCTGTCATGAGACACAGAGCAACTGAGAAAAGGGGTGAGAAATGCTGGAGAAGTGGTGAGAGAGGTCAGGGCAGCATGGTGCATGTGAGCAAGGAGGGACTGCGCCTGCACTGTGGTCGACAGCTGAAGCACCCACAGCTGAAGCACCGTCCCTGCTTCAGGGAGCACTCAGCCTTAGTACAGCGTGCAGAGATCATTCCTCCCCACGAATACGAACAGACCTGGTAATGAAATTAATGCACTGTAATAATTGGCAATGATTATCCATGACTGCCTCTAATTCAGGAAAGTATCTGAATCAGAAGTTATGCAAGTACCTTTTGAAATAGGGCTGAACTCAAGGATATGACCAAATTTATGCAGGAGAGTGCTGATAAAGATGTCTGTCATCTCTGTGAGCAAGGGGGGGAAAAAGTGGCTTGTGTAAGGTTGTTGGGGGGGGGGGATGTTTCTAACTTGATTTTCAGCTGGGAATTTATTCTCATCTTATATGAAAGGGAATTCACACACATACAAATCTCACATCAAATCAAGACAGTCTTGCTTTCTTCTAATTGTTTTGTGGAATAACCACTCAGAAGTTCACTTCTGTTATCTTTCTCAGGCAAAATAAAAGGCCTTTTTAGAAAAATTTTATTGCTAAAACAATGAAATCCTCCTGGGAATGACTTCGTTATGGAAATCAAGTGACAGTTTCTTTTATCTAGCCAAGCAGCAAGTCTGCATTTATAAAAGGCATTCTATGCACGAAGTACAGTGAGTAGGAGGACATGAAAATGCTATTTTTAAACCAGATTTCAGCGTTCCTCCCATACAGATTTCCTGGAATAATAACAGCAACAACAATAATGATAATTAATAATGCCAAAAAAGGAGTATCATCTTAAAGGTGAGTGGCATGTGAGAAAGCAAAATGTAGTTAAGGACTTGTAAGATTTAGGGACAAATGTAAGCTTCTCTCAAATAAACTGGCATTGTGCCATGAATTTCACAGGATTTGAGACTTGCCCCCTAAATTTCATACTGCAACTTTTTTTTCAGAAAAGGCAATAAACTAACATTATGTTTAGCATATGCTACATGTCTACCATTTGTTTTCTTGCAGCAATTGTTATTTTCAGAAACACCACTAAATGAGAAGTTAACTGTGGAGCTGATGCTATCACTGTGTTTGGGTAAGTGACCATGGCAGCTTTTAGCATTGGGGAAGAAAGGGAAAAAAACCTGAAAAAATCCAGGGCTAAACAATGTTTTCATATGCAACAAGAACAAGGGTACAATGCAGACTTTGACCCAAAGCTTAAAAGACGACACTGGAAAGATCCTTTCCTGCTTTGCTGACCTCTGGACCTGTCTCTCAGGATACTCACAGAGAAAAGACATTGAATTAACAAATACGGAGAAAGTGTGGGTCAAATCCTTCCTCTCTACCAGGAATACGCTGTCTCCAGTACGCTTGGAGTGCAATTTTCTGAGGGCAGAACTTATCCCAGATTACTAGAAGACTGTTATTCAATTGTGCTGTCATCTACCAGTGGTAATTAGAACAAGCGTCTGCATTTCGCACCTAATAAAAATGAAGAGAGTGAGCAGGCAGTAACAAAATCCCTGGGACGCCGAGGTGCAACGTGAAACCCGCTGGAGCGCTGGCACTTAAGAGTAACCCCACTGCTAGGAAGCCCCAATTTCCCACGAAATTAGAGCAAGGCAGAGAAATCACACACGCTGTCTGTCCCTCTCTTACACTCGGCAGCTCTAACACAGACACACGTTGTAGTCTGGCACTGACTCATGTTTTGAACTTGGGAGCATCCCCCAACACATGCACACAACCCCCTGCTCATCCCCTGGCTCATGCTGCTGCCAAGAGGTGCCAACCATGTCCAAGTAATTTTCATCCATGTTTTTAATCCAGTGCAAAACCCTCAACAGCAGTAGCATGGAACGTGGAGGAACCAGCAGCCTTGGCATGTTACTAACCCAGTGAAAAATTTGCCACCTAACTAATCAGGTATGGTCTGTTTCTGAAAGATATTATTTAAGGACCATTCAGGGCATTTTTGGAGGCACTTCCACTCTCTCATTCTCCTACAAGACAAATTTTTATGTCATTAACCTTTAGTTGCCTTTTGAACAGTAAAATGTAAGTCTATTAAACCACAGAGTTCCAATTTGATATTTTGAGCACCTTCATCTGCTTAATGGGAAATGTACAGTGGTAAGAAATGAAAAAAAATAGGTATGACTGGAATAAGTTAGCGCCGTTTTCCTTCTTTGTCCATTGCTTGCTGCCAAACATGGTTGCTGCTGGTCACTTGCCTCGCTCACTGCCACCAAGTGCTCAGCTGGGCACAGTCACCAATACTTAACCCTCAATAAAATTAAATCGCAATAATGCTTTGCACTCATTTAGGGTTTTACGCACCACAAACACTGTAAAAAACAAAAATTAACTGTAACTCTGTAACACCCCTGCAAGGTAAATTGAGTATTGTTATTCATACCTTATGCAAAAGAGAATTTCACTGGAGATGGGATAATTGACCTGCCCAAAGCTATGCAACACAGGTGTTCCTGTTTCCTGGTTCTCTCTATGCCAACAGACCAGTTGCACCCTTTCCTGAAACTCAGAGTTAGAGTTCTGCCTTCATTTCTGCCTCTTTCTGCTGCTGAATGAAAGCAGGGAGCAGGTCTCTGTACCCAGTGGTATGAGTGGTACATGGGTGCTGTGAGAGTGGTTCCTGGCTGCATTGCCTGTGGTGGGACCAGCATCAAAAGACTTGCAGCACTCCTTTTTCTACCTCCCTGTGGTAAGCAAGGATTAGCTGCAGAAAATTATTTGATCTATACTTGGTCTATAATAATTTACTAATAATTTGGTAACAGGAATGTTAAAAGCCTTTTTCACAAAAGACTACCAAGTTTTAGCTTCCCTGGATATCTTCTGCAAGGAGGACAGTAGAGGACTCAGCAGTGTACCACACACTGCTCCTCATACTTCCCTCTCCCTCTCTTCCCCTAAACAGCAAAAAAGGGTACAGGTTTCATCCCAGATAAATGATGGCAGGGCAGGAGCAGTGCCCACTGCCAGCTCCTGTGGGCTGCAGCCACCCCTGCCAACTGTCACATGGCAGAAAATTCCACACTGGGCTTGCCCGCAGCCAGCACTGGCATATTGGATTGACCTGAACTGTTAAACCACCTCTTTGAGGTGAAAACCCTCATACGTCACAGGCTGGACAACAGATTAATGTAGTCAGAGATCCTGTTACAACACCAGTTGTTCCTCCTGCACCATGACCAACAGCCACAGTGTAGGTGGGACCCAACCACGCTTACTACATTAGGAATTAAAGGGGTTTTACCTGTAAAAGATCTGTACTCTCATGCGCAGTGATACAATTAAAGCAGAAACGTTAACTACTAGCCCTGTGGATGCAATTATCCTAGTTAAAAAGAGGGCTTTTACTGGCAAAGCTCATCCCTGTTCACACACCAAGTAAGCCCTGCCTTTCATCAAAGCAGTTAAGACTGGAAAAGCACTTGAACATGTTGATCAGCTCCCGAGCTAGGACAAGGCTTAAGTAGAGGGGTTTATCTCTCACAACTTCTCACTTTTAACCATGTTTGGTTGGGTCAGGGCCAACTTGGTGTAACCAGATCCTGAGCCCGAGCTGCAGGTTTTGACTGCCCTGAAACTGTAGCTCAAGCCAAAGCCTCTTTAGCTATCACACCTAAGAGCACTGCCATGCCTGCAGATCAGGAGATGAGCTCCATAGTTTAAGTGGATTAGGTGTGCTGAACAACTCTGCTACATCCAGTTCTCCTACCCAGTGCGCGAGCTTCCGTGAGCAGTGATCTTTTATACAGCTGATCCAGGAGGTTTTGCTGCAGAGGACAGAGCTGGGTTAAGGAGAAGCTTATGCTGTCCCCAGGCTATAGGAGAAAGACAAGCTTGGAGGTTGGGCTCAGTGGGCACCCCAAGGAGCTCAGTGAGCCAGCAGTGTTCTTGAGGATCACCCCCTCCCACACCCTCTCTGGCACCAGAGTTTGGGGTTGGCTTCCCACTACAGTGTGTGACTAGGGTGAAAAATATAAGCCTAACACGCCACACATCACTTTGCCATGACTTCTTATGCAAAATCCTCAGCAGTGGCTCACAACAGAGCAGTGCATATACCACCACAGTTAGGAGGATGCCCTCCTTATACCACCTTAGTCTGGGAGGAACAGCCTCTGCTGTGTTTTAGCAGCTACAAACCTCAGTTCCAGTAAACCTCACAATTTCCCAGCTACACCAGATCCTTCTCTCAGCCACTCCTCCCAAAGGCAGCAGGCAGAAGTGCCGCTAACATAGCATAATCAGTGTGAAGTTGTAACAGTGTGGGGGAATGTGGCAATTCATGGAAAATGTCTTCGACCACAAGGCAATTAGCAGCGAGTTTAAATGCAGCAGCAGAAGGGAGTGGTTTCCTAACAAAACAAGCCTTGTTAAAAAAAAAAAAAAAAAAAAGGAAAAAAAAAGAAAAAAACCAAACCACCCTAACACTTGCTTTCCTCAAAAAACCAGCATTCTCAGGAGATTGAAAGCATGTGGAAAAAAATACCTCTGTGAAGCTTTCTGTAAAGATTATTCTTTACAGACACATTTGGCAGCCCTTTCTGCTCTGTCTCCTAATGCTATTGAGTATAACTATGTTAAGTCAATAAGCAAAGCCACTCAACGTGGGTTTTTTTAGGTTTTCTAGGCCAAGAGAGGAAGCAGAGCGATAGGAAAGTTTTCAGAAGTGGGAGTTGTGCCTGCTTTGCTTCTAATTGCAGTCAAACTGTCAACCTCTGCATTGTGTTTCAAGACTTTACGCTTCAAAATCATTCCCTCTGTGCTTTGAATTGCTATACTTTTAAGCTAACTACTTCTAAAAGTGCTGTTTAAGAAATGACATCTTCAACCACATTTAACATTGAGAATAAATCTAAATTTGCAAAGTCTCATTGGGTCCCTGCAAAAGTGCAGGTTTTTTATTGTATGTGACAGCCAATCTCTTAGAAAGTATCTGTGCAGAAATTTAGTTTAAAATTCTTCATATCAAGACATTTAAGAGAAAATGGGGGGGGTGGGGGTTGCTATAAGTTAAGAATAATTATGTTCTTTTTACCTTAGATAAAAGAATCACCAACATTCAAGCAGCAAACAGCATCAAAACCAATTAATAACCTTACAACCTGAAATCCTACCTACGTGGAGCATATGTTAATCATATTTCAGAATAATCTCCAAACACACGTGGCTAAAACAACTGAACTAGGCTGACTTGCTTTCTTCCTTGTAAACCACCAAAAGTGAAAGCAGGTCCAGATTTCACAGACAGTGAGAATTATGGGCACTAACTGCCTGTGGAAGGATGTTCTCTGCCTCTGATGACTAAACTCTGGGAATCACCCCATCAGTGCCAGAATGCTAAATTCATAGATAAGCCAATGTGCTAAATTTCTCTTCAGTGTCCAAACTCAATTCTGTAAGGAGACAGATACCTGCCAAACTGCAGGGAGCTGAGGGAGCCTTGCACTTTCCAAGTGCCCCTGCACACATTTGAATACCAGGGTAATTAGGAGGCCATGCTCCTTTCATGCTGTCATGAAACACAGAATATTTATGTTGCTTCAGCTTTAATGATTTTAAAATACGGACTATCATTTCAGTAGAGTAAAAGCAGATTCAGTAATGCTCAGGTATATTTACACTGTTGCTCAGTGTGGAAAAACTAATTCAGGGTAAAGGTTTACTGCTAAATACTTGGGGAGACAGAGAATAGGCGAGTAAGCAGCTCAGAACGTGCAGGCTCAGAGTCAGCTCAGTCAGGAGCTGTTTTCTACCCAGTGTGACAGTGCCCAGCATAAGGAAGCCCCAAGAATGACTCCAGTTCCCAAGTAATACTTCACCAAGCAGAAAATTATACTGTACCTTGTGGGGCTGAACAACTTTGAAGTATTATCTCGAGGTCTGCCAAAGCTGCTCCAGATGCCAGGTTTCAATTTAAGCCCATCTATTTTTCATATCCTTCTCCCAGACTGCCATCTCACTGGTTTAAAGGAGGACAGCACGGTACTTAACCCTGAGAAAAAAGTTCCTACTGTTGCTCAGGAATGACTCCCCTCCATAGCATTAGGAAATCACACTGATCACCTTGCAAGGAAGTCCCACCCCACTCTTTGCTCACCACATGATGGACACTTGGCTGGGCCAAGCTGAGGTGCTACAAACAAGCTCCCGCATCGGCACTGGTTATTTCTGCACTTGGGAAGGAGGGATATGTGGCCTTCCCTCTGCACTCTACTCATTACCATTTCTCCATGCATGGATTTGATTTCTCCTCATGTCTTCCCAAACTAACAAAAAAACCCCTTAACCAGACAGGAGCAATGATGGCAAAGAGCCTTTTACTCCAAACTCCGGCACCAGCTCAGGCAAGAAGTGAGGAAACACAGCCATGTCACAAGGGAAACAGCTGAGCTATTGCAAACAACAGCAACCCTTTTGACTTAACCAGAAAGTGCCCAACCCAATACTAGTTTCCAAGTGGAAAGGCTGTCCTCCACTTACCACGCAGACTCCAGCAGAGCTGGATCGCCTTCTCAAATATCCTTTGTCTGCCACAGCAGTCCAGCAAACATTGCCATCTAATCATTCCCATAGTACACGAATCCCTTCCTGGCTTGGCACAAGGTGAGTACGAAGTTTTTGCTAATCTTGCACTTACAGTAATTTCCCCTTCCCTGTCACTCATGTGAATCATCCCCGTTTCCAAGCATCAAAGAGTTAATGGAAGAAAGAACCACCCTACCATGTGCTTCACTCAAGGGTAAGTGGACCAGCTACCAAAGCAGATTGTTAAAGACTGCACCAAGCTTCTGATTTTTTTCTCTCGACTGCAATAAATGTAAGGATTGAATGTGGACATAAATGTAAACCTAGACCACATCTGCTGATAAAGCAAAGCCTTTGTACTTGTGCAACTGCTATTAACTGTACACAAAATACTTATATTTCATGAATTCTCCTACATTCAAAAGCTGACCTGCAGTCTGCCCGAGGCAGCCAATGTGAACTGCATGCTCAGCAGAATTGCACATTAAAGACAGAAGGGAAACAGATTATAATACAAAATCAGACTGCTAGGAAAGTGAATCATTTGTGCAACTGTTAAAACACTCGGAGTATTTTGGACACACTTTACCACACCAGATTAAAACACAGCTCTGGCCGTTCTCTTCCGAAAGGCAGTGTAACAGGTAACAGGTTCACGTTATTTGCCCCTTTCATCACAGACCGGTGCCTTCAGGACTCTGTCATATTCCACTATTAAACTTTTCTTTTGAATTAACTGAAGCTAGTCTGCTATTTGAAGATTTTTACCTTCCCATAATTGCATTAATAGCTTGGAGCAGAGTGTATGTGCATAGCACAACATTTCTTCCCAAATATATCTCAGGGAACTTCAGCTGTGCATCTTTGCCATAAGCATTCACGCTTCTTCTCGTAAGATAACTTCAATATAGTACTCTAATTCTAACTTACTTCTTGGTAAGATACTTCCACCTTGAGTTCATACCTGTCAGACATGGATTGTGGAGTTCCCTTGGTTAAGTAATACCAAATCATTTCAAGGTTTCTCCATCGCCAATCAGGTATAAGCAACTACAACCTACCTAACAGGACTCCATCTCTAGACAGTTTCATTTTGAATGGCACAAATTACCTTGGGCCACCTTATTTCCATGTTGGTTCATGCTCTGCTCTGCTGTGACCTCTAAGGTAAACAACTCAGCGACCCATCTGTCCCAAAGTCACTTGTCTCCTGTTTTAGATTCCTTCCCATTTCAAGTCTACCATAACTGACCTATAGGCATGAAACCACTCTGGGATGTGATTAGTGATCTTTTCTGTACTTTATATTAGCATGATTATTTACATGATCATTATTAACAAGAGGAAAATATTTTAATTTACACTGCTAGCAAATTCAATTTTCACATCTATGATCAACAGATTCATGTCTACAAATAGATGTTTATTCTTACATGCTGGGCTTGGAGACACAAAACATGATGTATTTCTTAGCTGTCCCCATGGCATCTACACCTAATACTGCAATCTCAAATTAAGCAGAAGTCTGTGGTAACCCAGTCTGTTTTCACTTATCCAATACCTTTCTAGTTCATGAATACTTTCATTAAAAAAAAAAAAAAAAAGAAAAAGAAAAAGAAAAAGAAAAAGAAAAAGCTTATGATAAAAATTCATACCCAGATTTCAAAGACCTAACAGTGTTGGCAGGTGCACAGTAGATCATGCTCAGAGTACTTCATGCAAAAATATCAATCAAGAATTTTTGGTGCTTCCACTCAGTTGCTTAAATTTGTGATTCATGTGGGGAGCCATTGCTAAAAACAACAACAACAACAACAGTCTCTGCAATAAAAATGTAGAAACTACAGTTGGATCTTTGGGTTGAGAAGTACAGTGATTTTGCACAGGAATTGCACACACCCCATCTACTGGCTTTTCAGAAGACTGAGAATTTTAACAGCGGCAAGGCAAGTTTACCTTGCATTGGAATTATTTACCAAGCAATGCCTGTGAGGTTAGTGGTTGATGAAGGTACAGGAGACCATCACCTATCCCAGGAGAGCCACAAAGCAATCCAGAGCTGACAAAACTGTTCAGAGCCTACAATGGTAGAAATACAGGTCACAGGCTAAAAAAAGTAACCCAAATCACCTTGTACATTGTGACAGAAACATAATAAAGAATCAGAGAAAATGTTCCAGCTGACAAAGGTGTTAGTTATGCTGAGTGCCTGCTGTGAGGCCTGCCTTGCTGCCCTTAAGAGCAGGGGCAATGTCCAGCAGAAAGGCAGCAAACGTGCACCCACAACAGAGACTTCGGTCAGTGCTGCTGTTGTGACACCTCTGCAGCACCCGGGGAGCACAGGAATTGTAATTTTTAATTCAAGAAGGTTGCATGCCACATCATTAGAAGAATTCACAACAAACTTCAGTCACTGAGTCAGAAATGGAACTCAAGTTACACTCTGTCAATCAGGATGTTTGATCATAGCAAATCGAAGAATCTGCTCAGCTCTGCTGAAAGCTTCCCAAAGCCAGTGTAGTCTCCCACTCCTCTAGTAGCCTGCAATGCTTTCATAGCAGATGGCAAAAGTACTGAGCATAAATCCAGCACTAACAGCAGCTGAGAACACTGATAGATTTGCCATTGGAGTGTCAAATTGTGACATTTCTTTTCCCAACAAATTAGTAAAGTTAATACATCCACACTGCCACACGAATGATACCAGCCAGAGTCTGCCTGTTCATTTCTAACTCCATACTTGAAGGCAAGGGCTCACGGAAGTGGCCAACAGCCACCATAATGTCAATCTACAGTCTTAGGAGACTAAATACATTTAAATCTGTCAATACACTCTTTATCTGAAACTTGCATCAGCAGGCAGGCTGTTACAGGTTACTGACAGTTGTGTGAAATATATGGTGGGCCATGATATAGATTAGGGGAATTTTCAATGCCTCTTCACTTTTCGCCCTGGATTTCCAATGAGTTTCTTTAGGAAGCATTTAGTACTAATCTACCAGTGCCTTGTCACACAGATACATAACAGACATGATTTCTAGTAAAAGCCAAAATCACAGAAATTTTATTTGCATATAGGGTCAGAGATGTTTTGAAAACAGACTTTTCAGTTAGCTAGGACGTTTGGAGGAACTCAGTGTTGTAGAAAGAAAATGATGTTTTTCCTTCCCTTGCTACTGTCTACCTCACAGACCAAAGCCTGCTCTTGCATCCAGTGTGACTTCAGCAGAGTGGACTGGGATCAGAGTGATGTAATGCATTAAATGTCCAGTTTTCAAACAATTGATCAAGTTTTGTTTTAAAATTCTGTCTTTACTCAGAGCATTTTAAACCAACTGTTTGATAAGAGGCTACTGTTGCTGTTGACCCCTTCTTTCCATTTTCTGTGCCAAAGTTGTGAAGGTACAGTACATGTTTTAAGATATACACCAGCCAAGGAGAGTACAGTGATGTGAAACTGGTATTTGTGTTTTGTCAGTACCAGCAAAGGTGTGTCTGCACAAAGCTGTGATAACTGTCAGCAGCTCAAAGCAATTTAGATCTTTGCTTGTTTGTGTGCCAGGCAATCTTAAAGAGCTGCAGAATTCTCTCTTCTAAGCGTTACGATCTCAGTAACTTCAACTATATAAACTCACCAAATTAAAACAGCATATTCATCAATTTCTAGGAATACACCACAGTTTGGATGACACATTATTCCAGTGCTCAGTTTCTTTTGGACCTGAAGGCATCCTAGAGGTCTTAAAACTCAGCCTTTCCTCAGCTCCAACTGGAGCCAGACCAAGCCTTCAGCACTGGCACCAGACCCACTGCAGTGCCAGAGCATTTCAGAAACTAAGCCAAGAGCTGGGGAGGTGTTTTTAGAAACCCTTGCAGAAAGCACCTCTGCCAACAAGGTTCAACAAGGTTTCTTCTGGTGACTTGAGAAGATATATTGAATGTCAATTGGCATGTTTATCTTCTTTAAACACTGAGCTTCCTTTGTAAAATCTAATAGGGCAGATTACTGGTTTAATACTAATGGAAACTGATCAAAAGATCCTAGATTATTTGGTTGGCTTACCTTAAAACCTTTTCCTGCTTTAGTTTCCATGCAAAATAGACCAAAACAGTATTCCTATGAACAGAGAGCCTATCAACTAATTATTTAAGGAGATGAGGAAAACTACATTTAAAACTGGGTTGTGGGTAAATATGCCAAAAACCTCCCTGACCAACTGAAGGACCTGCTCACAAGTTTTCACAAGGACTACTTTGGAAATTAAAACCTAGAGAAGCATACTATATAAGGCCATTTGAAAATTCCACTCCTTATCTACAAAAGGCAGTTTCTTCTCAGTTGCCATCATGGTTCATTTGCTTAGGGACAAAAGTAGCTGGCAAACTAGCGCAAAAAAAAGGAACAAGTAAACACTGGCATTTTAAGCGTCGTCTATAGGCAAAGATAAAAAGCAGTGGCCAAATGACAACTGACCAGGTCTCTTTCCATACCTATTTGAAGGGATGACAACTGAGAACAACCCTGATCAAGGCTATCAATGCATTTAAATGCAGAAATGCTTTTATGATTTAAAGGCAGAACAAATATTTCTTTTTGTCTGCACACTTTTTAGAAGACATGAACAGTAATTTCAGAACAGAACATAGATGCCTATTAACAAAGCCAACAACAATTACTGCTATGCCTAAGAATCAACAAAAAAACCACCAGTGTATTCCAAAGGCATTCACTCCCAAAGCAAACTCACTCCACGCAAGCCCAAGCACAGAAACGTGATAGTATCTCGTGATTTATGTTCTTTCAGCAGGTTGTACCGGGTCCTCCAGATTCCATGCTTGCCTTTGAAAGCAATTAAGTTTCTAGCACTTCTGGGAGCGACAAAAGCTCTCACTATGAAAACCTGCATGCTGCACTCGTGCTGAGTCTGCAGTTTGGCAGACTGAAACAAAAGCACCACAGGAGGTGTGAACTTCCCCCACTTAACTCATCTGGGAGCATTAGTATGTGAAGGGCCATCTCTAAACTTTGAAGCTATTTCCAAATCATGTCTTTGTCCAGTGCCCAAAGAGCCAGCTGCCGCTGTGATTTGGAGAACATTTCCAAAGACCCTCTCAGCCTGGAAAGAAAAATCCCTTTTCTCATCAGCCTGCACACAGGAAACTCTACAAGTTCTGCTAATGTGAACTATTCTAATTGCTCAGCAAGACAGAGTACCCTTACTTACATAAGAGCATGTCCAGACACCACGATGAAACCTGGGTCCTGCTGTGCTATGCACTGTACAAACACCTGCTCCATGGAGTTTACAACTTGCAGAGTAAACTGTACCTAAGGGAAGACAAGGGCAAGAAGCACATGTAGAGAAGTAATCAACAGGCGTTTCACACAACTAGTGTGTGAATTCTGCTTCTGAATTATTATAGTACAGGAATGCTGCCTGATCAAAAAATAGATCTGTGATATGTCCCTGGCTGAATAAAACAAACAGAATAGCAGCAAAGTCAAACTATTAAACACCCTGGCCCCAGCAACAAAAGCCCCAATGCTGTTCAAAAAACAGGCTGCCTTGGACAAGGCTCAACATCTTTTACCTCCTCAAGATAGAAAAAAAGCCCAAGCCACCTCCCATCACTGTTCTAATTCTACCCATACTGCAGACAGGAGTGACCTTGTGAAGCCAGAGCCAGTGTTGAGCCAGTGTGACAAACATGGCAGTTGGGCACACAGAAGGGCATGTGCCAACAGGCAGCCGAGTACACGAGGGAGGGCAACTCCTTCCAGGCAGGGCAGTGAGCCACCTCTTGTTTACAGCAAGGCACCCTGGCCTGAGACCACAGCCAAGGGCAGTTACTCAGGGATTGCTCTCACACATGGAGTTCACGTGTCGTTTACTCTGTGGCAAACAAACTTGCCAAGATGAACATTTTTTCACAGCAACTTACTTTTGCACCTTAGACTTTGCATGTTTGGTTTTCCCAGTTAATCCTCCTAACTCAAATGAAATCAGCTGGAGTGATGCATACTCAGTAGCTAGTATTCTGTATTTTTTTTTTTTTTACTTATCAGTGTGCCTGTTTCCTCTGTTATACAGTAAGATACCCAATTCTGTGCAAGTAAGTTAATTTCAAATAGTGTCATTTTCAAAATTATTTAAGCCTAGTTATGAGAGTCAACCTGGATCTGTTTCCTTCTGACAACACCTATAGCTTCATAACTTTAGGTTTTTGTACCTCTAGCTCACCTGTTACAAAGCAAGGACTTACAAATTCAGAGAAGTGATTTATCAGGGAGATTTGCGAAAAATGACCAACCGTGATTTTCTACCAGATTTAGAAGAACATTTCCCCCTCTCATCTCCTTCACTTAAAGTTGCAATCATTTTTAAGAACCAGAGGTAAGCACTTTTGGAGACAGGAATGTGCTTAAAGACACATAATGGCAAGAGTGTAAGACGCTTCAGTGTCCTCTAAGCCCTCTTTAAAGTGCTTAACACCTTAGGACAAAAAGTATGAGCAACTGTGAGCTTGGTCACAGATAGTTCATTACACATACAACATATACAGACATGTCAGAAATGTTAAGCCAGGAGCTAAAAGGCAAGGAAATACCAGAAATGTGGCCAATTGTGTAACATTTAATCTTTATTTAATTTAGCGATCACCCAGGGATTTTTTTTCCCACAGGAAATGGTGCCATTCATGGTATAGTAAAGCTGGTATTACTGAATAAGCAATCCTCAGTAGTTTGCTTCATTCTCAGTATTAAAAATGGCCCTAAACGCTTTGCTTTAAAGACAGAACAACAATTTCCTTCTAGGTTATTTTCTGGCTGTCACCATATTACCTAACTGCCTGATTTACTAAAATTAGCACATGTTCACAACACCCCAGTGAGGAGGGATTTTTCCCCCATCACAGAGACAGAACTGAGACTCAGAGAGACTGAGACTGTGGACAAAGGTCCCTTCCAAACCCAGTTATGCTGCTTGATGAGATTTTCCTCCCACACATGTGCTCGGCACCAGCTGCCCCTCTTCCTGTGCTGACTGTCTCCCTTCAGAAGTGCTAACAGTCTGGTGTAAAAGCGTTTTGTAATCCGTTATGGTGAAAATAAACTGGAGCAGCTACAAACTACTCTTTGGGCTCTTTTATGCTAACCCAGTTCTGCCTCCAACCAGCTGGGAAGCACTCACCAAAGAGGGTCCTTTCCAAGGGGAGGTGCAGGGAGCATGTGGGAAGCTCGTGCTGACAGAGGCAGACCCAAAAGAGGGCATCTACGCTGGTCAAAGTCATTACCAGGGCTGAAACTTTTAAATGAAAACAGTCCTCTTCTATTGGAGGAACAGAGGTAACTGCAAGCTGTCAAGGATCTCACGTGAACCAAAGCTGTAGTGTTAAGACACCCAGTTTGCATTCACAGATTCATGCTGACAGCACAGGCACAGGGACAGCAAGATTAAGGTGTAGGAGCAGGTGGAAAGAGATGCATTCACATGAGGTACTATTGCCAGCAAGACGCTTGTATGCTCTTGATGGAGATTGCTTCTCCACCACCGAGCTGCTCAAACAAACTGTATGAATGCTGCTCATCCACTTCAAGTGTGAACTTAGACATTTTGAACAGACTTTGCAGTGGTTTAAGCTAAACTGTGCATTTGCACACCAGGGTTTTTGCACTGATGCAGAGGGACAGGATTTCATGAGTCAGTCTGCTGTCTCAGTAGGCCTATGAGGCTGCATCAAGCACTTGGACTACAAACCATAGGTGAAATGATCCTGTATCTTCACACCAGACAGGACAAGCAGCATCCAAATGCACCCTCAGATAATCACAAAATCCATACCAATGTACAGAACAGAGATTTCCCTTTTCTGTGGCTTCAGTTCTGCTGCTTCCATCCTCAGACTCTTTACACCAGTTTCCTCCCAGTTCCTCATCTTAATCCCGATCGCATCACACAGTCCATCCCTGACAGTCACACCAGCTCCAAAATGCTATCCCCACACTTGGTGCTTTTAGTCTTAACTGCCCCTCCATCTCCTGGTTCAGTCCCATGTTCCTCAGTACTACTCCTGAGCACATCCTCCACAGCTTGTGTTCTCTTTCCATCCTTTCCTTCTGCTGCACCCTGTCTGGGCAAACAACAGCTTTGACGAAAACATGGGAGGACAATCTCCTTTCTTTTGCCTCCTATATGCCTAGGACCAAAGCACTCCTCAGGAGACCAAAGCAGAAATATCAAAGAAAGTTCTTCAGCTTTAAAATACAGCATACTCAGTGCTACTGAACGAGCTCCTGCTGTGGGGGAACAAAATGAGAGATCTCAGAGTTTATATACTGACTGATTATGGACAAGTTTTGCTGCAGATGAGAAGGCAAATCCCTAATATTGGGGCAACTCTACAGCCAGATTTCAAATACTCACCCCCAAATGTGACGGTGCTACACAGGTACTCAAATGAAACAGCTGACCTATTTTTTAAAAAGGTACAAAAATGCAGAGTTTTGTATCTTGTTCTCAAGACAACCTGAATCATTCATGCTGAAATGAAAAAGAAAGAAAAATCATCACTAAACTGCCACTGCTTTTGGAAAAAAGTAATTTTAAAAGGTTATCCTGGAAAAATCCTGAATGTTGTGCAAATGCTGACGGTAGGCAGTTCAACCTGCTTTTCTTATGTTACTTGCAATTTCCTACAGCTATTGCTGAGAAAGTCCCTCAAACAAATCCATGATGTAGAATAAAAATGAAAGATTATAGGCTCCAATGATGTCTGGACTTACCTCAACAGGAGAACTACAGACTATAATAAAGATGCCTATTAGTGAGGCAATAGATAGCTAACACAGAAGACATCAGTGTGTGCAGTGAATTTTTGATTCAGATATGCAGGAGACAGGAAATCTAAGTGTCATGGTCACAGGCTATTTACAAAAATTAGGAGGAAATGTTGATTGGTTTCTATAGACACAAACACTGATATTAACACTTGAATCCAACAACTGTTCTTATGTCTGAAAGCAAGGTCAATCTATGATCACTGTAGTTCAGCAGACAAAGAAAGATGGCAAGAAAATCTTGTTGATACATAACCTTCACCATCTAAGAGTCAGGTGACTTGGCTACAAGAAAGCAAATAAAATTACTTTAAACCAAACATTTAGTTCTTTCTTCATAAAAATACGTAGCTTTTCAGCAGATGACTCAAATGTGAAAGTTTGTGGTTTTTTGCTCTGGCAGCCAGGTGGGCTGGATTCTGATCCACTATGCAAATGACTCAAGTGTTTTTCATTTTCGAGGGTGCCAGCTACACTCCTGAACCCTCTGCAAAGGGAACCACCACAGCTGCTGAGCCTCACAAGGAAAGAGCAATAGGGTATGAAATGTTTTTTCCTCAAAGATGACTACCACCCAGTTTTATGGCATGACAGAGAGGAGCTGTAAAGTCACTGTCTCCTTGAGTAACTCTTTTGAAATAGAGGCAAGAAGTCTAACTTTATAATTTTACTGAAAGAGAGGCAGGCAGGTGGATTCTACCATGAAACGTTCCAGATCTGGGCTTTGCAGAGCATCTTTTCAACACTGATGCTAAACGTCTCAGATTTTAAGATGTACGATCAGAGGAAGAAAAAACCCCTGCAAAATAGGTCCCACTTAGATGGGATCTTTCCCTTTATTGGATGAGACCTTCTTGTAAAGACGAACTTGACTTGCAGGCCTTGGTGCTTCCTCCTTACTCTCCTCCCCAAAATGAGAGGCTAAGCACAGGTTTGCACGGGTGATTTAAAAAACAGAAGAGTCTTAAAGAGCAGCAGGCAGGCAGCCCCCAAATACAGGGGTGGAGTGAAGCTACAGATGGGCTGATCTCTCAGGTGCTCCACTGGAAACCAGGGAGCTGGGAACAGGTCTTCAAAGGGACTTACTGCTGAGTCTTTCTGAAAACCTCCTAAGATAAAAGTCAGGGATCTAACCCCATCACACTGTATGACACAAACTCTGTCCTGTTCACACACCACAAACCCCACATATTTCCAGCAGTAAGTATAGAAACACCTGACTTTTACTGCCCATAATAAACTACATCTACACTGGGAGAGTCTGAAGCATTACTGCCATATCTTCATAACCATGATAAGAGCTGTAGCATAAAGAAAGCCTGGCTGGTTTTTTTTATCCCATACAGACAGAGCTCTAAGTCACTGACTTCTGTATTAAGTTGGACTTCCTGGCTCTCACCTCTCTGAATCAAAAAAAACCAAGCTTTGCAAACATCACTGTCTTGTCTTCTGCATTCACCTACTACATAGGTCTATTATGTGGATCAAGGTGAACTTTTTTTCCTCTGAACAGGTAAATATATATGGGGAAAAACCAAAATGCATGTATCAGTATCAGGCTTTCATGGCAAACCTAAAGAGTTAGGCAAGGAAAATTGAAACCTTCTTCCAAGTGGAGATGAAATGAAACTAAGCCAGAATGTTCTACTACTCTCATGGTGAGTGCTCTGGCTGGAGAGCTCCCTTCCTCCTGGTGAATTTATCTTGACTAGAGAAAGAGTAATACGATACAAGAGAATGTAGCTGCAACCTGGTGTGAGTGCCAGGCTGAGCAAAGGGTTCAGCCAAATTCTCTCACTTTCAAGCAGAACTGCTGCAAGAAGCAGCATATCACATCCAAATACATGCTTATTTTCTGAAAATGTGTAACTGCTCAGATCACAAGACAAGACAGAGATGTGTACAGCCTGATTTTTATTTCATGGAGCATACAGGAGTTAATTCTGACTCACATGAGTTTTGGATACCCAATCTAATAACATCCACATCCCTTAGTGTCAGGCACTGAAATCAGAGGTTGAGGCAGGTAGGCAGTAACAACTTAATCTCCATGTTTTAAAAATCATCCTGATTTTCCTTTGAGTCTTCCAGGAAAATCAGATATACAGATCTCTCATCCTTACAATTCATCACTCTGTGGACTACGCAACAAGTCCCCATAATGTTCCACTTTGGCTAGCAGAGCAGTGAACAGATGTGGAAAAAAATTCACTCACTAGTGAAGAAATTCAGGGCAAGAAAATAAACCAGAATTAACTGGACTGTGTCCAGACCTCTTCACAGTTTTATGAAGAAGAATGTTAGGAAGCAGAGGATACATGCTTTGATTTCAGAGACCCAGTTCCCCAGCTGCAACATGAAAAACGTGGTCTAGCAAGGGGTGTGAGGAAGATTTCCATCACCATAATTTGGTGCAAACCTACAGTTTTTCTAGGTTGAAGAGCTGTAGCAACTTACATCAGATAAGAAAGTCCCTCCCAGTATCTAAAGAACCACAATTATTTAAGGTTCAGATGGTTACAGACCTGCCACAACAGACACCCTAAAACATCAGTAAGTTTGGAACAGGACACCTCCAGGGCCAGTCTACCCAGCATGTCTGGAACACTCACAGGGGAGCAAAGGGCTCTAAAGAAAAGGGAGGTTTCCTGGAGCAAGGGTGTGTGAGCATCTGGAAAAAGCATCCTTGAGCTTGAGATCACACTGGATGCAATACAGTAGAGGTCTGGGATCTTCCCCTCTCCCAGATCATGTGGAAAACCTTGAACAAGAAGAAGAAGGTCTCTACTAATACACAGAACACAGGTGAGAAGAACCATGTACAAACTCCCTGTGCAGGAAAAACAGCCCAGGATTTAACCTTCACTTCCATGCTGTAAAACAGCTTTTAAAAGCTGTAGAGAGGAGAGAGATTTGGGACAAATGGCTTGATTTATTACCCATGACTTTGCTAGATGTTTGTGGTTTTTTTAGACAACCTAGCCGGCAAAGAGAGAGAAAAGAGAAAAATAGTTAACATAAAGAGTCGTCTGAAGGTCTAAATCTCCTGACAACTGCTATCTAAACTTGGAGGGCAAGACAGTAGCTGACAGAGAAATGAGAAAATAAAAAGGAATTTGCGTCAAGTGAAAGCTTCATGGACAAGCACTGTCACTTCATTTTGTTTTGAAACAACAACTAAGTGCAGGAGCAAAATGCAGGGGGTGCGCTGCAGCTTAAACAGTTGGACTTTAGGGGCTGATACACAGACTGAAGTCTGCTCTAGAGCCCCAGGGTAAATTTCACTCTCTGAAGCAGTACTATAGAGGGAGAAAGTGTTCAGTGATGTGCCACTGTCTCTGAATGCACAAAGGCTCCAAGTCAAAGATGCGAGTTAGCTGAGGTAACTGAGCTGTGACCACACTGAAAAAATGGGAGCAGAGAGAGCAAATCAATGACAAAAGAATGAAAGAGCAAAATTGAAAACAATGAGAACAGGATGCAAGCAGAAGGGTGACCTACAGGATAAAACAGTTGCAAATTATTTGGCAAGTTTATGAAATCAACCCTCAGCATCACTGCTCTCTTATGAGCCTGTCCTTCAGCCTTTCTGTACCTCATCTGCAAAATTATGCCAGTAGCAGCCAGCAGCAGTGAGAATAGCTGTAGGAGGTGTGCCCAGGTAGAGGAACTCCTCCACTTAGTGAGAGAGCTCAAGGAGGAGTAGTTTGAGGACCATCAGCAAGAGAGATAGAATACTGAAACTCCACCCTACCTACCTTCCCTTGGGACAGGCCCAGCAGGCAGTCAGGATACATGATACAGAAGACTCCCTCTCCTCTCTCTGCCTGGCTGAACACAGTGACATAAGGGACAGGGGGCAGTGGTGACAAGCTCCTGCCTGGCACAGCACGCGCATTCCCTATGTGACTGCCCCACCTTCCCAGCTGCCCTGGCATAACTGGAATAGGGCTATCCAAGTGGAACCGAACAACAAGGATGATAATGGTTCATCTATTGGGGCCAGTTCTGTGTAATGTCTTTGTCAATGATCTGGACAAGGGGACTGAGTGCACCCTCAGTCAGTTTGTAGACAACACCAAGTTGGGTGGGAGTATCAATCTGCTGGAGGGTAGAAAGCCTCTGCAGAGCAATCTGGACAGGCTGAATCAATGGGCTGAGGCCGGTTTTAAAAGGTTCAACAAGCAAAGTGCCGGATCCTGCACTTGGGTCACAATAACTCCATGCAATGTGACTGGCCTGGGACAGAGTGGCTGGAAAGCTGCCTAGCGGAAAAGGACCTGGGTGTGCTGGCCAGCAGCTGGCTGAACAATGGCCAGTGTGTGCCCAGGTGTGCCCTGGTGGCCAATAAACCCAACGGCATCCTGGCCTGTATCAGAAATAGTGTGGCCAGCAGGACCAGGGCAGTGATTGTCCCTGTGGACTCAGCCCTGGTGAGGCCACACCTCAAACCCTGTGTTCGGTTTTGGGCTCCTTACTCCAAGAAAGACATGGAGGTGCCGGAGAGTGTCCAGAGAATGGAAACAGAGCTGGGGAAGGGTCTGGAGCTCAAGTCTGATGAGACCGAGGAAGGTGGAATTGTTTAGCCTGGAGAAAAGGAGGCTCAGCGGGGACCTTATCACTCTCTACAATTGCCTGAAAGGAGGCTGTAGCCAGGTGGGGGCTGACCTCTTCTCCCAGATAACAAGTGACAGCACAAGGAAAAGACATCAAGCTGTGCCAGGGGAGGTTCAGATTGGATATTAGGAAAAATTTCTTCATGGAAAGAGTTACCAAGCATGGGAGCAGTCTGCCTAGGGAAGTGGTTGAGTCACCATCCCCAGAGGTATTTAAAAAACATGCAGATGTGGCACTTAAGAACATGGTTTAGTGGTGGAGTAGGTTAGGTTAACAGTTGGACTCAATTATTTTAAAGTTCCTTTCCAACAGTAACGATTCTGTTATTCTAAACATGAGTGAGGGCAGTTGCCCACCTCATGCAAAGCTGTGGTAATGAAACCATAGAGGAGAGCAGAACACTCAGCAGCTGGTCTCACGGATCAGTGAAGAAGGGTTCCCCAAGCAACTGGAACCTCTGCCTGCCAAAGAAACTTAATCTTTGAAGTGGTTGCACCCCTCTACAGAAGCTTGCTAAAAAATGAAGACCCATGCTTAATCCCTGAGGCAGAGTGTGAATGAGAGGTTTTCTGGTTCCTTTGGCATTACAGAATTAAAGTAATTTCCTCCTTTTCATGACTTTCTCACAATTTCAACTATCCACATCTAGATTTACTGCCCATTTAGAAAAGAAATACTACTGAAGGGACCACATCCATCAGAGTTCTTATTTCATCCCTCTGAAATGTGAAATTCTCACTAAGACACAGTATGAAGGATTTTCAAGCACAAGGTCCTTTAAACATAAAGAACTAGACATCTTAACTGCTTTTAGCAGACTGTAAGATCTTACACATTAGGAGTCCCCTAGACATTCGACAATGCTATATTAAGCAAATACTGTGGGAAAACAGAAGACCTGAAAAGTCTATAGAACAGGGAAGTGTATTTCAACAATAGAAAGTACATGCTCATAGAACTCAAAATTAAATTCTTGCCCATAATATTCATTAGTTTCAAACACAAGCTACCAGAGAAAAGTCTGGCTCAGAGAAAAGGGGAAGATAGAGATTCTGATTGAGCTATGCCTCTATTACTTCCTAAGATCAATTCATTGCAGTAATTAATTAGTCAGATCACTCTTTTATAGTCTTCTTTATTAGGTCACAAATCCATGCAAATTTCTTCCACTACTTTTAGTAACGATCTGCTTGAGAAGTTGTCTTTGGTAAGTTCTTCAGTTTAATACTTATCTTGCAAATGTGCCAGTTGACTAAGAAGAGAGGAACAAAAGAATAAAAAAAAATTCTGACACAAAACAGCAAATGTTAGGCCAGAAGAACATTAGTCGTTAAGAAGAAAATACCAACAGTAGAACCAAAAATAGCTCTTCAACCATTTGTCTTTTCAAACATGTTTTTTCTTCTTAGGATCCATGCTTCTCATAACTGAATGTTTCTTATGCTTGTACTGGGGTCTCTCAGAACCTCTTTTCACTGAGAGATGTCATATGTCTTTCATATGTCTTTCTCCCTATCATGTTATTAACAACCATAGCAAGTGGTTTTATTTCTTTTACCTTTGTGACTTTCTTGAGTTTTGCCTACTGTTTATCTAGATGCAACAGCTGGTGGTCAGTGCTTGTCACTCTTCTCTTTTATTAAGTATTCAAATGAAAAGTGATGCTACCTCTTACTCAGATGTATATTTAAGCCATCTCTACTTGGGCAGGGAGGAACTAGGCTTTCCCATTGGCAAAACTTCACCATATATCCTCCTACCATCTACCAGAATTTCTCCTATCACATAAACCTTTACTTCTTCTTTTCCTTCGGCTCACAGAGGTCAGGTTTTATGCTATCTTAATGTAAACTGAAATGACAGCCAAAACAAAAAAAAGCAACAAAACCATCAAAAGTCACCTGTCAGAACAGAAATATGCTGGTAAAAATCAAGATATGCTGTATCTTTTTGTGACATGCTGGCATTTTGTTGTAGTTGTTCCTCCCCAATAATTAACAGATGACAGTTTAGTTTTAAAACAAGAGCATTTTATAATCAGTGAACCATCTATGCTACTCAGCCATCTGATTTGTCTCAAGGTCATTGTCTTCAGTAACTGGGTAAGAATTACATCATCTGTCCTACTATAGGATGGTAATTACATCATCGATCAATACCTGAGATCTTAGTGTGACCAACAAATTCATGTTAGGGATGAGTTACAACCGGGCAGATACCACAAAATGAAACTCCTGTTTGCTTCAATCCACATCCCCATTAAGACTAAATTATAAAAATATCAACCCTCTCATTTGTAGTACAGTGCAAGCTGGGAGCTAAGCAAAGATGGGGTAGGGAAGGTGCCACAGTGACATGCCTTTTGCAAAGGCAGAGAAGATTGTCTTTGCTTTGAAGAGCTTACAGCAGCCTGAAGTGACAAGAGCAATGGAGGGTGGAGGAAAGATGTGTAAGCAGATGGCAGCAGACCACGTTATTTTTAAGCCTTTAGTGGCGATGCAGTTTGAGGCAGTCACATGTTCATCTTCAACAGCAATAAGTGTTTTAAGCTATTTTAGTTCCCTCTGCCTTGAAAGAGACCTGGAGCAAGCAAGCAGCAAGCTCCTGTGTCTCAGTGGAAGATGTGCGCATGCTTAGGTGTTCTGCCCCCCTGCAGGTGGTTTGGAAGTGAAACGTGGGGTTCTGCATTCTGTGAGGAAGAGACCAGCTGAATGAAAGGAGCATGAAGGAAGGCCCACAGAAAGTGGATAAAAATGATCAAGCTAAGAGTGAAGTTGAGTGGAAGAGGCTCAGGGAAGAGAGGAAAGCTGGACCAAACCACAAATCAGCTTAGGGTAGAGATTTATATGCAGTTTGAACTCACAGTTTGTCTTCTGGCTGCTTTTGCCACTGTGCCTCTTCTGGCTCAAGTCTTCAAGAAGGGGCAACTCCCTCCATCTCCTTTACAGGAACTTGATCAAGAGGAGGAGCTTGCTTTGCTCACTTTGCTCATCCAGGGCTCAAGCAGCCCTCAGGACCAGGGTAACCTGAGCAGAACCCCACTAAAATGTTTCAACAAAGTACCTAGAGTAAGATTCAACAGAGGGTGGTCACGCACCCATGGGGGTGGATGTATAAAATACAGCCATACCTACAGGCACTGACCTACTTGGCTTACAGTGAATGACAGCTCCCATCTCAAATACAAGAAGCAATACACGGAGTATGAGTCCCAGGGAGAGAGAATACTAAGCCAACATTTTCACCCCTGGATACACTAAATTAGGTACCAATCCGTATTTTGGGACCTACATAGCTGGCCTCCTTCACAGTAGTGCTGTGTGCGCCCAGAGGCCCATTCAAATGAAGTGGAGGGTTGCAGGAGACTTGCGTGCTCTGAAAATCAGGCTGGGACTAACCAGATTTGATAGCTCTGACCTTAACAGATATAGTTGTAAAACACAGACAATACTAGCACGAGCAGGAAAATAATATGAGGTTTCTAAAACATGAATTAAATGTTGAATCTTGTAAATATATACACTGCAGCTACATGTCCTGTAGCACCTGTAAGGGCAAAAACTGACTTGGCCATTTAAAATGCTGGCTTTTCAAACACTTGATTTTGCAGAATGTAGGCTGCCTGACAGACAGACAACCTTCTCTGTCTTCTACTGTCAGATACACACAGTGGATATTTAGTGCCTATCACTCTGTCTCCTCCCTATAAATACAGAGACACAGCATGGTTGTCTTTAACACAAGAAGTCAGTAAAAGCATGACATCAGAGAAGAGAGCACAGCATACTCACCTTAAAGAAGAAGGTTTTATTTCAGGTTAGGGCAAGGTAGTTAATAACTGTGTTTTTCTGATAGGGCCTACTCATATATCTCTCACCAAGAGGCAGGCAAACTCCCTCGCTTTGGAGTAAATAGAGAGGCAAGATTTGCCTCTGTGGGGCTCATTACAGGCTAAGGGCATTAGACCCTTTCTCTTGCAACAGATCCTTGGTGTATTTGCAGTAAAAAAAAAAAAATTACTTTCAAAGTTTTGTTTAAAGTACTTGAAGTTCAGTATTCAAAGCCTCAGATCACATTTGCAGCAGATTTAACAGGGCAGTACTGCTGGCCTCTAGAAGGTACTTCTTATCCTTGCAGACTAAAGGATAATTACACACAGAGAGGCTAATTCTGACATCCGTTGTACCATATGCATGCTGAAATAACTCCGCTGATGGATGAAATTAAGATGGAATGAGACTGCAATAATCTAATACTGAATCAGGCCATTAAAAAATATAATCTACTTTATCAAAAATGTAGTTGACTCAAGAGATTTCTTTTCCTTGTTTCCTATACAGAAACACTCTTTTTTTCACATTAGGAATTTTTGAAAAAGCAATGTCTGTAGGATTCTAGGTTCATCACAAAGTTAAGTGCAAATTCCTTACAGGTAATAGGAAATTAAAAGACAATAGGAAAATAACTTTTCCGTACAGCTTTCCATGTAGCTTATCAAGCAGATAACTATGAATTTAAATAAAAACTTAAATGCTCCTTCAGTATTATGACTGCTAGCTCTTCATCCCTGTCCCAGAACCCAACTGCATTCTGTGGAAGAAGAAACATGTCAGTGCAGCTCATTTCACCTGCAATGAAAAGTAATTTATTGTGCCTAACTGTGAAAAGCAAATTGGTATCATCATCTAGGAGCTTGTATCTCACAAAAGTTGTTTCTGTAATTTGCCCTTTTGAAAAAAACTAAGATTAGAATTACTATATAAAAGCATGCAACTAATATTAAATTAAGCTTGAATGCATGAAAAGTTGCTAGATGATAAAGGTTGGGAAGGGATGTATATATGGCACAAAAAGAAGTACAATATGGTTATGAAAAAGAAATCTAATTCTTAATTACTAGTGAGATACCTTAGTCTCAGACATCACAAGAAATTCCAAGAAAAATAATCTTTTCCTCCCAAAATGTGTTTTTAGGTAGCCAATAGCTAATTCAAGAAAAAATGCAGGAAAGAGTGAAGAAACTGATGATTATTTCTTCTGTTACTGAAAGGCAATCTGCATGAGCACAACTGAGGGGGAATAAACTGAGAATTAAACCTTTATCCTGAAGCACCTCACCTCTGGATTCCCATGAACACACTTAAAAATACCATCATTTTTCCTAGCAACATGGATGATAGTATTTGTATTTTGCCACTGGAGCATTAGCTAGTTAAGCTTAAGAAAACTCAAAAGAATAAGCATAGGACAAGGGTTAGAACAGGAATTGCATACAACTCTGAATGCTCACACTGCTTTACAAGTCCCCTGACTGCACAAAACGGACTGAAGGTGAGACCTTTCCAACAACTGGTTTATGTCTGCTGTGGCAGATCTCTTCACTATGCAGCTACTCAGTTTCCAGAGAGGTAAGATATAACCCCCAGAGCTCTTATTAGCACATCAACAAGAATAAACTCCAGTCTTTTATACTGCTGAAGTATTATATACAACAGAGACTCCTGCTTCTCAAATCCAGTGCCAGCATCCTCCAATACAGTTGCTTTCCACTCTCTCCCCTCTCACTCTTTCCTATCTGACATTTTCAGTTACCTTGTACACACTTCACTGATGCTCCAGCTCCCATCTACAGTATCTTCCCAACCCAAGCCTCAACCTGTAGCTCCTTCCCATGTTACTCAGCTTTCCTATTTATCCTCCCAACGCTGGTAACCATCCCACTGCGCCTTTCCTCTGCTGATAATCTGTTTTTAAAAACAGGCCTTGAGATTTGTTTTTTCCTAGTACCAAAAACTCAAAAAACCTTTATAGGAATCCATGGAACTGATCACAGATCAAAGCATTGTCTTTGCCTTTACCTCCCTTAGAAGACATGAAAAATATCATCAAAGGCACAGATCAAATTTATAAAACCAAAGCAATAGAAGGCAGCTGTGCTTTCTGACTTAACCTAGGTTGAAGATAAATGCTATATATCAGGGCCAGGGGAACTGTTCTCTGTGGATGCATTTTCTATTGAGGCTGGGGAGTTGGGCTCCTCTGGCCACCACTTTCACATGACTGCATCTCCACAAATTGCAATCTCCTCTCCCTGGATAACCTTCATCATGAAATGCTGAACACACTGATGAAGCTGATGAACAGTAAAGTGGTGTAGCAGCTTAACTCATGGCTGATACAGCAAGTGTGTTGCACCACTTTAATGATAGCAGCTTTGAGCATGAAAATTACTCTTTTGACCCTTTATCCTCCCCCTCCCCATCAAATGAGCATCTTCCACTTGTGAACATGGCAAGAGTGACTTTTGAAAGAAGGACCTTGGGCAAACCAGAATTGCAGACTGGTAGCAGTGAGCAGGAAAAGAAATTTGCCTTGCAAAATGGCTGGGCCTCCAAAGTCCCAAGTGTGGCAGGGCACAGACAGAAATATTACAACCAAGTTCAACAGCACAGAAAGATGTATCCTGCAGGCTGCTCTAATGGCAACAAGAAACTCACATATGGCCAAATAATGCTGTGAAAACCTTTGTGCAATGGGTAGGGGACTGGAAAAGGCCTTTTTAAAAAGAAAAAGCAGGGAAAATGGCACTCAGCGGGGAGAAAAAAGTGAACAAAGCAGAATCCCCAAGACATCTGTCAAAAGAGAATGATGCTAACTGGTTCTGGAGAAGATCTGTATCCATGTTGTACACAGAGGATGTCCAGTTTTGGGATCCAGTTTGCTCTCATCGACAGCTCTTCATAGCTGCCAACAGCAGAATGCAGCAGAACCAGTGCTTGTGCTTTCTAGCAGTGAAAGCAGGCGCAGGGGTATATTCAAACAGATACTGATGCTACATACTCTCAGTTTTATTCTTGAACAGCAGAAACTGTAGTAGTCAGTAAAGGCTTGTTAAGCATACACAAATGAAGTCAGACTATTTCTACGTGCAATTAATCATGATTTATTTGAAGATACTCTGTTAGCATTCCCATTTTCTGCTTCCTGAAACTCCAATTAATGAGGGCCAACCCTCCATCTGAAAACGTTTTATTTCATGTGTTGAACAAAAGCAACCAAAAAAAAAAGTTATTATCTAAACCAACAAAGTGTTCTGACAAAAAATTTCTTTGCAATTTTGAGCAGAACAAATGACTTAAAAAGAGAGGTTGGGCAAACCAGATTAAATAAGTATAGCACTTAAGAACTTGGAAGCAAAACAGTTTTTATTTAATAAGCAGCTAAGTGGTGTTTCTGCCATCAGTGCTATTAGTCTTCTGCTTTCTCCTCTTCAATGTCTGCAACTTATGATCTCAGAAAACAAGCTAGTTTAAAGTGTCTCTGAAGCAAATGAGTGAGGAAATAAACATGCCTTGTTTGTGATAAATTTGCTACACATTTTTTAATCTATAAGTTTTGCCTGTATAAAAGTATTTCCAACGACTCTTTTGCACTTAGAGGAATAAAATCCACTTTTATTTTCCCTAATATTTCAAGTGCTTAGGTATGAGAAAAACCAGGTTACTTCTTCAAACAGTTTTGTCCACTTTAGCAGAAGATGAGGTTTGGTGACATTGCATGAGTTTCAGCTATCTAGTGAAACACTTAATCTGTCTTCCCTAAAAAACTTCATGCCGTTACAAAGGGTAGACTCTCTACACCAGATCCTGATGAACATACCATATCCATGGACTGTTTCATTGTGGTCCAACAACAACACAGTGTGAAAGCAACTGATCATAATGGCCTTCAAGTCACAAGTATCCCCAGAAACCAAGGGGGAAGCTGTTTTTATCAATATAGGCTTTCATGGTGAGATTTCTAAGCACTGCATTTTGAAACATAAAAATAAAAATCTGTAGATATTTCAAATACTTTCAGAATATCTCTTCCTTACATCAGTCTAAAGGGCTAGCTATAAATACATAATAAATGCTGTATAAGCATGTTCCTTTCATAATACGCTAAGTGCTTTGATACGATGCTGGTTGTTATTTCAGACCCTAAGCCAGGTTTGTTAAAATCTGCCCAAATATCACATACAGAAACATGCAAAAGATGAAGGAGCCGTGCTACAAATAGAGCAACTGCAGAGGCTATGGCCCTGCCCACATACACTCTAGTGTATTTTTACACAAAGCCTAGCACTGCATCATGCGGGTGCCAGCTATAGCTTGTACCATGCTGCCAACAAAATATGATCCAAAAACAGATAACAAGGAAAATTCTAGGGCAGTTTCTGTGTACTAAGGGGAACAGAATTTGTTGGGGTTTTAAGAATCACCATTGTAATGCATTACACAGACATTGAAAGCATGGATGCAAACAGCACTACAAGCATCAGTCAGAAATTGTTCCAAACTCATCAGTCTGACTCACTTCTCTCCTCCTTTCAGGCTTTCTGAACCTGGATAAACACTGCCTGGCCTTCTCTTCGTGCCAGAACAAACCATGTTCTCTGCCACTTGGACTTATCACGGTAAACTTTTAGATATTGACACAAGAAGACGGAAAACAAAACAAAAAATGCTACACAATCTTGTGGAAGAAAAACATCTGAATTGCTTGCAATTTAAAGCCTTGACTTTCTATTTCATTAAATAATAACTAGAGTTTATCTCGGAATAGAAAATTACAGCTTGAGCTGCACATCCACAGCTGAACCCAAGCTGTAGACTTGTTCAATCATTTACTTTTGTAGGAGTTTGAAAGAGTCAACAGTTCTGCAATCCTACAAACATTTTCGTCCTTTATTTCCCTTTATTCCAGCTGAATGACAGTGCTCTGTAGTAATGTTCTCCTTGGCAGAGATACAGAAGAACTAGAAGTCTCTTCGTGTTGCTCCATGAGTATGCAGTGGATTCACCTCAAGAGCAATGTGACCAACGCCTCCCAGCTTCCCTGTGGTTGCTGGTGCCATCCCTGCAGCAGCCAGTACCCTGCTGAGCTCACAGTGACCCCGGGCTCCTCTGAGTGCCATCAGCGCAGCTGCGGTGCCAGCTGGCACCTGATAAAACGTAGGAACATGAAAACTAAAACGAGGGTTTGAGAGGAGCAGGCAGTGCTCACAAGGCAGCTGGTCTGAGGTAGGCTCTGAGCAAACTAAGGATCAGAGCATGGGGTCATGCTAGAGAAGACCATCTCAGCAGCAAGAAGTGCTTCAGATGCAAAGCTTTGGATTATAAAAGATACAGCACATCCGTGGAAAAAAAAAAGAACACCCAGGCAAACTGCAGATTTTCACCATTTTATGTTTAGATCTTTACTACATTATTTACGTGCATGTTCATTAATATAAAGCAAATTACAATGTGTCCCAGAGATTATTAATCCCCTCAATAATGTAATTCCATAGACCTTCAGATCGTGAAGTACCACATGCAGTACTACTCCCTAGGCTTCCACGTTGCAGTACAAAATGGAGGATGGTGAAGGGAAAGGAACACACAACACTTTCATTACAGATTTTAATACTGTGGGTTACAGGCCAAAGAAACAGCAGGGAATCCATCTCCTCTCCCCAATCTCTGAGGAAACTTGCCCTCGCTCTTCCACTGTGTCACTTTGATCACATACATGGCACAAGCTGACACCTTCCTCACTGCAGCCCAGCAAACATCGTCTTTCAGGCCAGCCAAAAATAATGACCCCTCAAGTGAGTCATAGAGCATATTGCCATTTATTATCTAAGACAGTTGCTTTAACAGTGCTACTACACTGGGAATTCAGTTAACCCACCCTACAGACTGGATTTCAACAATATTTAAGCTGCTGGATTTCCATCAAAGGCTTAAAAGACTTGGTGATTTTTCATTTATTTTTAGTTTTTAAAATCACGTAAGAAATGTCACTTGACAAAATTTATGGCAAGTCTGGTGTTGGTATGTAAGATTCCTGACAAACCCTAGTTCTTTAAAAAATTAAATTAAAAAAAAAAAAAAAGACATTGCAGAGTAAAAACATTCCTAGCAGAAATTACAAGTAACTTTTTCCAGAGATCAGGCTTACCACACTTTTGTGTGTACTGAATAGTTTGAGTTTTTTAATTGGAAAGATATCAGACAAACTTTCTTGGTCCTTGTTTTTTCTGCTTTCCACTATTTTTTTCTTTCTGCTTTTCATTGATTTTTGAAGACTGTGGCTGATAAATACTATCAATTTCAGTCAGTAGCTTAGTCCTAATCAGGTCATATCACAGTTCACTGCCTGGGGTTCTACCCAACAAGCAACACTGACCCAGCAGAGCCATCCTCCTCCTTTGGTTGCCATAGATACTCCTTGGTGACCTTCTGACACATTTACTTGGCTAGCAAACAGAAACTGTCATCACATCAAGTGCTGGTCCCTCTTCTTCTCATTGTTATTAATACCACTCTTTTTCCTAGTGGCACCAAGATCGTTGCATTCATATTCACTCACTGACATTGCTGTACAGCTTCACAGCCAGGTCTGAACTGCCTCTAACATGCTTCCTACAACTGCTTCAGCAACTGAAACCACTCATATTAACCCAAAACGTACACCAAACCATCTTAGAAGACATTGTGCCAGTGGAAGTCTCCAAACTAGAAATACAATTTCAAGACCAAACCCCAGTAACAAAGAGTTTTATTAAGTTTGGGATTTATTACAGAAGTGCTTCAAATTTCTTTCTTAAATTATTCCTCCCAGAAGGCTAGCTTTCTTTTACACTGCCTTCCTTTCCTTCTAAGGCATTTTAAGATCTTTATTTTTGCTATAATCTGAGGAACAAAAGAGGTCACTAATACCTTTACTTGGTTTGTATGGTTGGAGAACATCTGGATCCGAAAATGACAGCAAAAGAAGAAAAATTTCAAAAAATCCCACAATACTTATATGAAGAAATCAAGGGTTTACTTTCCCTAAGAATATTCAAGTTGGAACAAAGGAAACTACAGAATATCAGAGTTTTCCACAGAATAAGTGATTCAATTTTCAATCATGGAAAAAGAACTATATTTAGAAAGGCATAATACATTACTTTTTCTTCTGGTAAATTTAGTGGAATTAGGAGAACCAGATGGCCACATATCTATGAAGTATTTATCTCTATCATCATGATGTAGAAACGTTAGAAAGGAAGAAATCCTACATGTCTTGAGAGTAGCCTGTGCAGACCACATAATAACAAATAAGATCATTATGCACAGCCTCAAAGCAAATGATCTTTTGACTTTCATCAATTTATGTATGCTGTGGAATGTCAAGTTATTATCATTTTTTTCTGTTAAAAAATGCTTGAAGCACTATCCTTCCAATTTAGAGCAAAGATAATACAATGATAAACTTCTACTCCCAATAAATAATCATTTGGACACTTCAGTTATCACAGAATTTGAAAACACTGGTGTTATGAAACATTGGTTTACTATTTAAGTGCAAGTGAAGAATGAAAAGCACAGCTCCAAATCTCAGTCTGAAAAAAGGAACACACCCGCCCAAGCATCACTGATGCACACAGAAGGAAAAGCACCCCAGCAAAAGGAAAACTTTAATGCCACTTTAACACTCCTCAGAAAAGAAAACTCCTGGACAAGCTGTGTTGGCAGCTTCACAGCATCCTTTCCCAGAGTTACACTCTTGCAAGTCGATGGCATTGAAAAGCACATTTACAACCATCGCTCAGTATTAAACATGTCTTTAAGCTGCAGAGAGAGGAAGGATGATGCAGTGCCAAGAGTCCTTCAGTGGGACTTGGGAGGTGCAGCCTCAGCTCTCAGCCATGCTGCCCTTTGGGCCACAGGCCTACCTGCAGGCTTGACTCTGCAATCTGAGCAGTGGAGGCACCACTGAGGGCAGTACAGTCGGGACGGACACAGGGAAGCCTGAGAGGCATCAGGTAGTTATTGACATGCTGCACACAGGCTCCCAACGTGGGCTCTGGAAAGCGTATCCTGCATTTCTGTGTTCTGCTTTCACCAAACAGATAAGTAAAACTGGAGGAATTGGAAGGAAGTGAGTAACTTTGACAAGCACAATGAAATTCTGCCAATCTTTCCACTTGAAAAAAATACTGATTTAGATACACTCCAAAAATAATAGCTGTTCTAACTTCATGGCTATAGCTACGGTAACATTTTCAGTACTGCCATGTTTCTGAAATATAATCAATGATTATTAAAAAGTTTTCTTAGAATAGCTTTGAGGTGAAATCTAATGTTCTGTTTTCATAGACTGCAAACAAATGTGATCAGTGCTGACATGAAAAGCATTTGAACTGTGCAAACACTATTTTCTTCTATAAACACTAATAGGAAAGCACCATCCAGGACTTGGTCTAGCTGATTACAAACTATTTCAAGCACTGTCTCTAAACGTGTTAAAAATAATTTAATGCTTTTTTTTGTAACACAGAATTGAAAAACATGATGACAACTGAAGAACCATTCGAAACACAAGCTCTGGTTTTAAACTATGTTCATGGCATGGAGAATCATGAGCAGATATTATAACAGCACTTTTCTTTCCCCCACTCCAAAAAAACTTTAGTATGAGAATGTCCTACAATGACACATCCCTCAAAGGATTTCCCTCCTGCTTGCCCACAAACTGTCCAGCCCCCACAAAACTGAACGGATTGCACGTCAGCCCAACTAATTAATTCAAGCTTACAAATAGCTACCCGATCATTGAAGGCTATGTACCTACTCAGTGTTTTCCCACACACATTTTACTTGTGTATTTTATGTTTAGACAGCCTAATATATTAATCAGTATGAAAAGAGGAAGAAGGCAAAATGAACTATATGATTTACACGTTTTTCAAGATCTTATTACTTGCCTCAAGAGTGTAAACTGGCCTTTATGTGTATGAAGATCAAACCTTGTGGGTGGGTCAAACCCAAAATACTGGTGGGTTTGACTTCAGCAGTTACAGTCCCTAAGAAGGAAAATATCTATATTTATAGATATAGGCCCAAAGACCAAATGGTTCTTCAATAAGTAGAGATCTCATTCTAGAAGACACTGAATATGCTTTGAACTCTATGAGCTCTGAATAATTCTCCCAAGAACACTACTTGATCAGGCCTTAAACACAGAAACAGTCTGAGGGTGATTTCACACATGGTCTTTTTACTCTGCCCTCCTCTTTTTTTTTTTTCCCCTTTCTTTTTCCTTCACAGGTCACATACATTTGCTTGATTCACTGAATTGAGGCTTACAGCAAGAAAACACAGTCGAGAAATCCAGTTGTCATTAATTGCTAGTAACATCACAGTTACAGCCAAGAAAAAAACAGTGCTGAAAACTCAATACATTTTTATCTACATGTACAAAAAACTACTTTGACACCAGATATGCTATGCATTCTGTGCCCACCACTGCAGCTTCAACCATGAACTTATCTCTGCTTAACCCTTTCAAACACAAGTAAGCTGTTATATATGGCAAATAAAACCAAAACCCAGAAATCGACCTCCTTGTGGTTTCCCTAACTAAACTACAGCATCTTTCTCCTCAAGGGGAAACCTCAGTGTTTGTGTACCTGTGAACTGGTTTTGGTGCTTCTGTAGTTAATTCAAACATTTCTCTGTGCACATTATCCAAGCTGTGGCAGACTAGGTGCGCCCATGGCTCACCCAGGGGCAGCGCAGGGAGCATCTTCCCTATGACCCACCCACCCCTACACAAACAAACACATGCAGCTCAGTTAACCAAGAGGGGCCTTTGGTACGCATTTGGAGAAACCTCTGAACTCCTGTCTTTGTGACACAGTATGGGAAGTTCTGTACCACATGCACTCTGTAAACTTGATACCAAAGCTGGCTGGAAAATATCCACCAGCACTACCCTTAGCTCCATGTTCCCACAGTCAGCACCCTCTCCTAGCTGAAGCCATGTGCCCCTTCTCAGCAACATGTGACACCTCACCCAAAGTATCAGCCCCTAAGAAGGATCAACATCAGCAAGCCAGGGTTGAGTTTCCTGGGTCAGTGTTGGGGTTTTTTTCTTGTTTCGTTTGGTTTTGGAGGGTGGGGGAGGGGTGGTGTTGAGTCAGTTCTTCCATATTATGATGCTAAAGCAACAGCACCAGTGTTAGTGAGGCCAGTGCAAAATCGTGTTGTCAGCTTTGATGCTTTCCTTCTAGGAGGATGAGAGTATCTTGACTTAATGTCCAAAACATTAAATCTACTTTCAGTAATGGACAGAAAATGATATTTAACCAGCAGGCCTAAGTAACAGCTCTGTATCTCAATCATAGGCCCAGCACAAGCAGCCACAACTCACAGTGCCTGTAGCATGTGTTATCGGTACCCTGCAGACCTGGAGAGTTGTCATTCCCACCCTCTCCCTCAGCAAATGGTCAGTTTGTCAACAGAGAAAAATTCTGCTAGGAAATGAAGGGATTAGCAACTCATTTCCATCGAACCACTAGGCAATAATAATAAAAAAGGGTCCACTTTAAAGCAGCTCACTAATACAAGCAAAAATTAGGGTAACACATATAATTTCAGAGGTGCAACAGAAAAAGGAGATTTGTCCTTCAGCTATATGTAACGAAGACCAAACACAAACTTGCAGTTCTGCATGGCAAGGTCTCAACCACTGGGGAAGAGGTCTTCAGTCGGTGCCACCCACTTCAGTGACAGATGAATTAGGCTGACAGAGTGTCCATGTTTTGAACTTTCTCGTATAAAGGATAAATATAAACAGTCACATAGAGCAGATGGACAGTCAGGCAGCTATTAAAAGCTTCACAGATAACCCTCTGGCAGTATCACCCACATAAAACACAGATACTGAAGAAATTTCATAAGCAATAGTTCTCGAGCTCAGATATTCTAATGCAGTTAAGATCCAAAGAATATGCTTTTTAAGTTACACAGATGATTGTCCATTTATTTTGTAAGAGGAGGCCAGGCACATTCAACAACGTACTTCTCGAACCATTAACACAGCAGAATTCACTTTTTGCTTCTTATTTTTAGTACACACACAGAGAAGGAATTAATAACCATTACTAAGTGGAGCAATACTGAGGCTTGTTAAATAGAGATCCATTTAATTTCCAAGTACTGCTCTTGCTAAAATCTACCAAAAATACTGTCCCTTCTGATTGCTTCTCACAACAGTCACTGTAGCAGCACAAAGCCGGGCAGAGACAGCTAAACTGACACAAGTTGCAACCTCTGGCACTGTGTGCTTTCAGCACGGCATTTTGAACTAGCAATGGAAAAGAGACCATTTTTAAGCACATTTCACTGAGCAGCTCCCAAGTAAAAGGCTGTAATCACAGACTTTTACAGATGTTCAAACCTGCAATGTTTCACTCCTGCTGTTCTTCTAAATGCTGAGTTACACACCCTGCACTCCACAAACACTCACACGTGCACGCTCACATGCACTCAGTGTCACACCACGTACTTCACTTCTAATAGTAAACCTGACAGAAAGGAATTTTATTTTTACACTTTCACACCTCCCACTCCTAATTAATGTCAATCAGCATCTTCTGCAGAGTACACACTGCAAATGTACATGGCCTTATCTGTGCTCTGCGCAGGGCAGGGGCAAAAATTTCCACTCTTCCTAGAAATTGAGTAGGCTTTATGTGATGGATTCCTACGGGAAGAATCTGGAGATGGCACAACCCTCCTTTAATGACCCTCCTGAGAGGGGTCAATTAAAATGCTCTGACTGGGGGGAACATTTATGTTGGTTGACTTGTGCTTTTCATCCCACAGTGATGAATAGGAAGCAATTCTCCAGTTCAGAAGAGTTGTTGCAGACTTCCCGAGGTGCAAGAGGGCTCAGGGATTTCCCAGTGCATCTTGACAGCTGCCAGGAACAGTGGCAGCAGTGGGAGGGGCAGTGAAGGAGTTTTGCCAGTGACTTCAGTAGAGCCAGTCCACATTGTGTAGACAACCGTGGACCAGAACCAGAAAATCAAAAGCACTGGTAGTTACGGGGTAGGCACCTATACTTGCACTCCCCAGCTGTCCCAATAACCACCGCATTAGCAGAAGTGAGGGTGGGAAAATCTTGCTCCCACAAACCCAAAGCAGACAAACTTGGTTTCCCAGCACACACACCACTCACTTCTTTTTATAGACTGCTTTTCTCTCAAATGCAAAAGTAAATCCAGCTCAGATGATTTCCCTGTCTTAACTTTTGTACAAGAGGAAGACAGAAAGATAAAAAAGGAAAATTAGACACTTCATGAAATCCGTGATTAAGACACAGAAACTATCAAGACAGATGGGCTGAAACATTCAGGGAGCTTCAGTTCAACAACCCATGTTTTTCAGAGATCTACAGTACGCTATTGTCTTCTCCATTTAGAGTTTTTAAATTCCATTTTTCATTGCAGTAATTTAACACCATTTCTAAACTTGGAGTACTCGTATTGGGTAGGCCACAATAAACCCCAATATTTACTCAGCTAGCACATGGCCCTAGAACCTAACTGTGGGGGTTTTTCTCCCCCTTCGCTCCTTTTTTTTGGGTGCAGGTAATGGCCACTGCTGTTGGCTCGTGAGCTTGCTGGGGAGGCACAGCAGGGTAACTACAGCTGGGGGGAGGGGGGGGAAGTAAGAGGCAGCACCCAGCTGCAGCTCCCTCTGCTCTGGTGCAGGCTTTGCTCCCTTGTATGCCCCGCGGGAGGAGCTGCTGTCACTGTCCTTAGCGGGTTATTGCCGTGCACACAGAAATTCGAGGGCAGCCACGCAGAGAACTCCCTCTTACAAACGTTTGTCTCCTAAGGGCAAGAAGCAGAAGCCAATACTGCACACTCTGAAATGAGGGGCCAAATGCTTCTAGCGAGGGTGACCTGCTCCTCCACAAGCTCCTTGCTCACAGCAAGGACTCAGGCTGGTTCATCCTTCCACTAGATCCCTTCTTCCCTTAGAAATTAAGTCCTCTTTTCTGCGTGGTGCACAAAGCAGTCACTCACCCAGCGGGAAAAAAAAAAAAAGAGGGGGCAGGGAGAAGAAGAAGGGGGATAAAAAAGGAAATTTATGACTGCGCTTGGCAAAAGCCAACAACTGCTGAAAGCTGAGTCACTTCTTTCCCTTCCACCTGGCGAGTGGCTGCCCCGATCCATTCAGCAGAAAGCCTCTTTTCACCGAAACTGGCATAAATCTGGAGTAATTCCCTCATTTCAATGGAGCTGCTCAGGATTTATGGCAGCATGATACAACAAGTAGAATCCTGCGTGCTGAGAGCTACAAGCCCAGGTTTTCCTGCAGGAGACGGTGCTGCTTTGCTCTTGCAGGCCACAATGCTGACCGTGCAACAGCACTGATGCCACGGCTTGTTCTATTTTTCCTAATGCTGTCATCGCCAGCAGATGCTCTGCAAGCAGGACCTTTGGAGAAATCACCCTCTTTCACACACTGCAGGAGAATTTTGATAATCTATGACCAGAAGAACATTTATTAGCCTGAATTAATTATTTTTTCGGATTTCATTTTTTTCTCCAGATTTCATTTAATGCTTTAATTTGGTTTAGCAAAGATTTATAAAATAATTATTTTTTAACATCTCACTGGACTGTGTGAAACAGAGTTCAGAAGACAGCAGAAATATCTTCTGTGCAGATGATGTGTGAATAAGTAAGGGATGAGATCAAGATTTAAGGAATACCAATCAGCTTTACCAGACAATAATCTACTCTATTTATGTTCTCAGCTTAAGAAAAAGCATTGCTAGGGGATTTATGCATGCACTGGAAGGTTTCTGTAAGCAGGGAAAGACCCTGAAAAAAATACATAATACTCCCTCCAGCATGCAATGCAGCAGCAAGCAGAATCAAAACCAGCAAATGAACACAAACCCCAACCTTTGAAACAGGGCTATTCCAACAGAGGAGGGTTTCAGCTTTACACTGAACACACCATCTATGTAAAAAAATGCATTCATACATATACTGAGGGACTGACAGGGTTTTTCTAAACAAATGCAATGAATCTTGTCTGTCCTGTCTAAGTACATTTACAGCATTCAAGAACGGGATGTAGCTGCCTAGAAACAGCAGTGTTCATGTAGTCCTTTCAATATGGGGAACACAGTGTGCTATACTAATATTAATTTAGCCTGAACAACCAGTGAGGTATGCAAACATTACTCCCAGCTTCAACTGGGATTGATTCGAGCACAGAGGAACAGCGAGGGGGATTTTTAGCAGTGCTTCAGGGAGCCAGCTCACAGCCAAGGAGAGCTGGAATCTTGCATGTCTACAAGCGCTTTCAATAGCCCTGCCCAACTTCCTAGACCTGCCTGTTCTCTTCAGGAGACCCAGATGAGCAAACATATTCTGTATCCTGACTGGTTATGCTGCCAAATTCAACAAGGCAGTTGTGCAGACATGGGTGCACCGTGCAGCACCTCCCAGGTCCTGGTTTTGACATGGTTCAAGAAAAGCCACCACAGCCACTTAACCAGGCAAGAGGGACTGCAACAGACCCCTGCTGGGTACCACTACTGTCCAAAAAGCACTGATGGGGTAAAAGCAGAGAAAAACCACAGGAGCTTCAGCAGCTGACACTGGCTTCTTGTTTACTGAGTAAATTGCAGAACCCCTGGGGCTCAGCTGATGAGGACAGGGCCAGAGCACAAGTCCAGCAGGTCTCACTGCGTATTTTGCCTTTTTAAAGCTCCAGCTCTAATCCAAAGGGAGGACAGAAATATTTGTGAAGTCAAAGAAGCAGACAAGAAAAGGAGAGCTGAAACAATGATCTAAGTGACCTGGAAAGAATGATCTCCTGCACCATTTTTTTCTACCACTCCACAGAGCAGCTGTAGAGGAAAGTGAAAGGCAGAGAAATGGGTATCTCAAGGACAGAGTACACAGAATTGCAGCTGAACACAACACCTTTAGACCAGCAGCCCAAGGAAAGCAATTCTCACAGCAACCATGACCCTGAAGACTATTCAACCATCTTCCTCAAGAGCCTTGGTTTTAGCTTTTTACAACTCTGGCAAGTGAATTAATATTTTAATAAAAGATGCTTAATATAAACATAAAATATATTTTAAAATATTTTAATTAAAATCTTCTAGTATCTGCCTCAGACTGACCTTTTGAGGGAAAGTTGCAGGAAAAAATTAGCCATTTTGGAGAAAGAGAGCAGGCAAATAAGAATGTATTGCTGACTGTTAAATTTACTTCTGCTGCTGCTGCTGTTGTTGCTAATTTACTGAGATATAAAAACGACTTCAGGCTCTGGAGCAAGTCTGGAAATTTGGCAGAGGGATTATGCTGATCAGAGATGTGTTCTCAGCTATCCCTGTGAAAAACTCACCTATACTTGGTTAATTTTTAATCTTGGGTGGGGGAGACCAGCAGCTGAATCTTCAGACCTTTCATCAATGTAAACTTCACACCCCAGGCTTTGCCACAGCTCCACATGGGCCACAGCAGCTATGGAAGGATCTGTCTGCATAGGGTTCACTGCAGAAGAAAATCTCTAAGCAGCTTTGGGACTTTAGAAGTCAAAAAACCACAGTTAGTAAAGAAATATGCAATTACTTCAAGGTACTGTTCTTTACCTGAATATGTACAGAAACAAGGCAGAGATACAGAAAAGCAAGAAAACAGTTGGAGCTTCTTGTTAGTTTGACCTTTTTTTTTTTCTTAAGAAAGTAAATCCATACAAGCAGCAAAGTGCAAGCACTTAAAATATCCCCACCACAGAACTTAGCAGGGTAAATATTTTCTGGTAACCCAGCATGCCAGCATAGAAGATTCACGGTCTGCTGTTCTCTAAAATACCCTTCTCTTTCAGGAGCAACACTCAGAGAGGGTGACACAATGCCAAGTTGCTCTCCCTGTATTCCAAGGCACCTCCACTCAAATGCCCCCAAACCCCACTTCTTCCTTGTCAGAAATCTTTGTTAACAAATTTTCCTTTTCGTTTATTTTGTGAACTGTGCTTGTCTTTTTTTGTTTGTAAACAAAGAAACAAACAAAAAGCCAGAATGTAGCAAGGCTCTGCCAGAACTCAATTAATAAATAATGAGCATCGAGTGTTTTTGATCATTTCCTTCTGTCTGAGCCTCACAAACTGACAGTAACACAGCGTATGACCCTTTACAGAATGATTTTGCTATCACGTTACATCCTCGAAATTAAGAACACAAATTTGACATTTTGAATGGGAACGGCTCATCCAATTTGGTTCAGTGTTACCCACTGGGAAGTCCAGAGCCAGCTGCAAGCCAGCACAGCAGGATTTGCAAAGCATCCATGTAGTCACACAGCAAACCCCAGCACAACCTGCACTAACTTTGTGAATCACTCTGCACTATACAAGTGTGACGAACACTTTCCAGCTCAGAGCAATACTATTTTGCTGGGCTTTTTGCAAGACAAGAGTTGAAGCAGTTCCTCAGGATGTAGGAATCCACAGGGATGGGAAAAGCAGGGAAGGAGAGGAGCAAAGACATCCTATTCTGTTGATACAACTGGAAGCATAGGGATGTAAGAAGTTACTTTCATATTCAAAACTGGAAAATGGGAAAAACATGAATAAGAGCCATTTAAAGAAGGAAAAGAGTCTGAGACCTGCTGAAAAACTGTGTTTGGTCCTCTGGGGAAAAAAAAAAAAAAAGCATGACTAGAGAACACATTTTGCCACAGAGACAGTGTAAGGGAATAGAGACACACACACAGAGACAACTACATGAGCAGTTTCCAGCATTGTGTTTAAAAACAGTGGCCAGGAAGACAGATTCTCATTCCATCTTTGTTGGCATAACTTTACTTGACAGGAAGATGCTAATTTATACCAGCCATTGATCTGCCTCCTTCATTTATAAAGAGACAAGCCCAGTATTAATAACACCCTTCTGTGTCCTGGTGTTTATGAGCACACCAATGGTTTGCATTTGGAAACTGCCCACCATACATGCTAAATTGTCAAAGATACATGAAGTGGGCAAAAAGTCAAGATTTCCATGACTTCAGCCTTAATTCGACTAACACCAGCACCAACTGATCTCCATCCAAAGCATAAACATACTCCTTATAAACTGCTTAAATGCTAGTGCTCTAAAGGCACAATTGTTCATGTGTTGTAATCTCTCTAATGAACAAAATTCAGCTGCATCCACAAAGGAAAGTAATGTTTGTTGACACATCACTGGAAGGAAGCAAATAATGGCTCACAATACTAAGAAACCTGATGAAAATGGAAGGGAAATTACCCTTTGAATAATTTGTGCATGACCCGTAAGTTTCAGTGGGCTACAGGGAATACAAACTCGATCATTCCATTTTCTGCTCTCTTGTAGATACTTTCATTTTTATATGCATAGATATATACTTTTTAAATGCACATGTACTCTCTTTTTCAAACTGTTTAAACTGGGTGCAAAGGAAAGACTGGATTTGAACTCTTGGATGAATCACATGCACAGGCTTTCTCAAAAAAAGCATGTGGATAATAAAATAAACAAAACAAAACAAAAAAGAGGATAATTTTCCTTCTCTTCCCAGTCTCTTTAAGATACTACTGCTTTTCAGCCACACAGTGAATGCTTCATTCAAATAACAGAACATGGGTTTCTCTTAGTAACTGCAGCTATAATTGTAGCAACTGTTTATACTGCTTCCATCCTATTAGTGTTACAACTGTCCAAAGCAGAACACTCAACTCAATTGCCCTAATTTCTTATAAACATCTAATTTTTTATTTGTAACAGAAAAAAAACCCAAGTGCCTTCAGAATGTTACCCCTTTCTTCTGTTACCTTATTTTGCTTCTTTGGCACCAAGAGCATGAAAAAACAATACTGTTTTCCCTGCCTTCAATGTTTGGCAGCCTTTTCTTAAACAAAAACACTCTGATTCAGTGGATGCTCTGCCCACTATTACAGATAATATGCCTTTTCCAAATCTGAGTCTCTTAAGGACAGTGTGGGGTAGCTTTATTTGTAATCATTCACCAACCAGTATCCCATTTCGGATCTAGTAAGAATTGGCTCTTAAGCATCTTCCTCTGCTGTATATAACATTTGCATGCCTATTATGAAAAATAGTGATGAAAATAACTGGCCTGGGTTTCTGTATTTACTCATACACAGAATACATATCTCTCATGTATTCTCATTATGATGAAAAGGCACAGGCATGAAGAGTCCATCTCTGCATGGAAATAGCATGTTGGGCAGAGTGGAGGTAGTAAGAAACCCTACTTTACTGACTCTTACACTGGCAAGAAGAAAAAACTCCTGCATTGTCAAAATGCTAGAAAAATTGTATCACTTAAAGCAGTTACTACTCCTAAGTTTCAGTATGCTTCACTGGAAAGCAATTTTCTAATAGCATTATTAAGGTAGCACACTAAGATTTATTCTTACTTGGTTTTCAACTTAAAGTGGTTTTGCCTGCTGCATTTCCTTTTTTGGCTTTAAGAGTGGCCCAATAATAATCAAATAAAAAAAACCAAACCCAGCACAAAATACAACCGCTTTGATTTATGGGGTCAGAGGAAGAGATTTGAAATGTCCAATAAATCCAAACACTATTTCCAGTCATCCTTCTCATTCACTCACTATTCGGCATGTTTTCCTTTGTACCCTTGAATAACATATGGATAGGCCAAGCACATCCTGCTTATTGGCTCATTGCATAACCAATTCCTGCTATATTATCATTCCATACTTCAATAGCTGTGCATGTTCTTGTTACCCCATCACAATAAGCCATCAGAACAAGGAAACAGACTTCAGTGTGTGGCTGTGTGGCATTTTAGCAGGTTTAAGAAAGACAGGAAAAGAGGAAGAGGGAGAAAAAAGAGTGGAGGAGAACAAAAGGGAAAGACAAGAGCAGGACTTAGTCTTTCACATGGGAAGGTATGCCAGTGCTTCTCAGCAAAGCTCGAGAGATCCAGGTCTGCAACAAGCCACGTGCTGAGCACTGGTGTGGGGTGCTGAGCACCTGCTGCTCCCACTGCAGCAAAGCAGGTCACTGCCTCACTCAGGACTGAGCTTCCTGTGTCACAGACCATCACACTCCCTGCTGCACCCAGCACAAGACGCGCAGCAGTTGTCTTCCCCAGGGGCTTCCAAGCCGCTTCCTCACACCATTGCATGCAGACCCTCGCCTACAGCACATGACGGGCAGGTGACCACAGAGACACTGGGGCAAACATTGTGATGTCAGCTCTTTGACCCTGATACAAAGGTCAAACACAGCAGCAATACAGAAGCCATTGTTTTAGTGATACAATGCTAAGAAAGTCTAGAAAAAGTATAAACTTAACCACCTAACTCATGAAACGAAACTCAAGTAATCTTCCCTCTCAATAAGCTCTGAAGGAGCACTAAGTACCTTCAGTCACTTAAATGAACGAAGTTCTCTATGGTGTTACTTCTCAATTCTTGCAAAATACTTCTGTAAGTTTCTTGAGCATTATGGGAACACCTGAGTGCACGTGTTAAAATGCACATTTAACAAGCCTGGTTCTTCTCTCACTGAAATCAGCAGCCCTTAATTTGAACAGCAGGAGACCTGGGCCTTTTCCACTGCCATGTTCCTTATCAGAGCTCTATAAATGTCACATCTTTATTTCATTAGTGAAAGACATATTTTATAGATTAACAATAAAAGCATTCTTGTATGTGAGTTTTCTAGCCCCTGTTGAGACTCTGAATTCTTGAAGGTCAAATAAAGCAGTCCATAGGAAGGGAGAGAAGAAAATGCTCTGCCATATCCTTTTAAAGAGCCTCCACAGCAAAGAGAGAATAAATAGCTGATTTGTTACATGGCTTTGAGGGCAGCCACAAATGCTAAGACCACAGGTAAATGAACCTGGTCATAAAAGGAGCAGCAGCTCATCCAGTACTGTATCTACATTAGTTAACTTTCTTTGTGATTCAAGTCCAAGACTTTGCATTGTTCTATTTCCACCTATTCCTCTGCTCTGGATTCCCTTTGTGACACTTTTATCAATGGAAAATGGAGGGAGGGATTTCCAGCTGGGAGCCCAACAAAAAAACAGGAGGTTCAGTCTGGTTTTCTCATTTGCACTGCAAGAACCATTTCAGCACTAGTAATAAAAGCAAAACCACACAAAGGAAAAAAAAAAAAAAAGACATGACCTGAAATTATTTTAGCATCATAAATGCTTCACCGCTCTTTATTCTGCAGTATGGTTAGTGTCACACATTGGTACAATAATTTGCTAGCTTAAACAGAGCTCCTTGCAAATAACGAATTTATATTAAGGGCTGCTGTCAGCTAGAATTCCAGGGAAATGCTAAGTAAAAGATAACAGTGCCATCGGTCAGATCCACTCTTTGTTATGCCCTTGCAGTTTTGACAGACTTACAGCTGCGGTGTCACAATATTTAAAAAAAAAAGTCTGACCGTGTCCTCTGTGAGTGGTGGGGAAAATACACACAAACAACAAGGGAAGCCAACCAGCATGTTGGGAGCCACATAAAATGGATTGTGCACAGGGACATCCACACGGCCACACCTGGGGATGTCATTACAGCAGCCGTGGCGCTGCCCTAACTGCAGCCAGTTGGGTGCTTAGTTTAGTTGTAACCTGAGGAGGTGGCTTTGAAAATAAGATCGTTTGTACTAAGAGGATTTTCAAGGTCATTTTCAGTGGATAGATTTGGTATCATTTAAGGCTAGAAAAGACTAATAATCATACTTTGAAACATTATGGCAGTACAGACCATTCATCTTGGGAGACACTTGGTATAGTAACAACAGCTAACAACTCCCATACATTTATGTGAGCATTTAACACTCTCCTTGAATTCCTGAGCTATTTTCGTACACCACCAAGGAGCCCTGGCCACCACTACCTTCTCAAACAAAAGAAGAAATGTCTCAAGGCTTTCAACAGTCAATTATCCAACCATTGCAGGCTCTGCTAGTGTCCCAAAGACAAGTAAAATCTCTTTCTCTTGTTCACATGTTTAGTCTGTAAGGGCTCTGCTGAGAGAAGCACCTTTAGATATAACAGAAATCAAGGCAGCTATCATCACCTCAGTTGCATAAGCTTGTCAAAGCTGCAACAGGACAAGAAGAGAAAAGCTGAAAGTAAAATACAAGGCTGGAGAATCAGATGCAAAAGCTGCCTTCTTAAGAGAGAGAGAATACTTAAAGATGTGCCCTAAAGACAAAAAAAACCTGGCTGTCACCATCATCAAATAGCCTGAAAGTTCAGAAGGCATCTGAGAGAACATTGTATGGTATCCAAATTCCCCTCTATTTTTCCATCTGTTGGAAAAATGTTTTCAAAAGGTCAGGTACCTAAACCATAACAAACTGTAAGTTAGGAAACCTTGAGAACTTGAGAACTGACTTCTAGCATTCTCTGAATCTGTACCACAGACCTGTTACAGGGAACAAGAGTTTGGGGGGAATCAAGTATCAAATACCTGCCCTGTAGATACCCCTAGTAAGAGAACATGCCAAGCAAGAGGGGATAAAATCCTCGCAACATTTGTGATGAGACTGGTGAGGAAGTGCCTTCATTCCTAACGCCACAAAACCCGGAGTTTTTTTAAACATGCTACTTTTTAAACCCAGTTTTACACTGAGATTTTTATGTCCTCCCTAAGTCAATACATAAACTTCATAAATGACCAGGCAAACCCATGGATCTCCAGCTCCATTTACTTTATTGTCTTCCACAACATACAGAGCAATTCTCATTAAGTAGCTGAACATGTAACAGCTCAGTAGAGAGTTAAGGAAATTCCTAACCCAAAACTAATCTAAGGGGCAAAAACTATGTCTAGAAAAAATTAATATAATTTGTATAAAGTCACATGAAGTAACTGAAGGAAGCCTGTGTGACCCTAGCAGACACAATCTATACCACATCATAGACAAACCAAGCAGGAGGAAACATCCTTGAAAAATATGTATTCTCAGCTCCAAATCCAGACAGCAGGGCATGAGTAGGTCACATTAACTAAATCCATCAAGGAAATCTCCATATAATTTCTGATCACAGTATAGGGTCTGATTTTTCACTGTGGCCAATCTCTGAGAAAGCAAAAAAAACCATACAACACTAAAACAAACAAACAAACAACAACAACAACCCAAGGGAAAAATCAAATCACCACACCCACAACTCAGACCTAATAATTACAAGCCAAAAAATGAAGTGAGGGAAGAAATCACTTCCCATCCCTGCAGGTAAGGCTGAAGTTCTGTAGCAGTAGATTTGAAAATAATTAATATGAGACCAACAAGTTAAATAGCCTTACAGGGTCTTTTTAATTTATTAAATATATTTTGCTTTAATCACATTAATTTTTCAGAAATGTACAATAATCTTTGTGGTTTAAAATTACTTTGTATTCATTTTTTAATGGAGAGTATTTTTATTCATCTAATACATTATCCTTTCAAGAAAATTACCATACTTGACTACAAGTACTTTACGAGGCACTAATTAATACTCCTATTTCTCCCCATTTAAAACTCCTTTGAGAAATGAGGTCAGAAACCTGGTTTAACACAGAAGACACCTCCCAGAGACTAAAGGGGGAAGGGACACAAAAGGCACTCGTCACCCTTCTCCACAGAGGACATTCCCCTTGAACACTAAAGCCCAACCTGACAGTGATCCCTCTGGCCGAGCCAGCAGCTCATGCTGAGCCCCCTGACCAGCAGCTGGCCCAGCAGCACGTCCCTCTGCTCCGCACCTCATGAATGACAAGAAGCAATTCTCCCACTTTTTGTTTAACAGGGTGAATTTTACTTTTCCCACTCCTGTCAGCTTGCGGCAGGCAACCTACCCACCTCTCCCCGGGAGCACAGCTGAAGGGCTTCTCCTACTACAGACCACTCCTGAAGCCACTTATTCCCCCGTGTGGTAACACAATGACAGGCAGCTCCACCTTCCTCCGCGCAGAATCCCTGGCTGGGCCACGGCATTCCGCCAAGGCTTCAGCAGTGGCTGTGCCACGCCAGGAACGCCAATAGGAAAATGCGGGTCACAAACACCTCCCAGAGCAGGAGCGGCTGTTTCGGACAAGGAACTGCTGCAGGGTTAAAGGGCAAAAGCAGAGACCAAGCACAAGTGTTTCTGAAGCTCTCAGGAAATTTGCAGACGCTCACCCATGAACTTCACATTTGAGTTCACTCCGCATTGTGTACTAATTGCAATTATCTAAGAGCGGCTCCACGATGGGAGGAGGGGAGGACAAGGCGGCTTCCTTTTGGCACAGCTTCTTCAGAGTTCAAAGGACACATATGGCCTGCAAACACAGTGCAGGGAATAATGTAAAATTAAAGGAGGGATGAGAGGAAAATGAGAACGCAGCAGGGACAAGCACTGTTCTGGATCTGCTTGACTGGAATTTTAAATAAAGAAACACAAAACCCCCACACTTATTTTAATTCCACATCTGAACAGAAGGAGGGATCACAGGAGGGGCCCCACATATGAAGGGAAGATCTCCAGGGAGCAGAACCTGAGCACCTCTGCAGGAGGCAGAGACTCCAAGCCCTATGGCCTCAGCCAGGCAGCAGGGCCAGGAGGACTGCCCAGAGTAGGGCTGGAAGCTGCCAGAGATACAAGGGCTTCAGGAAATGTAAAACCAGCACCTCCAAAGAGACAGGATGGGTTCATTTCAGAATAAACACATGTACGGTACCAAACCTGCAGGGAAGGACAGCCTGTCTACCCACAGAGTAAAGCAAGAAAAAATAAAAAAGTGCCCAAATAGCACAGGTCCCCGATTTCCCTTGTAGTGCTTGTCTCACCACACAAAGGGAGCCACATAAAAGTCAGCAGCCTGCTAGACAGTGCCTGTGTCCATGCCAAAGGCTGACACCTGCTTGTAGCCTTGTCTTTGTTAGGGCGGAAACCAAAGCCTGCTCTTCTCACTGCAGGGCATATTCAGCGCACAAATAAATAAATAAACTAAACAAAAAAACATCCACAACAATCCTCAGTTGTAATTTCTACATAATTATTGCACAACAACCACACATAATGAGAGAATGAATTTATAACCACACACAAGCTATATTTACCAGTGGACTGGTTACAAAGCAAAACAGCAGGAAACCACAATGTGTGTCTTCATATTAGCTCCTCAGTGTGGTGCAGAGCAGGGCTGCCCGTGCAGCAGGGCAGGCTGGGCAGGTGAAACACAGGCACACCCACCAAAGAGGAGCACAGCCTTATGGGGACACAACCTGGATTGAGCAGGGGACAAAGATGCTGCCAAATAGTCAAGAGAAGCTATGTAGAGGTGCAGCTAAAAAGACTTGTTTGACCTCAGGGTTAAACAGTTGGCCACACAAAAGAAACTGAAGGGAGTCTTGCCTCCCAACTCTCCCAGCTTCCAGAAACTTTGATACCAAGAGAGAATTAAAAAAAATCCAACACAGAAAACAAATTTAAAAACCACCCCACAACTGGAAATGCAGCTCCCTGTGCAGTCAGGATCCAGGAGATGAACCATCCCTGCCCTTTGAAATGAATAGTCACTCCCAGAGAGCACTTTCTGCCCATCAGCTGTTCAACAGTTGGCCCACGGCAAAACAGGCACAATTCAAACCAAACTGGGGCAGCAGGACTGTGCCACAAGAGGAGGCCTGACAAGGCCAGCAGCTGAGCCCCAGATGATAACTTTTGACCACTTGAGAGAGCTGATTTGGGTGTGCCTATCAGCCACCATAAATTGCTGAGCTATGGGGACCTTGACCCCTTCAACACTGCTTTTCAGGCAAATTTGGCCAGAACTGCCTCACAACTTTGGAAGTTACTGGGCCATTGCACTTAGGGAAACACAGGCAGCACACTCACAAGAGCTTCACCTCCTCAGGCTGACATCATACAAGCAGGCAGCATCCCTGCTGCCAGCAGTACACTGACCACCTTGCCTCAGCTGCTCCTCTTCACCTCCCTCTGTGCCAGTACAAACCCTCACACTTTCCAGGCCAGTGTGAGAATGATGGCAAGCTAGATCCAGGAACAGATCCTGCTGAAAACTTACCTTTTTTTTTTTAGGGATTATTTTTAACTTGGATCATTTCCCAGACCTGGCTCGGAACATGACTACACAACGCTTATGTCAGCACAAGGAAGCCATCTAATGAGTACCCATGGGGGGGCAGGATCGCTGCCATTGCTATCCTGGCCACCTTAATGAGCTTGTAAAACAACGGCCTACAGACAGCAGGTCAAAAAGTCACAGAGCTTCAGTAAATTGAGGATGGCGGATAAAAAACCAAAAAAATAAAAACCAAAACCAAAAACCATGCACACAGGTTACCTAGCTGCTGCCATGTCAAGCTGCCAAAACACAGCAAAAGTGCAGGGCCCTCCACTGAGGAAAAGCAACCCTGCACTCAGCTCTACCACAACCCCAGTGCAGAAGGGCTCCGGACACACACCCAGGGCAAATCTTGGTCTTTACTACCTCAGAAGTAGGATATGCAAGGAAAACCCGCACCTTGTAAACCACTGGTATCTCAAAATGACCTTTCTCTTCTTTTTTGCTAGGCATGCTCTCCCTGCCCTGCTCTATCCCTGGAGAGACATCAAACAGCCCAGCCCCAACTCAAAGAGGAAGCATAAAAACAAAACAGAAGGGAAGGTGAACAGATAAAACAATTCTCCTTCCTCGTGAACTGTGGGTGCAAACCCATCACAACAAACTGCATAACCTTAAACACATGTTAAGATGGAGACAAAAATCCGTGATTACTGCCTCTGGTGTTTATGCTGACCAGTGCACTATTAATGCTGTAAAAATAATGTATAATGGCATGATCAGTGAATCTGTCATGAAAAGAAAGGATGTGTTGGGTTTGCGATCGATCCTTGTAATTCTTGTCTAAGAATAATCATACCATCTTGAAATATAGCCCAAAAGGACACTGTTATTCCGGAACTGAGCTCCTTTTGGAAGACGAGTAAAAAGCAGTTAAATGCTCTTAGATATCTTCTTGAGGTTGCAGACAATTTCTCCTGGCTTTACAAACACATTTTCTGATCCTTAAAGTATTTTCTTTTCCCCATAGCTGAAGACCCACACACAAATAAAGAGAAATCTAGCTATCCCAGGAAATCATGTAACTGACTATACACAGAGGGCTGTCAAATATGCACAAAATAAACTAACTGAAATGATTTTTTTCCCCTCTAATATTCTTCATTTATAGTGACTGTTGGTGTGACAACCAGTAACAGTAAGTGGAAGAATTTCATGCAGCACTTTCCATATTGAGATATTCTGTATCCCCTTATGCAGCAGACAGTTTCTATCACTTACTTTGTATTAGGGCAACAGAGTAAGGCACCTCCAGTTAAGCCTGGAGAGGTAACCGTTCCCTCAAACCAGGGCTAAAACCCAGGCTAACAGGCCATGACTCCTGCCAGACCACCTCTTTCTCCTCAGTGAAGTTTGGACATCACCAGTGGATGGGAAGCAAAAGCACAACCCTCTGATGGGCATCTAGAACTGCCTTAAAAAACATATGAAAACACACATTCCAAGCATGGCTAGAACAACAGTACCAAACAAAACATATGACACTAATCCAAGTGTTACAACAAATTGTCCATTGTAGCTGGAAAACAGAGAAACACAGCCCTGAAAAGGGATCAGAACAATACTGACTTAAAAATTGTTAAGCCTTACTGTTAAGCATACATTCTAGCATATTCATAAAGCAGGTCATTTTGAAGGTAGGAAAAAGTATGACAAAACAGGTAAATAAATTAAATGTAAATAATAAGGAAAAATCAAAGACATAAACCAGAAGAAATCTGAGCTAAGAAATACAAAAATATTTTATGTGCATATGTGTGTGAAATTTAATACTATTTCCAATTCTTGGTATCTTGGATAACACCTGTCTGTTTTCCAGACCTCAGTTTCAGAAGTTTACTACTTTTTTCACGTATAGTTTCAGAAGGACTGTGGTCTCTTTAACAGTGAAGTTCTGTCCTCCATCCCGCACATGTTCCCACTGACTCCAACCAGCTTAAAGTTAACTATAAACACAATGGAAAATCTAAAGCAGCTTGTTGCCTAATTTTTCCTTTTTTTCTGATGTGCTATTAGGCTATTCGTAATGAGTATTAAATACTTTTTTTTTAAATTAACAATTACGACAAACAAAGGCTCTAATATTTTACAAATCTATTTGATGCAAAACACTAGATATGTGTTCTAGGTCTCTGTTTTTCAGATCTTTATTACCAAATTCTGACTTCTTTTCATTCCATTAGTGCTTTCAACAGGTTATTAACATAAAGCACAGTCTTGCTAATTTACAGTAATGTTTAGGATACCTACTCTAAATTATGGAAGAAATCAATAAATTAATCAATCAACTAAACGGAACAGAAAAGTGACAAAACATATTTTGTTCTATTACTGTGGCAATTCTAAATGGTGTTTTAATTATTCATATAAATATCTCTAATGCATTAGTAAATGTGATGTATCACATACCTACTTTTTTTTTTAACTATTGGGTCCCAATTCAGGAATGTGGTTCCTTGTAGAAGTCCAAAGAAGGCATCTGAATACTTTTTTTAGTATTTGATTCTACACAGTCAAATGCTGTCCTGCTTTGGATCCAGAATACCACAAGTTTACTTAATCCAAAGCACTCTCTGCTGAGAGCAGATCTACAGAGAAAGTCACATAATGTCACAAGCCTTGTAACAACACCACACAACACAACCACGGGGCAAAAGCATCTCTCCATCACTCCTGACATAGCCAACAAGTAAATTCCCAGAACTGCATCTTGAAAGGGGAGGCAATCGTGTATACTGACATTCCACTGAGAAAACAAGGATGAAACAATGAGCTAGTTAATATCTTTAGGAAGGGAAGGCAGGGTCTAAATTCTGGGCCTGCCTGGCCAAGCCCTTCCTCCTCTTTCATCAACATGTAAAATTCTGTGCATCTTCTGTACACACCACTCCAGACAATGCCATTCTCACTCATTCACAGCCAGGCTCACTCTACCCACCCAGTAGCTACGCTGAAGTAGTAACTAACATCCTTGTCCCAGGAGAGACACCAGTAGCACAAAGGAAGCTGCAAAGCCCATGAGTGATTCTGCGTAGAGATGGAATTTTTCAAATTATGATAACGAGCTTCAAAAGAGTACACAGAACTGCACAGATACAGCCCCTTTTTACGTAAGCAGGGCACATAAAGGGCTGACTAACCTCTACTGCTTATTTTATGTATTAATCTCACCCCTCCCTTATTTAGCAACTTCCTCCTTAAACCCTGGCATCTCTTCTCCATTTCCCTCACAATCCTGGGGCCTTTTCCTCCCAAGATTATCATCTACTGAAGTTCCCCCTCCCGGACCACTGCCCACATCCCAGTCTTTGTTCTGGCTCCCTACAGCGCTCAGTGTCTGGACAGGCTTCACATTCACTCCAGATTTATTGCTCTCCTGCTCTTCAAAGCTTGTGAAGCAGGTTTTCATTCAACTGCCTTCGCCTGCCAGGACAGGGAGCAGTGCTTTGCAACTGAAACCCAAGGTAGAAATGCACACCGTGTGTCTTATTTAGTTCAAAGCTGAAATGTTTCTGTCTAGGATGTCTGTTTGTATCTCAAGTCACAAAGAAGCCATTAGTACCAATAATGTGTCATTATGGGGGCGTCAGAAGAGACTCCACAGCTAAGGTTAATTTGAGATGCATAATTTAAAGCAGAACTAAAATCCCTCCATTTCACACTTTAATGACTCAATTCAAATCATTCTTCAAATTTGACACAGCAGCTCTTAAGGGGACACTTGCATGTTTTTCTTTTCTCTTTTTTTTTTTCCGGCCAATTTTAAGTAAAATACTTATCTAGTGCAGAAATAAAATACACAGATCTTCCATTTACAACCACTTTAACCTGTCTTCCCCCTCACATTTCTGTTCAGCAGTTTCATATTTCACACATTCACTCTGACACATTAGAATATGCATGATACAGGCTACTTCCTCAAGTTAAAAAAAACCAAACTCGTTCAGAGTTAAAATTTCACTCATCGTAACCCCAGGGATTTTGCCAAGAACAGCTAACAACACTGTTTATCCTAAACATACCACATCACTTAGGTAACAGTAGTACCCCCACAACTCTTTGTCCTTAGTATTTCTACTCTCAACATCCTGCTAAAATACATTAAATACATAATCCTTGGTTTTAAAACTGAGGCAAAAGCAGAAGGATGCTGTGGTTCAACAAGTGCTTCAAGCTGGTCCAAGTCTCCCAAATCACTGATAATTTGTTTTGTCAGGCAACTTCCCTGAGAACAGCTGATAAAACACAGAAATAATTAAGCAAAAACTCATCACAGCATAATGAAGCAGCATGATAGTAAGATATTCATGCTGCTGAAGTGAAGATGCAACACCTCTCTATCAGACATCTCCTGCCTGTTGCTGTGCATTTTTCAGTAACGCTCACATAATGTTACAAAAATGCATAGAAACATAGAATGATTTTTGTCATCTGACACAACTGTATTTTGTTCTGGACTTTCAAGAAATCACAGTTCAAGCACACAGACATTCTTTGGAGAGCTGCCCTCAGTGCTAAAAATGGCAATGGAATTGCACAAGGCGGGGGGGGAGGGGAGGGAAGAAAATTCCAAGAAAACTTTGACTCATCCATTGTAATTCATCAGGTTTTTGGAGCAGAGAATGGAATGCCGTCAAGCTAAAATTGACAGAGCTATTTTCTGATCTCTAAGTGATGTCAATACTTCACAAAGCCACAAGTGCTGGGAAAATTTTTCTCTGCAAAATTCTAAGAATGACTCTTAAAATTTGTTGGGGAGGGGGAACCCAGAGCTAAAAGAGATACTTGAAATTAAACTTCTACGTAGGTGTGTTTTTGAATACTGAGAGTATTAGGCTTCAAAGCTTTGTGCTATCTGTGACTCAGACCTGCTGCCACAGGTGTCAAGTGATCAGGGACTTAAACTGAGCTCTGCAGAAACCTGCTGCTTTGTGATTATTTTTTTAACTATATGTTAAAAAATTCACCCTCAAACACAGACAAAAAGCAGGCTTTTCCACTCAGTACAGACCTGAATCTTCCCAGTCACCAGATTTTACTTGTCTTATCAACTTTCACCTAGCAAAGCAGATTTTTTCGGTTTTCTGTTGTTTAAATCAACCACATCATGTCCACCATGTTTTTCAGAAACATGATGTCAACCAACTCTTAACAGGCAAAACGGTTTCAATAAATTTCTGAGAATAACACATCTACTCTGGCATGCCAACACACTATTTTTAATTGAAGCTCATTAAAGATGTAATAGAAGAAAAATTATATTCACTTCAGCACTGTTCCATCAATGCAGTGAGATAATCACGCTGCTGTAACATACATAAAGCAATATTTACGAGTAGTGTTTTAGGTAATTTAATGGAAAGGCAAAAAGCAATGATTCATTCTTTGTTCTATCTGTTGCTGAAAAATGGCTTTTGCCAATTGCAGGGCCCAAGCAGGCACACAGAGAGATTGGTTTCAAATGTTAGTAAAACAGAGACCTGGAAAATGAAAGGAGACAAGCCAGTTGAAGTGCCAAACAAAAGGAAAAAAATCTGGACTACAGATGACAATTACTTTAGAGCAGCATACAAATGCAGACCTCTGAAGTAATTTAAACCAAATGTAGATTGAAACTGAAGTCATTTAGTGAGTCAGCACAGTAATAGGACACTAAAATTACATGTGAGAAAAGCGCAATCCTTTTTGTATAGCACACTGTATTTTATTCCAAATTTACCCGAATACAAATTAATTGTCTTCTTTGTGTTGTATGTTCTTCGTTTCCTTTAGACTCAACCTCTACCTTCCAGAAAGAAACTAACTTTGTGCAGGCTGACTAGTTGTGAGCTCTGATGTCTAGGACTTGAGTTTCCCTTTCACAAAAAGTTTCATCTCCAGACCATGACAACATTAATAAACAATCATTGGCTGGAACACTACTGACCCTCTTCCAAGTTATGATTACTTTCCTGTGAAAATAATTTAAAAAAAAAAATAGTTAAAATCAAAACTGCGGAGACTCATTACAGGCTCTGCCTCCTGAATTCTGCCATCCCAGAGGTTTCAGTCACCTAGAGCTTGATGCAGACCGGGACTTCAGTGCTAAATATGCTCACCATTGGTCAAAGAAAGGCTTTGCCTTCTATCTGCCTCAAACATTTTTTAAAACCATAACCGTTTTTAAACTTAAAAAGCAATTTTCATCTCATTCTTGCCTCATACTTTAAAAAAGATATAATTCCGTGAAAGCCACAACAATTGCTTGTTCAACAGAGACTGCTACTCTCTGAAGTGCTTTCTGAGATAGATTTATATGGACAGACGTGGGTAGAAATGAATACTCCAAAAATATCCACAATAGATAACAGGCAGTGTCTAGAAAAAAAAAAAAAAAACCCATGTACTGCAAATGCAGCCCAAATTGGAACGAATGTCTACAGTAGCAACAGCACAGGAAGAGCAAAATGTTATTGTACATTACTGGCCTGCAGCCCACAATTACAAAAAATACTGCAGTATTCCACGGTAACAGCGTAAAATATTATCATTTCAAATAAGCAGCTGCAGCACCCTACTCACAGCAGCCATGTCTCAGAGAGCCAGGGGAGGAGAGGGCTGCCAAAGGACTCCCCACTGCAGAAGGGGAGTGGGCCACAGGGTTGGTGAACCCTTGGGACGCCTTCTCCTCACACCCACAGCTCCACTCCATCAGAGCACAAAGGACCACTGCTCGGCAGCAAAATGCCCCCAACATGGGCACCAGCTGCTGAGCCCTCCAGCAGAAGGGAATCATGATGTTCGCTCTGCACTCTCCCTCTTGCTGTAGTGTGCCTTCTGCCAAATCTGCATTTTCACATTGTTTTGGGTTCAGTAAAATCTCCCCCATCCCAGCTCCCCTGCACTAATGCCTGTGTTACCCAGCCCCCTATAACACCCAGCCAACAGGTTTTAACAATGACCTAGCCAGGGACTGGCATACCTTGCCATTTTGATGGCTACCATTCGCCTCCCCAGATGGTGAGCAGTCGCTCCACTACCGATCCACAAAAGGGGAGACAACATGCACACAAGTTTATCAGCGACGCTTTTGTCGACGGCTGTATCCAAGGGTGGCCAGCACAGAGGGCAGTCCCACCAGAGCAAACAGAAAACCCCAAAAAGCAACAGGTAAGTCCGTGTGCTCACTGGCATGCACTGCACACTAATGAATAGCCCTAACTTGGTATTTGTAGAAATAACACCTACCACATTTGGGCTCTACATGGATCTTAAAGAAAGACCATCTAAGAAGCCACATGTTTTCTGCAACTTAATGCACTTCCAGAACTTTCCAGAGGAAAAGCAAAGCAGAAATCTGAACTAATACACTATTCTGGTTTCAGCTGAGATAGAGTTAATTTTCTTCCCAGTAGCTTGTAGGTTTTGTGGGGTTTGGATTTAGCATGAGAATAATGTTAATAACACAGCGATGTTTTAGTTTCTCAGTAGTCAAGGACTTATCCTAAGTCAAGGACTTTCCAGTTTCCCATGTTCTGCCAGCAAGGAGGTGCACAAGAAGCTGGGAGGGAGCATGACCAGGGCAGCTGGCCCAAACTGGCCAAAGGGATATTCCATACAATAGAACATCCTGCTCAATGTATCAGCTGGGGGAGTTGCCCAGGAGGGGCTGATGGCTGCTCAGGGACAGGCTGGGTATCAGCAGGTGGTGAGCAACTGTGTTGTGTATCACTTGTCTTTCTCTGGTTTGATTTCTCTTTCTCTTCTGGTTGCCTCCCTTTTCATTACATCATCATCATTATTATCATTACCACTATTATTGTTATTATTGTTCCTGTTGTTATACAATTATTAAATTGTTCTTATCTCAAAACATGGGTTTTACCTACTTTGTTTCCAATTCTCTTACCCATCCCACTGTGGGGGTACGGGGAGTAAGTGGCTGCATAGTACTTGGTTGTCAGCTGGGGTCAAGTCATGACACTCATGCTTCCTATACAGCCTGCAAGTAGTACAGATTCTCCAGACAAAACTGCAAAGCCTAAGCTTTGCCTCAGCTACCAGTGCTGCCTCAGGTATTTGGCCTCTCCCCACAGTCCAACAAGCCTGTAGTTAAGTTGGAAATACACAAACACTGTTGGGGAACTACCTTTTAGAGATATTCAAATCACGATGAAAACTATTTCTCATGCAGCCAACCAGAGATATTATGTTTTCAGGAGGGAGCAAGTTAACCACCATATCTAAAAACTTCCCAGTTCACTTGCACTTCTCGTCTTTCCCACACTAGATTTTCTCTGCCAAATACAAAGGATACTGTAGTGTATATATGTGCAATATATATGCAATAAACTGCAGTAATATATGCAGTAGATTGAAATACTGCATTTTTGTATCCTCATAAGCAATCCACTGGATTAAGGATTTGAAGTCCCACAGGGAGTACTGCAAATACGCATAAAGTCTCTGGGTGCTGGATTTGATTCTCTGATGTACGTAACAGATGTGTCAAGTAACACATAACCAGATGCCTCTCTAGTAAATGCACAGCTAGACACTGAAAAGCCCTAAAAATGTTGTGTCCAAGGGCAAAGGAAAAGGGAGAGGATAAAAACAGAACCACATATCTAGCAAGAAAAGAAAAATTTAGGCCTTACGTATTTCTTTTATACAGTGCTGTAATTTTTCATGTCTGTAATTCAGCTACGGTATCTCAAGAGAGGACTTTTAAGGAGGTGGGAGTCCAGCCACTGTAGCCTGATTTGTTCCATGCCAGGCTGGTCAACCATTTCTTGATGTCTTTGAAATTTCAAGGTCCTACCTCCAAAGCCTCCACAGCGATTTCAAAGACCTCCATCCAGAAGAGAGGTCTAACTCCTAAGAAGAAAAAAATACTCGGAAAAGAAAGCATATGGCTGTATAACAGTCACCACCACAGACACCTTTCTCCTTTTCCTGAGTTGCTGTGTCCTGGCCACAGTGGCTAGGAGAAAACAGCTGCAATGCTTTTGCAATAACCTTCTAAGGCAGAGGAGAATGGTGGGTGAGAAAAAGCCAAAAACTTGTTTAAAAGCCTCAGTTTAAAATTTCTGGCAAATCCCATTTCTCGAAGTAACTTAAAACCCCTCTGTGCTAGAAACTGTGTGAACCACTGACTTCAGATCTGGATCCTGCCATTTGCAAAGCTGCTGGGGGGCTTGGATCCAAGGCTTTGGTTCAAGCTCTTATGTACTCCATACTAAAATGCCTTATAACATACATCCTTTATAATAAATAGCCTCACAGTGGAGAAGTACAGTATTGGCATGGTTCATTTTCACATCATTCTTTTGAAAGTTTAGGGAAAGCACTGGAAACATTACAGCTTTCAAATATTTTGCCTTATGTGGTTTACAGTCAGCATAGTGAATGGCTGTGCAAGCTTCACCCATTTTCCTGGGACATGCAGTGTGACAGTGTGAGTCCCAGGCAGTGCCCACCAGAGCCGAGCAGAACAGGCATGGTGGAACTGGCACAGGCAGGGCCTTGTCTCACCACAGTGCTGCCCTGCACTGTGCCACTGCACTCTCCTGCCTCCCTGCAGTGAAGGTCTCCATTCTCTGTCCCAACCACCTCCTCTTTACAAAGGCTCACACACACATAATGAAACAGAAGAATAATTCCATTATGTGCCTGGCAGGCTGTGCACTTTCCTTCTGATTCACAATAGTGGTGCCTCATTGAAAAGACCCATATACGAGGGGTGAAAAAAAAAAATCTAAAGAAGTCTCTAGCAAGCACACGTATTATCAAAGCCTCATTTCCACTTAACACAGGTTGCCTTGGGATCTAATGCACCTGATTAGAGGGGAAAATACAAACAAACAAACAAAATCATCTTCCATTAGCCAGGGCAGGGGGTGGGGAAATCAAATCAGTGGCATCTTTGTTGAAAAGCTCCACAAAAGTAATGGTTTAGGAGAGCTGAAGAGCATGGGCAGGGGACAATTTGTGACTGATCGTTGCCATCTGAACATGGCATGCTGACAGCCGAACGAAGAGCAAAACAAAAAAGGCATGTGTTTCATCTGGGCAGGCTTGGTCCCCTGTGTTCACGCTCAGTGAAAAATACAAAGCAGGAAAGAGTCAGTCTCTCTTCCTGCTCAGCTCAGCACCCACATAACTCCCTGGCACACACCACAGGACCTTCTCCAGGCGCACAAATGGGTGCATTATTTCTTCACATGTTGAAAAAAATAAGAAAGGAGAAGAATAGCGGTACAATTTAATATATCCTAAAATGGATCTTTTGGCACCCTCCAATACTCTGACAATGAGCTCCTGCACTCTCCAATACAAAGAAAGCTAAAAACAAGCTCAATGATTTTCTGAGTGTAACATAGAGCTGATAAAATTATTATAAAGGCCACACAGATGCTACAAAATACCTTTTCCTGAACTTCAACACGCGTTTCTTCAGAAAGCAATAAGAATGCAATTGTGAAAGGAAAATCATGCACGTTATCCTGGCCTGATGTCAATGAAAAGAAGACAGCAAGAAAAGAATTTTGATTTATGCTCCACAGAACCAAGAAGGAATGCCTCCCTCCAAGAGAGTGGGATGGACAGAAAGCAAAGGTGGCCTGAGGGTGATCACACAACAGTCACTACAGAGCACTTCTTTCTCACTGATTTGGCCAAGACTGTCACCTACACCTGAAACAGGGCTTGCTCCAGAGAGCAAGGCATTTCCACACCTCAGCCGTCAAACAGCTTTGCATTAATGCCTCATTTCACAACTACACAAATTGCCTCGGACTCCTGCTGAAAGAGGCCTGTATTCCTGTTTGGGCTCACAGTCTCTAGTGCAAGACCTGCACATAAAAAGGAGTTGGCTACACTGATTTGCAAAAATTTTGACCTTTTCAGAAAAATCAGTACCAATACCTACAGGACCACTACAAATTTCCCCAAGCCATGGCTCTAGTCTACTGACCAGAAAGGAAATATTTAGCTCCCTGCAGTGGGCCTGTTGATTTCAAAAGAAACTTAATAGCTCTATTCCTACAAAGCAAATACAGAGCAATCACCAGGGGCTGGCTATGCTCTCCTCTCTTCTGAAATCTGGTAGGCAACATATGTCTGCAAATGCCACTTGCCAAAGGGTTTTGATTCTCTGCACTTTTGTGGGAATGTATACTCTGCTTCTTCCAGGTTATATGTGTCTTTTTGATTCTGCAGATTCCTTACAGCAATTTTGTCTCTTTCAGCACAATTGTGGGGCAGAACATAGTAAATAACTTAAAAATTTTATTTAAGGAAGATGCTGTGGTTTTTAGTGTTCATTCATGCAACATTTTCAGTGGTTAAAAGTTTTACAGCTGTAGTGTTTTCTCCTTACTAGACTCAGGTATGAATCTTTTCTAATGAGAAATGAAAACAGAAAAGAAGACTAGGGGGAAAAGGTGAGCTTTTCCCTGTGCCTCATCATTGTCTTTATTAAAAAAAATTAACTCTGGGCAACACAATTCAGCCTCAGTCAGGAAACTCTTAGTTCAGTTGCTATTCAAATATCCAAGTGCAATTTGCAACTCTAGTTATGAAAGGGGACATTATTTTCTTTATACATTTAACTCCATTTGTTCAAAGACACATTGATGAAGCAATTAAGGCAGACATATTATTAAAGGTGGTGTAGAATTCACAGGCTCTGCTAAGACATTTGGTATTTCAATTAGGTGTTTAAACATAAAAATGAGAACTATGTATTTAATATAAAAATATCACTTAAGAATGCTGTAAAATCAGATTACTCATGACATCACCAACAGTAAGAGATCTGTATATGCATTTTTCTGGCTGTGCATTGTGTATGTTCTTCAATAGCTTTCTTCTACTGAGTTCCCATATGATACAGATTCCAAACTAGAAAATATTTAGGCTTACGCCTAACTTTCAGGGAGAATAGCCTCATTGATTTAAACAGGGTTTAACCCTCATAAATGTCAGAGTGATTGCCCTTTTGTGGGACTGGAACTCATGGGGCCCATTTTCAAAAAGATAAATGCATTACTACTACAAATATTACATACATATTTTTACTGCTGTTTCTGGGTTTGTCATTACAGTTCTCTCTTTCCCTCTCCTGCCTGTTTTTATTGCCTTCAACAACAATATCATGACACTCTGAGGTACATAATGATTAATTTAATTACAAACTAACTGTAAACTTTTGACAAGACCCTCCAATCACTTACCTCAAATTATGAGTGTTTAAAGATGCAATTGTTAATCTCCTTTTTTTCACCCTCTCACAGGAGATGTTGCAGACTTTTTTTTCTGGTATTTTGCATTAAAACTCTTTTCCTGTGCTCCAGGATCTTAAACAAAAACAAAAAAAAAGAAACACTCAGAATGAAAATGTCATCCCAAGCAATTGATGAGTGGTTCAGGGGAAATCTCTGACCTTTTTTCAATGTATATTTCATTATCTAAAGCAAGTGTGGTAACTTCCTCCAGCAGCAGCTCTTCTGTGGGCTGTACTTTAAAAAAAAAAAGAAAGAAAAAGACCCAACTGAACAAAAAACCCCACAAAATACTGGTTTAGACCACTCAAAAACATGGCATTTAAAAAAATCTGTAAGATAGTATACTACAAAGTATTAATTTAAAGCACAATCCAGGATCTACCAGGCTCCACAAATTTATGACTGTGAAAAAGGAAGAAAACCCAGGACACAAACCAGAAGAAAAATCATTACTTAAAGTATCAAACTGCTACACATTTTTATTATTACTATCACTGTTATTATCACTGATATATGGCCAGCTCCCTCAGTCTTCACTGAGTTACTGCAGTATTTCTGTAGTAGCAGCGTGGGGGAAGTAGTAGCCGTGCTGGAGAAGCAACGCAGCATTAGCACTACAAAACCCAGCCCAGCTGTCGAGAGAGGAAGGAAGGGAGGAGGAGCGACAAAGCAAATGAGTTAAGAGTAACTGGCAGGTCTCTAATACAATCAATTTTGACATTCTCCACCATCACCAAAAAAGGTCTGAAGGTTTTGAATTTTCAGCGAGTGCTGCTAACAGAACACTTTCTCACCACCCCGTTTCACCCTCCTCCCTGTCCCATACCTGCAGCAAGGCTTGGCCAGGAGCCGGCTGAGTACGTAAGACTCCAAACCAGGCTCTGTCAGCAGGAAAACACTGCCAGCCAGAGCAGAGTTCACGTTCCCTCTGAGAGCGTGGTCTTGCATTTGCACAGCCTCTCTGGATTACAAGCATCCCAGCTATTTCTGTACAAACAATTTTTAGGACCAACAACCACATGCATTTTTGCTCTGTAAAAAGCCTGAAAGAAACTGTTCCCAGGGTTACACCTGTGGCTATCCCCATTGAAGCCAACAAATTTACACAACACGACAATGAGAGGATTTGACCTTGTGTGCATGTAAGCCAGACCACTTTGATTTTCTTCCCTGGCTAGAACAGACAGACAGGTCTGAATAATGTTTCCCTTACTTTTAATTAAGAAATGAAGACAATATCCACAGACTTTTGTGGCTGGTATATACATCAAAAAAGACAACTTTTCCAAAAGGCGTCAAAAATTCAAAAAGTACAGCTTTCTACACCACAGTTTATTCCCCCACACACCCTGGAGGAAAACAACCCAAAACTCCAAGAAGACCACAACACACAAATAAGGGTGACCTCGACACCTGTACAAAGGCTGTGCCTATGTCACCACTCTCCAGAGCTGCTCATGGTACAAAATACTCTGCTTAAATTACCCTGCTCCCCTACTCCACCGTGCTTTTTCATGCTGATATGGTGTTGCCCCTTTCTTCAAGGAGCCTGCTCTCACTCAACACCAGTCAAGACTGCAACAGCCAAGCCTACCACTTGCAGGAAGCGGACAAAGCCCTCTAAATCTGTGACACAAATCCAGAAAAGGCTGCAAGTTCAAAGTGAAATGAGGACAGTCTGTCCATGACTCATGCCACCTAGAAACCATTCTTAATTTAAGAAAAAGTGTTAAAGGGATTATCTTACAGAGTGTCACCCTGCCAGATCAACTAGGTTCTGCCTCTCATTTTTTCCCCAACTCAAATACAAGGTGGCCAAAGATCAAAATCAGCATAAAATCCTCCTGTTCTCACTTTACATACTTTCTTTTTTAATGCTCTGTTTAAAAGAGTCAAATAAAGCTGTTTGATGGACAGATTCCCAGCTATCCTCCAGGCTTTTCTGCATGACCTATGGGCAAATGCTGTGTGACACTTCCTGAAGGGCTGAAACAGCTCTGAATGACACTTGAGCTTCTATAGTACAACTGCAGCATGAGAGTTTGGCTCCTAATGCACATTTGTCACTTAACCCAAATTTTCCCCTGCCTCAGTTTCCCCTGCCTCTACAGCAAAAATAAGAGTATTCCCCCATCTCAGAGGGCTGATGCAAGGAACACAACACCTATGCTGATTTAGTGGATAATCTGGAAACATGGAGAAGTTATACATCTCTGAACTCAGGCTGAAACTTCACATACCCAGAAAAAGACCCTGCAAACTAAAATAAGGAGTGAGTCATCAGCCTGTCCCTCTGAAACCGTTTTGCTGGATAGTCATTTCACTAGTACAACTCTCTTCTCCAGGGTGCTCCCAGCAAGCATGGGGGACACTGAATGGATTCACTGTATTCACACAACAGCTTTACAGCTGCTTAAAAAAGGCCTATTGTAGGTCTGCATTTTACTATCTCGAGAAGCATACATAAAGTTGCTGTACAGCTTCCACTACCCATCTGATCCTTACAGAAACAGGAGCAACAAATCAGAGTTTTTCAAAAGAAAATAGATTTAACTGTGATGGAGAAAATGGTCTGGTTTTAAAAAAAACCCTAAAAGTAACAATTTATATAGCAGAAGATAAAGCACTAAAAATTCAGTGTAACAAAAATACTTTAAATACATTCTGCCCTCCTTTTTTTTTTTTTTTTTTTTTTGCTACATCATAATATCTGTAATCCAAATACAAATTTCACCATCAGAAAGGAGCATCAGGCCTGCCATACACATGTGCTCTTCCTGCGGTCACTGTCTATTCATGGCTTGCACCTCTATGCATTTCTGATATTTGCTCAGTAACCGAACTGGTATCAAAACCAAGAGTGAACTCTTAAAACAGAATTATTGGGTCACACTTACAAAGACTTACTCAACAGCCAGATAATTCTGGACTTTGCAAAACATGTGAGTCGATCTGACAGCCCCTTTCTACATGTCTTAATTTTTCTCTGTAGTGTCTGTGGAGTCAGGGAAAAAGGACAGTCCTGAATTAGGCACATTCCTCCCAGCATTTGACTACTCCACTCTCCCCCTTCTGGAGAAATGAATGCAGCTTCAAACAAATCAAAGGAATATTTTGTCAGCTCCTTCACTCTTCCCAGTGCAAGAATTGAGGCGGTGCTTGGCTTCTCTAGCCCCCAGCAGAGGCAGCTCTGAAGTACAAATCCTCCTTCCTCCTCCCATACACAGCATTAACCCTGCCAGCTGCAAAGCCACCGAATTCAGCCAGGGCTGTTCAGCAGCCTGTCACAGCTGCAGCATGCTCTACTAACCCCCAAGAATTTACTGACGGTCGATCAGCACACATCTCCCCAAAACACAGTACTTCCCTCAAAAGCAACGAGATTGGACAAGAGTTACAGGGTCAATTTCTCTGCCTTCTGGCTTCTAGAGCCCCAGGAACACAACAGGTGCTGTGCTGCTCTGCACTCAGAAGGCAGAAATATTTAGCTTTTCAGTGAAAGCTGAAACAGGCAGTATCCCTTGCTTTGGCAGCTTGGGACTTTAAGAAAATACCAAGAAAGTAGCAGCCTGACAAAATACCAGCACTAGGACACCTCTTTTCCCTCAGTCTTCTTTCATTTCACAGTGGGGCCTCTCTCAAAAGGCCAAAGGAGCTGAATGGACTGAGATGATTTTCCATTCTAGGTAACTTGCACGTTTGCTCTGTCAGCATGACTTGACTGTGACCAAAACTCATGAAAAACCACAGCAATGGAAACAAAGACTCAAGTAAAGAGAGAAATGAAACCCGAAGACAGCGACAGAGAAAGACTCAGCTCTTATTTCTGGATTTGGGCAGGCTTTCCTACCTCCAAGCCTGGGGAGCAGACAGGACTGCCAGCCTCCCTTGCCATCCCCAGGGCAAGCAGTTCTGGAGTGGGCCTGGGCAAAAGTAGTACTATTGCACGTGACAGGACAGAGCCAAGGCCAGTTGAGAACAGAGTGGATTGCTAAAATACGATCTCATTTTGGGATGAGCTATGAGGGATGGAGAAATGACAGGACCAGGCTCTCTGCACACCTCTCACCATGGGGACAGGAACTCTTCCCCCCAAATCTCACAGGAATGTGATGCCATCAAGTGGACCTACTACTCTCCCTTGCCTCTGCCGAGGGTCTGGCAGGCTCAGGCACATGTTCTTACATGCTATTTATTCCTTTTCTTACCTTCTGCTCATAAGCACAAACACCATGAACTCCCATCTTTTCTTAACAGCCAAAGTGACTTTATTGCATGATTTTTGGACTAGAACTACCAGCCCACGCTCACTGCCCCCATGCCTTGATGCCACCTGTTTATCATTACAAGGTGACACAGAGCTATGCTCTCCCTCACTTACCCTGAGGCATGTCATGTCTTTTCAAAGCCCCAGTCTCATCAGGTGCTGACCTCAGGCTCTCCCTGGCACCCTAAGTGCCTCCTTTATCCCAGCAGGAAGGTCTGAGAGAGACAGACTGCATCACAAGTCAGTGGTTTCATCCCTTGGCAGCGACCCGGCCATACAACTGCCTGTGCTCAAGACCTCTGAAACCTCTGAAACCCTCCTTGGCTCACAACCTCTGAAAACAAGGAATGCCAGTGGATGAAGAGCTGAATACCCTCCACCCACTCTTTCACTGGCCAAGCTGCTCTAAACAGTAACACACATCCTCCTGTAAAAGTTTAGTGTGTTGCCCACAAAAAGCAACAGGCAAGCGTGCCTCTGCTAAAGAGCATGTATAATTTAGAAAGAGATGTTAAGAAAATGAAATATGCCATGATATTCAATGTGCAGATACATTCTGGGTTCTTCAAATGAAGGACTCTAAAAAACAATAGAAATTCCATGTTGTTTGGAACAGATGGGCGTCGTATTTTTTTCCTATTGCCTTCTGCTTTACTTACTCATCTCACCTACCTTCTAGCTATATGAGGTTGTCTTTTGGAATCTAGTTGCTCGCTGCTATATAGAAAGATCTGAACAATAAATATTCCTTATACAATCATGTATGTCCCGTGACAGAGAGTACAGGACACATTCAGGACACTTCAGAAGAAACCTGTGATGACCTTTGTTGCAGGAAACTTTGGAGGCCTGACCATAAGCTGTTTTTAGAACAGAAATTTGACTAAGCCACAACCAGCCACTGTGGTTTGGTCTTACTTTTTGAGAGTAGCAGGAGTATGCTGGCAGCTTGGCCAGCAACTAAAATCTTCCAGGCAGAGGAAGAAACATTGCCCCATCTGCCTGGATTCAGTGAGTTGGTTGACTACAAAAATTGGTTGGTTTTTTTGTAGTCAAACCTACACTTTTAATCAAGAAGAGACAGGACACTGAGAAAGACAAAGCTTTTCTGTAAGTCTACTTCCAAACTTGTCTTTTGTAAAAAAAATCCCAACACTGTACTACTACTTCTGTCACCTCTACTTCTACTTCCTTTTCTTCAGCACAAACCGTAACAGGAGCATTTCAGCAAATGCCAGGTTGGCTCCCTGGTAGGCTCCCCGGGCTGCCAACTGTCAGATCCAGAATGCAGGACTGTCATATCTGCCAGACCAGCTCTCACACCTGCTCTCTCAGGTAACATAATGTCTTTTTCCAAGTCATGCTAGCAATAATAGGACATTATACACACCAAGAAGAGGCTATACACCTTTAAATGAAGGATGCCCAGCCAGTGTCTTAGGATGGCTGACAGCCTCAGTTCAGTGCAGTGTCTGTTTGAGCACCTTCTGTACCTGAAGGTTACAAGCACTGTCCCCACGTGAGCACATGCTCACATCAGCAGGTCAAGTACCAGCCGCTAGACATGGGTCATTACTGGTTAAGCATCTAATGTGCACTTGGCATTGTATAAGCTCCTTAAAGAAGATACAATCCTTTCAGTAGAAGATTTCTTCTTTCTAACTTCTCAAAACAGGCTTCCTTCTCAGAAGCCTACTCACATCAACCTTCCCCTTTCAGTAATAATTACAAAGAAAAGGGAAGAAAGAACACGAAAAAAGAAAAATTATCAAATGTGTTTAACTAACTGGCACAACTATACACAGTCAGATCCCTGAAATATGCCTTTCTTTCCGTGCCTTCATCCCACTACATCCCTATAGAGCAAAACTACCTTCTGCTTTTGTTAGATCAGGCATGCAGCTTTTGAAGCAAGTCTCCAGATAATCCATCCTGCCTGGGCTTTCAGTTGTACTGTGGGGTGGTCCTGCAGCACATGAACAAATCCCTCTTGGGAGGAATTAACTAGAAGCATCACGTTCCCCAGCGTGAGCAGCCAGCAGCACCAGACTGCTCGGAAGCAAAAGCAACCCCAAAACATGCCTGGTGCAAACCTCAGCATCCCAGCACAGTTTTCGCAGATGCTCTCTCCAGTTGGTCCACACTACTTGCTCATGAAGGCATAATCATAAAAATCAAATATTCTGCTGTCACTCATCTTTATGCCACCAAATAAAAAGATGGTGGTAGTATATTCGACTCTAATGTTGCAACAGTGTAATACCGACAGCAGCAAGAGCATCTTGAAGTGAACAATGTAAAGAACAGATCAAAGTAGTTTCAGCGACAATAACCTAATTTCTGTAGTTTTACAATGAGTTCTTCTACTCTGTAAAGTATTTTTTCTTTGTCCTGCACCAAAATAGTAAAAAAAAAACAATTACAGAAGGGAAAAAGTAAAACAAACTTAAGTATTTTCTCTTCATCTTGCACCAAAATAGTAAAGAATTATTATGGAAGGGAAAAAAGTAAACCACACTGGATAAAAAGACCAAAAAAAGTACTACCTTTCCACCATTAAACCCCATGAAAAATAATAAACATTAGGCATAATAATAAAAATTTTGGCATTAGTTGTAAAAATTGCCAGCAGAAAATTTTAGGCAGCAGTGCTTTTTTAATGTGTTGTCATCTGAGCTTATGTTAAATGTCCTCTGGTACACTTTATCCTCACAGTGGATCTTTTGTTCTCTTTGAAAGTGTCATTAAACAGACCCTCAAAATCTTGACACTTACCATAACTAATTCAATTAGTAAGACAGTCATCACATCTTTTTTCAGTGCTTGAAAGGCCAAGAATTCTATGACATGATGTCTAGCTTTACTTTTTGCCACCCTTTAAAAAGTACCTGCTGAGTCTGTGGAGGTTTTCAGGCCACTGGCTGAAAGACACCTGTCTACACAATCCCCCATACTTGTTGTTTATTTTCCTCATAAGCTGTTTGTCCCTAGCAGTAACAAGAGCATAACACTCCAGAGTTTCACTGGAAGTTGCTAAGAAATACCTTGTGATAGAAACCTCCTTGCATTCCAGGTGCAGGAAACCAACTAAACCTCACTGATCCATCTGTTCAGCTTTTGTTAAACAGTTCTGGATCTGACAGCAAATTTGTGAGCAAACTGACCACCGTGCTGAGAACCTGGCTGGGGCCAAGTGAAATGCTCTCCTAGTACTCAAATCATTCTTGAAAGCTTCTCTCTTCCTTCACATGCCTTCCACACAGGAGATGACTGAGCTCACTGCAAGCACGAAGCCCAAGCACAGAGGAAGTGTGTGTAAAATCCACAGTCAACTTCACCACCACTGTCCATTTTCATGAATGAAAAAGGCAAAGTCAGTAGGGGAAGCTGGGCCCTGTCACAGCTGCTACCATGCTGTTTGTCCTTTCCCTTCAAAGCATTGTGGATCTGCGTTAGTTTCCTGCAAAGGTAATTGTTTCTATGTATTAAACCAGCCAGGGACATGGTTTCTAAGATGGTTAATTTTTAACAGCGCAGCTTTTCGCCTAACTCCTTATCCTGCATTTTCAAGAGCTGTCTGAGAAAGTTTGGGACCTTCAATAAGTGATCTCTGTGTTTAAACTGCGTTCACTGGTGATTTTATGCATAGGACAGAAAAAGTGGGTTGGGCTCTAACCTCCCAGCTCAGCTGCACAGACTTGTCCATCTGTCACACAGCCCTGGTCATATCACTTTGTGCCTCTGTCCCAGGCTTGATTTGACTCATGTAGAACATGTGAAATGAGTGAAGGTGCTGTTGGTTTAGAGTAGAGGAAAGCTGAAAACTTAAAATCATATATTTACCAATAAAGCGTGGGAGAAGTAAAAAGATTTGGGATATTCTCCCTCCTTAAAAGACCAAGTAGTTCCATAAGCAGTGGAGTCCATGAGGGCTGGTTCCCTGTGGCTTTGCCTCTCCATGACCCCATGCACAGTGAGATGCAGGCTCTGAGCAAAGCTAACCCTGAGCAATGGCTCACACCCCATCGCACTCTCACATCTGTGGTAACACAGGCGAGCCTTTCCTTCGTGAAAGGTCACACATTCCTGTTGTTGTTCTATACTCAACTCCTGGTTTCACAAAACTGCTCAGAGTTCAACCTGCCTGGTAAATTTAGTTGGAGCTGGCCAGTGGACTCCAACCTTACTGCAAAGATTCTGGGAGATAGGAAGATAGTACACTCCACAAGGAAAACAAACTAAAATATCCATCTTGGCCTGAGAAAAATGATGTTGAACTGGCAAGAAAGGTAAACCAATGGATCTGATGTTGAAACTCAGAACTGCAATGCCAGTTCTGTAAGATTCACCAGTAACAAAACAAAGCATTGTCTTGCCCAGGGAGGTTTATTTTACTTATGCTGGTTTGAAACACAACTTTACTTGTACTTACTGTGAACTGCATTCTGTTTATGAATAATATTAGGTCTATCTTCTGGGAAATTAAATTGTAATCTGTCCTCTGTTCCATTTCTTTAACACATTCAGTTTACTACTGTAACTTCTCTGTGATTTACTAAATTCCAATTACAGAAAGTAGGACAACATTTTGTTCCTATGAAAGACAGGAAAAGTGTATCTGTAGATGTACATAGAGATAACAGATTCAAATCTGCTTCAAATGACAGAGGACAAGTAGATGTCTGGGCTTTTTGAGGGGAGGTGAGATAATAAAAGGGTTTTTCCCCTGGAGGATCAAAATAAACTATTTTTCCTTTACATGATTCATAATGTAAGACAGATATTGTTAGAAACAAAGCTAAATTTATGGAACATTCACAATGTTGCATATGGCTACATGTGTCTTATTAATTTTGGTGAACAGAGTTTGTAACCAGAAAAATTATTTACAGCCTAGTTTATTCTGGATATTGTACTTCTTTACATACGTGCACATGTACTAATGTGGGCTGCAGTGCAGTCTAATCTCTCCAGTGTTTATTCATACCTAGGACAAAACTGCTTTCAACCTGCATATATTTGTCACGACAAAGCTAGCACTCAACAGTTTCATTTTCTAGCACCAGCCAGTGTCAGTTTTAACATTATACTGTCTTTTCCAACAATTCCTTGACTTTACACCTAGGGTTTCTCTCTGGTGTCTACAGCTAGTAACTACACCACCACATAACTTTCCTGTCACCACTGTCGTGGAGAAAATGAAAGTAACCCTTCAGCCAGTCTCTGCAGGATGAGCGACATTTGCAAGGAAACCAACTGCTCAACTTTCTTTCAAATGGGCTGAAATAGACAACAACCTGCTTTCAGTAGCTGGTATATTACTAAAAGAAAAAGGCAATGATTATTATGTAATTGCTTTAAAATAAGTTTAAAAAGCTACAAACACACTTCCTTGTACTAGTCCCCTGACTCACATTTTATGCTAAAATGCATATGCCTCAACATATAGGTATATATTTAAATGCAATCTACACTAGATTAATCAATTTAAGGCTCAAAAAAAAATTAAAGAGACTTTGAAAGTCAGCAAGGACAATTATGCTCCTTTAGGCTTATGATAATCATATGACAGGGCATATAATTTGAGGTTAAAATCCCACCCACAGTGGGAAACCACCTTCCATTTCATGCAAGTGAGTAGCATCAAGCTCAGAAATTTGCTGTGTAGTATTTTCAGAAAGACATCTAAACTCTACAGAAATATTTCATCCACCTGTGAATGGACTACTTTCCTAGGCCTTTTCACAGTTATTACCAGGATCTTCTCATTATTATTAAAAACAAACTGTTCTTCATTGTGAAAGAGTGAGCTGTTCCCCCTGCTGTCCCAAGTTCCAGTGAGTGTGACTGTCACCAAGCACTGACACGTTTGTATTAGAGAAAAATGTTTCATTAAAAAAAAAAAAAACCCTTCACTCTAACTTCACTATTTTTTCAGGAGTGCTTTCCACATATGTTAACAAGTTCCTTAAATTAGCATTTGTTATTTAAAATTTGTGCCTTTGAAAAATAACAGCAGCTGATCAGCACACAAAAACATGATATATTCATTTTTTGCATCTTTTTGAAGCACTGAAGATTGGTATGCATAAAAAAATAGAAATGGAATCCCTCCACTTCACATCCCATCGACACTATGAGCTACTCATTAGAAGTGGGAAAAGACTTCAGATTTGGGGGTTTTCCTGCATCATAAGATTTTGCAGCAAACTCTCCAGAATAAGCCAAAGAGGCTCTTTCAGGTCCCAAAACATTTATGCACTTAACTTTAGGGGCTCCAGGAAGTGAGCAGAACTACTCATATTTACAAGTTAAACACCCACCCAGCCAGAACTGTAACCCAAGCCAGTCAGCAGTACCACTGTTAACTGTCTGGAGGAGCTGAATTTGTTCCCTCTGTCCACCAGCTTTCCCTTTCTTTTTATTTCCACAAGCAAGACGAAAGATAAAAGGGCCTTCTGCTATTTGTACTAATCACCTGTTAGTCACAGGAGTCTGAAAGGAAACTGACACATCCAGTCATTTTTACTGTTTCCAGTGTTTACAGTATTATTTCTCCAGGACTGTGAAGCAGCTGCCAGTGATTACTAGAATATGGCATGTAGAAGCTCATGTATATGAAAAAAACCACAATCAAATAATATGCAGCTCATTAAAGGAAAGTTTGTAACTCTGTTCCCTGCCCTAATACTTTGTTTTTATCTCCGGGAAATATTTACCACACCACCTGATTAGGCTGAGCTGCTTATGTATTTTGAAAATACAAATTATGCCACCAGTCATTCGTGGTATGACAGTAAATGTGCAATTACACAACTCGGCAAGTGCAACTCCCGCAGTGCACCAAGGCAGGCACGACCCAGCCCCAAGTGCCAGCACAGCACAACCAGACTACCCAAACTTTATTGATCCTAAACGAAAACTTGGGCAATAAATAAGCCCACGCTCTGAAGAACAAAGCTTGGACTGGCTCTAACCCATTCACCAGAGTGATCAGAGCCATGTCCTTCCACTCTGCCTCTGCAGGCAAGGTGTGAGGGAAGCACTTGCAGAGGAAGGAGTGACTGGCACACTTTCCTACATGCGTAACTATTCTACCTTAAGATTCATTTCCCAGAGCCGGACATCTGTGCCAAGAAGTGGATCTCAATCCTATGTGAAAACCTACTGTCATTCTTTCTTCTCTCTCTCCTCCAATTTTCTTTTGTGCTTTTATGGTCCTCCATGTGATTATTCAGTCCTTTGCATACGTGCAGAACTGTACATCGCAGCAGTAGGCTCCAACTCTTTTGGATTGTGACAGCTCAACAGAATTCGCCCTATGAACCAGGATTAACAGGTAGCTAAAGACCCTTGAGAAATCTACCCTTCAACTTTTACACTGGTCCTCCTTTCCACCTCTATCACACTTAAAGCCCCTCCCTACACAAAATTGGCAATAATATTTATATTGAACTAGAAGGCAGGAAAGTAAGAAATTACAGTGTCTGTATAAAATTCATGCTGCTGTATTTCTTTCCAGTCTCATGTATCTATCATAGCACAATTAAAACTCCCCCAATGCTAAACAGCTGGTTTCCTCTCTGTTGATGTGATACACTGTGTTGATTCACATGATACTGATTCGCCCAAGGCTGCAGCTCATTCAAAAAGCTAGCACAAACGCCATGTCCCATTTAAAATCCAAATGATGTTTTAAAAGATCAGCCTAAATCTACATAAACATCATTCCTTACTTCTTCAGAGCAGAGAACATCATCTGAGCTAGCCCTTCCATCCTCAAAAGTCCCAGCCGGTGGTCAGTATGACTGGCATGACACAGGTAGCTGCAGAGGACTGCTCCCTGCATCTCCTCGTGACGTGGAAGGGAAGAGCAATTGGTCCCGCGCAGATCTGCACGGCACCGGAGATCTATTTATACAGCTCTAGCGGGCTGAAACTCTGCACAGAAACTGCAGCCATCTCTTCAGCTTTCAAACTGAAGAGGGGTGGATGTCTCTAATTCTGATTCCCATGGTGTTCCCTGCAAAAATGACAATCATTTTAATTTTGCGTGGGGTAGAGCTGCTGGCATGTTTCGCACGCCTTTCCCTACACCAGCTTCAAGATTCTTACACCTCAAGGATTATCAGCTTTGTCACTGGGTTTTAGATTCCACATCTGTGATTTATAATATGGCCACCCAAATTAAATCGAGGGTAACACTTCCCCACTAAGTTCAATTAATCAGTAGGCACTGCAACTTTTTTTTTTAGCATATGACAATAATAAAACAATCCAAAAAAGGTAATTTAGAGTCATACTATACCACCTGTCATTTGTAAGACTTTACTGTATCATTAGTCAGAGCTTCTGGTGACAATATAACCCACAAGACTGAAACTTGAGTGGTTTATACATGCCATCAAAGCCTTAAAAGATAAAAATCCCACCTCAGAAAGTGGGAGTGTTTAATTTTTTATAATACTTTTGTACTAGTATAAAGCATTCACTTAAGTTAAATCAGTGACTTCTTTTCTTAAGGTATTTGTATCTGTTTGATATTTTACAAATATCTAATTCTTTTTCTCAGATCTAATAGTGCTGAGTCCTTTGAAGACAATTTGCCAGGGCTTATTAATTAGAATTCCTAGAAACCATTGGAGGTTGGGTTTGGTGAGGGTTTTTGCTTGGGGTGGGTGAGGGGATTGTTTAGGTTTCGTTGTTTCTTGTTTGTTTGTTTTGCCTTTTTTTTCCCCCTCCAAACCAGGACACAGCATTGTAAATGCAAAATTCCAATCACCTCCCCCAGACACCAAATTCTTTTTATGAAGTCGCAGATTCGTTATGTTACTTGGTAACAGCTGTATGGTGTAGTGGCTGGTACTAGGTATGTACAAACACATGTCCACAGGCTAGAAAACAAAACCAGACAAATTCTCAGCTAGCATAGAAAGGCTAAACTCCAATGAAAACTAGCTGTGAAGGAATGCTGTGACTCAAACTCATCACAGCCATAGCTGTGGACATTACAACTGGTTGCACAGTACTAATAATTACATACCAGAACTTGATTACTGACTTTCCTAGTACTGAAAGTGCTCATAAAAATGGAATGTTATGAGAGCATTAAAACATTTTTTAGAAGTCATTGAAATTAAATATGGACAAATGGGTTAATTTTATGGCAGTTTTCCATTAGCTCATGTTGTTCCACTGCAGTTCAATGTATTCATGGACACATGCATGTGCATGCACACATACACACACACAATTTGGTGAAGTGAAGAAAAAGAAGAAAATAGGTTTTATGAACAAAAGTTTTATGAACTTCTACAAAGAAGTAGAAATTAAAGAAGAGATTCAGCAGCCCAATGAAGCACATGATTCATTTCCATTATCTTCAATAGAGCTTGACTGTGGTTAAAGTGCTTTGATGAACGAGGGTCCCCAAAACACAGTGCTCCTCAATCCAGTTATCTGATCATGGCTTTATGTGAAACAAAACACTTGAAAGCAACTAAAGGTAAGGAAATGCTCAGGTTTAGCAAACGAAAGCCCTGTAGGAATTCTACTAGTTAGGAAAAAACCCACAGTGGTTTCCTAAATTTTCATCACCTCTAGCAGCTTTTGAATAATGCAATGGCCTTTCTGGAAGCTTCATAAAACTGTATGTAATCCACACAAGAAATTCTACAATGTCTCAGCACTTCCTGGGGACTCAGAGCAGTAGGGTAGCCTTGCAACATAAGCAGAGATTAATCATTTTCTAATGCACAGTAATAAATAATGTATCCCACATAGTACATAAATTAAAGCTGTAATTTCATCCCAGTTCTGTGATGACACCAGAAGCCCAAGATGGAATTTCAGACTCGTTATGACCAGTCAGGATACGCATTATTCCTAAAATTATGATCTGAGAGTTTATAATGGACTGAGAAGTTTTGAAGGCATTACCAGAAAAAGAAGGATGTGTAATTACAAGCAGAAAGCAAAATTATTAAGTCAGATATTGTTTGCAGAACTTGCTAAAGTAAGCAGTAAATCTCATCCCTCAAAAGCCAACTCAGCATATTTGTAGCAAGGCAAACAAAGATCACTACTACTATCAAAAAACTGAAAGTTGTTCTAATACCACAGGGCAATGCCTCCACCACAGCAAACAGTAAGAAACTATATGCTGAAGTTCAGGTTTGTATGTTACAGGGTCCTTAAAATGCTGAATATATGTCCTCCTACAACCATATACAGCATTTCACTCACAAGTCAAACAATATTGTACAGGTGCACAACATGCATAGAATATCAGGATAAAGTCACAGTATATCTCAAATCCACTTTCCTATCTGACAAGAAAGCTACTGAGCAAAGCAAAATACTCATGATGAGAAGTGGTTTTATCCTTCTGATGAAAAAAAAATATATACACATACACACACAGTTTATACACTGTAAAGGATCTAAAAAATTTTCAAGAACATTGTCCTAGTATTTCTCCTGCAGATAATTTCAAGAAATCTTATTAAGACTCTAAAGACATTTTATAAGTCTAACAACAAGCATTTTAATGCAAGTAAGGTTAGAAGTATGAAGACCAAGAGCCAAAATAATCATCTATATAGAGTTAACTGCAATATTCACCCTGACTTTTGCTACTGATTCCCATGATTTTTAGCAAATCCCACAAGATTTCAAGAAGGTCTGGAGCCAGCTTTCTTTCAGAGACAAGAATAACTTTCTGACCATCTTACACAAACAAGGCATGAAATTTCACAGAATCATTCATGGTCTGGAGAAGTTCCACGTTCTGAACTTCTTTGCTTGGTATTATTCACAGATTTAGCTTATCCCCCCTCCCACCACATTCTTGATAATGTGAGACTCATAAAGTCATGCTCACTGTCTCTTGCCCTCTCTCCCCTCCCTGCTTCAGTTAGGTTTCTAGCTCAGAGAGCTGCAAAAAAAAAAAAAAAAGAGGCGAAATGTGAAGATTAAGAAAAAAAGTCAAATAAATTGGTGCAGAAAGTTGATTTTTAAAAGCTGAAAATGTTTAACCTTAGAGTAACAGTTTTTGAATATCTGAGGCTTCTCCACAAGTCACTGTATTATTTGTTCCTTACCTTCCAACGCTTCCTCTTTCCACTTCCCATTTCTATAATGGTAGAGTGTTCAAACCTGAATACCTGAACTTGTATTTTCTATACTCATATTTGAGCACCTTAACAGCAACGGTCTCATATTCAAGGGGCCACTCACCCAGAGAAGCCTACCGGTTTTTCTGTTCTCTTTTAATCTCCCCGATAACCAGCAAAATTTAAAATCTGCTTATAAATATTTACATGCCTACATCTGCATTTAAAGACACATGTTTTCCAAGAAACTATTTTCTTCCTTTTTGTTTTCCCTGACTATTCATACAAATAAAAAACATACCAAAAATCATGAGAAAAGGACAAGGAAAGCAAGACAATTGTCTAAAGGCTCCTCGCCTCCATGCTTTCTCCACAAGAATATCATCACCTCTAAATAGCAACCTGAAACCTACTCAAGAAACTTACGTAAGTTGTGAGTCAAGAACTAAAGCAGCGAGTGTCAAAACATTCAAAGACAGAGTACCCTCTGCTCCTAGTAGTAAAGGAGTAACTGCTGAGAAAATGCAGAAATGATCATTGCACTGGAGAAAAATAAAAGCAGAAACTTCCCAGAGATCAACAGAATCACAGAATCCCCCCTGCCATGTGCAGAGACATCTTCACTGGATTATGTTGCTGAAACCCGACCATTGAAAAATTATCCACACAAACTGAGCTACAGGCTTTGGCAGCAGTAGTACACTGCTAGAAACCCTTTGACCTGGTGTGATCTTGGAGGCTTATTATGTCTCAAAGAACAATATAAGCTCCCACAAAGTGTTAACATAATGCCCAAAGCATGCCTTCATCTGCCTTTTACTGGGGACTCAGAGAAAGAGATGGTTTTCTATGGAATCTCTTAGACAGTAGGTTACATTGCTCGTGAAATGTTGCTCACCAAGGAATGGCAGTCCAACACAGGGACTAGAGGATGACCCTGTAAATAAATGTCAGCTGCAAAATCAAATACCTCTCATGAACAAACACTGCTATATTGACAAAGAAGAGAGAAGAAGAGAGAAGAAGAGAGAAGAAGAGAGAAGAAGAGAGAAGAAGAGAGAAGAAGAGAGAAGAAGAGAGAAGAAGAGAGAAGAAGAGAGAAGAAGAGAGAAGAAGAGAGAAGAAGAGAGAAGAAGAGAGAAGAAGAGAGAAGAAGAGAGAAGAAGAGAGAAGAAGAGAGAAGAAGAGAGAAGAAGAGAGGAGAGGAGAAATAATTCCCTGATGAAAAAGAAAATGTAAAAAAATCTAGAGGGAATGTGAGAGGGAAGGGCACATGGCAAACTTAGGTCAGTATAACTCAAACCGATGCAAGCTCTTCTCATTCTCATCACCATACCGTACCATCTATGCTTAAGTATAAACAGAAGGGTTATCTATCATGCTCTCTTTCTTCATGCAAATATCATTTTCACTTTCATGTATTCCGAGGACTATATAACTTATTCATTCAGAAATTAATCTAAAATTATGCCTATATAATACATATCATATTAATTCACAAGCTTACTGCACTAGTCACGCAAACACATACAACTGTTATTCAGAATACTTTTCTCCCATCTGGGAATTATGTTACAACACTTGCACCCTAAATGTAAAGGCTTTTGTAAAAAATTTGTAAAATTGAGCACTAGCCTATTAATTGGTCTTCTTTCCCTCATTGTAAGATCACACATAACACAAGACACGTGGCTGAGGACTCAGAAGCAGTGAAAATTTCAGTGCTTGCAACCCAGGGAGAGAAGCAGGACTGCAGAACTGTGTAACTACAGGAAGAAAGAAGCACAATTGACAGAGTCCCTGTTTCTGACACAGCACATCTCAGAAGAAGCACTTGTCACAATTACTTGTATCGTGAGAACTTCCCTACTGACACCATACCCAGAGATACGGATTTTTCATCACACAGAATTTCAATTTTCCTCCTGGAAAAATGAAGGAGAAGGAGGATAGATGGGTTTTTTACAACATTTTAAAATTATTTAACTCTACTAACTGAAAAAGACTCATTACCATTGACTTATTGCATTATTTCGATACAGGCATTAAGAATCCAAAAGCAGAACCTCTTGCTGCCTATCATGTATTATTGGTGCTGATTTGTTCCTTACAAAATATAGGACAAATGAACATACTGCTAATGCATACTGCGTTAATTATTCGGCAGTGCCATGTAGTAACCCTGATGGAAGTTCAAAGGAATTGTGACAGATACAGAAGGAAACAGTAGTATATATAGCTTAAATTTGCATTCAGTCGTTCGCAGATACAGCATGGGAGAACTGAGTTGCAAGGCTGCACTACTGCCTAAATGATCACACATTATGCTACCAGATTAAATACTCCTGTGAGATAAAACACTGTAGAGGACTGAAGTTCAGAAAATCAATTTCAACCCTGTTTTGTAAACTTCAGTACAGCTCTAACTCTCTGTTATTGATACCAATTCAGTGGACCAAATTTATACTGCAAATCCACACCAGGCTTAAAAAGTCAACCAGTGAGTGCACAACACTGAGAGCACCGGAGGACCCGCAGACACTTACAGACAACACATTGCCAAAACAAAGCTTTAATTTAGAGGAAAAAATACTGGCCTCTGGAGTTGTAAGAACCACCCAGAGATGGGAACTGGGAGTACACAAATAAGCAGAAGCAATGCTATGAGCCTACACAGAGTGATTTCCAAAACTCATCCTCCCACATCTTTATCAAAAAGCAGCCAGGAGAGCTGAGCAGCAGCAGCCAATTGCTGTCAGGGACCCCTACAGGGCCCCAAAACAGGGCAAAACCCTGCTCCCTGCTCAGCCCAGCTACCCAGGACATCCACGCCCAGTCCACAGCCCATGGGACACAATGCTGACCCCCAAAATGCCCAATCCAGCTTGTCACCCACTCACACCCACACACCCTCTGGCATCCTTTGCATCTGGAAAAACACAGTAGGTGCTGCCTCACCCCAGGGCACCTTTGGCTCCCACAAGCCCACAGCAAATTATGGGTTGCACTACAAGAGGGGTTTGATCCCTCTTGTAGCAGATCCCACAGCAAACTCCACCTGTCAGGGAAAACCCAGGGTCAAATCGCTGCAGCTCACACTCGCTGAGGTAACACAATGCACTCCTAAACACAGACAACTAAACATATCAATGGTACATATAAGCTTTCTCAGTAAAAACAGATCTGCATGCATTTACAACATACAGCCTTATGTTTTGATGTTGAAGTTTTGTTACCTCCCCCACGCTCCCTGAAATAAAATGTTAAAAAAAAATTTCCGTTGGCTTTCTTCAATCATTAATCATATTATACTAATAAATATTCTGACAGTGACACTGTTTAAACAACTTCTTCTCCACCCAAAATCCACTGGCAAAATCCACATATAAGCTAACCATCCCATAACCCTGCTTTTGAATGCTAATTGAAATCCACTTCCCCCAGCCAGCACAGTAAAGAGCTACTCTTTGGGAGGGGGAGTGCAGAAAAGAAATGAGAGAGGGGCCTTTGAGAGGAAATAAAAATAGGATCCCTTGATCCCACCATGACATGGCCCAGACATTCTCCCTGTGGGGGAAGACAATGTTTCTTACAGCAGTAAGAGTTTTTATAACATTTTCTTCTTTTTTTTTCCCCTGTGCAACTTTGCTTCCTGAAGAATGCTTTATATAAAAGACATGACATTTGGCAACCCAGCTCTGCTGCTTTGTGAAATTCTTTGGCAAGCACCCTACGTGCTGACTGCATTCAGCACATCAGTTTATTTATTTATTTATTTATTTAGGCAGATGTCAGAGGGAGCAAGCCATACAATTAATGCACAGCACAGCATCACTTCATCCAAAAAAAAAAAAACCAGGAGAGGAGCTGGGAAAGGAGGGGCTGGAGTCTCTCCTGTTGGGAAACTTCATCATGGGAGCAAAGATGGTTCTCTAACCTACAAGTGCTGTTGCTGCTCTGGAGCATATACAGCGATTCTCAGATCTCAAGGCATTTAGGGAACATCAATTAATTAATTAATTAAGACTGGCTTCCACATCAAAGGCAGGTATCATTACACATCTATTTTGCACATGGGTAAAACGAGCCGCAAAGTGAACCTAAGCCTGTGTCCCAAGGCAGGAAGCACTGCCTTGCTCCTGCTGAGGGAGAGCCGCCCTGCAGTAGCGAGCAGGAGGGCTCAGCACTGGCCATGTGCAGACCCACGCTTTCCCCCTCCCACCACGAGGGAAAACAGAACACAGAGACATTTCTACATGCCACCATCTTCCCAAGGGTGCAGCCTATGTCTGTGAGGCACAAGAATCCCTGTCAATAAGCACTGATTTCCTTTGCTCCGTATCGTGTGCCCATGACATACCTCAGCACCATTAGCAGCAAGTCAGGGACAGCACCATGTATATATATAAAATCCATGGTCATGGGCTTTGAAAAGCAAAATCTCCAAGGGTCAAGGACTCCCATGAGCAATGCCTGTCTCCTAGTCAGATGCCACATGCTGAGCAGGAGGGCCCTACATTCATGGTTTGGAGTTATGGAGTGCATTAGTTTAGGCTTACAAGAGAACGAGATGCTTCTCAGAAACAATGGAATATTTTTGCTTGTGATCATCATTAGCCCTGTTTATTTACACCAGGGACCAACAAAGCTTGGCAGCACACTGCCAGGGACACCCAGCAACAGCAAATTCACAGAATCATGAAGTTTTCAAGCTAAACAGGAAAGAGAGATGGGAACTGGAGAGGACATGACATACTTGCCCAAAGACAGAAGCTGGCTATCCCATAATCTTGGAAAGGTAAAGCTCCTGCACTTACCACATATCCCCTGGTATTTTCAAGCTAAACTGCTAGCAGCAAAGGCCCCACTCTATCCAAGACATTGTTTAGCACATACACTATGAAGGAAACGTTGAAACACAGTCTGGTGCCTTCCACAGGAAGGAGCTACCAAGTCTTTAACCCTGCTGATTGGGTACGGAAAGGACTTGTCTCCATCTCAGAGGGCTGAAATGGGACTAGAGAGACTGCCTGATCAGGTGGTGCTGCTTCAAAGACTATGTCCACTGGCACAGATAAATCACTTAGCCTTTGCAATAGTTTTAAGCAGCTTGGTCTATAATAAGCGTTGCCTGTTTAACACTGACAAAAAACGTTTTCTATGCACAAGTCTAAAAGAGACAGACGTGTGTTCTCATCTGTTGCATGCACCCTGAAGTAAAAAAGAAGTCTAACTTTGTTCCTAGAAAAGAAAATCTGGCACAGCAATCTAAACCTGCCTCGTGTTTGCTAGAAGAATATGAGGACAACTTTTTTTCTTTTAAATAAAAAGTCTTGCATTACCCTCCCTTCCTGTTCTAAAACTTCTTCCAAGAATATCTCTCTTTCATTTCTAGGCCAATTTTTATGATATCCAAGTAGTTATCACAACAGCACTATAAAAGCACAACTCTCCAAGGTTTATTCAGGGCAGACCTCAACCAGACTGCCAGTTTTGCAGAAGTTTGGTATGACCAAGGACTCAGGACAGTAAGATACAGAACTCAGCATCAGTTAAACTGTACAGCAACCTCTGCCAATCATCTGTCCTCAGTGAAACATGGACCAAGCTCTCCTTTGAAACAGATTCAGGGATCTCAGCGCTGAAAAAGGCCAAATGCACACAAATCTGTCCACAAAGAAATCACTGGCAAAATTCCCCTCAACTGAAACAAGGAAATACCAAGTCTTCGGTAGCACTACTCAGTCATTCTTTTTAGCCTGGAAACAATGCACTAGCACTTTAAATGGGGATTTCAAGCTAGGTGAAATTGAGTTACCGATGCCCACACAGGATGCACACCTTGGTCTACAAGCTGGCTCTGAAAGTATAGGCCAAAAGCAAGCAAGGGAAACCTCAGCACAAGTTGTTTCAAGCTATGGTCTCATTAGCTCAACACAGAGGCTTGAAAGTGCACACAAAAATTGGAGTCAAGGGGTTTTGGATCCACGTGCATACGCTACATATCAAAATACAAAGATGCACACATCCCAGTGCAAAATTTCACACCAAAACACCAATAAACATGCTTTTTCTTTAAACAGAGGAAACAAAAAAATATTCTCCACCAAACATAACTGTGATGGCAACTTAGACGAACTACCATATTGTAACACAGGCTGGCAATCTCACTAGCCTGAGGTGCACAGTGCAGAGATGCTATGAAAGACAAAATTACACAGCTTAAAAATTACGTACAAATATTTCACTTGAGGGAAAGGAGAAGATCACAGAGAGACAAGACTTGGAGGTAAAGGGTAGGAAAAGGACACAATACACAAGAAAGGGACAAGACTGGGTTGTTTTTAGCTTAACACTTGCCATTGCGTGAAAAAGCAAACGTGACTCATAGTAAAGGTAACTCAAAGTGTGATGTGACTGCAGTGGAGAGCTGAGAAGACCACACTGAATGAGTCAGCAGCACCGATAAAAAGGGTGATAAGAAGCAGCAGATGGGACACGTCTTTACTAAAACCACCCTGCAGGACACAGACCTTCTTTCCTCTAATGAAACGGTGGTGCCAAGCTGCCACACGCTGGCTCATACACTTGCGATCCTGTGAATCAAAGAACGCCACGCATGGTTAGAAAAGCAGCAGGCAAACAGCTGCAGACAGATCCACATGCAAAAAAAAGCACAGAAAGCAAAGCAACAGCACCGCCCCAACACTCACACACCCTAATGAGTGCCTGGGACACCACCCTCCAAACCACTCAGGCGGCGGGGTGGGGAGGAAGAGAAGAGGGGAAGGAAGCTGTCGCTGGGATCATGGCATTCAACCTGGCCGACGGCCAGCTTTTCCGTTCCTGCTTGTCAGACTTGGCCTTCCTGGTAGGTGCCGAGGGCAGGCGGCTGCAGTATCCCCCCCAGCCCGGTTCTGGCTCCCCTGCATGCACCCGCAGAGCCCGGAGGCAGCTGCAGCTGGACAGCTCGTACGTGTCTCAAGAAGCTGAAAGGGCAGCCGGGGCTATTTGCAGAACTACACTCCAGCTCGGGTGGCAAAACTCGGGTTTAAAGCTCCATCCTTTTGTTCAGGGTTGCAAACCCTGTTTTGCTGCAAGAGCAGAACACTTAGCCCCACGTTCATGAGCAGCAGAAACCATACAGTCATATGCAAGGCCACATTACCTGCAAAATGCAAATGCTGCCCTGACCACATAAACAACCTGCAATGGTGGTTCCTCACTGTCGGGATCCTTCCACTTCTGAACCTGGCCAGGAAAGATGAAGGTCCTCTGTCACAAGCTCAGAAGAGGATAAAGACATAAGGCAAAGCTCAAATCACCTCTCATCTCACTTCTTGGATGAAGTAAAATTATACCCTGCCTGTGAGGGGCAAGATGGAAAGTAAAATGCTCTATTTTTAGACACAAGATCCTGCTTCATCAGGTTCATCTAATTTCTAAGAAACAAACTTTGGCAAAGGTCTGCAGCTGAAGGGGGTGAAACATGACATATAATTTTCTTTTAGTGCAGCTCATAGCATGACTAGCATAAATCTAAGGAAATCTGCTTTAGCCACATAGATACACCAGCTGTTTTATTTGGGATAGTCCCTATATTTTAGCAATATATATATATATAGAGAGAGAGAGATTGTTTTTCCCAATCTGTTCTGCCAAAATAAGCATGTTATGTCCAAGCATTTCAATGGAGTTAGAAGGTGTGTCTATTCCCCCTGCTCCAAACATCCTTATTTATAGATTTCAAAATTTGGCAGGTACACCAAGGAAGAGCAGTTGCTGAGCCGAACACACTCTGCACAGCAACAGATCTGTTGTAACAGATTACAGGCAGAGAGAGAGAGACAGGAAAGTGTTGTACTTTCCTTCTTTACAGACGTCCTTGCTTTCAAATGCAGCTTTATGGAGATAACGACAGCAAGGACTTGTCTAAAATACAGCTGGACTGAGAGCCAAGGCTCACTCCAGCCCCACTGACAGCAGAGCTTGGCTATGCACTTTGGTCATGCACTTTTCTAACCCAAGAGTGTGTATTCCAAGAAGTAGGTAGAGGAACTGCTCCCCTACAGTCATCAGGAGCATTAGTGAAGGGGGAGGGTGGTCAGCCTGTATGAAAAATAGTAAAGTTAGTTTTCATTTCCTGTCAGTTTAAATCTTATCTTAGAAGCTTCATTAGCTGATATTTTCTGGCCTGCATGCAGTGAAACTCCTTTTGTTACTCACTCACAGAAGGTCCCCCTTAGTGGCCTGCAGTTAAGTGTCTGTGCTCCTGGAATCCACCCTGCCCTGCCCACCATTCGAAGGCTGTAGCAGCCAGTGAATCAGTCTGCAACCACAAATTGTTGTGTTGGCCTTCCCCTTGTAAGTCTACAAACAAACATACTCCTGATTATAGCATCCACTGGCAATCTGCTAAAAAAAAAAAAAAAGGCAAAAAAACCCCCAAAACCAAAAGATAAATGCACAGGATTCATGGAAGCTGATGCACAGTTTTTCCCCCAGTTTAGTCTTTCCATTACCCCTTGAAGGGTCTTGGCCATGCTGAAACACCCTCATGCACATTTCACTGCTGGGTTTCACACTTACTGATTTGCTTTGAACTCATGATGCAAGTGCTTCTATTTATTCTGCAGATGATTCCTGAAATCAGTGTGCCATTTGCATGTGGACATACAGTGTCGACTAACCTGAAAACAGTTAGTGACAAACTGTGATCAGAACTCAGATGCAGACTCAGTGAGGACTCCCTTGTCCTCAGCCTGCAGACAGTACTGCACCTATGTAACTCCCACCACAGGGCTCTCAGGCCCCCAGTGCAGAAACTGCTCAACAGTGACAAATGGATGACAAACCATGACTGAGAGTTCTGCAAAAAGTTTCCTCATCTCTCAGCCACAGCCCCTGGCAATACACACACTTCTGAGCATCGCCTTTCTAAAGGACCCATCAGATGCACTCATCCCTCTAAGCTGAGCTGCAAGACGCAGTTAGGCAAGGGTGACACCCTGCATCAGAGGGAGCTGAGGATGATAAGCAAGGAGAAGAGAAGGGAAAGGTACAAGTGAGGGAGCACAGAGCTTATGATGCTAAGAGTTAACCAGCACAGTACATGCCAGGAGCAGCAACTTCTTCCCATGCGTGAACTCTGACCAGGAGCAATGCTGGGATGAGTGTGCAGCCAAATCATGGCTAAGGGAGATGGAAGAGAGGCAATCACCCAATCCTCCCCCCATGCCCATCTCTTAAGATTTATCTCAGCACCACATTGTTGATTCCTTCCCCAGTTTCCAAGAACTGACTTTCCTATACACACTAGAGAAAGAAAATTAGTTTTTCCAGTATCTTCACTTCCAGCTGGTATTTGCAAAGCTCTCCGAGAACAAAACTGCCAGATTCCACAAGTGATCAGTGTTATCACACTTGATCCATATGTGCCTTGAGCTCGCTGCCCCCCATGGGACCAACAGCCATCACTGCCTTTTCCTGGAAGAGATTATGTAGCATATCAGAAAACAAAATTACTAACTTTATTCCTAAAATCTCTCAACAATCCTCAGTCTCAGTTCCTCATTTACAGCTGGATGAATCTGAAAGACAGAGTCACCTTTGCAAGATCCAAGAATATGACTGGGAACATAACAGCAAAGCCTCAAGCTCTGTTCTCCTCAGTCTGCTACACAACCCTCTTCTCCCCCTCTGGGCACAGTGGAGATGGGTCACCACCTTCTGCATACAGGCTAATATATGTAAGTGATTTCTTTCTCATGCATTTATGTATGTAAATTAAGACATATTCTAAACTAGGTTATGAAAATGCATATTACATTCAAATGCTTTATCTATTGAAACTGTTAGAATTCGGGGTTGTTGTTTGAGCAACATTTAGAGAAGGCTGTGTTTCCTGCTGAAGTCACAAAGAAAGTCAAACCTCAAAACTGCTATCAGTTACTGACTACACTTTTTAAACCAGGACTGCCAGACAGCCTGCAGGAGCTTGCAGCAGCAGTCTTCTGCCAGGCCAGGGAGGGTATCTGTCATGCCTTTCATTTAGCAGGCGGAGTTACCAGCTGGCTCAAACAAAAGAAAGAAACTGGAAGTTGTAAATGTAAGAAAATAGGAGTTAAAATAATTTCTTAACAGTAGTGATATGCAAGAGTTCAAGATCTATGATTCCCAAAACTCTTATCTAAGATACTGTGACCAAAAAACCAAATTTGACTTAATAACTACAATTAACTGTTCCTTTAAAAAATTACTTAATTTTAAGGCAAAACAAGTTGAATTTTTTTCTCTTCTCCCCTCCTATTTTAAGGAAGCATTCAGTTAAGTTTGACAGAAATGTTTCAGAATCTCCTTTTAGGGCATTTTTGCTGAAGGTTTATTTTAATGTGAATATAGCCTGATACAAGTTGCATGCAAAAATCTAATCTAGTAAACAGTGAACAGAAATTCGCACACCACTGATTAAAAAAAAAAATAGAAAAATTAGAGGCCCACAGAAATCTATGTTGGAGCAGATTACTGGTAGAACATCTGTAGAAATATAATGTAGTACAAGTTTAAAAAAAGATATATTAAATAATTTCAAGTACTGAAAGCATTCTCTTGTTTAAGGACTATAACCAAAAAGAGTAAATGCAAAGCAAGATTTAGAAGCTGATGATTTCTGTAAAGCTCTCCTGATTGCTGATTTTAGTCACAACTGAAATCAGCAATTTAAATCCCCTGAAGAACTTCCACAGGAAGAGCAGTGCTGATTTATTTCTCATGAGATGGGACACTCAAGATCATGAAGAACGTTAGTTTTCTGATGCAAAGCAGATACACTGGGACAAAGACAAGTGCACACTACTATTCTGTATTTAAAAAAGGCAAGAGACTAAAATATATGCACGTATGTGCACATGTGAATACATGTCCTCATTTTGTTATCACACTCGATCAGGACACAGACCTGCATAGCAGCAGACTAGGAAGAGGAAGCTTTTGCAAAGAGGTAAAGGAGCAGCAATTCTTGAGTGCTCAGGGCAGCCCTTCCAGGTGCCAGGAGCACCAGGAGTGGCTCAGCAGCAGGTCCTCTTGGCGTATGCACAGCAGTGCAAGGCCAGAGCTGCAGGGCCGGGGGACACGAATGCATGGTGATGTCTGACCACTCGGGGTTAGTGTGGATACTACCCGGATTATGATAAGCCTTGCTAAATCCATGCTGGGCACATGGTGACTCTGCACTGTCCTCTGTCAGTGCTCCTAGGCCCAGGATGAGGGTGACAAAACATCCCTCAGGGCTGTCAAGCCAGAGGCTGCGCTGAGCAGGACACAAGGAGCTTGGCTGCTCTCATCTGGAGGCAAACCGGCTCTCACAACTCGGGGAGCTCTCCTAAGGGTGTCCTGTAACAACTCCATCAACCCAGCTTGTTCTCATGGATTATAGCACCACATGAGACCTCCTCTTCCCTGTCATGCATAGCGACAAGAACAGGGGAAGCTGTGTTTCAAAAAGAAAAGTACATTTTTGTTCTATAGCAGAAGCAGAGTTGAAAAACTTCAGGGGACCTGCAGAAACTTTCAAAGTCATAGAAGTGATCCTCCAGTGAGGAAAAAAAGGATTAAAGTGTCCATGGGGACACCAAAATCCATTTCTCAAGGCACTCAATGTAACAAGACAATGGAGAGTAACTCAGATATAGACAGCAATGAGGTAATTAAAGCTTAGTTCTTCCCAGCTTGCTCCCTACTCCACATGAAAGAAGCACACAAGTGCACACACATCAAGACTGAAAACACAACATCATGCTCCACTGTAAAACTCCCGTGCCTCACAGAGTACTGCTGGCTTTACTATGGCCATGCTATGTACAATCAATAACAGGTACTGATAGTGTTTGCACACTATTTCAATAAGCAAAGCCAACCAACATCACTTCCTCTATTTCTGTACAGAGTAAGATATTTACAGGAACAGCCTTTTGAAACGCTCCAGTAAAATTAGCTTACTCAGATTTTTTTTTTAAACTAGAACAGAGAACAGAAGGGTATCATCATCATTGGGTTTTGTGCATAAATCAGCTGTCTATTTACCACTGGTATGTTGCAATAATGAATTGCCACTATCTCGTGGGGTATTTGCTAGGTTATTAGATTACCTAAGTTCAGGGAATCAAAAAAAAAAAAAAAAATTTCTTCATTATTTCCTGGGAAACGACCTTCAGAAGCATGTATTCCACCTCCTTTCCCAAAGCAATGCCCAAAATATTCCTGTAGGAGGTTTGTCTGTTTTATAAAAACCTCCAGTGATGATGCTTCCACAGCTTTCTCAAAGGCAAATAACTGCAGCACCAAAATACCCTTATAATTTCAAAGCCTTCTTAAATGTTTACCTAAGTCTTGCCACCTTCATATTCAGCTCATTTCTTTTAGTCGTAACCCCAAGCAGTCAGGCAATACAGTTTATTCCCCTCCTCCTCGTAGGAACCTTCCACATACTTGAACACTACTATCATGTCTATTACTGGCCTTGTCCCTTGTAGACTAAACAATCCCCATTCTTTCATCTTCTTTCCCAGGTCATGTTTTCCAAATCTTTCATCATTTTTCCTGCCTTCTCCCTGGACACCATCCAGCTGGCTCTTGAGTGTGCTGTGCCCCAAACTAGGTATTAAGCCATTTCAAACACTGAGTGGAGTGGGCGGGTTATTTTGTGCCTTTTCTTTACACACCCTAAAACAGTGCTTTTTTGAGGAACATGGATGGGGAACCCTTGTTCCTTGTATGACTGCATGACACCTACGGTCTCAGGTCTGCGATCCCTTTCCCTCTCAGATGCACTGTCCTGCGCACACAGCCTGGGAGGATTTGAGCTGGGACACTTCCCTACAGGCATGGTCACCATCTCAGGGTCAGAACCGAAGTGGGCAGGAGATCAAAAAAAAAGCTGCCCACTCAGAAGAGCACAGGCAGCCCAGGTCCCAGGGGAGAAGAGAGAAGGACACATCACAGATTGGTTTTCTTGGTAGTCTGGGAACCAGCTGTGATTTTTTTACCACCCTATTCAACCAAACCAGGCCAAACTGCAACTCAAACACGGCCCAATACCAGCTCACAGACCTTCTTCTGTAGAACCATTACTGAGTCAGCCCCATTCTGTCTCATGCAACTGGATATTTCTACCTCTCTATAGCACTTTTATGTTTGTATCCTAGCTGTTTTTCAGGTTTTTTTCCCAAACTATTCCTCCAGTTAGCCAGGGCAGCTCAAAACTTTCATCCTGCCTTCCAGCAAGCCTGCAGCCCCCCTTCACACTTCTTATCCTATGTAAATTTAACAACTGCTCTCTCTGCTCCATCAATCATTTCAATAATGAAAACAGTGAGTATTACCAAAGCCAGGACAGACCCCTGGGGAATCTCACTCACTCCAGTCTTGAAGTTTACAGCAAACCATGAATAACTACTTTGACTAGTGCCTGGTGAAATGCTGTGCACCCACATTACAGGCCAGCTAACTACACACCCAGCCTGCCTCAAAGAATGCTGTGTTAAAAAGCAGCCAAAGCCCCCCATCAAAGAGGGAGTAATTTCTGTCAGACAGAGGGGTCCAATTACACTGTCATAGGCACTGTTGGAAAGTCTTTGCTAAGCACTGCCATAAAAATGTAATGCATGCTGATAAGAGGAAAAGGAGGGTTGATAACCAACCTTTAGGATGACAGGAAGAACTTCACCAGAACTGAGACAGCAGGAGCCTCACTTTGCTTCCAGCAAAGGAGAGACTTGAAGAAGCAAACTGAAACGCAGTATAAAAATTACAGGAATTTTGTGCCTTCCATCAACTGCTGACGACTTAACTGTTAAAGAAAATACTATCACACAGGTGTGGTTTAGTTTGGCTTTTTTAGTAAAACCAAAACATTTTCTTAGCTCTTCCAGATGTTTTTTTCAAATTGCATTGTTTACTGCTCCCTAACAGCCTATTCTGCTCAGAGATCACAACAAACCAGACAGAGAGCAAAGACCATGGTTCCCAAAACCCTGATAAATGCTTTAATCAACCACTGAAAACATCCCCAGCCCTGTGCCACCACTAGGAGAAGCAAGTGGCAGTGGCTGGTGCCTGAAACGGGGAGAAAGGGTAAGTTCCATGGAAAGTGAAAGGTGAGGCAGCTTTCCAACGCTGGCTCCCTCTGCTTGCCAAAATAGCAATGCCCAGCCCACGCCTCACTCCTACTTCTGTGGAAGATGCGCTTGCTTCCCAGGAGAGTTTACTCTCGCAATGCAGATGTGCTTCACTGAGGCAATCACACTCTGTTGCGTAACAGAACACAGAATTAAACAGTGTGTGCTGTTTGGTGCATTTTTAAAATGTACACCACAAGTTACTGCGGAGTTCAGTTACAGTGCCAAGAATGTTAACACTGATTTTAGCAGGGAAGAATACATCATATCCTCCCTACTCCCACAGCTTACTGGAGCCGTAATGTTGCAAAATCCTCTTGTACGTGTCAGTAAAATACAAAGCCACACATCTGTGGACTGTCATTTTGATCTTTGGTGACTGTGGGTATTGTCACCTTGGGACCTAACAAAGTTGCACCAGTGGCAAGCGCAGGGTGGCTCTGGGAAGAACCTGGCAGGTGACTGCACTGAGGTGCTCCAGCTGAACCCTTCATCCCATGTCCTACAAAAGAGGGGTTAAAAAAATAAATAAATAAAATCACAAACAGAACCCACAACTAATCATTTCTAGTCCCCCCGGTGGACAAGGAGGAACAACACTGCAGATGCTGCCATACTTTGAGTAAGAATATACATACATTTAGATTCTTCTCTGTTTCCAGGAGTTACATAATACCATTCATCTTCAGAGGAATACAGGTCTTTTAGAAAATACATCATGCATAACCTAGTTTTCCACAGCAGAAAACTCACCAAGGGAATACTGTTTGCTCATACCAGAAAAGTATCCCAAAATTACAGTAATTTATAGCCTCATTATCATTGACAAAAGAAATAATACTATTCTCTTCTGACAAATATCAGTACACTGAAAAAGTAATGAATAAATGTCTATAAACAGGTATCAAATAAAGCAACTGTCAATCACTGCAACAAAACTTTAATTAAATCATATGTTAAGCAAAAAAAAGTAAAAACAAGACATATAATCTGAAATCAAAATAAAAATCCGTCTATCATGCCAAAGCACAATTCAGAGCACTAAAATACCATAACCTGTTAAGTGATCGGTCATCTAATTGTTAATTGTAAAGTTCCAAGTTTACAAAACAAACATACAGATTCAGCAAAGTACTCTGCCATGTGCCAAAGTACATCTGTATTTTAGAAACATATTTTATGTGACTGAGTTTAAAACTCTGGAACTGTTCATGTTCATGTACACCTCAACCAGGATTTCTTTTTTTTTTAAGAGACAGAAAGTGATCTGCACTGTTCACATTTTAGTATTACAAATCAAATCAGCATTCAGCCTAAGCTGAATACATATTTCTGGAGACACATCAGAAAGGACCCTGAGGATTAGTCCTAACACAAAAGGATGAGGGAGTTGCTTGCTGTCATCCTGCCAATTTTCCAGAACAGAAGAGTTAGCAAATGAGGCATAAAAGGATGTGAGCAAAGAAACTCATACCTGCAAAAAATGCTGAAGTATCAGGTGTGCAAGAAAATGACAGTAAGTAGTATCAGGCCAAATCACAAGAACTGCTGACCAGCTGAAAGTCCTTCTGGCTTCAGCTGGAAGTACTTAGCACCCTTAAGACTAATTAAACTTAGAAGCCATCCTAAATTGATGCTACAAATTAAATTTGAATATTCAACACTTAACTTTTTACAGCTCTGACCTTCTATTGCAATCAACATAAGGCAGCAGCACTAACTGAACCTCTACTTACATTAAAGAAAATCTTCCCGAGTGCCTCCATATCTGTTATTGTAAAGAAATTGATACAGTCCTCTCTCTTTTATTCCTTATAGTGATAGTGATAGCAATATCAAATATACCTATCCTACTGCTGTAGGGGAAAACCCAACAAGTTCCCTTCTTGGTCTCTGAAAAATCTCTCATTAATGCAGCTGGTGGCTTTCCGAGTGCAAAGACAAAGGGGGGGCATTGTTGAAGTGTGTGGGTGCACACACACACACATGCAGGGCAAGTGCTGAAGAAAGAGGCGTGCACTCTGCAGCGCAGATCTCTGAACGTGAGTGCAGCAGCCAGCCCCAGTTGGGGCAGAGGAACAGCCATGTTAAGGTAGTGTTTGAGTCAGCTGCGCACTTCCACATCTGCCAAAGTGGGCTAACAGGTTTCATATGGCAAAGACTACTTCTGGGGGAGGGGGAAAGCCAAGGTGGGGATGAGGAGCTTCACACTTGCCTGGGGATACCTTCTAAGTCACTTTAATTATTCTGATACATAAGATTTAAAAAAAATCAAAGAAAAATAAATTAATTAACTGAAGAAAAAAAAGGCTTAACTTACTGAGTAAGACACCACTTTAAGAGGTTTCCCCACTTTCCCTGCTGTAAAGCACTTCAGAAAAATTCAGCCACTGAGCTACTGCTTTTCTTGACCTTTTCACTGAAAGAGAGCAGAGTAAAAACAGGAAAGAGCTAAAATGATACGCATTAAAGATGCTTCATGTTAGGAAAGTCTTCTGAGTCAATGTTGCAAATTCACTCTGTGTCAGATTTGTCAATATACTGCTTGCTAAAGACTACCTATTAAGAGCAGCAGCAGTCAAAGCAGGCGTGTTGCCTCTCAGCTGTTGCAGCAACATCGTACACACCATATGATGCAGCTATGTAGCATTTGCATCTGGTGCTGGTTTTCCACACCCAAAAGCTCACTTCATGTCTTTGGATTAATTTGTAATGCCCTGAGCCCCAGGCAGATTTGCTCTGCTGATTTCCCTTTTCTTAACAATAACACAAATAAACATGGAAATAAATCTATTGTCCGAGGAACCCTTCCACTAATTCTGTTCTTTGATGGTTTGGTTGATTTACTATGGCGAGGAATCAAGAGTGAAGTGGATCGTAGCTTAATACTGAGTATGGTTAATCTTCCCTTTGCATAATGCTGGTACACTATGGCCCAAATACCAGAGATTTATTTGATGTGTACATGCTTTCAAGCATTAGTAAACAAGTTGCAGCCCATTAGGAAAGAAGAGCAGATCCAAACAGTGGTGAAGCTCTTTATGTACTAGACTGGCACTGGCAGTGGAATATACTTACATCTGCATGTGCACTAGCTTTAAAATTCTGGACACTATTTCATCATTTTTAAACTATAACTAAAAATATGGCTGAGATCACTTCCCATGTCCTGATGCACTGTTGCCTGAATCACAACAAAACTGAGCAAGAAAGACACAGTCTTCTTTTCCTCTTTTTCATCTTTTAATTGATTTTATTCCTCGTAACATAACCAAAATGAGGAAGAACATATACTAGAGCCTAAAAAATCTACAGACACACTAATTCCCATGAAAAAACAAAAAGCTTCTCTCACTTCTCATTTCTTATTCTTCCATTACTTTGAAGAACGTTATAGAACACACAGAAGTACTCTATGAAACATCACTAAATTTTTTACTTTACTAGACCTATCAAATACATTACAATCCTACATTCAATAACTAAAATATTTTTCTTGTTGTTCACGTACAAATTAAATTTGTTTCTTTAGAAGCTGGCCTTAAGAGCAAAGTATTAACTTAAAAATTAATTTTAATAATGAAGTTTCAAGCAATGTACAGTGGAAGCACTTGAAGTGCACAAAAGTTACTTGCATGTGGCAATGCTTCCTGGATAAAAGACCCAGTGTGAGTCTACATTATTTGAACACACACAGGCAAAACTCACCCAAGCTGTAATGTTAGGTATCAATAAGTCATTCTCGCAATATGGTGCGTCTTTCCTACCTAGGAGAAGAATCACAATCCCGTACTCAGGCACCAGCTTTAGAGTATGGTACCTAATTCCTTGCACTCTCACATACACATGTGATTTTCAGGAAACCTCCCAGTGTTTATAATACATTCACTGACCCCCCCACATAGGCTACAACTATACACCAGCCATCACTGGCCTAGATTTTATCCTGTTCTGGGCTGAACACTGACTTGGGATGACTCAGAAACAGTTGCCTCTGGTTTTTCCCCACTTAATAAGTAAAAAAGCCACAACAGAGACAGAGAGAAATTCAGAGCTGGAGGCAGGAAGGACTTTTCAGACAGCAATTCCAAAATCTCATCTGCAGAGGTGTAGAAAACGTACACTCCTGGAGCAAGCTCTTCAGATAAAGCCTCAAATCTTGGTGGCAACTATCAAATGGACACAAAAGTATATGCCTACAAAGGAGGTGCTGTGAGAACAAACAGATCAGTGACTGAGAGACGTCAGGATACCACAAAAAAGTAACACAGTAAGAAGAGAGGATGCCAATGTCTCAGATAAGCAGTTATAGCCATGTTTACTTAAACTGTTCTGCTGAGCTGTTCCCGTTTCAGGCAGAAAACTTTGATTTAAGGAAGAGACTTGCAGTTCTGTCTTCATATTTTTTTTGCCTTCAAAGCATGAAAGAACTTCCTTTTTCAAAACCAGTTTAACAAAGTTTACGTCCAAACCCTCTCAGTCCCAAAAATGTCAGATCTGAACTCTATTAAAAGCAGCAGTTAGTGCAGCCAAATGCTCCACAGCATATTTAATAGACTATAATATTTCTAATGCCTTACTGCCTGAAGTCTATGATCTGGAAAACCAGCCAAGCACACCCACCCAAGAGCAACGACTGCTACAGGGAAAACTCGTATCTACCTGTGGTACTCTACCACCACTGGCATGAGCAGACCAGGGACTCTCCAGCTGCAGACAGTGAGCACACAGACCACCTCTCTGGCAAGAGGAAGCCTGAAGGAAGCAGACAAATTAGAAATGAAAGTTGTGCCAAGCATGTAAGCATAGAGCTACTGTTTCAAACTTCAAGTCTTGCCGTTTTATGGATATGTTTTATTACTTGATTTTATTGGACCCTTCTTCTTCTAGCCTACTGCTTCCCTTATATCACTTACAGTTCCTCCCATCCATTTCTGCCTCACATCCTTCAGGCTGGAAGATTGCCCAGATCAGCTTCCCCAGTTCAACCACTAACTCCCTTGATGCCAGTGAGGACCAGAGTAGGCATCTGCGCTGAGCTCAGGTATGAGCACCCTGGGCACCCAGCAGTATTTTTCCCTGGCCTAAAGGATGCTTTCAGAAAAGCATTTTGATGCAGATTTCACAGTTGCCAGTTGTGACACCGGAAAATAGAGTTCATGCCGTCTCCTGACAAAACACCACGCCGCCTGTTCTTCCATATAAGGCATACATGTAGGAAAGTAAAGTATCTTTTCTAATAAGTTATGCAAAGAGAAACAGCTTCCTGGTACCTATTACAGCTGACTGGGAGCTAAAATGATAGTAATTATACTGTTCAGTTGAATTCCAGCAAGGTTCCATGAGTCCTAGCATGAAGAGCTCTGCCTGAGCAAACCCCCTGTCAGGCCCCTCCCTGCAACCACATGTGGGAAAGGCCCATGCCAGTCGCACCCAGCCTGGCACGGCCTGCTGCTCCTCCTCTGTCACCCTGTACCACGGCACCAATAGCACAGGACAGGAGCAAGGCTGTCCCCATCTGAGCCAGAATTTACTCCCAAATCAGGTTTTCTAAGCATCAAACCTGCTGCTGAGGAGCATTTTCCACTGTCTTGCCAGCCTGACTGCTCAAGATGAAGCAAAGGTATGGATGACTCTGCAGCTCATTCCCTGTTATCACACCAGTGGGCTGATGTAGATTCACAATGAAGCAAGAGAAGCAGCATGCTCAGATATGAACGAAGCTGAACTTTCAGGAATGGTTTCTCCTGTTTCAGGCCCATCTACCAGGAGTACAGTGGAAGTTTTAAAGAGCAGTCAGAAATAGTTCAAGAAAAGGGGAAAAAAAAAGGATTATTTGCCTATATCTAAATAATGAAATAAGGCATTTTTCACTTCCATGCTTCAGTATCTCAAAAATAGGAAGGGAGTGTTATCATTTACTACAAGGTACAAGAAATGAATGGATTCTGACAAATACCAACAGTAACACTTTATTCCCTTTCATAACAGAAACAAGCAGAAAACATTTTACTCCAAAGGATGAGTTTTCCAGAAAGCTTTCAAGTTCTCTGAAAACAGCCATAACTATAACACTGCCTGCAGAATGTTTGGTAACTTTATCAAAGATGCTCTCTGTTAAATATTAATTTTTATATAGATTCACTTAGCTATCCTGCTGTGTTTTCAAAGGCAGCTCATTTAACTACTTTATTGGATCAGTAAGGAATTTTGGGTATCAACAACTGCACATATAGTCAAAGAGAAAGAGGCACTAACTGACTCAAAATGGGCAGGGGAAAAAACAAGGAAAATGACACTAAAATGAAAAAATGTAATTAATATTCTAAAAAACAATTGGCATACCAAAAAGATAACTTTTATGATCTCTCTTCACCTGCAGAAAGGCCAAGCAAGCTTTCAATCTTTTTCCACTTGCAAGGCCCTTAAGATTTTTCTGATAAAAGTGAAGCCCACCATAGAACAACTGCACCAGCTGACAGCCAGCTTTGCTTTCCTGAGTCCCTGCTCTTCAGAGGCAGGCTCCAAGTCAACAGGTTCACAGACCACAGTCATGGTCACTACTGCCACCACAGAGTACAAACTAAAAACCACAAGTACACTGCAAACGAACACTCTGCTGCTCACAACCTCCAGTGAGGGCCGCAACATCCTGAAGGAACATTCCCGCCTTTATGCACACGCAGTGCAACACTCTTGTATCCAGTTATCCCTAACGGGCAACTTTCCAAAAGGATAGAAAAGTTTAGGTAATAGACACTATGCAACATTTGAGTTGTATTTAAACAAACGCCGGGCTTAGCAATTAACTGCCTTATTTTCCAGGTCTCCTGAAACTGTGCAGAAGGTGAGCAGGCTCACTGGCAGTCCCCACATCCCTCACTCCTCTTTCAGCCCCAGGCCCCAGCTGCACCGCTGGCATGGAGCACCCACAAGCATATGCTCTCAGGATAAACCTGACCCTGCAGCAGCACAGAGCAGCAGAAAAAAAAACCCACAAGGAGCAGCTGCTGCAGGGGCAGATGGGAAAAATTAAAATCTGGTCACCTGCACCCAGGCAGTTGCCCATCTCCGAACAGCACACAGGCCCTAGCTTCCACAGTTTGAGGTTAAAGAGCCCCAGCACTCCCATAATCTACCCCCAGAGCCTCCAAAATGTCCCCCCAGGAAAGACATCTGCCAGGTTTGAATCCCCTACTCCCAAGGGTTCATATGTAACTACACAGCTCTGACCAGAGGCATGAGCAATTTCTCTCTCCTTAGCTAAGGGATGCCAGGTGAAATTATCTCTGGATTGAACTGCATAAGGCTCTCTGGTCCTGCCTGCGTCTCTTCCTAGCTGTTCCTCAATTTTTCCAAAAGGCAGGGTAATGAACTGCACTCAAGGGGACACAGCATTCAGGTAATGGGCTTTGGTACTTCACATATATTAATCAACAGGACAGTAAGAATGGTAAAAAAATATTCTGGGTCACAGTCCTGACTATAAGATTTTAAAATCACTAGCTATGAAATTCACGCTCCAAATGGCTAAAGATTCATCTTTGAAAGCAAACATTTAATAATTATCTAGAAGAGGAAGGTTGTGGTCAATTACACCTCAGGGTACTTCCAGAAATGACAAGTATTTTAAAATGCAAAATCAGAAATTCTGCAGCATACTGAATTTGAGTTATCTACTGAACGTCCTGGCCATATACCATATTGCTAGCAAATACCACAGTGCAAAATGGTTTTTTTTAAGAGTACGTTTTCCCCCAGTTATACATTAGAACGCAGTTTAAACAACAATACAAAAAGCATGTCATACATGGCATGCTTTGGAGCAGTTACCATATGCTCTGTCAATAATCTATGGATTAATAGGGCCCTGACGCACAATAACATGTTGGCCACTCACAGCTCCATGGAGGATTATTCTATTCACCATGACAATTAGCTGACATTTAGGCTTATGTCACAATTTTTCAGTCACACTTTTGTGTTGATCAGCTCAAACATACTACTCTTGGGGTTTAGGGTTTTTTATTTTTCTTATTTCTTTAAAGGTATGATCCTACTTTCATTAATTTGCACTAACATCAAGGAAGCAGGTTCAGACACTAAATCAGAAGATAAATGCTATCTTAACAATTTACTTCTATGTTCCTTTGAGCAACTATACTATAATTTTTTTTTAATTAATTTAACCTATTATTCTATCACTGGCAGTAGAAGTAGCCAATATTCTGGGAAACAGCTGAAGAAATAGAGGAAATATAGGGTGTAAAAAAAGTAATTTGTTTCATTATGATTACTCTCATTTTGGGCTGTCTTTCTGGGCAGTTCAAAATCAAGACACTTTTCTACATTTTGGCATGGGGAGCAGCCAATAAAATAGATCTATATAATCATCTGCAGCAGCAACTCATCTTGTAACCGGCCAAAGTCTCACAAGTATTTTATTTTCTTGGGTTTTATTTAGAACAGAGGTCTGAATAGTCAGGTGAATAGCTGGCCACAGAATAAAATGTCATTTACTAGTTACAGCCTAACCTAAGGTGTAGGAGGTACACCTTCCACCCTGTAGCTCTAGAGGCTCCCATACAATCACCCACATTTGTGCCTGGGCAAAATGACTTTGAAATAAGAACACACTGGAATGCTTCCAAGACAACATTTTCCATTCCCTCTGTACATGCTGTGAATTCACCTTACAAACAGCACAGCCCTGGAGAGTAAGATCTCCAATGCATTACTATCTTAGTCCAGGTCTCCTTCGTGAAAATGAGATTGTGCCTAACAAATTTAACAACTCACTGGGGCAGGCTAAAATGCCATTGGCATCACCCAGGGGTCAGGAGTCTGCCGGGTTTGTACATGGCAGCAGGGGATCTGCATTTCTCAATATAAGTGCTGTTGTTCCACCCTTTTTACAGGAATGCCAAGGACTGCCAGGGATCTGTGATTCCCCAACATCCCCGTGCAAAAGGTACCTCAGAGGGGTTGCTCCCATGTAGGTTACACCCACTGAGACACAAAGGCTTTTGTCATTCCAGCGAACTGCCCAACATTTCCTCCTGCCTACAGTGGCAACACGCAGCTAAAGGGAGCTGCTCACACTTGGCAAAGCAGAATGGTGTCACTTTGGTGTAATAGGTTGCAGCACCTACAACTACAAGTATATAAATACTTCAGAAGGTAAAGTGCACTTTGGTTTTGGTTGGTTGGTTTTTAAATACATACCTGTCCTTATAATTTGTCTGGTAAGCAGTTTTTGCAGAAAGAAGCATTATACAGTGCAAAAGTATGCTAAAATTCCATTTGCATTCTAAAGATAAAAATTTCCATTAATCACACCTGAAAAAAAGAGAGTCTGAAAGCACAAGATATATTTTTGAATGGAAAAAGCGGTCACAGCTACCAAAACACTTTCAGAAAGGAGGCTGACAAACTTTTCCTTCCTGTCCCAAAAAATAAAACTCCTTTAACTAGTTTGCATATAGCTAAACAGCTAAAATCAAACTGGTGCAACCTGTACTACCAGTACAAAGCCAAAAATGTACTCTACATACTCCACTGACAAGGAATTTTGGAAAGCAATGTACCTCTCAGTACTACCACCAGCTAAGTGACTTACCAAATTATCTACATAACAACAATTGCCAAAAGCCACTAAGAGATTTATCAACAATGGGGCACATCCACACCAGCACTGCACTGCAGAGAGCGACAGAACAGAAACATTCCTGTTCCTTCAGGGGGCTTGGCTTGGGCTGGCCTCTTCTGCTTGCGAAGTATCACCAGTTTTTCACCAGTCTACATCTTTTTTTTGCATCCTCTTTGAGGGATGTTTGTTCCACTGTGAAGGAAAAGAGGACACAGTCCTTGGGCCCCATCATGTAGGTAGGCTGAAACTTACTGTGTACTTGTACATGAAGGGCCGTATTCTCCTGGTCTCACCACACATAACTACAAAAATTGAGCAAGCCATTAACACATTCATAGTAAGGGATTGTGCACACACCCATGTGCACACAGATGTGGGAGAGCAAGCTTGCCTGTTAAAAAAAAAGGGACTGTCAGCACTGCTTTATGTTTAGAAAAGAAGGGTCTCTCTTCAATAAAGTAACCTGTCACTTTGACAACCTGTTAAAGTTGTCAAATCTCAGCTTTACAGAGGATAACTTACAGTGCATCTCAATCAAGTTTGAGACTGGCCACCAGTCACATGCCCATTTGTCTTTTCTTGAGCCCACATCCACTCATGTACTTGTAGAAGTGAGTCCAAAACACTTCACAGCCCTGTGCTCTTCCCTTTTTTGAAACAGTCTTCATCAAACTGCAAGTGGGGGAGGAAGGGGGAAGACAGAAATGGCAAAGACATCCCTTTGCTTCCAACTTTACCTGCAGAGATATTACCAAAACAGAATATAAAATGTCCAATCCTGAAATGTAATTTTGTCTCAGTTTTCACAAGGCCTTTTCTTCAATGTATAATGAAGGGTTTTAGAGCTTTTCTGTCTTTATCTGATCAAAATGCTATCCTTCCTCCTGCAGCCCTGGCACTCTTTGTGGTGAACTGTTTCAGTATCAATATTAATATTCAAATGTCAAGTTTGTGACACTACATTTCCTGTACTATTTAAAGCATTCAGAACAATTATTATCTATGAAATATGTAACAGTAAATTTTTGCTACCTGCTTACAATTTCAGCAGCCCTATCTGGGACAGAACAGCACTTATACTAGTCACATGGCATTTTACATAGAAATGTATCATTCAGCTTTTCTAGCAGTACTTCTGCATTTCCCCAAGTTGTCTTTTGTTGTTTCTAGCAAAGATACACATTTAGTCTTTTTCTCGAGTACAACTGAGCCCTGAATATCAATCAAATGTATAGAATTTAGTATTTTAGACTTTCATTCCACATATATTCCCTAACTGATAGGGGCTTTTACATATAAGGAACTCTTGAGCTTTTTGGGGTTTGGGGCGTTGGGAGGGGTAATATTTATAGAATAATAATTCTGTCTTTCATCATTTCTACTGCTCTTAAAAAAATTTTTGCCTTTTTTTTTCCCCGTTTCAGTATTTAGTTGAATCTCTTTCTTTTGCAGTTACCTAGACTGTGGTCACAGATCTTTGGCTATAAGGGTATTTTTATTGTAACACTTAGGTGTCTTTAAAAGCAACATATTTTAGAGCTGCACAGCTGAGAATGCACTGAACTGTCACTCCTTTCTACCAAGGTGCCAGAGTTCTGGAGAAACTTTCATATAATAGCACCAACTTAAAATAATAAATGCATAATAATCCACATACAGAAAGGTGCATGTTAATTAGATACATTCTTCTTCTTGTCAAAGAACAGCTTCAGGAGGAAAGCATAAAAACCACATCAAGCCTTCCATTAACAGGGAACACTTTAGGCTATAGATGAAAATGAAATATCTCAAATAGCTTAAGGAAAGCTTTATTTTCAGTGTATGGCTTGATGATGCCATAAAGTACTTTGGTACCATTGCACAGGTCAGTTATTTCCTCCATTCTCCCCTCCAAAGAGTGAAGGCAACGACAGAACATGCATGCTTCCTTCAGTCTTAATTCACGTCCAAATTTGAGCTAAAGGGGTTCTGATCTTAACACTCCAAAAGTCAACAGGAGGAACGCCAGTGGGAACAGGGCCTGAAACAACATTTCTACAGTAGTCAACAACTCTGAGTTATGTAAATACTTCCTAATATATCAATACTGACTGGTCATCAACATGTCCATTATAATCTTTGTACTTGGAGATGTCTGTATGTTGGATGCTATCCATACTTCTCTCCAGCCAGCCGAAAGGAATTGTTTTTTAGTGATACAAGGCCCTCCCTCTCCTCCAGGGACCTGCAGACAACTAACAGAACTATAATTTTTCACACAAATCAAGAGGCTCCTACCATCTTAGGCTGAATTCCAGTTTACCTGCTTTGATACAATGTACTTTTGCAGGGCTATAAAAGGAAGCTTTGGTTTTGTTTCAGGAAATCAAGGGCTACCAGATTTTTCATGTAGTATGTCATCACGTCAAATAATCAGGGCTAGAAATGCAACAATTAGGTTTGAACAACAGCTTCTGAATACTGTGCCCTAAAATTCTTCTTCACTTTGTTTACAGTACATTGAGAATTATAAATCTAGTAATAAACAGCAAAATCTGGTCTACCAAAATAAGGAGCCTGTCACAAATGCTTTTGAAAAACTATCAGGGGTAACACTAGCATCACAAGCAGTATTCTTCCCACTCCTACCAAAAAAACCATCCTTGAATTTGATCTCCTTGCACTCAGAAGAATGGCTGTTTGTATATAGAGCCTCAGCACTATTATAACTGAACTCATTATTTTAAAGTGCTTGAAGCACCTTGAGCATGACAGAAGACACAGAAAAATTCTCTTGGACAATATGAAATTCATACTGATGTTAATTAATTCACATTCACAACATAAGCTGAAGCTATTCCAAAAAAGCATTATGGTGTATTTTGAGAACAAATACTAGGAGCAAAACACAAAACTTGGCTTAGTTTAACCAACCTACCAACACAACTTCATGAATCTTTCTAAAATGAACCCGAGTCATTTTGCTCCTTCCTGCTCCTGGAATGATGTTAATATTAGGCCTACCAAACTGCACTGATCAAGAATCAATTCTAGAAGTAATTATTTCTGAAGAAATCAATTATTAAGGGAACTGATTTTTAAGAGCAATGTGGGTAAAAGCAACTGCTTCATGCATTAGTTGAGAGATTTAGCTGAAGGGCATACATGTTACCCTCGATTTTTACAGAGAAACATGTTTGTTCCTTCTCTTGCCTTTCCAGGACTTCTCTGTATCTACTCACTCATCTTCCCTGAACCAGACACCAAATGATGCGAGGTATTTGCAAAGTGGTCCTACCATTGCCCCCCTGAATTTCAACAACTTCAGCACATAAGATATAAACCTGCTGAAGAGAACTTGCTCTGTGACTGCAGAGCACTCTGGTCTGCAGAACCTGGGCCAGAAACAGCTTGATGGACACCAGTAACACAGCACTAACCAGGTGAGGTGAGGTGAACACTGTGTGGAGGCTTACAGCACGCTCTTTCTTCACAACCAAGGTGTTTCAGTGGTTTTTTCTAAGGTGCAAACACGCAGAGTTTATACATTTATGTTGACAGGTTAGCAGCTTTGCTCTCAGTAGTAACCACAATTTCTTTTGAAGTTTTTAGCTGAAGCTAAGAGATGACCCAGGTCAGTATTCACACATCACACACCACAGCTTTTCTCAAACACAAGAAAAACCCAGCAACAAAAAGCCCAGCTACAGAGTAAACACCACTTACGCACACCACAAAAGCTCTTATTATCCATGCCCATCCAAGACCACAGATTGTCCTAAGACTGAACACTGACTCTCCACAAAGGACCTCTGGGCCCATCCGAGTGTCTCAGCTCCCTGCCAACCTGCCAGCTCCCAACAACAGGGCACTTGCACATAACAGAACTGCCCTCAGCCAGCTACAGCAATGCACTTAGCATCCAGACAGTGGCTTCTTTTCATTCCATACCTTCTTGTACAGGCCTTTGTAAAACACACACACAAAAACTTTACTAGTATGGAGGGAAATCAGTGGCTACAATTGCAAAGCGCCGTGTTGCTAGCCAGAGATGAAGAGCACACAGTCCAATGCTGAAAGACTGCCAGCAAGGAGGAGTCTCAGCTTAAGGCCTCAAAAGCACTTGGAAAGCTGTTGCCTGGCTGATTACGTCCCCATGAAAGGGTAAGGCTCCAGAGCAGTGCGCACAGCAGATTAGAGCAGGGCTCCCAGCAGTGCCAGCAGGAGCTGCAGAGCTGAGCCGCCACACGTACTCTGCAAGTGCACCCTGGTGTGTACTCACACGGCAACGCGTCTCCAAGGGCCACTGCCCTGAAAATAATAGCCATGAGCAGTGAGACTGCAGTCCCCGGGCAGCCACCATGAATACATGCTCAACTCCCTCTGAAATGAACTGGTCCTCAAGAAAATTTAAACACCAAGTGAGGGACGTAGTAAAACTCCAATCAAAAAAAATAGTAAGGGCAGTGTCTCTGAAAAAAGGGACAATTTGGCATTTGCAGTGTGTACAAGATGTCTTCATACACTTTCCTGATTCCTTGCCAGTAACTATTCAAAAAAGACCACTTAACAAGCAAACAGGTCTTCAGCACAACAAATAATAAAAAAGAGAGCAAAGCTTGTGCTATTTAAATATCATGAAACATTCTGCTAATCATGCACAGATGGAAGTACAGACGCTTCTGCCAGACGCCTTGTTCAGAAACTTTGCTCTATTTTTAATTATTTGATGCACAGAGGACCTGTTTGCTGATTAAAAGGGCACTGCCTTTAAAAGCGCTCCATCAATATGGAGTCTAGCCTTGTTTTTAACAGAGGACTTTAAAAGTAGTAACTCACACCTCCAAGCTCCCTGCACCAGTTTTTATAATCTTATAACCATGTGGTTGGGGGGTTTTTTCAGATGTTTCTCTCACCTCGAAAAACTGCCTACATACAGGAAAAGTGAAATTAACTATACTCAAGCTATTGTTAAATTCACTGAGTAAATCAATATGGGAAATGTGTATTTTCCTCTAATCCCTTAGTCTGTATCTTTTTGTTGTTACTTATAACAAGAAGGGTCCTCAATTTCCAGCTAGGAATTATTTTTGATGGTTTTCTGTTTAGTCAAAAGCCTCCTTTTTGAGAAAACATACCAACTCCAGAATTACCAACCAAAATACTTATTAAATTGTTTGGGTTTTTTTAAATCTACTACAACCACAATATCATTCCAATAGTCAGTTCTTGGCAAAAGCATGCTGATACACAAAAAAAAAAAAATTTTAAAAACCCTTTTACATATTTCCACTTCACACCTTAAGTGAACTTCACTCATTCGGTAGGTGCTTCATTCCTGTACTTCTCCATAGCAGTCCAGGAATTTTTCCCTCTCTGAAGAATCTTATTCAAAAATGCATACTATGTCAAATTTATTTTCTTTTTCTGAATGAAGTGCTTTTCAAAAATTCTTTTTTGGTTTAAGCTACATTTCGCAACCTATTACTATAGAACTTTATCACTGGAGCAGAGTCATGGTATGAGAAGAAGTGATGATAAAGAAGCCCAAAGAAAAGTGCCCAAGCTGCTACTTTTGTCCCATCAGTATGACACATGAAAATGGTACTGTATTTTTTCAAATTTACATTACCAATTTGAATTACTGCTATTAATACAGTAAAAAAATCCTTTGATTAGAAGATCACACAATACGATAATAAAGTAATAGTGACTCCATTATTTTATGAGCAAATGACCCAAAGAGTATGGCTCCTAGTTCATGCTCAGGTACAGAGAAAGTAACTGAATGAGTTTTGGGTTTGTGTTTTGTCATTGTTTTTGTATTTTTAAAAATGCCAGCACATAACATTTTACAAACAAATAGATGCTACTGATTTGTTAGAGATCAGCTGACAAGCCTAAAAAGCAAGATGTCTGCTGAAGAGACACTGCAGCTGGAAGCCAGGGAAGACTTGCAGGGGCCCACGGACTGAAAATCCAACGTTCAGTGAGGGAAACAGGTACCCACAGAGAAGCTTCAGAGAAGAAATAATGGTCTTTTCCCATGGCTAGAAGCAGAAGGCTGCATGGAGTGAAAGGCTTGTCCAGGCAGATCATTGGGGTTGCAAAGCTCAGAATCCAGCTATGACTAATTAGGAAGGAAAAGAGGTAGATGAAACAACATTCAAATTTGCATTTCTGCAGAAAACTACTGAGGTATTGAAACACTCTAAGCAGAAATGCATTTGAGACACATAGAAACATACACAATTCAAACGAAAGAAAGGGTCTACATAAAATCTAAGTACTGTGCAGGTAACAAAGCCAGTGAGGGAGCTGTGTACAAGTAGGTCAGATACGCAGCAGCAAGAACTGCTGAGCACAGGAGAATCTTGGTAGAGAAGGCAGTGAGGAGAAAAACTAATTGGCCAGCAACAAGAGAAAGAAGTCTGGAAATAGTTAAAACAGGACAGAAGGATAAAAAGGCAAAACACTATGTAAAGAAAGATTAGTCTTATTCACTAACACATCCACCTGAAGCATGGGAAGGAAAGAAGACTGATGACATTTCACTGAGGAACAACTTTCACTCCCTCTCCACTTGAAGGAAAAGCCAAGTGACTGCTCTACTCCCATCAAACAAACATTATCTGATCAGCAGTGCTGAGCTGTCTTCGACAGCTCTGAGCCCAGAGGGCCCAGACACACCCCAAAGGCCCCAGACTCTATCACACCACATTTACACCCACGTGGCTCCATTGAAACCATCCAAGTAAGTAACAGAAGCGGGAACCTCACCCCGTATTTCACCACAGCCTTTGGCTGAGCATCCTGGTGCAATGTGCAACACACTTCATGTTAAATAAGAAGAGCAGCATAAAACCACTGGTTGCTGCAGCTTAGGTTGCACAGCACTACTGGTTTCATAAAGACACTCTGGCTGAGCTGTATAAACAGCACCAAACACTGCAGCCAGCCAGCTGACAGCTCAGATGAACGCACTTCATAGCAGAGCTGCACACACAGCAGAAGTGTGTCTTAGTTTGCATTTCTCCCATTCCATACAGCCAACATGACATTCACCAAGACTGACTCCTTAGGTAACAGGGGTGCACTTGACTGCTGATGTTTAATGTATTTCAGATGCTTGCCTTCCACCCCACCTCAATTTTCCTTAGGGCTCTTTCTCACTGTACACTGACAGATAACAACATCTGGATAGTAGCCTCATGTAACAAATGTCATGCTTTCACTCAGAAATTACTTTAATTTGCTCAGTCAGTACACACCATATTCCCTCTGAATATCCTACTGAAGTGCAATCAAAATAAACCAGTGGTGACAAACAAATGGCAGGATGCACATGTGCTGGTTTGCGTCACTCTCACACCTGAAGACCATAAACCAAGAATGAGTTATTCTGTCATCTTGTGCAAATATGGAACAAAATGCAGACTTTTAGTCCTTCAGTCCTTCCAGTATTGCAGTATCACATCTGTTTTATGACACTATCTAATGCATTTGTGAGCTATCCAAACATACATATAGTACAATTTTAAACTATAGATTATTGGTCTGTGAGCTCCACCATCATCCTCCTTCCCTGTAAAATAAGACACAGATGTGTTACATATACTGACATGGTACTTACCTCCCCCAGTTTAATTAATCAACTGTCAGGTTCACAAAGGAAATCACAAGTGATTTCCAAGACTGTCATTAACAACAAAAATATCAGGCCAGATCACAGCAGAGATCCAAGAAAGCTTAGCAAGAGTGGCAAGAAGGAAACATGAAACTCAACCCTGATTCAAAGAGAAGGCAGACAAGTCCTAAGCAGAGAGGTGCAGCAGCTTCTCAGTTCTGTAAACAAGAAGCTGCAAACACAAATTGTTTGACCAGATCATCCAGGTCATCCTTGGCTAGTCCATCAGCAAGTATTACTCACAGAAGAGCGATGCTAACAGGGTAGATGGCAGGAAAAGAGCAAAGAGGATCCAGAGGAAAGAAACACGGTATCTACGAATGTATCAGTTTCTCATTTGTAATAAATTAGAAGATGGAAGGTACCATTTCTTTTGGGTGCCAGGGAGAGAACAGCAGTGGTCAAGAGAGAAATCTCCACTGTACGTTAGTGAGTTGGGTTTTCTTTGTTTTCAACCAGAGTCCAATCTTAATACATTAGCATGCAATTAAAATCCTGTGTTAACTGAAGATCATGTTCACAATATTCATATGTTGATATTTTACTTGCATAACTATTGATAGAAATAGTATTGGTGTGCATCAGTGTGTCTGGGGCCAAACACTTTAAAGTCCAATCTTAGACACCTCTGAAGCAGGCAGATAAAGATCTGTCTAAATCAACATCAAATAACTCTTTGGCCGCCTCTGGAAAAATAAATATGATACCCTAGGTCAGGATGCAGCTGTAATGGTTTGTAGAAGGACTTGTCAAGGGACAAGTCCTGTCAGTGTAAGCAAACTTTTCATATCACAGGTGGGGCACCCTAAGAAAGTCATATTTCTTTTCTGATCCTTACAGAGGATTCCTATTTTCAGCAATGCCTATATAGCACTACCTGAGACACCCTGAGTCATTAAAAACTTAAATAGGATAAAAAATAGGTTTTAAAAAATCGAAATATAATTTAATGACCTTCTGTGAGGTTTTGACTCCTTGTGTTATTATGCTATTTAAAATGCCTATTCACTGCATTTTATAAAATCTCAAATTGTATTTGTTTTTTCTTCTTTATCTTTGCTTCTAAAACATGACATACTCTTAAAAAATAAATCCAAAAAGGAAAATAGGACTTATTTTTCTATTAAATTTTTAAAGAATAATGTCCCAAGCTACTTTCTATCTGTCTGTATATTTGCTGTAATTGTGTTCATATTTGAATTCTGTACTTCAAACCACCTTTGATCAACTTGATTAATATTCCTTTCAAAAGATTTTATAGCTGGTGTACTTCACAAACACAAAGTAGATTAATCTGTTCTGAATTATATGTTTCATAAAATTACTGTTCCTCTGATTAATTTTACAAAAACACATGTAACTCAAACTATGTATGAGTTTTTTCTCATTGATAAAACAATCCTGTTACACAGCTTCCAGTACTGGGCAAGAGATATCATTGTGAATATCTAATAAATCAGCAAACCTGATAATGTAACATCATGTGAGCTAATACACAAAATACTGTACTTTTTATTCCAGTAAAGGAAAATATAGCCCAATTCTAAGCTTACAGCACTGGCTCAGCTACAATGGAAATCTTCAGGTATCAGTATCAGTGGAATAATGCCACCATCTAGTCTAAAGTGACTGTAGATGATTCACAAACCTTTCTCTACTGAAACCAGTAAAAAAATTTTATTCGGTTGAATTTCAGAGACAGTGAGACTTAACAGGACCCATCTGACTCCTGATCTGCAAGAGAGACTCACTTTGACCTTACCATGACTGCCATGAGCAGGCTGATGTCATTTCACCCCATAAATTCCCTCTCCTGGTGCTATAGCTAAGCACTGCTGAACTTAGGTACCCCTCTAGAAACACTGCGATGCTGTAATTAGCAGTGAGACTTGTAATGCATTCCCCAGCCAGGAACAAGGGTTGCTGTGGCCACTAGAGTAAAAGAATGTGAAAAGGGAGTGGAGAAGAATGAATAAGACAGGTAACAGCAAAGAAAACACAGTAAAAACTTACTAAAGTATCTCGTATTAAAAGAGCACAACAACCACCAGGAATCAGCTGAACTGTCAAATAGGTATTACAATAAACACTGGGGTTTTTTAGAAAAAAAAAATCGATTAAATTGATTATTTCAGTGGAGAGGAGCAATGATATATAGAAGGTATATCTCTGACACAAGCTTCTGCGCATCTAAATTACATTAGGTTTCATGTTTGGGGGTTTTTTGAGAAATTATGTATTTAACATTCTGCTTGCAGTGCAACAGTAATCTAAACCCTTCTTTTATTTTTTTGGCAAATGCCATGCATCACTCACATTCAGCTTTTCGTTAACTGTGAACTGTTCACGTATCTTAGTGTGGTTTCAATGCTCCTATGGCAAGGCTAAACAGCATTTCAAAAACAATTATATCCCCAGGCCCACGCTGTAGTTTCTGAAGCACAGATTAAGCACGGTATTCTGCTCAACAAGCTCATCACTGTTAAGTAACTCATCAGAAAATAAAGAGGGAATTATCACATGGGAATTGCCAAGTAATTAGTTCTCTGAAGCAGATGACATACAACTGTTAAAGGGAGGGGCTTCCCTGCTAGTCATATGTCAAAGTAGAGCCAACTAATCTGTAAATAAAATTTCAGTACATATGATTAGTGCAATGGGTTTTTAACTGCTAGTGGTACACGCAGAATAAAGTTACAACTTCTTCTACCATAATAACCTACTGGGATTTTTTTCCCCTTAAATATATTGAATTTTCAAACCAGTCTGGATCTACTTGCTGTCAGACTACCTTGAGAAAGCTCTGAATACAGCACAGTACCAAGCAGCAAATATGTTCAGGGGCTACAGAAGAGGCGAAATGCATTTACTATTATATACATTTGAAAATATCACTTTCCAGTCAGCTGCTACATATGCCACTGAAAAGGAACCACACCAATGAGAAAATATTCAGTAGCACAAAAATTCTGAGCACCGTAAAGGAGGATTAAGCCTGCTTTTCATAATTATCCTTTACCATTAAAGCCTGACTTTCTTTCAAGTAGCTGGCCTCACAGAAATATTAGCTGTACAAAACTACAAAGGCCTTCACACGCGGGGACCTGAAAAACAATACTGTGGTAACAGTCACAACCACACTCCAATACAGGTGAGAAAGACTTCGACATTTGTACTTTTTATAGAGCAAGGAGTAACTCAATAAATCCTGAAGTCAGGTTTACAGCTAGTTCCAAAGTAAGTAACTGATAAGAAAATAAAGAGGCAATTATCAAATTTGGGGTTTGCCTCTATCACAGTGTCTCACCATGAGAAACCCCTCAGCCAACACATTTAAATACAGATGCTGCCACCTGGGCTAACTTCAGACCAAAATTATACCCCAGGTAATGAGGGCTAACTTTCTTTCAAAAGCACAGCCCTGGTTTCACGGCAAAGCAAACCTCACCAGCACACCCCTGCCCAACACACACAGCCAAAGGAGAGGGCAGCAGGAGGGTACACACAGATGCTGAGGCTTGCACACAACTGCACATCACATCCAGGCATCTCACCACTTCTCGGCCCCCAGCACATGGAAGTTCTCCATCTACTCATACTCACACTAACATCCAAAAGCCCACACTTTTAAAGGAATGCTAACAAGTTGCAGTGCGTGGGACACCAAGTCTCATTCCATTAGCAGATACATTTTTTAAAAACACCAAGTTGGAAGGTGAATCAAACCTCAGATAGTGCCTTATATCACATTATGAATGTCAGCCTTGTGTTTTTATGTAGGCATACCGCTACGCTCAACTCCATTTACACTTCAGACCGTGTTATGAAACTTTCTAGCAGAAAGACAGCAGATCTTCAGCATCCGCTGGAGGAACAACAGAGCAAAAACATGAAAGGTTATGGCTGAGGTGAGGGGACCACAAAGCCTCATTTTTAAGACACATGTCAGCACTCACATCATATAATTTAATTTACCTTTTAGTTGCTCATACATAAACAATTCAACAAATTAAAATAATTCCTAATTACTATCCAATTATACCTAGTTCACAGCTCCGTTTCACTTGTGCTGTTAACGTATTAGAAGTCTCCATTGCCTACCTTCTTTTAGCCCTGCAGCTATTGTAGACCTTCATAAACAGCATGAGGGAAAAAATAAAACCAGCTACGATAAAAGGACACTGATATGACAGCCAAAAACCTACCACTGCACACAGTAATACAGAGACAGATTAGTTATTTTTATGTTCACTATTAAGTATTTTAAAAGGGCAGACTTTTGCCTGTTTACAGAGAGCAGTAGCCAGAAGTCTGCATAAACCAGAAATTATTTCTTACGTAAAAGATAAGCTATATTAGGTAGCATACAGACATACTTACTGAAAATTCAGCCAAAAAAAATTTCTTACAAATGGGCTCCAGCTGTAAATTCATCCCAGTACTATAATATGATTAATAAATATCAAGTGATTCAACAGCAGAAAATATTAAAAAGAACTCTTTAATTGTTAAAATGTCCAGTATCTCATGCAAAATCCTCTCAAGACAACTGTATAAAAGAAAGCATTGAGTCATTTGCCTACGTGGAAGGAGGCAGTGCACGCTCTGAACAAATAACAATAACTCTATGTTTTGGAGAGCAGGCTAAAATTAACTAAAAATAAAAAAGAAAGAAAGAAAGAAAAGCTGTATCTATTTATTTATTTTCATTTTAGTTTTACTAATACCGATGTCCTTATCCAGGCAAGATGCTTAGCAGGCTCTGCAGAAAACGCTGCTTGAATTGGAAGGGTAAGCACCTGGAGAGCTGACACAACAGAGATGTCACCCGCTGAAGCCACCCAATTCCTCACATAAGTGAAGGCATGAATGCACATGTAGGGACATTAGGCCTCAAGTACAGTTTCTGAGATCCATTTTGGATGCCTTCAAACATGTCCCATGTTCCGTCCCTCTGACAGACTCCAGGGTCATAACCCAGGTCTGCCTAAAATGGAGCAGGGCTGTTACCACCTTCACCCCGAAACAAATGCAAAAGCCAGAAAGACCATGGGTGTGAGTATGAAGTGCTCTATCTGTGGCTGCTCCCTGCACAGTGCCAGGTCATGTTTCTTTCATGTGTTACTACTGTGAGCTCCTGTCTGTTTCCTCCAGTGACAGAGAACATTTGTAAGCACGCAGTGTCTAGCCCAATAACTTTTATTTAACTTATTTAGTTATACAGTTGGCCTGATTTTGATTGTTCCATAGAGAAAATGAGAACTAGCTAATGAGACCAACAGAGGTACCCCCAACTCAGTGACTAAAATGTCCAACAACAAGAAGTTAAACCAAATCTAACCTAATCTAAGGTCCACAAATACAATACTATACTTCAAGCTGAGCTGGTATAGAAAAACCAGCATTTTAGTACTATATTCCTGTCATGCCTCTGCACCAGACTTAACTAGGTTACATTTTTTATCCAGCGTTTGCTTAACATCAAATATATTCTCTCTCATGTAATTGCAGAAAATACCAGATGCTAAAATATCCAAGGTGACTTAGCAATACATTGTGGGCAACACAATCTGATTATTCATAGGATTTGATCAATGCCCTATAAACAATTACTTCTTCTAATTAAGAGATATAAGCTTTTCCAGCAGTAATCACTTCTTCAAATAACCACATTTTCATCCAACCCAAGCTAATCCTGAAAAAAATTAAGTGCTTTCTGGAAATGATAGTGTCATAGCAAAAAAATTCCTTCTATTCAATGTCCCAAGCCAATAGCTGCTACCAAGTCAGTTTTCTTCCAAAACGGAAAGCCGAAGTGTGTCAGCACACGGGCACTTTGTGTGGTTTTTTCACTCTCAAGAAACTCTTAGTGCTCTGAAGTTACAGTGGTTACCATCCACCCCCACCATTCAAGCTCATTTGGAGACTGTAACAGGCATGTCCTTGCATGTAACTACTTGCCTGGGCAACTTCCCTCTAAAACACAGCACCCTTCCCCACAGCCACAAAAAAATGCAAATGATGTGCTGCATACTTTTCTATGACATGCTGTATACATTAAAAAGTTATTCTGCAATGGAGACTTTCTGATCAACCCTGCATAAATTAAGCTTTCTGATTGTAAATTTTAAAAAGAAACCAACCCTTTGATTTTCTGCAAGCAATCATTATATTTCATTTTCTTTTATTTAAAGACACATGCAATTTTATTATGACCCTTTACCTTTTTTTTCTTAAAGCATTAGCGGTATTGCCAATCTCAAGCACTTAAAAATCATAGAACAGGTCCAAAAAAACAGGCTGGCTTAATGACAATCAGATTTAAGAGATAAAATAAAAATTTATGTTCTTTTTATTGGCAGTATGATTGTTGAGTCTTGGGACTTGTTCTTTTCAAGTTATTTTCCACAACCATATGGGGAGGAGAGAGAGAGGAAATGGACAGCAGCAGACTGATACATGTGCACTTTTACATCTTGTCTGGCCACAGCATTTCAGGGAGGAAAATCAGAAGAACTGAAAGTATTCCTCAAAACAGTGCAAAAGACACACAGTAGTGACTAATTATCCTGAGAACTATTCTAATGCCATACAAAGTTTAATGTGCAGAAGAAGCTCGAGACAGTGGAAAAGCCAAGCCAGCAGCAAGCAACAAGTATCCTGAAAATGTTCATAGAAGTGAAGGAAGGGTTTATACAATTTTACACATGGCATTTTGTAACAAAAATCAACGTCTGCCAACTTTTCCATTCATACTAACATATTCCAGTAACTGAATATACTCTGACCTCAGGTGAGCGTAAAACCACTCATGTGGAACACACTTGTTCTCTAAGTCACCGAACTGAGTCACCAGAGTTAAAGGAATTTTTCTGAGCAGAGTTTCTCAAGGACCTCTACTGCCAGGCAAGGGAAGTACAAACCTATCACGGGTAGGGAATCACACAGACACCGGGAAGGTGTCCACTTTGCCTAAAGCCTGGAGCAGACAGTATACACTTGCTGAAGAAAATAAAAAGCATTGCATTCTCACCTTACTGGCAGTGCATAACTGTACGGTGAAGACAAAAATGACGGTGGTCACTGTCCTATGGGGTCAAGGATAAATTCACAGCTTGTATTGCTTGCCCATCTGGCTTGGCCTGCAATGTGACTGTTGGTTCAGGTGTTGAGGAGATGGAAACCAAAATAAAGAGAGAAAAAACACAGTTAAGAGTCAAACCATTTACAACACATTAAGACATCCCAATGAAGACTGAGAGAGGCTGCTTTTACTATTACTCAAGCACAAATAAACTATAGATTTAATCCCGTAGACAGAGTTCATACAGTAGAGAGCAGAGCCCATTTATTCAGTGTTCTTTTCCTAAATGTGATCTTAATGAGGTGAAGAATCATAAGTGAGTGGAGATGACTGTCTTCACCATCGACAGAACATATTTTATTTGAGAAGCAATAGCATCCTGAAAATATAGTGCTGCAACTACTACTACTAGGTGAAAAAAAATCACCTATTGGAATGTGACTTTACCTTGTACACTATTTTATTGCTAAAGGTGGCATGCTACAGTCAATGCCTATTACTGTAAATTCCCAAATAATATAAACAAAGAAGAACTCTACCAATGTGGTTTTTTTATTATTTCTGTAGTTTTTCTCAGCAAAATCATGACAAGCCAGCACTGAACTTCTGCTGACATCACCTATTAAACAAAACACGTTTGGGTTTTTCACTTGGAATCTCACCAAATATTTTTATCACTCTTGGTACAATAAAAGGATTTAGTGGGACCATTTCTCCCTCACTGAGAATAATTTCTGTTGTTTCAGTTTATGAGTATACTTACTTGTTCCTATTTAGGCAAGGATTTACACGCATACTTAACTCTAGATAGGTTCTTTAATCAATTCTCATTCAGCAAAACCCTCACTGGGACACGTACTAAAGTAATTCTGCAGACTGGGACCAATGCACACATACAGATTTGCTTGTGTTGTACAACCACTTCAGACTACAGCTTTGAGAGGAAAAAAAAAAACCATGAAGCATTACATTCTCAATGCATGCACTGAGATCAAAAAGGAGTTATGGTCATGGATCTAGTTTTTGTCTTTTTGCAAAAATCAGGAACCTACAAAGTTTCTTACATTTTAAAATGTTAGTCATGCATCACCTCAGCCAAAACCATGTAAAAATCTTCAACTTTCTCATATAAGGAATGTAAACCACTGAATAAGACTTCAAAATACAGTGCCTTCATCCAAATACCTATTTATTTATTTATCGCACTTAGAGTCTTGCCTAAAAGTAAAATGAAAGGATAAGTGAGGATTTTCAATTTGCAAAACTTAGGCTATTGAAGTCACTGGAGTATAGCAAGTCAGTTCTTCTTTGCAATGAAATATTTACCTGTGCCAAGCCTGCCATATTTCTGTTTCTTGTTCTAATTATATCTTTAACGCAGAGTTGGTTACAGCAGTCTCAGAAGAGACCTACAACTAAATCTGTTATCTGCACTCTCTGAATTGTACACATCATACCCATACAGTTCTCCAGAACAGCCAAATCACTCACAACCTGTGTGGTTATAGCTGAGGCTGTCACACAGCCCAACTTCTCTCAAGCATCACCAGCGTCAGCTGCCTCGCACGCTGGAGTAGGTTTGCAGCCAGCCAGTGCTTCAGACCATCTATGCAATCCTGACAAGCACTTCCTTTACAGCCTGCCATACTTCTTTATTGCATTTCCCCCTCAATTAGTACACCACAACAAAAGCAGTGTGCATATGAACAATGACAATGATAATCCTGACTGTCATCTGCTAAGATGTGCTACTAAACTTCAGCAAGGCGAAAATTAGGCCTTGATTTTGTTTTACTAGCCACATTACTAACACAATTATTTTTAAATTCTAATGTTTAAATCCTTAGTTGCTTTTCAGGTGACTGCATTCAAGTGTCTATTTTCTTAATTAATGGGAAACTAGGCCACTGGATCTATTACATAAAAAAAATTTGTTAAGTGAAATTCCAGGTGTCTTGTAAATGTCTTTTAAAACAAAACTAGTTTTTTTCAATCTTTCTAAATAAATTCAATCAGGCTAGAAAAGCAAAGTTACACTGGGTTTTTTTCAGAAAAGTTTTTTTAACTATGTATATATGGCCTTTTTGAAAATAATTACTTTCTAACACTCTTAGTCACACAGGTAATTTGTCTTACAATAAAATATGTATAAGCAGCATGTGGCATACAAAGGCTCACACTACAGGAGTCATCCTGCTCGTGACTATTCCACTCTCTCCAGCCAGACCTCCTAACAAGCTCTTCTATTTCAAGCCACCTCCTCAGAATGGAGGCCCAAAACTGAGTGGAGGATATTCTCTCCTAACCAGAAGGGCAAGCTAGTTGAGGCACTGAGAAGTTGCACTTCAGTGCAGGAAATTGCCTGCAAATACCCTGTCCCCTCATCCCTCCAAGAAGAAACACTCCTGCTCGACAGACAGGCTGAGACCTGCAAACTCATCACACCAAACCCAAGACCGCCAGCTGCCTGTCACCACAAGAGCTGAACCACCAACAGACATTTCTCACTGCCTCCTCCTCCAGCTCCAATGCTTTACCATCAGAGTGATTAAAATATGTATTTTACTGAGATATTTCTGGATTGCTTTATGTTCCAGCCTGGTACTACAAACACTCAGGAGCAGTGGGTGCTGATGATTTCTCATCACTGAGACACAAAATCCTCCGGGCCAAGTTCAATATTAGTGTAAGTGCACCCAAGATTAGTGACTGGAATAGGGGTGTTACCCACTTCTAGAGATACTTAATGCAGCTCATTAATCAGGCAAAAATCCTATTTAAGCTCACAGTGCTTTTTGCCATGAGAAGCAATATACAGAACATAACAGTGATATGCAGCAGATCACTTTCTGAGCTTGGTTACTCTACTACATGCCTGGATTAAGTCCAATAAATGGAGTTATTCAAGATATACACCCATCTAAGTGGCTCACAATCCCATCCCCTAGAGTTGCTCCAGATTTATGACATTAGAACACAATGACAAATCTGGTGGTTTTAAAAAATTATACCTACATTTGTGGAAGAGTGACTAAAAAGAGTGATGTCCAAACACTGAGAATGAAGACAAATATACATTGCTTGGTGAAACATGTTTTAAGAGCAACATGCAGTTCAAAGCTAATTATATTGCATATCCTTTGACAGTATTATAAACTGTGTTAGAAGTCTCCTGCTCTGTGGCTATAATATTTTGATGAGCATGAATGCAAAAGAACCACTTATACCAGAAACAAAGTGTTTGCTGAGGCAAAATTTGTTTTGAATAGTATATACTTAGGATTTTATCATGAGAAACTGCAGTCAGCTTTCACCTAACACACAAAAGGGCCTAGACCTTGCTAAGAACTATGAGGAGGCTTAACAAACCTAGAGCGACAATACTGACATAAAGTATCACCGATTTTCATCTTACCAGACAGAGGGTGTAAAGTACAGTACAGGAGTGGAGAGTGACAAGCCTGTGGCCTATAATGAAAATGCTGGAATGCCAACTGTTAACAAACACTGCCACAGCCACCAAACAGTTAAATCAGACAGACGGGGGGGGGGGGGAGGCAAACTCTGAAGAAACTTTCATGCAAGCTTGTATAAGCCAAAAGCATTTTTACAAAGTACCACACCTTCATTAATTTGCTAATAATACACGCAAGTGGAATTGACGATTTGGCTAACCTGCTAAGTGTGCCACGTACGATCCCATCTGCCTGACACTCCAGTGGGCAAAAAAAACCCTTCCCGAGAAGTTCGGCCATCAGGAACCCACCATCGGCATTTTTCAATTTTCGGAAAGCTCGAGGCGGTGGCCGCGCCGGCCGTACGCCACCAACGCGGGCACACGCAGGGCTGGCGGTAGCCCGCGGGGTCGCCCGCCAGCCACTCACGCACCTGGCTGGCCGGTGAATACGGTGAATCCCGTCTGTTACCATGGCAGCCTGATCTAATTACATGACTGATCAGGGCTGGAGTAAGCGCGCTGAAAGCCTGCACCGCTGACATGTCGCTACATGATGAGAGAGACAGACAGACAGCCGAGCACGGAGGAAAACCTATCGACCTCTGCCTTACGTAAAAAGTGAGGAGATTACAGCCACCCTTTCAAAATAGCTGCTGCCCGTAAAATACCGGGCCAGTTTCACGAATACATTAGGTGCCATAACGTACAATTACTACTATTATCTTGCAGCATCACAAAAATAACTACGGCGCAATATTTTCCCTGGCCATTCTCAATTTCCCTCTCCCCCATTCATAACCATTGCTCCATATGACAAAACTGCACCGTCTCTATCACCCTAACAGAAAGAGATTAACATGAAGCCAGGATTTTCCTTTAGGGGACGGTTTCATTCGAAACTGAAATTAAAAGTCCTTGACTTACCAGTGTGTCAGCAGAGTAACTCACTATGCCTGACCGTATCTGACACGTAAAGTAACCATTACTGCATAAAATACATAACCATGAGCGTTAAAGGTTAAAGTGTAAGCTGTGTTACAAAATATGAATTTCTTTACCATATGAAAGGGAAAAGGTCTCCGGCAAAGGTCATCTACCTGCACACCCTTCCCGATCTGTACACAGAAATTATATGTAAAAAGGAAGGTTTTACAAACCTAGATTTCTTCGTCTGGTCGTGAAAGAAATGCTTAAAATTTTTCCCCAATTCTATCTGGAGTTCGGGCTCATAGGGGAGAGATGCTGCTCGGAGGAGACCCTATTACACAGCATACGGTAAACAAAATAAAAATAGCCCGTCGCTCTCGTTGTCTACACAGTGCATTATATAACGGGCTTCCGACTTGTTTTCTTTTCTATTATTACTCTTCAGTAATTCCTCCTCTTCAATAACATGTAAATCGCTCCCAATTCTGTCATTTTATTATTATCGCTATTACTATTACAGTGGGAGCTAACGCTTTTCCAGCACGCTTTAATTTAGACTTTAATATTCTCAGGAATCACATTGACGGATTCAGCACCCACAACCGTACACGGGGTCATTTATTTGTTTTTCTACCGGTAAATTACGATGCCTTAGGGTAAAAAAAAAACCAAAGAAAAAAAACCAAACCACAACCAACCAACCCCAAACCCCCCGCAACCCAACCACCCCCAGCCGACCCAAGCAAACCCGGAGGCGACGGGGGATCGGTGAGCGGCAGGAGGGCAGCGGCCGCCGCTGGAGACGAACGGAGCCCCGGGGCGGCGGCGGCGGGGAACTCCAGCCCCGCTTCCCCTCGGGACGCGCCGGCCGGACCCCACAGTCGCGGGCGGGCAGTGGGGCGGCGGCGCCCCGGCGCCCCCTTCCCCCATCCCTCCCGCCCCGTCCCTCCGGCAGGTACCGGGTGGCGTCTGCAGCCGGTCTGGGCCCTGAGTAAAGCGGAGCGGGGCTGCTGCCGGGCACATCCCAGCGCCAGCGCCGCCTCCCCCGCCGCCGCCTCCTCCTCGCTTCATTCACCCTCCGGCAGCCGCCCAGCCCCGTACTACATACGCCGTGCGGCGGCGGCGACCGGCCCTGCCGGTGACCGCCCCGCGCTGCGCCCCGCCGGGTCCGCCCGGCGTACGCGCCCCGCACGGCCCCCCCCGCGCCGCGCCGACCGCGCACGCACACACACGGCACCGCACCGGCACCGCACCCTCCGCACAGACACACTGCACGGTACCCACACGCACCGCACCGGCCTCGCACCCCCCGCACACACACACACGGCACGGCACGGCAGGGTACCCACACACACGCACCGGCACCGCACACACGCACGCAAACACGCACGCACCGCAGCCCCCACGCACACACACACACCCTACACACCACACACGCACCGGCACCGCACCCTCCCCCCCCCCGCATACACAAGCACACGCGCAGTCTCACACACCCCGAGGCCGCCGCCGCACCGGGGGCAGCTGCGACTCGCAAAATGTCCACCGTCCCCGCGGCCACCCACACCCCGCCTGGGCCAGGGGGAAGCGGGAGGGGGGGGGGGGGGGGGGGGGGTGAGGAAGGTGGACGGAGCGGGGCAGGGGGGGGTAGGGCTGTACGAGCGGCTCCCGCCGCGGGGCCGCCCCGGCCCCCCGCTCCCTCCCGTGTCCCCGCATCCCCACTCCGCTCCCTGAGCGGCGCCCTCGGCCATTTCGCGGCCGCCCCCTTCTCCCTCCCTGCCTCCCTCTCCCCTCAGGGCCGGGCCCGCGGCGGGCCGGGGGCGGCCACAGCGAAACGGGCTGCAGCCCGTGCGGGGTGGGCAGAGTGCTCCCCTTCCCCCTCAGCCCCGTGTTTTTCCAGCTGGAAATCGCCGGCGGTTTTTAGTCTAAACAAGGGAAGAAGCCGGGGGCGGGTGGGGGGGGAGGCAGAAAGCAGAGGAGGAAAAAAAAAACCACTTACTGTAAAGTGTCAGTGGAGGTGGGGTTGGCGGGGGTGGGGGGTCAGAGAGAGACTCGCACACAAATGTCTTCCTAGCTGATCACGGGGCTTGGGTCTGCTTTTTGTTTGTTTGGCTTTTTTCCTTCCCCCTGCAGTGACACAGGTCCGGGATGTCTCCACCACTGTAGTAGAAATGATGTCTGCGGTACAGCGCTCGCTCCCTCTCCGCTCTCCAGCATGTAAATGGGTAATAGAAGCCAAATATGGAGCAGTTGGCTGCCTCTGTAACAGCTCAAGGATCCTACTTCATGCAAAAGGCGGGGGGGGAGGGGGGGAGAGAAGGGAGGAGGAGGAGGAGGCAAGGCAACACTCTGGCAGTCGGCCAAGAGAGCCACACAGATTATTGCATACGCACGGCACCGCCGGGCCAAGGCGGCCTTTAACCCTTTGCGGGCCGCCGCACGCTGCCCGGGGGCGGGGTGGGGGGCGGGGGGCTCGCCTCGACACTTACCTCCTCCGTCCCCTTGTAACACTTCAAAGGCCAGGCTGGCTCTCTACGGTGGGATTAATCTCTGCGCACGCCAATGTTCCAGAGAAGTCCCCGCTCCTGTAGCAGGCTGCGTCGCGGGGCTCTCAAATCACTTTGCAGGCGGAAAGAAATGAGATGGGGAGGGGAAAAAGAAAAAAAAAAACAACCCAACCCCAAACCTATATTGTTTAAGGGGGAAGAAACAGCTAGCGACGTGTGCTGTCCTTCAGAAATGGCAGGGAATGCTGGTTTAAAGGATGCATGAAAATCAGTTGCTCAGTCAAGGCTGGTCTGTCTCTCTAAGGGAGGAAATAAAACTGTGCTGGAAACCAGGGAATGCTCTGAAGCAGCCTCTGCGAGAGTCAGAAGAGGGTGATTTTATTTAAGATGCCATATTGCATTTCGCTGAGGAGAACTGTGAAGTGATTTAGAGCAAGAGCCTGCATCCCACTCCCTTTTTCTGAATTAGTTTTATTTATCCGGATCCTTGGCATATGCTTGAGCTGCTTTGTAGAAAGTACCTTCCACTTCATTCAGACCAAAGAGGCTCTGACTCATACCGTCACTGAACTACAAGACAGGCAGGGCTGAACCACGCATGTTTGGGTACTAACTCCCTCTGGATTCCTCAGCACTGGTTTCATCAAAGATCCCTTTGCATCTCTCCCAGTTGTATGCAGACCACTTCTCCCGAACTTCCCCCACCCCCCACCAACTATGGCAACTTACACTTCCCTGGCACTCCAGCGTCAGTGTGTTACTCTCTTACTTCTCTCAGCGCAGGTGTCTGCAAGTGCCATAAACTGCAGTGATGGGCAAGTAACAAGCACAGATGCAGAACAGAGACCAGAGAAAATATCCTCCTTCTGGAATGTCTCAGTCTGGTCTTCATGTTAAAAAAATTTTAAAAACAAACCAAACAAACAAGCCCCCCATACCCCCAAAAATAATTGGGTACAATTAGGTACATAAGGTACAATTTAGAGAAATGAAACGAATTATGAAAGCAATGAATGGGATGAATGCAGCCAAAGGATAGGGGGATGGTATTTTTGCATGCAACCTGTCAGTGGTCCATGAGAAGCCATTCACTCTCTGCTTTGGCATCAGGAAGAGAAGTAGAGCACAGAGAAGGCCTCTCCCCACCCCAAGGACGTTGCAAAAAAATGTTGCATAAATACCAAAGCCTGTTACATGCCAGCTCCAAGGAGCTGGACATTGTGGGGTCCCTGGCCTCAGAAAGGCCTGAGATGTGCGCTCCATGTAACATGGCCATCCAGATCAATCTGTTTATTGCAGCTTGTACCGATTTGCCATAACAGTAAGCTCCAAGGTAACAGGTTTCTAGCAGGTATACCTCCTGTGTGTGTTATATATTAGCATTGGGTTTTAGCTGCAAATTTCAGAGTCTAGATGCCAAGTACCCTAGGACTCAACCTGCCGTAATGAAGATCAGCAAAGTAGTCCCTTCTATAAAGGACTGTACTAGCTCACTGTAATTGCTAAAGAACATAGTAATAACCTTGTAAGCTGCAGTGTTCTGGATTTAGAGTTGATACTGTAAATACAGACTAGCTTATGAAACACAAGGATCTTTTACCACAGCACCTCCTGTATCTTTAGTTTGGCTTCACTATGAAAATTCAGTAGATTTTCTGTTCTAGCAGTGATGTGGAGACAGAAGCAGCAACAAGCCAAGATATCTGGACAAACATGCCGCTCAGTACTACGAGAGAGTGAATCTACAGCAGCAAAGCGGATAGCAAAATTATATTCACCCAGCTAATGTAAGGTTCATTGATTAAATAAAAGGAACCAAGAGAAAAAGACCTGGAGATTACTGAAAATCAAGTGAAAGCCCTGGAGAAAGCTTGAAAACCCATCATCAAGGTTCAATTCAGAGTACAGGCATTCTGTCTGCCACCCATTTATTCCAGTAGTACAGAGTGTTACCTCAGGAGAAAGGAATCTTTCCTTCTCAAACATTCACCTTGCCAAGAGGTGTGGCACACGAAGAGAAAGAGAAGCCACATTCATGCCGAAGCAAGCTTTGGGCAACTTTCCCTTCTGCAGCAGGCTCATGTAAGAGGCTTGTGTGTTGCTCCACTCTGTGGCTATGGTGTTTGCCTCAGGGCCCTCATTTTTTGCCACACTCCATGCTCTAGGCTTTTATATCTTTGTCTGTGTTTCTGCTTCAGAGTAGAAAAGAGACCCACAAAATGTAAGTCCATTGTAAATTAAAGCAACAGTGCTTTCCTGAGCCAGCAGGCACTTAACCCACGGCTCTGGGAAGTGCCACAACCGCCACCAGCCATGTCAGGTTCATGAGCCACTCTCACCTCTGTTCTGACTTAATACGTGTTGGTTGCATTAACAGATGAGGGATGAGGGGACCATGCCTCTATGAACATGGCCTAACACACGGGATATACAACCATGTCATAAGACATCCTTGTGCTTCTGCAGCTCCCCTGCCAAGCGCCTACACTGGGCCTCAATATATTCCCTCCACAAAGGATTCCACAAAACATCAAGGTGATGATGAAGGCAAGTGAGTGGGACACAAGAACCTACACAGACTCAAGCGTTTTTATTTACTGCTGGTGATGTGCTGAAAGTGATAGGACTCCCAGGAGAATATAGTACTGACCAAAAGATACTAAACAATTTGACATGCAAGATGCACACTGTCTAGAAGAAGCTGGTTTTCAATTCACTAGTTGTAATGTGCCATCTACCCAGCATGTTTTATACAATTAATAGTATCTATAAAAAATGGGAGAATAAGAGGCATAATAAGTTGGATTTTTTTTTTTTTTGTAAAACACTAGCATTCAGGGAAATGCAGTGATTGACAGTGTATTGAGTGTGAAAAGTAATCTCACAATTATTGATTGTTACATTTCAAGTCTTCAATCTGTCATAAAATGACATTGTTGGTCTCATTACAGCCTCTAGTGGACAGTAGTAATCCACCTCAGAGACCTGTCATACTATTTGCTCTAATGACAAGCATTATCAAGGCAGAGGTTACTCCGAGAGAACATGAACATCCAGTTCATTCTTATCCACTAGCAAAAAGGAATTTTGAATACAATCATAGGTTTGCTGTCATTGCTCGTAAGGTGCCTTGCTTTACACTTCAGGTATTAGCATTGGCTTGTAAATACACAGAGAAGTTCTGCTATTCATTTCAGCTTCTGACAGCTTTCATAAAACTAAATTAATCTCAAATATTTTTATAACAGAAAATATTGGTTGCCATGTTTTTGGCTTAAGTAAGATGTTTTTAATCCAACTCAGAATCCGCCGACTGTCCAATTCACCTCCTATCTATTTATAGCCCTCTCACATTCAGAAAATTTTTGCTAATGCAGTTATTTTCATTATTATTTCAGACATATGCAGCTCATTTAAGGTATTTTAACAGCTTTAACAAATGAGAAACTATAATTTGGATTACAGCTGGCTAATTAAGGTATGCTTTCCTCAGAAAAGTTAAAAATATACACAATCTGAACAATAATGTGTTTGGACTATATTCTTTAAGTGCCACTTGTGTGAACGTAACACAAATATGACTAATGTCTTTAATTTTTGTGTATTCACATAGAAATGAGTGTATCCCCTGTCAAAACAGAGCTGTGATGATGGTTCTCTCTGTGATTGTCTTCAAACTCTGTGATTGTCTTCAAATGCAAAGAATTTAGATTGGTAGACACAGAGAGCCAATGCTGTCTCTTTAAAACCACAAGTATCTAATGCAAATTAACATTTAGTGAAAGGAAAGCAAAACATTCATGAAAACCAAGCAAGTATGTAGTACTACACTGTGATTTAAAGAGAAAAATCTTATCGTCTAAAATGGTGGTTCTTTGCAAGTGAATTCAAAGGAAAGGCTGCCCTTAAATTTTTTATTTTACCACACTGTGGCTAGGTAGGGGTTGTCGAGTGATGAAAAAATCATTATTGGTCATGCCTTACAGTTTAGGTAATGGGATATTTAGGTTAAAAAAATGTTTACCTTATCATTGTCTTGATTTTTTCAAAGAAGCAATCAAGTTCTCTTTAAATAACAATAGCTTCAATGGCTTTAAAGTAACAATAGGTCCTTAGATGGAGATCTGAAATGAGATGCTGTCTTTTTGTTGTTGCTTTCTTAAAACTGGGCAAAGCAATTCATCGGGGAATTAAGAAAACAGAACACTCTTCTAAAGTCTTAAAATCGAGCCTGATTTAGTCTTTTGAATAAGAGGTCAGTCAGTTACAAGTCACTGCTCAGAAGGGAAGATCAGTTAACCTACCAGTGACCACACCAGGATGGACCACAGCCACAGCTAGCCCCAAGATGTTGCAACCAGTGGAAAATAAAAGTGCTCAGCCCTTCTCTAGGTGTGCTTAACTGGTCTAGACACCTATCACATAATAACTATTATATCCTGTTAGGTGCTTTATGGCCAGTGTTCTTCATCTATCTGAGGTCTCAATCTGTGTCCTGGCTTCCATGTATCTCCCCTGACATTGCAGCTACCCACATGGCTGGTGTGAACAGAAGAGCCAAGCACAAAGGGAAACTAAACTCTGTCTTATTCCTAGAAGTGATCACTTCATCTTGGGGTTAAAGTACACCAGCAGAGCACAGAAGGGAAGCTCTGCACTGCAGAAATGCTTTGTTTCCAGGGATGTCAAGGCAGTGCGGTTAACAAGGATTAACATTCAACCAGCCTCAGGAGAATTTGCCAGCCATTGTCTGGGAGAGGGCTCTCAGGTGCTAGCAGGGAGCAGCCAGAGACCACACGCCCTTGTAAGAGACACATGTTGTCCTGTCCCTTAAAATCATACCTGGTACAGAGACTTACCTGGGAGTTCACTTACAGGTTTTTTTCTGTCTCTTAAGGGCGTTATGGTCTAGACAGATTAGATTAGCATCTACTCTGTAAACACTTAAGAGTTGGGAAATATCTCTTGACCTTTCTTAAAACCATCTTACCTGCATATAAGGCAGTGTGGTTCCCAAAACCTCTTAGTCTCTCTGATCAATGCTATACAAGCTTTGATAAGTGCAGTGAGTTTTTATGGGAGGAGGGGAATGAGCTAGAATGGACTGGTTACCTGTTTGAACAGACATAGAAATTGAAGACATGGATTTTTGACTCCTAAATCCTTTAATGGCCCCAACTGAGCTTTTCTGGTCTACTGAATGAATCCTTCCTACCTCATGGATCACTGACCTACCAGACCTCCCAAGCCACTGTGCTCAATCCTGCTGCCAAGTCTGCTCTTTTTGTTCACATGCTAAAAATCTTCTATGTTGTGTTGAGAAAAGGCACAGCTTATGAATGACAGCTATTTTCTACTCTCACTGTCTCTACCTCTTCACAAAATATATACACATGGGCCTTTGCCCCAAAGCTGTCATGCAAATTCAGAAGTCTGGTTTACCAAAGTCATCCAATATGGGTAAGTTTGGGTGCATGCCTCGGTTTCAAGACAGTGAGAAGTGCAAGCTGCTTAATGTTCAAGACCAAAGTTAGTTTGTATCTATATTTTCTTCAAAAAGAAAACTAATAACTAATACAGTATTAACCAGAAAGATAGTAACAGTTCTGAAATATAGGCATCATTCACACAGGAAAGAGATGTATTTCTTTGTTTTCAAAAGATATTACACAGCAAAAAAAATGCAGTCACCTGATGCACAGGAATGAAGACTTTGAACGGTTCCTGAACATCAAACAAAAATTTAAATGGGATAATTTTGGTATGAAATAATTACTATATCCCCTTATATTTGACTCATGGTTGGGAAATCACCAGGCAGAGATGGACAACAGGCATCACAGGGTATTGCCTGGAGGGTAGGAAGTCCTCAGCCTGCAAGGCTTTGACCAACAACCTAAGTGAGCATGGTAAACATTTAACCTTTAATTCATCCAATTAAAAGCTGGGAGGGTATTTTCATGTTTCTTCTGCAAGGTGACAGGTATATGCATACAGAACCCTAAGAATACATAGTTTAAAATAAAATGTCCTGGGAAAAGTCACAGGAGGCCTGAGGGAGGATGTTACTTTAAATCAGAGTTATTTCAGCTTGTGCAGGCCATTTTATAACTAGACTGGCATAACTTTTGACTTCTTACTGCACAGAGGCAGCATCTTTCCCTCAGAGATCTGCCAGATCCTCATGTTCCCTCTTTACCCTTCAGCGGAGTCCTTTCTACTAACGGCAATAAAGGTTCTCATATTGACTGAGATGTCATATCATGTCTCTCTCTTTCACCCTACCCAGTTTTTCCACAGAAGAGCTCCCATTTATGCCTGTCTTACTCTGCTTGATCTGTCATTGGTCTGCTCTCATATCATCCTCATATGATATTATCAATTTATTTATATTTAAGGTAATGAAGGATACCCATTCAAAGCTCTAGCAGCCCTGAGACACAGCAATTACAAGCAAAATGCAACAGTGTGAAAGAAGTTTTATCAAAAGGAACTTACCTGGGCAACCAGGTAGACCAGAAACACCTGTCTGCTGAAAGCCCATCTCTAGTCTTCTCCTAAAGTGGGTGGGTTTTTGCCTCAGGGCCTCTTCAAAGATCATAAAATTCAAACTCTTGTGAAGTGTAGGTTCTATCACATGGATAGATTTGCTCATGCATGGACTGTTCTGTCATGGGGTCAAGTATAGCCAAGAGAATGGAGTGGACATCTAGGGGCAGGACCATCTTACGACCAGCTTTCCTACTCAAGAGACACTAGTTCTGAAACATATCTCACTATAGAGTTTTCACAATTTATACTCTCATAGAATCATTAAGGTTGGAAAAGACTTTTAAGATCATCAAGTCCAAATCATCAGCCCAGCACCACCACCATGTTCACCATTAAATCATGTCCTCAATGCCATAGCCATACATTTTTTGAATGCTTTCCAGCTACAGTGACTGCACCACATCCCTTGGCAGTCTGTTCCAATTCTTTCAACACTTTCAGTAAAAAAATCTTTCCTAATGTCCAATTCTAAACCTCCCCTGGTGCAACTTGAAGCCATTTCTTCTTGTCTTGGGAGTCCTCTCATCATCTTTGTGCAAGAGGACATAAGAATGGCCACGCAGTGGCCGTAGGACAACAGTGGTCATAAGCAAATGCTTAGGGAGACATGGGCATTATATACTACTTTCTCCACATACTTTCCAGGCTCCCACTATATTCAGCTTAAGGTACCTCCTGAGCAGAATGTGGTTTCTGCCCATTTAGTGACCCTCAATGGATTTATCTCCCAAGATTTGTACAGTCTTCTCCACCAGCATGTGTGAATTGTAGCTATGTGCTAGGTCACGTTGCACAGGTCGAGTCCCTGATGCAGGAAGAATCCCCTCATCCTGCCTGCTTCATTCAGTGTTCCTAGCTCCTGCACTGAGACAGGGAATGGCCAGTCCCTACCCATACTCTCAATGCTACATAGATCTTTGCAGCTATCTATCATATTCCCCCTTCTTCCAAGCTGGAAATGTTCCAAAACCAGTCTGTTAGAGTCTTCATTGCTTCTGCTGCAATTCTTACCTGGTTTTGAGTCCCTCTGTCTTGGTCTTAGTCCTGAGACATGTTCACTCCCTCTGTTCTTCTGCCTGCAGAAAAGCAATAGTAAAAATTGTCCTTTTATTCCACAGAACAGTGGTGAGACAGTGAAGTACAAGTATTATTACTATAAAAGCAATACAGAGGGCTCTCTTTTCCCAAGGCTTACCCAAGGACTCAGAAAAGCAACAATTCCACATATCAAGGACAAGAGAAAACAGTATCAATGTAAACAAAAAGAAACCCATGGTTCTATCTACATTTTCTTCATACTTGTTTAGCAACACAGACTGACTAAAACCCTTCCCATTTCGTAAACTACCTCTGTCAACCAGTCCATTCCAGTGTAAAAAATCAGAATTGATGGGACATCTCCCACCAATCTCAGATTATTTCACACACATATATACATAACAGGTCTGAAAAATATGACATGTTATAAAAGTGGGAGTACCAGATGGCTTTCCTGCCATTTAATCTGTCTCTCCCTTTTCCATGATATATCTCATTTCTTAGGACATATATATTAAGTCATTTCCCTCCCTTACTTGGCCCATCTTCAGCTAGGTGTGTAAACTTGGTGTCTAATTTAAGATGTACAAGTTGTCCCATCCTCATAATGGTTCTGAATCATACATTTAAAGTGAGCTTTGTGCTTGAGGGCATGGCCTCATGAACATGTTATAGTGAGGCATTCAAGGGCGTGGATTTACAGGACACCAGCTACTCTGCAATAACTGCCCAGATGAACACCCTTTGCCTGCTGGTAAATGCAAAGCTAGTTAGTCCGGAGAGAAACTTAGCCAGGATCACCTCTGCTCTTCCTGCTATTCCCTGAATGCTGCTCCTTTTGAAGTAAACATGATGGTTGCATATAGAGGCACCACCACCTCCCTCATCTCCAAAGTGATCCATCTCCAGACAGAGCTCAAACCATACCCCAGAATCTTCCAAACTGAAGTCATATTTAAAAGACCTTGCTACTCTTGCGTTATGACTTCAGCCTTTTTTTTCATGTTTATATGACAGGATATATTCTTTGCAGTGTCTTCATCATGTGTCACATATATATAAGTCCTCTAATTCTTGAGCCCTCCATGTTTCCCCCCTGCTGGTTAAAAATGCATAGCAGGGGGGCGCAGGGAGGGTAGGAAACGGCAAGCAATTCCTCAAACAATTCTGAGTCAAACCAGGTACCCACTTTGGGAGGAGGGAGCAGAGGGGACAGACCTTGTGAGTACTGAATACCAGTGGCTGCTGCCCCCAAGGGTATTTCTGAGAGCCTACAGGTATTGTTACACAACATATATACTTCATAGGGTCCTGAGCAGAGTTTATCAGCTGTACAGAAATTCCTGTATAGTTTATCATCTGGGCAAGCATCCCAGCACCAGTGTTGTCTCTTGCTAGAGTCTCTTCAGAGTATCAGAGGTTCCCAGGAACATTCTCAGAAGCTTTAAGCTCAGTATGAGTCACTGCCAAGTTGAACAGTTTTCTTCGAGTCCGTGTGTAGCAATCATCTGAAAATTGCAGAAGAGGAGCTTGCAGGCTCTACAACTAAAGCCCTAAAAGGCTCAACTTGTACAAAGAGTCACTGTCTGGCCTCCACAAACATTTATGTGAACCAAGACCCATTTATCTCAACCTTGCACACATTTAAGGTCTTCTCCAATGAGATCACAAAATCTCCTTGTAGCTGGAAATGAAAGTTTTTCCTTTGGTGATTTCTAAAATATTTTTTTATTTTATATTCTAATAATCCCTCAGATCCCTAAATGAGGATCAGCACCCCTTTCCTGTTCAAACTAGAGGCTCAAGTCCCCAGGCAGTTTACAGCACAGGCACACAGGTCATGCTGTCTGCAGTAAATGATGCAGTGAAATACTCCATTATGTGATACATCTCTCAGAACAGTTACGTTCTGAGAAAAGACTGCGGTTTTGAGGCCAGCTGATTTTTCAGAAATGGCAAACAATAAGTGGGGCAAAAAGGTGGATTTCTCCAAAGGTGAAATAACAGTGTTTTCTTATTTCAACCTACAAAAATTATAATTTCCTGAAAACAAAACAAAACAAAAAATTCCAACAACCACCAAGCCACTTTTACTCTTGAAGAATCTGCTACTCCCTCTTTATTTTGCTTTCTGAGGATTTGCCTTCTACATGTTCACATTTTTAATGCTTCTTACTAGCCAAGTAATGGATGACTTAAGTTCCAGTATATTGCTTTGTCTGAATCTGTTACTCTTAAAGTGGCACTTTCCTTTAGTAGCACATTGAATTAGTGTAGTTTATGGTCACTAGTTCCTAGATTCCCTCTAGTACTCAAATCTTCAATGAACAGAAAGATAAGTGTGAAGAATTTCCCAGCTTGAAATCCCTGCTGTCTGGACAACAGACCAAAAATTGGTTTTTAATTATTTCAAGACTTTGAACTCTGAATATCTGGCTGTATAATTAAAATCTGGATTGTTAAAATATACTGAAAATACATTTACCCTTAAAATGTTTCACCTGTTGGTTATTCTACTTCAAACTCTTCAACTCTGCAGTATTACTATTTTGTTTTCTTTGATGTTTTTTCCTTTTAAGCTAACCCCAAAGAATTTCACTCTCACCCACCATGGGTATCAAGCTGTGGTTTGTTAGCATTTTAAGTATTTATGATATACAACTCTCTTTTGCTCTTCCCAACTTGTAGGAATTAATACCTTTTATGCACTGATTAATAGCCCTTCCTTATTGGTATTCCTTTTAGGAGAGTTAGGAATGACCACTAGATACTCATCTCCATCATTTGATAACACTGCTCCTGGTCTGGTGTATCACTCTTGTATAACGGTGGTTGGTATGTAAATACTCTTCTTAATCATCATCTTTTGTTTCAAGGATAAAACAAACAAAACAATAACAAAACCTCCTTTATTTTGCATGCTGGAAGCACATGCCATTAATATTAATTAATTTATTTATTTAAACTTGGTAAAAGCATTTGCTCTTAGGCTGGGAATGTGACTGCCAAGTTTACTGCCTGCAATTTGTTACGGCTCAGTAGTAAACTCCTGAAAATAGGAATTTGAAATGGAAATAGTGACAGGCTTTTTAACTACACTATAATAAGCAGGGTGGTTTATCCTGCATACTGTATGTTGTTACACAATGGCAGCCTATCATAATGTGCACAGAAAACAAACAGGGTCTCTTTAGATCACTCTCCTGGCTAAAACTGGGCAGACAGAGGAAGCAAAACAGGCTGGAAAGACAAAAGACTAGAAGGTCAAGAACACCACACCCAGATCTAAGCCCTTCTGTTACACAGTGGAGCACAGGGATCTTAGAGAACTTGCACTTGAATAAATTGACTTTGATCAGCTTGCCATAAAAAAAGAGGTGCAGCCTGCTATATTGCTAAAGGAGGTAAAGAAGGAAACTTGCCCATAGTCTTAGGCTGCAAATTAATGTACCTAGACGCACCCTGTTATGAAGAGCAAAGCTCCAAAAAGTATGTTTCTTGCAAACGTTTATCTGCTTGTAATAGTATGCTTCATGTAATTCTGCACATACAAAACACATGAACATTACAGCTGGTTTGCACAGTAGCTTTCCAGTGACAGTTGTAAAGTGTAATTTTTCAGAGTTGCTGAACTTCCAGAGTCCTAACAAGTCAACTGAGTTTCTCCTGATCTACACCTGTGTAAATGACAGCAGTACTGCATCTTTGTGAAAATAAAACACTGCTATTGCTTTTTACAAGGTATTTGACAACCAGGAAAATAACTGAATCATATGTGCAGAACAGAACAACAGAGTATCTGGGACTTGAACCGAGCACTTCTGCTCTGTAGAACACGTTTAAATGCCGTACATTGAAGTGCCACATCATGTCTATTTTTACTAATGGAGTTTACTTGCGTTTGGGCACTGTACCAGCTACTCAGCAAGTCCAGGAGATTAATGTAAAAGCCTCTCTGCATTTAGAAAGTATAGTCACTCTGGATTTACAGCTGCTTACTTTGAGGATGGCTGACTGCTGATCCTGATGTCTTTGAGCAACAGATGGTTTTCTGAGCTGCATTGATAATGCAAATGATATAATTTGCCTCTTAACATTAAAATAAAGTAGAAAGGCAGAATAAAAGAAAAAGAAATATATTCACCTTCTACAAGTAGCATACCTTAGTATACAGCGGGATAAGAAGAGGGGGAAGCCTAGTCAAAACTCAAGGAATAGTATTAGAAATTCACATGAGGACAAACTTGCATAAAATAACCCATCCTGATCTGGACTGTGAAAGTATTGGCCCTTGTAATGTTAGAATTTATAGCTGTAATCTTCTTAAGAGCTGCATGGCTCTTCTCACATGCAGGGAAAACAGATTTGATGTTTGTGAGATTAAAACTACTGAGCTGAACTTTGCTTGTTATTGGCCAGAAGCATTTGGAAACCTAATAAAGCATTCCATTACAATCTTGGCATTTTAGTAACACAAAAGAAGTAGGCTTCTCAAAATATGAGTCCAAGGCAAAAGGACACTTTGGGGGGCAGGGGAAAAGATTGTGGAATTTGGATTTTAACAAAGTTTGCAATTACTTTAAAGCAGATCAAAGGAAACATGAGGTAGAGGGGAACAATAAGTGCTTGATGTAACTAGCAATGTGCAATTCTTTGTTGTTTATTACATTTGAAGACATTTTTTCATGTTCTTTTAAACCTCATACTTTCATGAGTCTATGAGTAGCTGGAAAAAGTACAACACATGTCACTGACTGGCTGTGTGGTCTCTAACAGGTAACGTGAGACCTGATTTCATAAAATTGTGAGGATCCACAACCACAGCCGAGATCGAGATGGGCTACTCATATTCTGGGCTTTAGATGATCAGCTTTACTCTGAAATAAAGAGCTCCATTAAAGCTGGCTAGGGTAAAATTTTAGGTGCACAGGAAGCCCATAGTAAACACAGTTTTGCACTTATAATCACTATATGGTTTGATTTGATCTATGAAGTCACAACTAAGGCTTCTGTAGAGAGAAGAATAATACTTGTGGAGATGGTATGATCTATGAGTTCAAAGCACGACTGAACAAGGGTTAGGATCTTATCAGCAGTGGTCAAACCTTGTATAGTACCATTTGGGCAAATGAGATGAGAGCTGCCTAGTGCCAGCTCACTGTCGAGAGCCCTTGCTTGCCTTCACCAAGGTACAGTACAAAGAAGCCTCATAAACTACAGCTTTTACTTTTCTCTGCAGGCAAACAAACAGACAGAAATAAAGACATATAATCAAGTTTAAAAGAAGTAAAGCTTCATAACCAGCCCTAAATACAAGTCTCTTGCTAGGGTTCATTGAAAAGGTTTGGGGTTTTGTCACAAGGCAAACAGCATTAATTCCAATGTGCTATGGAATTACTTTGTCTGTACTGACAAAGCCAACCATGAAAACTATGCTAGAATTTGCCTGTGTATGGTTGTAGCTAAATCAGATCTTCTAGATACATTCTCCTTACAGAATCAGGAAGTATGTAGGCTATCTTCTGGAAGACTTGTGGTTAAAACACTGGGAAGTCTGTAGGGATGATCAGGTAACAATCAAATGCCTACAAACAAATTTTAGCTGGATTTTACCCCACAAAGAGAACCAGAGTGTTGAACCTGGATCACACAGCTGGTGTGAATGAGTCCTGCATAAGCTCATCCCACTGTAGATTTCTGCACAGAATTTACTTATGCAATTCTATTTTCTGCCCTTTCAAAAGAAATTCCCCTTTACACAGCTGAACATTACTGGGTGCTCATAAACTGGCTGCTAACATGGCTGGTATGCTTTATTTTTTGTGGCACTAGCATATGAAGAGCTATCTACTGTAACAGATGCTCTTTGACAGTGCAAAATAACAGCACTCAGACTTAAACTGTAAATTATAAACAATCCCTCTCTAACTACAAAATGAATACACAGAATGGGGAGCCTTGTCAACTAAGATATTAGTAAATCAGGTTGAGGAAGACAAATTATTCACTAAAGCTAAAGTAACTAAAATTTTATTCAGTTAACATTACTGTCATTAGAGTTCTCCTGTTTTTTGCTGTAATTGGTAGATACGAAAGAGCGTAATTATAAGCAACACACAATAAAATCAGTTACATGTTTTCTTGCTATGGAAAAGCTACATAAAATGTTTCTGCTCTTCCTTTTTGTTAATTACTATCAGTAGAAAAGATGCTATATAAATGCTTACTACTGGTATGTGCCTGGCCACATCAAGACAGCCCTTTCCCAAGGGATTTCATAATTATTTTTTCTCCACCAAACCACAGACAGGACTGTGAATTAAAAGTGACCTTGATGGCCCAGTGGTGCAGCTGCCATGTATCTGATTATAAACTTACTGGTACTAATGCCAAGGAGAGGTGTTACAACATAAGCTGAAAATTAGTTTAAGCATAGTTTTCTTCACAGAATGTCCCTGGTAACCTGGCTGCAAGAAGCATTCAATGCACAAAGATTTTTTTTTTTTTTTTTTTAAGTTCAAAAAAATAAAGCATTCCTTTTACCTGGAGCTAGGTACACATGGGTACCTTATCTACGTCTTGACAGCATGTGTTAAAGAAGCAGGACTAGCTGAATGTCCCTCTCTCCTCTGAGAGCCAAATTTGCCTTCTTCCTCCTTCACAGATTAAGCAGTGAAGCACCAACCCCATCAGTTTTGCAGATGCCAGCTCAGAGTACACCCAGAGGCATATTTTGGGTGCTTAAAGAACTTCACAGCATTGAAAGACTTAGCTCAGGAAATGCAAAGGGTCAGGGCCTGCCCTCCAGAGCCTGACAAAAGGGTGTATGTATACACTGAGGAAGGAGGCTCCCTCTGTTGCACAGAGCTGGCTCCATGGTTCTTTCTCATCTCCCTAGAGATCCAGGGTATTTGTACGCAAGTTAGGAGGAAACCAGCAGACTAGTTAGCATGCAGGGGGATTTGGTGGTCTCAGTGAAGATTGCTTTAGGTAACATAGCAAAAGGGCCTCCTAATGTGGGATCCAACCCAGCCACAGTTTGGATGGTGGGAAAGCCTCTCAGTCCCCACTTGTTACAGCTGACCAGTCTCATCTTAATGCACAGAACAAACTCACTATGCAAATATGCCATGATGGGCAGTTTGTGCCCATGATGCAAGCTATACCCAAACAAGCAGAAGGGTCATAAAATAAGGATTAAAGTTCAACAAGGAGGCTGATAATGAAGAAGCCTACCTAGCCTATGCCCTATTCTAGCCAATGTTATGTCATCTTCTAATTTTAGAACCGCTGACAGTTCTTCCCAGACCAGAAGTTGACAAGAGGCTGAGCAATGCCAATGTCCTTAAATCTTTGTTTTCAGGCACAGTGTTGTCTCCACACTGCAAGAAGTTGTTTCAGCATGTGAAATTTTGCAGGAAGGCACACACTGTCGCTGGATGCCCATACAGAGAGCTGTGTAATATGTTGAAACCATCTGGCATTTTGTGGTTTTGCAGTATCAGTCAGACGCACTGTCTGGAAACACAGGGCTGACACGCAGAGTCCTTGATTCAGGTCAGATACCTACAGATGCCTGTGGTTGTTTGGCCAGACTGGAAGCTGCAGAATAAAGCACTTAATTAGGTGGCTGAAGTTCATGACAGATTCTAAGGGCAGCCAAGCTAGAAGCCTATTATCGCTTAGGAAATTTTAGTAAATGTAATTACTACGGCATGTTTGATATAATACACGGTCTTCACAAAATGCTCCAAAATAGTGTTTTAAAGACACGTTTAAAGTCTTGTTGCTGTTATGCTTTGTACCTTCTGACTAAGGAATAGGCCTGATGATGTGGATCCCAATGTGAAGCTTACTGAAAACTACTACTAAAATTAATAGAGCATAGTTATGGAAGAGTATTTTGTATAGAATTGCCTTCTCTGGAGTGTGAACAACGCTGCTGAAAGCAGACTCTGGGTTACATTATTCCTGTGATCCAAATTTTTTAACCAGCTGATATCACTAGGGAGATTTAAAGTCTTTATAATTACTGCTCAAGGCCTGGAGTAAGGGGGGAGGAAAGACAATGAAATTATGTTTCATATGTTGATTTAGAGAGTAACCTGTAGTGGTCTGTTAACCTGTTTCATCTATCAGGAAAAGCAAATTAATTCTGTATCCAGTTGGTTTTATGAGCGGCAGCTCAATTTGCTTTCCCAGTTAAGCAGGGAAGAAAGTGGCCTTTTGTCACAAACAATTGCTTCCTGCAATGCTGCAGAATAAGATGTAAAATAGGCAGAGAGCTTTGGATATAGCTTCCAACGTCCTACTAAGAAGTAAAATTTCTTTCTTTCATCTTCCCTCAGAGAAGGAATTCAGGTTATGCTCTGCACTAAATTAAAGTGTTCTGCTCAGTTATGTACATGTACAGCTTTGAAAACTGTTCCTGCTTCTAGGTCAAGGGCTCTCCCTGTGGCCGGGTGCCAGCTTTATCCCTGGACTCCCATAATCCCTTGAAATAAATCAACTTTCCATTGAAATCCTCTGCCAGTTCCACTTCAGACTAAAATGTGCTGTCTGTAGCATGATGCTCTTTTATACTTTTGTGGAAACAAAAAAAAGAAGAGAAACAATGTGGCCATTGTGTACTGGAAACAGTTCTACGTAACAGGCATTGTGTATATTAAAGTCTATCTTTGTATGTTGCACTAACCCAAGATTTCAGTGTTTATTATTAGAACTAAGAAAATACCTTTGACCAAAAGAATAATTTGACTGACTGAAAAGGATCCCAGCTTGTGTGCGTGTGTGTGTGCGCGTGTGTATCCCATTATTACTCTGCTCACGTGGACTGAAGTATGTGGATGCATTATACTACCTCCCTGGGCAGATGAAGCCCTCAAAGATTTTTTCTCTTTCGTTGTTTTTTTTTTTTTTTTTTTTCCTTCTTTTCCCCCCTAGTATAAATTTTCTTCTCTGTGTGTTATAAATTAACCCGAATACATTCACACGTTCCTGTCGAAGACTAAAAGCTGTCACTTCATTTCAGGGAACAGGCAGCTTTAAACTCAGCTGCAAGAAAGCCCAGATGCTACTACATCTCCAGGGGAAACTTATCTACTCAGAAACGGCAAAACTTCTGAACAATAATAACAAAATACAGCTTAAAGATGCTGATGCCGTTCTCCTGTCGGTGCTGAGGTCAGTACTTTGGAGAGTGGGTGCCAGTCAGAAACTGCAGCACTCAGAAGACTGACAATTCTGAAAAGCTCTGCTTCTCCTCAGATCTCAGTAACTTTAAATGGTCTGCCAGTTAAATCAGAACAGCCTGGTATAAAGCCTCCAATTTTCTGACAACCTTTATATTCTCTTGGCTCCTACAAGGCCCTAAAGCTGATGGTGTATAATCCTGAACTGAATGTAAAATAAATACAAAAAGCTGTCATGATTTTACAGTTTTCCAAACGATATTTCACTAAATAAAAAAGAGCTGCATTTTTGGCACACAAGCACTCCATATAAAAATCACAGTTAGTTCTTTAAAATAAAGTTACACAATGCAGTGCCAGACTCTGCCCTCTGAAGTTTCCCCCTGAGTGCTGGGGAGCAGCTACATCCCCATGAGCCAGCTGGCCCTGAAGGTCCCGTGCTCCTTTCCCCTGCACAGTGGCTATGCGAACCAGGGCTGTGACACCAGCCCAAGCCAGCCCAGCCCTTGAGGGTCCCTCCAGCACGGGAGCCTAGGGGGAAGTACCCGAGTTTCCTCTGAGCTGGGACACAGCCCATGGTGTGGCCAGCTAAATCTAGCACTGGCAATTGATTCCATGCTTGTGGTGCAAATACAGCCTGAGCAAATTGTGACCCAGAGCTCACTCAGCCTTCACATCCTTGAAATATGTTGCCTAAGAAAATAACAATTGTTTGTGAAAAGCTCTTCTGCTAAGCCTGCATTATTTAGCTATCTACATTAACTGTGTGCCAAGGCGTGGGCTATAAGCTGGAGTGTCCACAGCACTACAGTACGGAAATGAGTTTAAATCACTGACAAACTAGAGCTGATGTCAGGCTCCACTGGCTTCACAGACCTCAAAAACATCTGCAGGTCGAGAGTACAGCTACAGGGCCAGACAGACACACAGCTCTAGCAAAGTAGGATCTAAATACAGAAACCTTGACAATGGACATGAGGTGCATTTTGAGTGAAGCTGTGACCGGACTAACAAAGGATCAATACACCATCCTGCAAGAAATCTAAAAGACTCATCCTCCAAGTCCTAGGGTGGTAGCTCACTGTTAAAATCACAAGTTACGTTTGAACAGTACTGTTGGAATGGTTGGGAGGGAAGAAATAGAGGCAAGGCAAGGCAATTCAAAAAGGGAAAATGTGTTGTACTCACAAGGTTTCCAGGTTTCTCTGCTGTTCTTTCATTGTGCGGGTTTTAAATGTTATGCACCTGTGTCTCATAATCTCCTCCTGGAACAGGGTACCGGCAATTGCACTGGATACACAACCACAGTTAACTACACACCTAGAGCTTTAATTTTAGATCAGACTAAGTGAAACTATCCAGTTGTCTCCTAGAAGCCCTCAGTGGACAGTTTCTTCACTTAGGTCTGCCACGTTTGGGCCTTCTTTTTAAGTGAAGAGTGCAGCTGAATCCAAGAATTCAAAGCAAAACTCAGCTGAAACCATTATGTTTCATCTGGTTACATGTCAAAACCTCAAACCTTGTGTACACAGGGCTCAGATCATAAACCTATCAGGCCCAACCCTGGAGTTGGACCCAGGCTTGCCTGGAGAGCCCGCAAATCTTTTAGAGAAGCTGATACAAGTTTTGAGCTCATAATGACTTGAAAACACAAAGTGGCCAGGAGACTTTTCCAAGGTCAAACAGTGAGTTAGAGGGTGAGCTAAGAAGAGAACCACAGCCCTGGCCACTTCACACACTGCTACCAACAGAGGTAGAAACTCACTCTGCTTGAACTTCATGCTGCATAGCCTTTGCCAAACCACTCAAAAGAACCACTTTTTTTTGCCTGTTAATTGTTTTAATAAGTCACATGGCAATGAATGACTAAAAACTACATCATCCCTCTAAGGATTCAGCTGTGGAAAAAGCATCCATTTAGCTGCAGGATAGTCATTACTGTATAGCTTTGATTTTGCTACACAATGCAAACCCTGTTTATGGAAATGCTTACAATGCTGCTCCAGGTGAAATCATCATCACTTACAGGTATACTCTGAAGCTAAAGAAATGAGCTCAGATCCACTCATCTAGACCCCAAATGAGCCCTGTCCACTTATCTGAGTCTCCACAATGCTCTCAGATGTTGGTTAATGTTCCTTTGGACATTTTTGAATGCCACCCAAATCTCTGCATCTGTAACATGAAAACAGAACTTCAAGGTGAGAAAAAACAATTACAGTTAGACTACCTGTCCCTCCTGCTGGCTCCACCATGGCACACGTCTCACTGGGGAACACTGGGGTAATTTCAAGTTCACAGCACAGCATAATGTAGTAATCCCTTTTGAATCTACAGTCATCATGCAGTGGTCACTTATCTGCTGCTCCACATGCATTCTACCAAAATTTTAAGACTTCTGGCAATACAGCAAGCAACTGCTTCAGGATCGATGCTGAAACACCATCAGGGCTGAGGATTGCTACATATTGCTTTCTTATAGTCCCTGCTGTTTGACACCTGGAGTGGCATTAAGGAGCTCTGGCACTGTATCCAGAGTTCTCTACCAATAATTGAAAGTGCTTCTATAATATTGGAAAAAGAGAAGGGTGATCAGGGTCAAGGATCAGGTCTGTTTAAGGTCTTGAAAACATTTTTGTGGGGTGAGGGGTCAGCATTTGAAAAGTAAGGTATGGCTTATATACACATGAATAAAAACCCAACATTGCAATACATACCTTTTCCAATTCAGGTTAATTAGGAGTTTACTGTACTCCCAGATAGTTTTGCTTGCAGGCAAATTTTTTTTAAGCTCAGCAGCCAGGACTGTATCTAGGGCTAAGCTTTCCCACCATATCATTCCAATATTAAAAGAATTTTTCTGTCTTCCTGTTAAACCATGCACTGATTACAAAATTCTTTTGCTTATTTAAGGCCAGATTCAATAAAAATCCTGTCCAGCTTCTGCATCATGGAAGGCCACAAAAGCCCTGAAATATTTTGGTTTTGAAGCCTGTGTGGGCTTCCATGGTTTGGATGCTGGGTAACTGTTCCAGTGAATGTGGTCCTCATAAAGCTTTTCAAGGTCCTGCTCCATATGGACCTAGTGATTCCTCTTTATTCTCTCCAGTGTGGATTACAATAGACTTCAGAGAATCTCTGATTTATGCCTCTAGCTACAAGCTAAATCCTACAGGAATAGGTCCTTTTCATATCAGGTCACATCCTCTGCAGAACACTGACAGAGAAATTTGAGTTTCTGAAAAGCAAGTACCACTTATGAAAATCTGGTATGTTTTGCACGCTTTATACGAATATAAGTGATTGGTAAAATCTAAAAGGAAATTCAATAAACTACTCATTATCTATATTCATATGACTAAGCTACACGTGGAACGTAGCTTTTATCCTCCATAAAAAATGTACAGATGTTCTATAGAAAACTGTATGAACAAACTTTAACCTCACGACTGCTATTATTTTGTAATAAAGGCTTACAGCATAATGTGAGCTTTTTTTAGAATGTAAGTTCCATGTGAGTAGCGTGTTGTTAATTTAATATTAATGCAATGCACCAGGAAGAAGTCTGCACAGAATCTCAAAGACAGAGAATCACAGTGCTGCAGACAGGAGATTTGTGTCATGGATTTTATTTGTTTCAGCGCTCACAACAAAATTCATTGACGAGGATTCCCATTGCCACAGGGCAGTGGATTCATCTACAGATGTTTTCACATGCCTTGGCATGAGGCTTTTGCTGCAGCATTCCCACTACTGTTCCTGAGAATCATGTGGTTAAGTCACCTTGTGCTGCACAGAAAATTTACCTCTCACTGTCAAGTGCATATGAATGAGCTTCTTTTTTGGGAACAGCAAAAGGAAAAAAGAATCCACTGAATAAACTTTTGAATTTCTTTTGCTGAACCATCCTTCAGGTAGCAGGTGCAAAGGCTTTCACTAAACTTGCAGATTGCAAGTGTAGTGCCTGCTTTGCTTGCAACACAAACTAATTAAAGCAGAACAGAACAGAAATCAAATTTCACCCATAGTTTTCCTTTCTCAGTGCCTGAGTCCTTTCCCTTGCAGCGTCTGCCATTCAGATTACATATCCTGTATTCCTTCAAGGAGTCAGTTCACTGTCTCATCTCCAAATGCATTGGTGAAGTAATTTATGACTCCCATTATTATAATCGCTTAGCAGCTCCCAAGCATGTAAAAATAGCAACAATAATTTCTCCCACTTTTCCTTCCTTAGCACCCCATAGGAGAAAGAGCTTGATTAAATCTGTAGGGGTTACACTTGCACTTGTGTGTTTCTATAACTTACAGAGCAAGTTTGACATTTTCAGGAAGTGATGATGTCTACAGACATCTTACTCTTTGCAGAAATCGTTCAGTCTAGATAAAACTTCTCAAAAGTCCTGTGTCCAGAAGCTTCCTTCTTTTGCTTGACAGTTTCATTGCTTCTGTGAAATCCACTCATGATCATAAAGGGTGGCCCAATCTCAGAAACAATGAAGGCCATTTCCTTGGAAGCCTTCCAGGATCAAATTTGAAAACCTACCCAGGACTCCATGCAATGAAGCAGAACCTCCATGCCTAGCAGGGAGGAAAAAAAAGGGGAGATATTTATGAACAGACCCATGGCAATGTGTGCATGGTAAATGGACAGCCTGCTCCCATTTGTTCCAGTTTTCTGAGCACGTGATTGCAAATGCAGTTATCATTTTATGTGGACCATCCCAGCTGCACTGCACCCATCAGAGCGAAGACAACAGTCTAGTCCTCATGAAATGGAGATGGAGTCTTCCTATTTCTGTGCATAGTCTGTAGGCAAATACTAAAGCCCAAAAGTTCACAGAGGTGCAACAAATGTCAAACAAAGGCCCTCAGCACCTGGAATAGTTATGAAAGGAAGAATTTCAAAGCACTCCTCTGCTTCTACTGTCATCATCTAGGTCTAAACTGCTAGGAAGAAGTATCCTGGTTTTTCTAAAGGCATAATTTTAAATCCATTTTGGTTAAACCAGTGTAGAAGACACGGACATTCTCATATTTCAGTGCTAAACCATGTCTGGTTTGGTTTAAGCTTAAATCTTTTAGGAATTGATTTTGTATTTGCAAATAAGACGGTCTTTATCTAGTAAAATCAATTTGGTTTACATGTGATTTTTAAGCAACACTGATACAGCTGTTTAACACAACTGATATCTTTGACTTGTCTGGTTCACTTCTGGCCACTTGTTCTGCAGTGCAATGTCAGCTTCAGGCAGCCACTGAGATAGTTACAGGAAGGCAATAATTATGCTTGCAATAATGAATATGAAAACTTAGATAACATCTACAGAAAAGCAGGCACTGTAGTTCACTATGTGATCTCCTCAGCTCTCCAATGGTTTCACATGCTTATGGAAGAAGCCTTGTCAGCTTCCAGAGATGAGGAGTTTGGAGACAGGAAAACAACTGCTTCTTGTAACTCCTCTGGTTCCACCTTAGGAGAAGGAACAGAATGCTTTCAAGGAGCTTCCAGTTATATGCACAGTTCTTCCATACATGTTAGCAGCATTTGATGATCTACAGTATCAAATATCAAGAGTGATCCAACAAAAAATTATGCACTACCATTTTTCACTGGCAAAAGTTACAAGGGCAGTATCAGTACCCTGAGCTACCTTGAAACTTCAGTAATGGGGATCAAGTTACTGGCTGCCTCACTTCTGATGTTAGAGATTAATTTTTGTCAACTTGATTAGCAGAGGATCGCTAAAGTTTGGGAGGTAGCTGTAGGATCTCACTCTTTGAAAGACCGATCCATGAATGAATCTTACCAGACCACAGATTAGCTGGAAGATTAGACGGAAGATGCAAGTCAAAGGGGGAGATCAGAACCTCCATTTACTGAAGCCCCAAATACCCCATTTCCATGTCCATTTGCTCAAACCTGGAAAGACCGTGTTACATTTCTTCTCCCAATTTAGCTTGAGTGGCTGGGATGTTTCATAGAGATGATTTTTGTGAAAAAAACCACTTCATACAAAAGATGTGACAAAGTGAGTAGTGTCAGACGAGGTATATAAAGCAACATTAAGCTCCTTCTGCAATGTCAGATGAGTAGGCCTCTGGCAGTGGCAAGGTACATTGCAGTACTTTGCATCTATGTCTGTGTCAAGCAATATTTCTGCCACTGGTACTCACTGACTGTCTTTCAGGTCTTCTGCTCAAGCCTTCCCTTATTTCTGGGACGAACTGGGAGAAGACAGAAGAGCAGGAGCTGAAGGCTGAGCATGCCTGGCACTAGCTGCATTTCTGTCTCCCTGATATGTTCTCTTATTCCAAAAAGTTTTCTAAAACCATAGGCAGCACAAAAGAAATGTTGGGTTGGCCTGCTTTGAGGCCAACCACATGCTTTTTTACAATCTGCTTCTTCAACAGAATGGCTGATAGCTTAGACAGCAAAGCATGACAAGCTGATGCATCAGGTATTTCCATCAGACTAAGGAGACTTATCAGGTAGGAAGGGTTTTCCTTGTCCCTGCATCAGTGACCATTTCTTCATTTGAAATTAATTGGAAAAACATTCTGAGGAGAAGCATTTCCCATGCAGTTGATGCTCCTATCTGCTACAACCTGTGCCTCCTTTGGGGTAGGCTGAAAACACTTGTCCTTCGCCAGCAGCCCTGTCACAGGGACCAGAACTGAACCCCTGCTTTGGCTGCAGTTTCCCCTGGTGTCATCACATCTTGCACAGTCACACCAAATGATGGAAGTGACAAGGACACCACACATGTTTCAGAGTCCCATCCCCTCTTTTTAGGTGAGGAACACTGCCACATGCCCCAGAAAGCTCCACATATGCTATTAAAAGAAAACAACCACCACTAAAAAAAACCCAGTGCCTTCTATGCTACAAGTAACAACTCAATGGCAAACTATTAATCTATTAAAATTTTTCATTAAATAATTTCTCCCAGCTGATGCTTATGAAAGGCCCTGCCAGGCCAAAATGTCAGCTCATTTATGGGATTTATTATTACTACTACTGTCAGGCCAGAAGGGTTTGCTGCAGCAGATCAATCAGGCATGCTCAGACAGGAGCTCCTGCCTTTGGGCCAGCTGCTTCAAAAACAGGACCAACAAATGTCAGATGTCAGGTTCTCATTTCAGGTCCTGCCTCTTCCCTTTCAATCACCATGGATCAATGGATCATTTTAGCTGTTTAGCAACTGGCAAAGACCACCTCACATAAGGTAAGCATCAGTGGTTGTTCAGCTTTTAGAGCTGATAGAGATCTTTGTCTCAGCTTCCTTTATATTTAAAGTACTAAAGCATGGCTTCAAGGGCTTGTGACTCAATCAGCAGGGGAGGGGCAAGCTAGAGGATGAGGTGTACTTTCCTCAAGGTGGTGGCTGCTCACCATAGCCATGTGCTTTGGGAGAGGTGGCTGAGGGCATCTGTAAGCTCCAGGTCTGTGTTCAGGAGTCACAGGCTGATCCTGGTGCAAAGAGAGGATTGCACTTGGGTTTCATAATGGAGTTCATGGAAGCCAGTGAAAATTGAACTGCAGCCAAGGTGGAGAGCCATGTAGAACAGATGTCTTTACAGAGGATAAAAAAAAACCAAACAAAAAATACTCAGAGTCTGAGTTAGAACTCTTGGCCCAGTCAAATATGTAAAAAGCCCCAAAGTGCTCTATTGTGGCTGTCCCAAACACTTAAATTCCACATGTATAAAGTAAAACACATTTGCATTGCTAATTTATTAAAGGACTTCTTGACCCAAAGTCAAATACTAGCACAAGTCTTCTGCATGGAAAAGCTCTGATAAGTGTGCTCTTTAACTCTCTATGAACATTCAGTAATGTTCCTTTTAAAAGTACGTATGCTTCTTCTCGTGTCTGATGCTAATTATCTTATCAGATAACAGGCAGCCCTGTGCTGAGTAGGTATGTAATATATCAGCCTTGGGAAGGGGATTAAAAAAAAAAAAAAAAAGCCTTATCTTTCAAGTAGATTTGCAACTGTATATGATCTAAGTCTGTGGAAACTTTCCTCTGCAGCACAGAGCTTATATAAGGAAGACAATGAATAAAAAAAAAAATCTTAAAAAATCCCAGACCTGTACAGCTTTCAGACTGCAATTCTACAGGCTGTTCCTTTCTGTGGAATTTTCTCCTCTATCAGTATTTTGGAATGGCATACAGGTTAAACTGTTCATCTGGCAGGGAAAGCAGCTTTGGTAATTGTAAGTTTACATTATACTATAAACAATCGGATTAGAGTAAACAGATGAACTGTGTAAATAAAATGTCACTGCTTAGCTCTCCTTTGTGACTTGTATTCTGATACCACTACTACTGCTTTTACTACAACTACTACTGCTACTGCTAGGCTTCAGCTGACAGCTCAGCCTGAAACCCTTTATTCATCTTTATTACTGCTTCAGCTGTTTTGAGAGCAAAAAGGCATGGAGGACTTATTGGCCACAGGCTCTCTAACCTAGCAGGCCTGCCTGGGAAATCAATATGCCGCACTCAAGAGCACAAAGATGGATTGTGAAGCCAGGGCTGGCAAAGGAACGCACGCTGCATCTGGAAGGACACGGAGACAGCCAGTTCTGCTCCGCCAGAAGCCTCCCAGACCGCGCATGTTTGCACACCAACCTCGTGGCACCCTTCCAAGACAATTTGTGAACCTTGGTTCACACCATTTTCAAAGTAGGTCATACGCAGTAATCTCAGCCGAAGAGAGATACCCTGTCAGCAGCAGTGGCTGAGAGGAGGGCGATAGCTGCGACCAATGAGCGAGCTGGTGCAAAGTGGGGAGCCGAGCGCTCGCAGGATGCCAGGGTTGGGGCCAGCTGCAGCCAAGGTGCTCGCCAGGCTCAAACAGCTGACGGGCGGGCTCCCACACACCCAGCCTCTCACCATTTACAGCTGTACAAGCACCCACTGTTCCCCTGGACACAGCCACCGGCACGGCTTAAACATTAACCTGAATGAAAATACAGTAGGAGATGAGATCTAACCTTTACTGAGCTCTATTTTCCTGACAGCAGGAATCAGCTAATTCTGAACGAGGGGATTTAAATTTACTACGAGCTTTGGATTACTGCTTCCTAACGTGCTTCCGTCACCTGCCCCTGCTCTGACAGTCAAAACACAGCCTTGAAGGTAGCTGTGTTGACAGAGAGGATTCCTAAAGCATTTACAGTTTCCTGCATTTCCCTGTATCCCTTGCTTGAGCTGTTTTAGGGGCATGAAATTAGGAACGGGCACATTTAAAGGTATATTTTTGAAAAATGGTGTCCAGGAAAATAAGTGCAGAAATGAGTGTGCATACTTGTTTCCACACTATAACAATATAAAAATCATCAGAGAATTACCAGTTTCAAGCAACAGCACAGAACTTCCCAGGCATAGGAAGTGCTGGGAATGCAATGCCTTTAAACACAGCCTGCACACCCTGACACAGATGACTGGATGCTAGAAAGCTAAAGGATTGCCTGAAGAGCGCCACTGCGTTATGTAATTTTTTTTTTTTTTTTTTTAACAGGTTAATTTTTAAACAGGCTCAATTTAACCTTGTTCCTGGTCAATAGTTACGTGAATCTGAATGAAAGTATGCTCTCTGGAGAAATCCAGTCCAATATAACAGGCATGCATCATTTTTAGCTCTGAAATCAACACTGAAGCAGCAGAGCTGGACAAGCATTGCTTTTTTTTTTAATCTGGCAAGTAAGAGGCCTGACTTTCCTCCATTTAAAAAAACTGTGCTTTTTCCTTTTTCTCTTGCTTTCCCTGTGATGTGTCAGACTAGAAATCTTAAACAAAAAGGACGAGAGATTTCTGAAGCTACCATACTCTATGCAAAGTGAAAGGGGAGACATGACCCTGAAGACTAGCAAAAAGACTTATCTCCCATCCAAGAAAGAGTGCACAGAATGACTGTCTGCTCCACCGGAAGTGATCTACCTGATCAATAGCTTGTCCAGGGAGTTTTAAGACATGCAGAAACATGCCACAATGTGCTACTGTTATCAGCTAAAAGGGTGCTGTCATGACTTTCTATGCAAATATTCAGAAAAATCCATAAATCCAAGAAGGGTAATCACTCAGTACATCATCAAGGGAACAATTTATTCTCTAACACGGGATGCGATACTTTCCTGCCAAAATCACATTGCTTGTTTGTTATCACTAAGCTTTGGAAAAAAAGTAACCAACAAAAATCCCTTCTGCTGCTGCCTCTGGAAAAGAAAATCCCTTTTAAGAAAAATTGTAACAAAGAAAACCCCCAGACACTTCACAGTTTTTTCCAGAATGACAAATAACTCTAGCTGTGGTTACAAATGCTCTCAGTATTGTACAATTTCAGGTCATGTGAGTTTTATTACTTTTCAGACTAACTTGTGCTTTTTCCCAGCCAGCTGCTGGCAGTTGTCATCTTAGGACTGAGAGCAAACTACTTTGAAAGCAAATTTGTTCAGAAATCTTTTAAAAGTGATTCAGAAAAAAAGTCCTTCATATTTTTCATTTTAGCTTGGATATAACCTCTTTTTTTCTTCAGTCTTTGAAAGGAATGAGTCTCCAGTACTAAACAGGTCATAGAGTAATTATGCATCCACCTGAAAATTAAACACACACTTAAAAGCTTAACTAACAGCATATACTAATTCATAACAAGTATATGTCACTCAGTTTTTTCATGGTTGATCATTAGGGTGTAAGCAAAACCAGATCACATCAAACCCAGAGAACAAACGCTGTAATCTTTCTGCAGGTTTAAAAGGAAACAACAGCAAGGTGATACTGTGTTGAGGAAGCTGATCCAATACTGCAGGGCAGCCACAGCAAGTCCTGTGTATCTGAAATCTTTGTGTCAAGAGGGGGGTGGTCTCTGGGGTTACTCAGAGAAAAATCAGTCCTGAGGCCTAGCCAAGCTCCTGTGCTTGGACAGGTCAGCAGAGTCATTATTCCACGTTCGGGCCAACCTGAGATCAAACCTGGATGGCAACTTTCAACATAAACCTTTTCCTGAATTGAAAAGACAGACAAAAACTTTGGCAACCCCTTTTATGTTCAGTGTAGATCCAAATTTATTATCTGTGACATGCACATCTTCTTGCTCGGGTGTCACCAATTATTTTTTATTAGCTTTCTATGTTTTCCCTCACTTTTCATAGCACAGGTTTGGCAACAGCATTTCAGATGCACAAAAGTCATCAAATCTACATTTCCTTCACAGAGTGGAGGTGTTTGAGTTAGTAACATCTCTTTTACAGATTTCCTCGGTCATAAAAACCATTTTTCTTTGACATGGAGAGAGGAATGCACAAAGCTAGCAGAGATCAAAGGCCCAGTGAAGAAGTTGAAAGGACCTCAGCATGGTCTTTACAGAGGTGCACAGTGGCACAGAAGAACTGTGAGCTAACATAGCTGATTTGTATACGACCTGCCTGCCTCCAGCTGAGCACTTGCTGACAGAGTTTGGGATTTTTTTGGAACAAGTGCTGCAGAACTCTAATGAACTGGTGCTGGTTAAAGGAAATCTTCGGGCAATGCTAAGATTGAAGATGGATTAAAGGTGACTTCAGTCAACCTTTGCTTCCTTATCCCAAGTTCCCTAAGATCAGCACAGGTAAGACTGAGCTATTATTTATTGCCTTTTGGATCTGCTGCTGCAGTAAGTCTGAAGACTAGCATGACCTGGCTCTTCCCAGTTACCTTTGCACTTTGCAAAAGCTGTGGCCTCACAGCGTTCCAGATACCCACTGTGTCAGGGACAGGAACACCACACATCACCTCCCAGACAATTTTTAAACGGAGCTAAAGCATTTCTACTGTTTAATTACTTTTAATATGGTTTCTGGAATGTTTTAGTTAGGCTTGAAGGATTTCACATGGTCTCTTCTGGCTATGATCAGCAGATGGCTAGACTGGAGTATGGTGGAGCTAAAAAATGGGATTGTTACTATTGCATATTCAGTAGCATGCATATACTCGCACACTAGAGAAGGGTTTCCATGTCAGCATTGATGAGCCTGAAGAAGTGCTACTGAGGCTTCACTGTGGCCTCACCATTCTTGGTGGCCAGAAAGAACATCCTCTTCTAAGACAAATGGTTGAAAGTGTGCATAGTCAAAATTGCAGAGCACAGTTTTGTTCTGTTCACCTCTTTCTCCGCCCTAGTATTGCCTCAACTCTGCTGTTGGGAGCACTGGAGTAAGCCTGGTGCAGTAATACTAGGGAAGTCAATGGGTTTATACTGCTGCAACTGATGTCAGAAGGTAGCTTAGAGGCTCAAAGATCTAAGCTTGTGTGTTAACCCGACCGTTTCTGACCAAAGTGCTTAGCTAACCACCACTGGATTAGCAAGTGCTTCACACTTCCTGCACTCACAATGTCAGCTCTCTCCTGAGCCCAAAGAGCTGCTCCTCCACCTTGTTCATTTATGACAGGTAGCACAATAGCTGGCTCAGCCTGAAGACCTCCATGACCCAGGGCCATGACCATACCAGGGCTTTTAACACAGTGACTCACCTCAGCTTAGCACCACCCAAGTAAATGTAACCCTTCAGTTTAAAGCACATGGCATTTTTCTTGTGTTGGCATCAAATAAAATAGCACACCAATCCTTCTGGTATTAGTCAAATGGGGCTTAAATATCCACTCATATGCTTTGCAGTTGCAAGATTTCCCTGGCAAGTATGTACACTGGTCTCAGTCATGGATTCTCACAGAATCTAAGCTTTTGTTAAGAAAAAGAGAAATAGAAACCAAACTTCATGGCAGCAAAAACTGCCTTTCCAAGCTTAAACTGAGTGCAAACTGTAGCAACACTGGCTTCCCAAATCATAGAGAAATAACTTCAGTGGTTGTTCAGCTCCTCCATCCCAGTGGACTGGACTCCACCAGCACCTACTGATGGAGATTACCAAGATCCCAGCCTATTCTCCATGCTGTGCAGGGAAAACCCAACAGCCCCCTAAGCTGAAGCTTAAAAAAGCTAGACTTGGGGACAGGAATGGGCACTGGAATGATTCACAAGAGAGAAAGATCCTGAAGGAAGGATGCTGAAGGAAAAGATGAGTAACAGAAATAGCTTGCTTGCTTCATCTTCCAGAGAAGCAAGGAGGAGGGCTAGGGATGCTGAAATGAGAACACTACTTCTTTTTTCCTCCCGTGACTATCAGGAAGTTGACAGGGAAAAAAACCAAGCTGCTCTGCTTCAACAGCTAAAAATGAGAGTTTCCCACTGAACAAATACTTACTAGCTATAAAGGAAGAACTGCATCTCCAAGCAGGCTCCTGCAGTAACTTTCTTACAGAAATCCCCCAAATCCCAAGTGCTGGTTCACTTGTCTTCATCTAGTTTGTTTACCTGCATCAGACTTGTTGGTATAAGCATGTTTCTTGAGAACAATTTTTTAATATAAAATTGTACCTTCTCTTTTATTTTCGTCAATGAAATGGTGAACATCAGTCTGGTGATTACTTTTAATTTTACCGTGTTATGTTTTTTAAGAGAGTAAATATTATAAAATAATAATAAAATGCTTGTTGGGATGTGTTATTATATTTTTGTTATCATAACCTGAATACCACATATTTTACTTATTCAGGGTACTCTTCTCTTGACCACTATCTCATCCATGTAGTAAAGTCAACAGGAAAGGCTAATATCTCATCAGTGGTCAGAGGAACTCACACAATCACTAAAACTGAGACTTTTCTCAATGTAAATAGCACAATTTTTTTTGGCAAGCCATTTGACTTGGCTTAAGCCACATAATGCAGAGTTCTGTCCATCTGTCCTACTTAATTATAATGATTGCAGAACCTAAATTTGCTTCCAAACATCCTTAATTAATATTATACTACAGACTGGGTGGGTAAGGGGAGGAACTCCTCTGTTTCTGATTCCCAAAAACCCCCAATCAAACCAAAACAAGGTCTGGAAGATTTTACATTATTTTTTCAGTGTCACTGCTAGAGACTTAATAACCACAGGATGTGCCCTGTGGTCTTTAATAATTTCATATAATAAGCAAACAATGTTTGTTGGCAAACAATTTGGTAAAACATCTTAACTTGCATTTTTCTCTGTGCCAACAGAAGATTTATTCCACGTAGGAAAATTTACATCACAGGATATACATGCCCTGCATGCTCTATGTAAATAGAAAATTTTGACCAAAGTGCTACAAATACCTGAATTCAGCTGTAAGTAATACCATTTTAGATAGGTTACATTTAGTTAATTCCAATTGCTCTATCAAGTTGCAGGCAGGGAGAGAAAAGCCATCTAGTGGACAAAAATGTAATCATATACCAGAAAATATTTTGAAGCACAAAGCTTTTACTGGAGAACTCTTTTTTTATTTCGTTATTCATCTGCAGTACTGCTTATCTAGGAACACTCTAGAAGACTCTGGGAAATCAGGGTTTGCTGGAGGGCAACAGCATAGATCTCTAAGCCCACGTTTTTGGCAGATTTTTTGATTAGCAATTGTCATAAAACATGGAAGACGCTTTGTCCCTCCTATCCCTCACAGAAAATTAATCAGCGTATTTCTTACAGCGCTTCAAGGGTCATCAGTCGACTGAATATCTTATCACTAGATTCAACACTATGTGCCAAGCAGACTGGCATTGCCACAGGGTTTAAATAACTGAGCTAATATTTAAACTTTTGCCCCCTCTGATCCCTGAAAAATAATGAGAAGAGACTTTGTGACTTTGTAAACAGATGAGCCAAAGGGCACCCAGAACAGCCTTTTACTAAAATTATCTTTGAGATTCTCTGGGACACAAAATCAGGGAGGGCTGGGGAGCATGAGGCAGAGCAGCTGAGCCACCCCTCTCACAAGCCTGCACGTGGGATTCGTTCAGCATCTGACGTAAAAAGTGGAGAGAAAGGAACAAAACCGCACATCCCAGTATTATTTACAACACCCTCTCGCCTTTGCTGAAATGCAGACTACCATGGTTGTAGTGGCCTGTGCCATGAGTTAAGTAGCTGAATGTGTCCCAAGCAGACAGGCTGAGCTCTGCACTGCTCTCCTTTTCCCACTTATGCTGGGGAGCACAAGGGAGTCAACACAGCAGCCTTTTTTGTGCAACATTTTCACAGACCTGGCCCCCAAATTCATGCTCTTCTGACACAAAGTTCAGAGCATTTAGTTAGGCACTTTCAGCTAATCTTGAAGAGCAGATAACGATCAGTCATGCTCAGGCAGGCCAAAGCATTGAAGCCAAAGTATAATTTCAGTGGGATTATAACAACCCAAACCACCATCATCAGAGAATATACTGTGATGATGCAATCAAACATCTGTAACTCCTGCTGCTCCCAGCAATATACTGAAGCGGGATTAGTGACCTGCCACTTAGAAACTGCTCTGCTGCTGGAACAACAGGTTTTTCTCCCTTTCCACTACCCCTTTTGTTTGAGATAATAGGTAACCCCAGGTATTTTGTGCTCCCAGTAACAAAAAAAGAAAAAAAAATTTAAAAATCTCTGTATTAATCTTTCGAAGTAGAAGGAGCATCCCATGCAATGATTTCCACCTGAGACATCTTTGCAGGGCCATGCATTTACCCAGCTTTTCCAACTGACCCTGCACACACATGCTCAGACATATCACATAAGGAGCAGGCATCTCCTTACATCACTCCTCTGTTTGCCCCAGCATGAGGACTATTTAAAGCATTACTTCTGATAGAGCCACTATTTGCTGTGCTCAGACAACCCTTGTGTTGCTGGGCTGTAACACAAGGGAAATGAAGCTTCTGGGCTACCTTGCACAGACCTTCTCTACAGTCTCTTATTCATCTCTCTCCTAATGAATCACAGCCTTTTCTCTCTCTTTTCATAATAACCAAATAAGGATTTCAGGGCTTGGCCCATTCACTACATTCTGTGTTTTAATACAGACAAGAATGGAATACAAAATACTGCCAAAAGTTTAGCAGCAGGGGCAATCTTTTTGCTATTTTCATGTCTACAGTTCCCAATTCAACAATGCCAACTTGCTGTTCTGCACGACTGCAAAGCTAGGAATTCATAAACAATAATAATAATAATAACTGTCCAACAAGGCCTCATCCCAGCCATGCATAAGTGCAGGACTGGCACAGAGCAGAAAAATGCTGCTTTGTGCCTTTACAAAGCTGACGATATAAACTTTGCACTGTCAGTTTAAAACTTTGGCATCTGTGTCTGCAAATGGGGAGGAACCCAGTTTCAGATACTTGTGAAATATAAACTTCAGCTGTTGCCAAGCTCAGAGATAGATTTGCTCCTTTTTATTTTTAAAAGTTTCCTGAATATGTGGAGAAACCCACAAAGACATTTAGAGATGTGTAGCTATGAAAAATGTACATGCTTCTGTTTTTTTCTAAGGAGCATTCTCAATCATTGTAATTCTTCATTGAGAATGCTTTTTAAAAAAACAGAACCATGGCTATTTTTCACAGCAACAAACCCCTAAAACAGCTCTAGAGCTTTCTGTGAAACTTAACAAAAAAACTGCCTTTCAGCTAAGAACAGTAAAAATAGATCAAAAACCAATTAGCTGGCCCACATGTCAGAAGACAGGTGTGCTTTGGATGTGGTATTAATACAGAATCAGGATAAGCATTTTTTTTACTTTTACACAGATTCTTGAAGACTGTAAATACCACAAACCTCTTCTTGCCAATGCCCATCCCAACCATTTAAAACACCGGCCACTCAAAGAATAACCTTAGAATGCAGCCTAAAACATTTCATCTTGCCTCCTATCAGGTTATAAAAGTGAATTAACATGAAAAGCAGCAGACTGATGAGTGAATTGTGGTAATAATGAACCTTCAAAAGCAAAACCAAGTAAACTCCTTTGGAAACTGCAGCCGGAGAGAAGGCTGGGAACACCGAAACCAATTACGACTCCTTTAGTGCTACACCTGTTTAAATGAATGCCAAATCCAGCACAGAATTATTTACATTATGTTATTAACAAAGGGACACATGAGTAATGGGAAAATAGAAATGGTTTATGCAAAACAGCCTCTACTGAAACCATCTAAGAATTTCAGGTATTTGTGTCAGAAAGCAAAGGCTGTGGTCAGACCTGCACTGACTGCCCTCGAGTTAGGCAAGGAGGCTTCAGCTCCCTCTCCAGCTGCTGGTCACTGTCCCCAAGCTGCCTGATTGATGCCAGAATAAATACCCATATAATTGCCCCTTATGCAATTCAGTTGATGATCTTCCTGCTTTTCAATACTTTGAGGTTATTTTTTAAAACTACATTGCTCAAGCAGAAACAGATTTAGGCACAAGAAACTGTGCTAGGAAATCAAAGAGGGATAGTCTTCTGCAAACACGTGGCAGGTGATAAGCAAATGGGAAGAGGCGGACAGCATCAACTTCTTCCCCAGGTCATAGTATATCTTCTTACTATTATATCTTCTTACTATAAAAGAAGATCAGGCGCATACAACCCCTTCTCTCCTTCCAATTTTTGAGGATTCAAGTACCTACATACATGATGATTCCCCACTGTATAAGACACTTCATGTATTAAGGCATGTGACAGACAAGCAAAATCATATTTCTAAAGAGACCAAATGCAAGGCTGGGAGCTGAAAGGGACTGAAGAAGCCTGGGAAACCTGCCCAGGGGCTGGGATACTCATGAAGCCCAGATCCCAGCTCCGTCTCCATGGCATTTCTTCTTCCATACCCTGCCTTCCTCCCACCTTTAAGATCTTGTTCAAATCCTGATGTGGGAATGGGCAGGTGACCATTGACTGAAATGGATTGATCACTTGCAGAAGTAGGTTTCCAAACCCATGCTGCCCTCCTCACTAATCTCATCCTCTCATTGAAAAATGCCAGGCCATCTCAGGCAGATGGCTATGGTCAGGCTTCCCGGACACTGGCTTGAAGCAAAAATCCCTTTTCTCTCAATTCCTCCTTTTATGATGCATCTACTTTAACTAGTTCAGAAATGGTTCCTCAAGCCAGCAGAAAAATCAAGCTGTCTCTTTTACTTCCAGCAAGCACATTCGATGGTTTTGACATGGTGATAACTACTGTCCATTCTTGTCACAGCCAGGACACACACAACTCAGTTTGATTGTTTAATTCAGCAATGTAACAGAAAAAGACATCTCTCTCTTTTATACCAAAGAAACCTTACAAAAGGGCTTATTCTATACAAAGAAGATGGTACATTAAGATCAGAGACACAATTTTTCACAATTCAAGTTATACTAGAGCAGTAAAATAAAGTGGCTCTCTTCCATTCCCATACCTAACGCAAGCAGTACACAGACAAGGAAACTGGGCTTTTACAACAAACTGGACAGCCTGCTGCACCCCAGCAAAGCTTTGGGGAAATTAAGAATGGAAATAAATGTTGTATAACAAACTGCACAGCACAGAACAAAAAAAAAAAAAAAAAAAAAAAAAAAAAAAAAGGCAGAATTCAATGTTATATTCAGTGCACATCTCAGAGGACTTTGCCATATCCTTGCTGTCTCCTGAAGAAACACTCATTCCAAGAATGGTTGAACACCACAAAGTGACCATGGGCTCCGACAGAAGTCTGTGAATCTGTTCCCAAGAAGCTCCCAACTGTGCTTCAAAAGCCAAGATGACTGCCATTTAAGGCTCTCCAGGGCTGAAAGAGCTTACACATAAGATTTTCCTCTCACAACCAGAACACCAGGACCCAGAAAGAGTTCCAGCTGATTTTCCAAGCAGTGAGTAGCTTTCTCAAATACAGCTGCTTTCTTCATTATGAGACTAAAAATAGTTCTGCTCCTAGCAGGCTGACTTCCTTTTAAGCCTTCTGCCATATCCATGTGTGTATTTCATTCAGTTTCTGCATGTCTGTGCCACTGTAATTCTACTTCAGCCTTTAAGTACATTCAAGAAATTTTTCATTTCCCTCTCCCATATTCACTCCAGATGTTCTGAACTGTCCAAAAAGGTTTCCGTTAGTAGAATTTGTAGGGTTATTCTGGCATATACACCGCTCCCATCTGCTTCAATATTTTCAGGAAAGATCAACTTTCTTCCCCAACTGTTAAAGAATACGGACAATGAGTTTATGGTTTTAAAACATCCATGATTAACAGTAGATGTTTTGCTTGTACCTTGTACAGTAAGAATAATTGAATACTGCCATATCAGGCTTTCAGGTTTTCCTCTTGGAGAGATGCTGGAGTGACAAACCCATGGAACTGGATGATATCCTGTGTCTTAGAGAACATATTGCAACAGCAGTAAACACTTCATGACGCTGCGTCAGCATGCAAGAACTTCACTGCGAAAAGCCACTCTGAATATGAGGTGGTGGACTGTGGGAGCACACCCTGCAGTGCTCTTTTCAGTCCCAGTCACCTTGTTTTCCAGATCAAGGGAAACTGGGCACTGCCACTCTCTTCTAGCTCACATGGTGGGCATGAAAATCACAGTGCAAGAGGGATTGTAGGAAGGGAGGAACCAGGGCAGGGATATACTCCCCTGAGTCCTCCTAATGTGACACTAGCATATGCTTAGATCCATATAGCTCCAGACGGTTCAAGATGACCTGGCCAGTAAAAACCTGTGGCATATTCAGTCCTGAGTGTTGGACAAATGCTGTACTAAAAAAGTGACTGACACACCCACCAGAGTGCTAAACAGCATCAGAGAACCACATTTGCTTCTACCCCAGGAAGACTTCAACTTAGAACCTTTCAGTGCAATTCTCTACATCTCTTGACAACAAACAGAAAACTTTGTAATGATGGGAATACTGATTCAAAAAAACTAAACAAGTTTAGTTTAACTCCTAGAATTCTAACCTGAAGTATATTTGCATTTCCAAAGGTTTGGTCATAAATATGATGTGCTTTACTGAATCTGTCCAGGATGAAGCTGGGAAGCAATAGGGATCCTAGTACTCAGGATATTTCTGGATGAAAAATATTTGCATAAGCATTATAAAACTTTGGTAGTATTTCTGCCCATCCTTAATCTGCTTGCAAGTGTAGGTGTGTTATCTAATAAACTTAAAGATGTACAACCTTTTTAATACAGATAAGCTGCTTGCAAAATTTTTATTCCAGGAAAGATAATTAAAAGAGAAGTCCAGGGCCTTTTTTTTTAATCTCAAGTTTGAGTGATGTGAATTGCTAACTGTCTGAGAATGCAAAGGTATCCACAAACCTTTCTAACCCTACTTACTTCTACAAGAGTCGAGGTGATTTGTAACCTCACAGTCTTGAGTCAAAAGTTGTTCTAAGAATGGTATTGCTTTGGTGTTTTTGAAGAGGAAAGACAGAAGGGAAATGTACTGATGATACATAATGCTACCCAGGTAGTATTATTTAAAGTAAAATATGATAAATGATCTATCTCCTTCCTCAAATATATACTAGATAGGTCCCTTCAGAATAAGTAGTCTTAGCCATTTTCCATGATGTTAAAAATGGAGGTTTCAGCTCCCCTTCTGCATAAGTAGGAAATAATAACTGGCAGGAATGCCAATGCAAGTAAAAAGCAAATTAATCCAGCCATGTTTTGCTATGAACAATGTTGCTGCAATCCTATGATAACCCCAGCCAGGAGAAAAATTTGGCTTACTCTATCTTCCCCCTCTAAATGTCTCACTCTGACCATGCAACTGTTCTATTTTCTGGTTAAACATTACGTGGAGTGTGTTCATTTCTGCTTCAGCTAATTTAGCTATGCTAAATGCAAATGCTTCCTGTACTTATGAATACAATCTGTTCATAGTGAATAGTTTTGAAGATTTGGATGAGTTAAAACAGCAACAGTATCCATGTGGGACCAATCTTCCCTGGACAACTCTTATGCTTTGATTCATAAATTCTTTCCATAGGAAATATCTGTGGAAAATCTCCAACACATCCAGAAATGCACAACTCAGTTGCTTGAGTTATTACAAGTCCTTAATACTCATTGCTTCTCCCTTTATTCCTCACTCTTGTAATGACATTGGCTCTTGGGTTCACATCAGACCCCGTTTATGCTTATTTTCCATTATTATAGAATGTGTATTTAATAACTGCAACAACATCCATCATTAGTACTACCACATGAATCTATTAAAAAGCAACTTCCAACTCTGAAATAATCTGATTTCTGCATCTAATGGGTGTGCTAAGGCACCTCCTCACCTACTGTTACCATTCTGCATGTTTGACTTACAGTGTGGAATTAAGACCCAGTTGCTTATGAAACTTATGAAAAGTTGGATTATGAAAAAAAGCATACCATTCTCTGAATTACAATACAGAATTTCAGGAAACCTTGAAACAACATTCAGCCTTGAAAGATGTAGGGGTGACAGTGGTGGGAGCACAATGGAAGCCGCAAGTGAACTTCTGAGGCCTGTGGCATTCACAATCCACAAAAGATGAAGCAGAAGAGCAAAGAGGGGGGAGTATGGCTGCTAGGATGTCAGACTGTGCCTAGTTTGTCACAGATGTCAGAGGCTGAAGGACTTTTTTCCTCTTCAATAGTTCATTTTGGAAGCGAGAGCCCTGTATTCAGTTGCCTGGAGGGCAGAGCTTGAACATACCCAGGTGGTTCTCTTCTCATCTCTGAAATTTGTCATGGATCTCTGCCAGAGAAGTTTAGCTCTTTACACCAGATTTTGCAGACTCCTCGGGAAGTCCCTGTCCATCCAGCCACTGGTGTAGCAGTACCAGGTGTTGCTTTAACATGAGAAGGAGTTCTCCTGTAGTTGAGTCTATTTTTATCAATCCTTCTTGAGATGTGGTCTCACCAATGACGTCCAACTCTTTCCTAAATTAAAATTTATACAATTTATAAGAACTTTAGGCAAAACCCAGCAAACTGCAGCTAGCCAAGAAGTTAGAAGAAGAAACTAGAACTTCTGGTCCACATGGGTCAAGAAATAAAGTTTTTAGGTCATGGTGGCACTTCTTGTCAGTCAAAGAAAAGAGCAAAAGTTTAAGACCCTTTCGCAAAGCATTTGCGTTCTCATGTTTGCATTTGACAGACTCCAGTTTATTCAGTATTTTCTCTCTCTTTTTTAGTTTCTATCTCCTTCAAATGGTGTCTCTTCCTCATGATTCCACTGCTCAACACTCAGGCAGGTTCAAGGGTATAAGTAAATGCTGAAGGTCTCATTTCTGAGCAGCATTTCTCTCATTCTTTGTATAATTCTTGACTGGCCATTCCACTCCAGGTTAGACCCATAACTGCAAAGACCATCAGATTCTCACCTCCCAGACCAAGACAAGACCATAGCTCAGTCTGCCTCGCAGCAGGAATGCTGTGGCAGCAGAATTCTCTGGGTAAGTGTTCTGTGGGTTTCTTTTAAAAAACAAATTAGTCATATGCAGAGTATGTCTAGAGTGGAGAAAAGCCAAAGATAGAAGTCCTTTTACAGACCTAGCTATGCCAGCTGAAGATGATGATCCTCCCAGCTGCCTCTCACCCTTGCCAGAGGTTACAGCAAGCTGACCTGCTAGGGAGCAAGTGTGCTTCAGGCAAAATGAGTGAAGTTGGCTGAAAATGTTTAAATATTTAGTCTTAGTTCACTCAGGTTTTTTTCTGATGTGAACAGGTTTAAGTGGTCCCCATGACACTGAGCCACAGGTCAGAGGGGACAGTAACCTCTAGTGTGGGTAATAAGTCTCCAGTATAGAGAGGGATATCTGTAGTAACCTTTTCATCTGGCAGTTTGCAAGACAGAACGTATTTCCACGGTTCTGCACTAACATAAATATTCTCTATCATCAGTATGGTTCTTTCCATTCCATCACTGGATTGCCCTAACAGTTTAAGCAACTTTATCATCACATTTGCAGGCCTGGACCTCCTGAGGGACTTATACCACCCCAATATCTGCTGGAGGGACAACACAGCAGGACAGTAAGCAACCCAGGACATTTCTAGAGAGCCAATGAGGAGAAATGTTCTGCTGCACCTCATGCCCACCAACAAGGAGCGATTCATCAGGAATGTGAAGATTAAGGTCAGCCTTGGCTGAAGAGAACATGAGATGGGGGAGTTCAGGATCCTGAGGGCAGAGAGGAGGGTGAAAATCAAGCTCAACTGGATACTTCAGGAGAGCAGACTTTGTCCTCTTCGAAGATATGCTCAGAAGAGTCCCACGAGACAATGCAGTGGAGGGAAGAGAGGTGTAAGAAAGCTGGATAATATGACAGGATCATCTCCTCCAAGAACAAAAGAGGTCCATCCCAACAATTTCAAAAAATGTCAGGAGGCCTGCATGGATGAAAGAATAAGTCCTAGACAAACTCAAACACAAAAACGAATTATACAGAGGGTGGAAGACAACCTGGGAGGAATATGAAGACATTGGCTGAGTACCAGGCACAAAGTTAGTTACAGCAAAACCCAAATGTAATTGAATCTGGTGAAGGATATCAAAGACAACGAGAAGGGCTTCTATAAGTGCATGTGTGACAAACGGTAGGCTAGGGAAAATGTGAGCCTATTATTCAGCAAGACTGGGGACCCAGTGACACAGGATATGGAAAAGGCCAAAGTACCGAACACTGCCTTCATCTCATAGCAGGACTGGCCTTCAGGAATCCCAGGTCCTAGAGACTATGGAGAAAGGCTTGAACAAGGGAAATACACCCTTAGCAGAGGAGAATCAGGTCAGGGAATACTTAAGCAAACTGGACATATAAACTGTTCCACTGACTCTCAGCAGGTCCTAAATAGTTTAGCACAGTACTAGTAGCTTGGATTTCAAGGGCAAAGAAAACTGTTGAGAAATGTCATTAATGCCATTAAGCTTGCCAGTTTGTAAATATGGAAGAAAACACACATGGCATTTGACTATGCCCTGATACCTGATGATCAGTTGTCCAAGCAAAAAGCAGGTAAGACAAGTGTTCTCATTTAAGCTGCAGTCATTACCTCATGCTTCATCCCTTCTGTTGATAGCAACCTTGTCTCACAGCCAAACAACAACAACCAGCATAAGCATAAACAAAATCGATCATCCTCTTTCTTATAGTACAAAAACATACATAATAAATCAATTCCCACAGAGAGACACTTTAAAACAGTTAAGTTGCCACCACAAAAGAGACATAAAACAAAAATAGGCTAATAGCATCTAAGGGTATTCTGTTGAGGTGTCAGAAGCCATAAATGGGTTAGTTTGGCTTTCTGAGTTACAGTTTGCAGACACATCTCTACAAGATTATCATTATGATAATATACTGTTGTGTATATTTAATGGATTTTCTTCTTCTCTGGTACTGCAGGTTCCTAGTCTGGAGTTTTGTTTCTTGCCAGATCTAATCAGCTAATACTATGCTTTACAATATTTACTTGTTAGCTACTAAATTTTGGATTCTCAGGCCAAGGAATGAAGGACTGAGTGCTACACATTTGATTATGTGAAAACTATCTCTATTTTCATCTGTTTGTGCTATAGATATATCTGCCTTGTGAAAGTCAAGAGCCTTACGCTTCTCCTGCATCTCACATAAATATTTTATATCCCCATTTAGATGCAACTTAAAGAACAGCTGACTGTGTTGTCTTAACTATACATACTAATGCTTTCTTAGTAGCTCTTACACAGCCTCTATTAGCCTTTAGCCACTCCAGGGCCCTATCTTACAACCCTCTTTCATATAAATAACCATTATTGAATGCTAATACATGTGAATTCTTCCTCACCCACTGACTACCTTAATTGATAGGGACATTATGAAAAAAAACTGAAGCACCACCTTTGAATAGCATCTGCTTTCATTATTCTTTTTTAATTCTCTGCCACTCCTATTGAATGTATGGCTACAGCCTTACAGGATCTGTAAACAGTTTGGTGGTAAGCACCTTTGATTTTCATCAAACTGGACATTCAGTGACACCAAGAAAGCAAATTAGGAAGGTATCTTTGCTATGGCTCAGCTTAGCCACTCCTAAAAGGCAGCTCTCAAAATGCCATCACTGACCTGAACTAAGATTTGGGCTAGCGCAATGATGAACATCAGACACAGTAATCTTCTGCGTAAGTTCACTGCAGAGACGTCAAAAGATCATGTTTAATTTGAGAAAGACAATTTGTATTGCACCATAAATTTAAATAACTAAAACCTACATCATCAAAACAGCAGTCCAGTGATATCACCTCTGTTTAATAATGGCACTACTAAAGAAAACTGAGAAAGTCTGATTTGCAGTTTTATGAGAAGTATGAAAATCTATGAAGTCAATAAACAGAGCTTTTGTGTGGTGCAAGGGACTGCTGGAAAAATTAGTGTGCAGGTAAAGGATGAAATTTCTGACAGGTGTCAAGCAGCTTTTAGCCAAGACTGCAGATGAGCAGCACAGTGATAGTTTGATGTGGTTTTACTGGAGTAACCAAAGACAGCACTGTGAAAATTATATCCATCTTAGAGTCTCAGTTCCTCTTTGTACTGCTTGTCTCTCAAAAGCACGTATTAAAGTACCGCAAAATGCAACACATGACACCGATCAGCTTCAAACATCTGTTGTGTAGCACATGCAAAAGCACGCTACAGAATTGCTAAGGAAAGATGCCTTGTAAATTTGCAGGAAAGCTTTACTGATTCTCTTCTGTAGGGAATTCAATTAAAACCAAAATTTTTAAAATTAGGAAAAGTCTGTGTGAAAAGCAGGAAATGGCAGCACTCTGCACACACACACACACACTTCCCTGCCCCATGCCCTCTTAACACAAGAGTATTTACATTCAACAGCAAACAGCAACAGCAACCAGCTGCCTTTCCCACTGCCCCATCAATCACCCCACAGAGCCTGACGAGGGTATTTCAATGACTGCTTTGCGAACGCAGAACCCAGAAGCGCTTCCCAGCTCTTGGGTCCAGCTGTCCACGCTATCGGTGGCTGTCAGTGCATTCAGACAAAGCGGGGTTGTGTATCGCCTCCTCCCACTCAGCCTCGCTCCCCAATTCCCACGGGAAGGCAATTCGGGCACGCGGTCGGAAGGGCTGGGAGCAGGGGTGCAAGAGAGCTGGCTGAGCTGCGGCCGCCGGCGCTGGCAGTGAGCTGCAGCTCTACTACGGGTTTCACCAGTCAGGGAGTCAAGTTACAGCATGGTACAGATGTATGGGGCAAAGCAGACCCAGGGTATGTTGTAAGCCGGCTAAGACTGGAAAGGTGATCAGCCTTGTCACTGCTACAAATTGAAACCATGATGTAAGGGGAGCAGGGACGGCTGCATTATTAATCAATGACAGGGTAGCATCTGCCGAGCAGACAAACTCTACCAGTCAAAGTCACGCTCTCTGCCGGCCTTTTCACTCGAGGTAAGCCACCCAGAGGGTATAATCCCTTCTGACATTGCTTCCCTGCTCAGATTTCCAGGCCAGGCCCTAAACACAACCAAAACAAACGCCAGTTCTGGGCGGCCAGTCTTTTTCAAAGGCGCTTGATAGGAACATCTGCAAATCCCTTGCTCACGGAGGCCGGCCAGGCTGAGGGCAGCACATCTGGCTCCAGGGGCAACCTCACGGCTCCCCTCAGCCAGCGCCAACGCTCCCGACCGGCCGTGCAGCTCTCTGCCTGCCATCCACTGAATCCACAGTGGTTTCTCGGATGTCTGAACTAAACTTTTATACCCATACCACGTGTAATGCAACAATTTGTTTCCTGATAAGCATTTGATATTTATATAACTGCAGATGAGAGAGAAGGGGGAAAAAAACCCTATCAGAAATAGCTTTATAGATGAGTCGTCTCATTGTCTAACAAGCTTTTCATTGTTTTTAATTTTCATTTCTCTCCATGGTTCAGGGCACTTTGAAAAAAAAATAAAATCTATTCAGCAGTTTCCCACTCATAATTCAAGGAAGAGAGTCATGTATTATAATAGAGATAATTAGCTTTGACTGAAAATAATAAGCTTGGCACCAAATATCCTCCACTACTGCACAGAATAACCATTTATTGTCTTATATACTTTCCATCAAGCCTAATTACTGCAACAGTAATTACTAACCTGTAGAAAGAACAAAAGAAAATGCAACTAGCTCTGCACTGAAATAAGGCGAACATTGCTGATTCTAATACGAAGCTCTTGGTTGCCCTCTCTTACAACATGCTTACTTACCATTTAGACCCTTTATGAACACTTGTGCTTGTAAGCTCCAGAAAAGGAAATACACCCACAAAAAGTCTGATTACTGTTGTTCGGTCCCACCCATTTAGGCCAAATGTCTTTTCCTTTGGACTGAAGGAATGGCACTGATTTTTGTATTTCTGAGAAGTTAAGAGACCAGTGCCCAGGCTGTGTGCTGCAACATTCAGATTTCCATATGCTGGACAGATTTGCTTGCTTACTCTTCTGACCCACCAAACCTCTCCCTGGCTGTTATTCTGTCTTGTCTCAATAGATAGGCTGCCAATCATGCCAAAGAAAGAAAATTAACAAACACAGCCCTTTATGTTCAAAGAATAACATGTGCTTAAAGGGCTTGAAGTATAATTTTTATCTGCAGAAATCTGTGTTCATTACAGCATTTCTCCTTAGTTCCACTACATCCCACTTTGCTTCTGCTTAAATTCAGTCTTGGAGCTTCATCTCTGACAGCTGAGTAAGCCTTGGAAAAAAGCAGCAAGTGGCAGCACCAACCCCTTTTGCTGCTGAAGGTCATAAAGGAGCCTGTATTTGGGAGAGCGTATACAGCTACCTGGGAAAGTAGAGGGAAGTGTCATTAGAGTCCTTATGTCCTGTTCCAGAATGGGACCTATCCCTCTCTCTGTCTTTGCCAATGGGCAAAATGGAGAAAACTGATGCCTTCCAGATACCATCAGTACTTCTCAAAATCCAGACTGCCACAGTTGTTATGCTCATTGAATCCAGGAACTGGAACAAAGCCACACAACATATGTGAGCATTCACAGCTAATCAACCCAGCTGAGATTTCAGATATTGAATATTCTCTGGGAAACTGTTCTCAATCAATCCACAAATGTAAACAACACAACCTCCCACCTCCAAAAACCCCAACAAGCTATAAAGTAATTCATAGCATAAATACAACTGAAAAATACAACCTAGGAAACCTCAGAAACAGTAATCTGAAGCACTTAACAAGCACGAGTTACACACAGACTCAAATAATGAGATTGGTTTAAATCAGAAGTAGTTTGGGGCTTTTTTTGAGTTGTGGATTTTTTTGCCCCCTGCATCTTGAAGCATTAGAGTTTCACAGCTTTTTCAGCAGAATCATGGGGACTAAAAACTGCCTTTTTCCCCCCCAAGTTTTAATTCATTGCTCTTTTTCCTTGGTCCCACAATCCCAGATGGTACAGCCTTTAAGGAAAATGCAACAAAGACTTCAAGAATCACTTCTAATAATTGTGTTTTCTTCTTCCACTGGACATGTACTGCTAGAAGGCATTCGAATAAGTGGAAGGACACTCCCAAAATTATAGGAATACCAACAAATGCAGAAGCCATAACACCTGATTATCCCACAGAGAGAGAGAGAAGGGCATGATGTATTTTCAAAATAAAGGGAAAACTTCGTAGTCTAATAGCTGTGTCATTGGTGGATTTGGTACAGTAGAACAGGATAAAATTACCAGTGTTTTTTACAGGCTTTACTTAGCTGCAAACACTACATCAATATACTTTTAATAAAAATATACACATTTTTCCTCCCCAAAACCCCAGTACCTAAATGTAATTTGACACCAAGTTTTAAGATGTCATTGGTGAATTTAAGAGATGCTTATAGCAGGATTGGAGCATTGCAGCTCCTTAAATTGTAAACGAAAATTTAAAATATCACTAATATTTTCTTGATAAAACATCTGATCACTACCTAACAATTAAAAGATACCAAAAAAAAAATTTATATGGCATTCACCATTTAGAGTAACACAAAATCAAAACAAGGCATCAAAAGCCAATGAAATTCCATTTTGTTGCCCATTAAAATGTTCAGTTATGGGCTTATTTTGCATGCCACCATAAATTTCCCCTACTAGTTGAAAAAAAGAAAAAAACATAATAGTTTCAAGAGGGTTATTAAAAAATTTCCAGTTTTCCCACCTTCCTGATTAATTTAGTTTTTAACCACTGGACTGTACTTCTCTCAGTTCTTTTCCAAGCCACCCTTCTCTGCAATGCAGAATAAATTGTCTAATGAGATCCCAAAAGAAGAAGAAGAAAAAAAACCCAACAAAATCCACCCAAACAATTGTAAGCTGTAGGCATTGCTCCATCCAGAGAATGTCTCCATGGGCTTGCAAAGACAACAGGATTTTCGTATGTGTAGGATTTTTATAGTGTGACTTGTTACTCTTCCAGAAGCTTGCTTTCACACACTCCAACCTTGTCTGCTTTATCCTGCATGAGTCACAGTGAAGAAGCACACTTGGGAAAAATATCCAAAGAAAACATGAGCAAACTAGTTCGTTGGAAGTAGGACAGGCCTATGCCAAAACCAGAGACTCAAACATATCCAAACTTTGGGAGTACAAATTTTAACTTCATATGTATTCCCCATGTCTACAATAGGTCTCAGAAGATTAATTTGTGTAATTAGTTCTACTTGCAATTATGCTGTTTGGTCACTAGTGCCTTTTGGCTGTTTTGATGTTTTCAGGAAAGGAAGTGGTTTCTGGAGACAAAGAAAAATGGAGCATAATTCATTCTGTTTGGAATTGCTACTTTCCTTACTAACAAATACTTCTTTAAGTACTTTGAAGAATCTCACCCTGATTCCCAGACACATTCAAAAGAAGTCAGAAAAATGATTCTGACCTACCTCTATGCACGTGTAAATCTGACTATTCATTGAACAGAATCTGCAAGACTCAAGATGATAAACTTATAAAAAATCTTCAGTTTTGCATGCATCCAAACTTTTGGTCAAATCTAAAATAAAGAGATAGAAAACACAGATTTTGCTTTCAATGCAAGTGCTCTCTGCATCTGACAATCTTTTGCCTGAGTTTTCTCTTCAAGACTCATACCAGTATCTCTGTTAAAAATCTTACAGTAGCTCTTTTCAGAATAGGCGGATTATCTGATTATCTGATGCAAACACAGTTTTTACAATCATTCTATTTTAAAGCATGAGCCACACACACAGAGTATGTTATAAACTTGTTTTTATACAGAAAGGATTTTTATATCTTTCCAGTCTGAGGAGATTTTTGACTTCATCACAAATTCTCCTTTCCCCTTTAGATGCCTTCATTAAGGATACAGGATTGGCTGCAAAGAGAAATGCATTACAAAGAACTCCTCCAAGTTATAACTGCCTATACAGCTGATTCAACAGGACACAGAGAACTGGGTATCAAGAATAATGCACACATCCTTATAGATAGAAATGGAAGTTCTCACATTCTAAGTTAATACAGATCCTTTTACAGAATATTTTTATATCTAGGCTCTTTATTTATTTTGGAATGTCTTTAAAATGTCACCCTCTTCCGGCTTTACATACCCCACATGGAGATGGGACATGTCTCTAGGATTTTACGTGCATTCTTTTACAAAAACTTTAAATGTGGTCAGAGGTATTGTAAAACTCTCTGAACAAAGCCATCAGCTGGTCTGGAACTTCTTAGTCACAATAAAAAAATAACTAAATGAATTAATATTTGCCTTTGTGAGACTCTCTGCTGTGTACAAATAGTGCTCTACAGTCTTTCTCTACCAGGTAGGTCCTCACTATGTGTAATTTGGCTTTGACAAAGCTTGGGTGCTGCTTGGCCACCTGATCTATATTGACTCACTCTCTCCCTCTGTTGTAGGAAAGGTCAAACATTAGTGTCCTTGGTCAGGTATTCAGACTGCTGCATCTTTCTTGACTTAATGCTGCAGCGTGACTGATGCCTTTTGCTCTAAGTGCTGGCATTTTTAAGCCAAAACCTGATCAGTACACAGAGAAACAATGTCATCCCATCAGTTTCTCCAAAGAGCAGCATACAGGTTTCTTCCATTCTGCTTTGCTGTTTTAACCACAAAGTATTGAAATTTTTGCTGGAAGCACCAAAGCAGAAACAATTGTTGCTAGAAATACTCAGCCCACATATTTACTGGATTATGAAAGCCCTACTTCTGCTGTAATCCACATAGGACTCACAGGCTCTCTCTTCCTCCTAGTACTGCAATCATCTCATCTTATGTCCTTTTTCAGTCTCTTTTCACCAGATAGGTCTATTTAGCCAAAATCTTGAAATCACTGCCTGCTCCTTGGCACCAAAAGCAACTCCCACACAGAACGCCCCAGAGCTTAACATCAAGAGCATACAGATATAAAAATGTCTTTACATTTCCCTGCTCTAAACAATACCACCGTGGTCTGACACAAGAACAAGGGTTTCCATTGTCCTCTGTGAAGAACATTTAATGCTATTCCTTCTTCCTCCAAATGAGAAATCATGTGTTACTTGAAGTCTGACTGGTCATGCCCTAAAGCAAACACATCTTCCTCGGTTAATGCGCCTGTACCCGCCAAGAAAGCCTGGCTCCTTTCACTGGCACTCCTTGACTTCCAAGTGTCCTGAATGAATCATCTTTCTTATTACACATTGTATGGTTCTGCAGCTCCTTCACCTTTAGCTGTCAGTTCAGACATAAGGTTAGCTCCACACAAAATGACCAAAACTCCTGTGTCCATCAAGTTCACTGACAGACTTTAAAAACTCACATATCTGGGTCCTTTTCTCAGTTACCAATTAACTTTCATATTTACAGGTTTGCCTTATCCAAACCAGATAACAAACCCACTCACCCCCTTCTGCACCCCCCCCTTGCCCCCCCCCCCCCCCCCCAAAATCACTGTCAATAGTGTAACATATGATTACAAGTCTGTAAGTTTCCACAGTTCAGTGTACACAGTGTCTTTGTTCAAAGCCTGGGATGCTGTGGCACAGGAAGGGAATTAACACCTCTTTTCCCAGGACAGAGCAGTTGCTTCAGGCTACACTAAACACAGTTGAGTAGTGTAGCTTGTAATGAGTAAATAACCTCAGTGCTGCCAGTCCTATAACTTTCCCGTATAGAAACATCCAGGAAAACTATTGTTTATCTCCTACGTATCTCCAAGATGGTATTTGTATCACAGTTGTGCCAGGATATCCCAGTTATACCCTAATGAGTCCTGTTGCTCCGCAGACTTTTTTACAGTTACATGAAGGGTAGTTGGATTTAGAGTCTTAATAGATACTAAGAACTGACTGCATAAAGGAAGCACGAAGCAGAGAGAAGGACTCTGGGACCCAGAGCTGGGACAGCTATAGCTGGTTTGCTGCACATGGCATATGATTTTACATAGGCATCCTTACAGCTAAAGTTTCTGGAGCTAGATATTGTGCGTGCAGCATTCTTGAAAAATCAGATCTGTATAACAACAAGGATAAAAATTTAGTCTATATCTCCCTGTCAGTGGGTCTTGAGCTCCATCATGCCTAATGCATCTCTGAAATCAAAAATTCTGAGTCCAAGACATGTAAATACGTCAGAAAACTTTTCAATGAGATCACCAGAGTTCAATCAAATCAGCTAAAATTCCCACACAGGTTCTGGCCAGAATGATGCCCACCTTGCCCTGGCTATATTTGTTTTCCTGTACTTTTGTGATGTAGGGGAAAGGGAACAAGATGTGTGCTATGGCCTCCTTTCCAGGTTTCTTTCAGTCAGAGGGAATACCACTGTACCCAGCAGAAACAGGACCACATGCCTGGAGAGACAGCAGCCTGAAGCACAGCCCACCTTCTGTCTGTGCCCACACCTGTGGTGAGCTAATCCAGAGCCCACCCAGAAGTCTTCTTGGTGAAATCACTTTAACCCCAAATCCTGCCTGTCCCTTTCTGAGCCAAGCATAAATACCGGCTCCAAACAGGGCTTGTTCCTCCCATGAAACCAAGCAAACAGCTTTAGCAAACAGGTCCATCTGGAACTGAGAACGCTGAAACATTGTTTTTGTACTTTCTTGATCTCCAGAGTATCTGGGACTTCTGATGCACCAAGAAATAAACTGGGTGTTTTAAGCAGCCTTTTAACCCACTGGCTAGATGGGGTGGGGAGGGGGAAAGGGGGTCAAAATGGAAGCAGCCAAATGACAAAATCTGTGAGCTCTAACCTTCTGTCTGAAGATGAAAGCTGAGTTGGATGATTTTTCTATAGATGTCAGTAAGGCAGCTTTTAAGGCTACTCTGCTTGAACTCCTGGTTGCACTTCAGTATTGTAAACAACTGCCAGAGGGAGATTTAAGTGAGTGGAAGTCCAAAAAAGTAAGAAGCGTTTTCAGCAGTGGAGAATATTGATCGTAGTGAGAAACCATTTATGCCCTGAAGGGCCATCAGCTGTCACTATTCCCCTGGCTCCAGAACCATATTTAGGTGTCTGAGTTAATTAACATATTCATTAATAGGTGGGTGGAGCTGTGTCAGTCGCAACAGATAAGGAACACTGACATCAAAATAGACTAATTAACATAATTTGAACCTGTCTAAACTCACGATTGATAGCAAACACAGAAACTGCAGCATCAGAGCAGACAACTGGCATAAAATCTATTCCATTTGATTCTGTGCTTCCAATGACTGGCCAGAAACAAGCAAGTAATATTACCTGACATGGTCAGTTAATGAATAATTGGCACATAGGAACAGCAGATAATTGATGAAAGGCTTATTCCATTTTGAACTCACAGTCCCCTGAAACAGTTTAAATCTTATCTAAGGCAGTTCTGGATGATCTTTATATGCTCAGAAGCATCTGTGGATAGCTCATGGCAATGCCTTCCACAGGCTTAATATATATTATATAATACTGCGTCACTTGAATCAACTTCAGGTTTCCCGCATTCAATCTTTCCCTCATGTGATTAGAAAAACATGAATAGTTCCAATTCACAATTTTATACCATTCGTTAATTCATCATCAAAAAGCTGAAATTCAGTTATAGACAGGGCCTAAATTCAGAGAGATTTCAAGTACTCAGCTCAGAGATACATCCACCTCTGTCCTGCTGCTGAGCTCCCAATTGACTGATAATGCCCCGAGGAACAGCAGGTCTTACTAGATCATTTTGTTACAGCATGTTACAGCATAACAAATAACAATACTGCATAATTTGATCTTGGAAGTCCAGTGTAAGGATAAGCCCTTAAAAAAAAAAAAAAATTAAATACTTTTGTCCAAAACTAGCAATTTAAAAAGCAAGCATCAGATATTGTAAGGGAGCAGTGCAAAGGAAAAGAGAGAGAAAATGGGTCTAAAGTGAGATCCTAGCAAACGGGAATGAAATCTCACTTGCTGGCATGCACTTCAGTAAACAGGTTGCATACTATACTCTGCTTTCCCACCACTCTCCAATTCAAACGCAGCTCACATACGGAGTGTGAATGTTCTTGTTCAAATCCCGTAAGGTTTTTATTTCCTTTGCTTATTGACAAAACAGTAAAAACACTATGTTGAACAATTTTGCTACAAGACAACAGCAGTTTGTCAGAACGACCGAATAAGGCATCCCTCAATGGAAAAAAACACAATGTTATTAGGGAGCGAAATGTAACAGAGAGAGTTCATTATATGGATATGGAGAGATTTCATTATTTTCTTTTAAAAGGTAGCATTTATACAAGTTATACAGTATTACAGGCATACAAAAATTACTTGAAAAGGAAGCAGAGAATGATGTTGAGAGGTTAAGTGGGGTGTTCCCCTTTATCTCCTCAGACAATACAAAGCAAGCTGATACTCAAGGAAACTGAAAGGCAGTGAATTTACCAACAACAAAAGGAATTTTTTTTTATTCAGTGCATGATAAATAAGCTAGGAAACCTGCAGTCTGGAGACATTATTAAAGCCAAGAGCTTATCAAGACTCAAAATGAGATTTTTGTATATGCACACAATAGGAAACTGGCAGTAGCTCAGAGAGGTAGGTTCTTTCAAAAATTTCTGACAAGATCTAGAAGCTAAAGTTCCACCTTCAAAACTGATTTAAGCACACAGCAATTGCACCCGCATGAATGAACCCTGCTTTTGTAATTATCTTCAACATTCAAGGTTGCACTAGTGCTAAGAGCCTCTTAACTCAAACTCACCCTACTCTTGATCTGGCCTCTCTAAGTGGCAAACCAGGCTTGCATTCATTTGTCTGCTCCTGGTTTCCCATGAAACTATAATTTGTGGTGACTACACACACCTGTTGCAACCTCAGGGGGCACAACTGAGGTGGTTATTCACTGGTAAATTCTCCTCCAAGATAAAAGTCCTAGACTCCTATAGAGGCCAGAAAAAAACCTGTGGTTTAAGGCAGAACTTGGCCCCCCACATACACTGGAAGTAGGCTCTGCCTGTATGAAGGGCTTTAAAAGCCATTCTGGATCCCTGCTTTCATTTTTAAACGACTTTGACAGAGAAGGGCAAAATATTACAATGCACAAAATTACCATAAAGTGGGGTGAAACATGAATTAGGTGCAAAATTCAGCAAATAACAAATTTAGCCAATGAGTGTAGCTTGGATTATTGCAAACTGTATGTAAATGTATGCTGAGCTCATCAGGCAGTTTCATCTAGCTATGGGTATCCTATTTCAGTAAACTATTCACAAAACTGTTACTTATACTTACCCCACTTATAAAATACCCAAGCACTTAGGACAATTCATTTCTCTGCCTAAGAACAGGAGACTCCTTATTTGGGAGCATCCCTTTGCTACTAACCTACCATCTGTTGCCACTGTGCTGGGTACCCTCAAACTCCCCTCTTTACTTTGTGCAAATACACATTCACTAGCAGAGGAGAGCCCTAACCATCAACTTGCTTTAGTCTCTCACCAGTTCACTTTTCTGCCTCTGCTCTAAGTAACAGAATCCAAAGCTCTAGTAAAGCCTCTTGTTTTAGCTACTTGTAAACATTTAACTGTTTCTTGGGCTAAAGGGCACACAGAAAATGACAGCTGAGCCAGTGGCCCAAGGATGTGTGTTTAACGTTCTGTTCTTGTTCCACTAAAGTTTGTTTATGTAAATTTGAAAAAGATAATGTACCATTTCATCTAGCAATGCCTAATAGCATGGTAGAATTGGTAAAAAGCTAAGAATGCAAAGCCTTTTACAGAATGGAAGAAAATCTGAAATTCAGTCTGTGATGAGATCCTGACTTGGACAAAGCTTTGAGGTCGACGTGCCTATGTTTTCTTCTGCAGCAAGATCCCTAACAAAACCAAAAAGAATTTCAACTGAAAAAAAAAAAAGTGTACTTTTTGAGATTACAAACTACAAAAGTTTTTTAAACAGCAAAACCTCACAGCCACTTACTTATCTCCCTATAGCCAGTCCACTGTGCACATACAGGCAGGTCCTTGGTTACACTTAATGCTGGGACTTACACTTTTCCAGGCCTAGGATTTCATAATGGGAGCTCAGTGTGAGGTATCCCTAGAGAATACTGTTAAGTTCACTTCTTGCCTGAATCTGTATCATGTAGTTAGGGTCAAACAAAACGTGTATCTGCTGTTGCTGCAGGAATGGATGTGTGTTCCCTTGCAATTGGTCATAAAACAACTTATTTTCCTATTACAGAGCCTCCTACCCAGAAATAGGAAGTGGTTTCTTGCTGTAACCACTGATTCCCTCTAAAACATCAACTGAATCAAAAGGGAAGTGTTTAAGGATAGTAATAAGCAAGCCTCTCTCCTTCATCTTTTTTTTTAGCAACTGTACCATAATTTTCATCTAAGGAGAGGAAATTACCTTTATTCCTCCATACTCATTACAGTATGACCATATGTGAAGTGTATCATTGATTCTTCCATCATACAGTTTACAGAGATAAAAAGAAAACTCATTTTCACAAAAAGACAGAAATAGCAGTAAGATGACAGAGATGCTCCTCTAAGAGCATTAGTTTGAGATCACCTTCTTACCACTAAAAAGGGAGTTATCACTGAATTTACAGAAAGAATTAGTCCACACAGCTAATGTGCTATCAGTTTCCATCTGAGCACCATAAACACTAACTTTTTTATGTAGACAACCCCAATGCAAAGAAAATTTTCTGATCATCTCTTGAACAACTAGAATAATGGAGTTTATTTACCCAACTAAGAAGCCACTGGTTCTGCTGAAGTCAAAGCTGAGACCTATCTCTTTGTGCTGAGACGGCTGGGGGCCTTTTCTCTGTGTGACTCTAGAAAACAGATTAATACTACTTACTCATATTCCAGTGCTTCTAATGGGTTTGATCAACTGATGTTTATGCATTGTTTCAAGGATGTAAATATTCTTATGAAAGTTTATATCCGTATCTGCTGGTAGACTATTTTCAGCACTGAGATCACTTCAAAATAGCTATATGATATTCAATGCAACAAGGCTAGGGAAAAGTCAGTGTGATTATCTGCCGAGTGTACACATACAGACAGTAAGTGGTTTAGACGTATGTACTTATGAGATAGATCCTGTTTGCTGCTAAGAATTATAACAACGTTTTGGCAAAATATGGAGATTTGCCAGAAAGGATAGCAGCAATACTGTATCGTTTGGCATTTTTATAATTTGCCTCCCACCCCCAAAACATGCTTGCCTTGACTGAATAACCTCTAATCTGCATTTATATTGTTGTATCTTTATCTATTATGCATTACATGCACACGAAGCCAAGTCTCTGATCACACAGAGATGCTATTTAGAGTACACAAAACTTCCCTGGAGGGTTTCCATTTAGAGACGGAAGCAGATTATCATAAGTCTCATACAATGGTAAAAATACAAAAGGCTCAGCTATTTCCACTGCAGAGTATCAATGTCATTCATGTGTCCATATTTTAATAAATTCAAGTACAGCAGCAGTCCTCCATGATGAACTGGGAACAGGTTTCCAAGAACATCAGGTAGGAAATAGCTTTTGTTCTCTGTCCTGCTGTTGTCCAATTTAAACTTCAGTAAAGAACTTCAGAGCAAAATTTACCAGTCTGTTATTCAACTCACCTGCAGCACTACAATTAGTGACTTCAGAAGGTTACATGCTCCCTTTCATTTTCAGCATGCTTGGTCTGCACAGAGGGATTAAAAAAGGGCAATGTAATCAAACAATACCATAATAATTGTACAGAGGAGAACAAAGGGGAGAAACGCTGCTAAAGGAAAAAAATGTAAAAAATCATTTTTTCCATGTAAACTCATGCTGCTTACCAATCTCCCTCAGAACAGAACAGCAAATCATAACTAAACACAGGTAACAGAATCATGCTGAAGCACTTAGGTTTTGGCAAGGGATGGGCAGCAGAAAGGAAATGTGTGTGGGTGAGAGTTTCTGAACACTGCTGGGTCTTATCTTTTGACACTTAATGTTGGGTCAATGTTGTGGGAACACACTTGGACGTTGGGTTCTCCCTATGGACTAGATGGGAATCACTCCAAGGGGAGTTTGTTCCAGTAAGGACAACACTTAGATTAAGTATATCTGTACATAGCCAGCTGGAAGCCCAACTCTTGAGACTGCAGGGTTGAAATTAGTGCCTCTGGGACTCCATTAGTACCCCTGAAATGACACCAAAGATATTTCTTTGAGAAAAAAAAAAAAAAGAGTTAACTAGTTTGCCTTAATGCCTTACAGGATATACCACACTAGCCTTCTCTTTTGCATTTTCATTGGGTGCTGCTTGCTTTTCTTCAAGGAGGTTGCATCCACTTAGACATGAAGCGTCAAACGGATCCTCTCCTATCACAGATTCATAAGATGATGGGTAAATAAGCATACTTTATTGACCTCTGTCGGTCAGACTCTTACCAAAAGAGGTTAGCATGCCTCATTCAGGTGCTGACATTAGTCCAGCTGGCAGGGATAAAATCTCTGCCTCACAATAATTTCCAAGTCGTGACCATCTTTGCTAGCAGTTCTACTGGAGGTCAAAGGCTGATGACACCAGACTAGGAGTGTTCAGATAGCACAAAGGTGGCCCAATATAATTTTGCAGATAGGATGAGCTAAAGTAAACAAATGACTGAACGGTCTTCTCACCCGTCTAGTTGATTCCTTCCCAGTTAAAGCAAAGCACTTATGTCCACAAAAAGGACCAGGAGAACCAAAGCATTCCATTAAAGGTTGTGTGCCCATATATTTATGAAAGAGCAAATGACTTGTGTTTTTACTCAACACTGGCATAAGGAGAGAGAAACTAGAAGCCTTATTTCTCCCAGCCCTGTTGAAATGTCTTGTACTTTACTGAGCTAATGGATATAAGCAAGGAAGAGAAGAGAGGTCTGTACAAAAGGAGTTTTTCACTTCTGCTGCATAACCAGCCTTGTCCCAACAAGGTCCAAATCCTCAAAGTCAGAAGAGCACATTTAGTCATCTCAGTTTGTGTGGACAGTGCAGCCATAATAATTGGTCTGTACATGAACATGTGCCAAAGGATAGGGGGGTATGTTCTTACATATAGACAAATAGGAAAAGGAAAAAAAAGGTATTTTGGGAGGTGACAGAGCAGTGCTACGTGCTGCAGTCACATATCCTAAGACTGGCCATCAGCAACACAGAAAATTAGATTTGTTGTAATGTAGAGTGACACTGGCTCCTAGTGCTTTGCAAAAAAAAAAGGCTTGTGATTCTCTTCAGCATAATGGCCATGGCTTTCACCTTCTGTAATAAAATAGGGACTACTTCTTTCCCTCAAGGCCCAAAATTTAATTGATGCTTAGCTTCTGACTGCCAGGTACTCCTTGCAATATCATCCACATCAAAGTCCACTTGCCTTTGCTTCTCTCCCATCACCCTACCTTCCATCAGGAGGAGATGACACCTTACGACACTCACTAGGGCTGCACTCCTGTGGTATGCTGGAAAGGCAGTCTTTGCTGCTCACACATTTCACGGTTTCTCCGCAGCCTGGAAAGAAAGGCAGGGCAGGATGCTCTGACCTATGAAGAGCATCCCCTCCATTTGGTCCTTGTCTGCGTCTATTCCCAAAGTGACTGAGAAGGATATCTGGGTCTTGGATCCGTATCCCTGACTGCAGAGAGCCACAGGTGATGAGAAGCTTGTTGTCTGCAGCCCTGCCAAAGGAGGTATACAGCTGCAGGAAATACTGATGTGCCTTTTGAAATGGCCCAGTGCAGGTTACGTTCTGAGACTTTCTTTAATGTACATAGCTTTTGATATTTTTAGAAGTTTAAACTAGCATCATACAGCAGCTGGCATGAACCCAGCCTCTTCTAGTTTTGCTGGTATCTGCTCATATTTCTACTAAGAGATTTTCCCAGTACCAGAGCCACAAAGCAGGACACAGTCATTGCACATACATGAAGTCTTAATCCCCACTAGGCCCTGGCTGCACCTCTCTGTGCTGATACCTTGCACACTATCACATGTTGCTAGAACGTCAGCTTGGTGGTGTGGCTTGGAGATGCTGGGCCTGATCAGATACTTTTGGAGGCGTTTTTTAATGGGGAAGTAGAACATTAGTGTAAGGTGAAAACTGTGCTGGTACAGCAGCACCAGAAAACTGTGCTTTGGAAGGGCTCCTTTCCATCTCTAGAGACTTTCTAGGCTATCATAGGCACTGGTATGAGGAGGTGGCCAAAGTGAGAGGCTGCCAATACCCTGTCTCTCTGCTAAAGAACAAGTGGCAGGACAGTTTATCATAAAACCTACAAACAATGTCTCCATTTTCTTCGCCCCATTTTCCTTCATTCTCCTCCTCTTCCCTGTTAAAAGGAGGGTTTCCCAGCATTTCAGACATACAAATCACAAAAGATTACTCATGAATCACATGATTCCTCTTAATTCCTGGAAACTAGGTATAGTTGGGAAGAAAATCCTGACATTTAGACTTCAGATGTCATATCTTAAACATACCAAAAATTTTTCTCTTCTTGTTTAAAAAAACAAGAGACAGAACAAATGTTAGATAACCAGTTCTCTGCTGCACAGCTGTACAAAAGGGGGCTAATATGTTACTGGCTTAGAATAGTCAGTATGATATGGTGGAAAAGGAAACACCTGGTACCTAATGAGATGTTAAAAGCTTGTATTTGCAATGAAAGTACACAAATGTAAGAGGAAAATGGACTCATGCAGCCTAAAGCCAGGAAAATCCAGCGAGTGGGGATTGATCTCTGGGCCTTCAACATCAATAGGACTGTTCATGCATTTAAATATTCCACGTGTATTTTAGCACCTGGCTGAATTAAAGCCTCAGATAGCAAATCAGGAGATGGCTGCTTGTTTTCAGCCTGCAGAAAAGCCAACCCTTTTTGAGAACTGCACTGATTACCCTAGTTTATAATCTCCTTAATATCACAAGTTCCACAAAGATACATTTTGTTCCCTAGAGCTCCTCAGAAATCAGCTAAACATATGGACTGCTTGCTTACACCTACTACAGAAGGCTGAGTATTGAGGATTTATATATTTTAGTCTATGTGGTGTAAATATGTATAAATTTATATTGTGTTAATTTATGGCATACACTACAGAAGGTTTTGCGTGAGCTACATTGCATTCCTTCCCACGTTTCTGCTGAAATATTCATCTTCGGGTCTTTTTCTCCATGTTTTCCTTAGTCTCGCCACAGATGTTTGGGCAGCTTGTGTTAGAAGGGAGTGTGCCTTAGAAGTACATTTAGGAATTTAGGTGATGAGAATATCAAACTCAAGTGTGTGGCTACAGCCTGATGGGGTTAACAGGCCTGGTGAACACTCACCAGTGTCTCGGACCTGCCTTCTGATACCCAGGCAAGCATTGCAACACAGCTTGTGAATTAGCACCACCAAGGCAGACACCCAGCGCACAGAGAACTTCTGTCTCCAGGACTGCCAAACAAGTGCCTGACAAACATTGCGTTCACACACAAAACACGGATACATAAAGCTGCCGTGCCAAAGGAAGGACTGATTCGCGCAAGAACAGGCACCTGTGTATCAACAAACTGCACTCTGCATCAGCACCAGCAGTTCTTCCCATCTGCCTGCATGCAGCTCTCCAGAATGAAAATGTATTCATGTGTCCCAAACACTCTGAAATCGATAGGACTCTTGCTGTTGGATCAACAAGAGCAAGGTCAAGCCATTGGGCCGAAACACAGCCCTTATCTCCCCCGAGCCCTTATCACCATTCTATCAAGACAGTTTTTGTGTACAAGGACTGGCGGTAACCCAGAAGTCCCAGTGCCAAGTTGTGGCAGCCTGCTGCCTGTCCTAATATCCAGCAAGAGATATGAATTCATACAGAAAACCTAATTAAAGCATGACCTAATCAACAAAAGTGGGGCCCAACACACTGTTTATTTGCTTAACATTCCAGTTGTACATCAACACGTTGCATTTCACTAAGTTACTCGAATATGAAAATGCACAACTACATAAATAGTACCAGAGGGAGTTACCTGAATAAATAAATCATATACAGCCAAATAAATCTTTCAGCTCTTACAGAGCCCCAAATGCAACACTTACTACTAACTGACAGAGGAATGAGTAAGAGGATGTATCTGCAAATATTTTCTCAGACACAGTTGTGAACTACTTTGAATTTTGACCCTTTTCCCCATTCACTGTCCAAAAGCATTTCTATGTTCTGTGTTTATGGCAACATACTGCAAGATCTGGGTCCGAAGTCCAACACTGCTTCAGATTCTCTGGCTAATTCTGGGGAAGTTACTTTCTCCTTTGAGGTCCTCTGGGAAAGACACAGGTACACACATTTTTCTCCAGTCCTCTTTGATGTTCTTGTCTATCTAGGATCAGGGACGGATTTAGAAGGTATTCTGATGCTAAAGCTGCAACCAGTGCTCTTGCCAATCCCATCAGTTACTTCATTTTGCCCTTGAGAACAATAGCAAATATATCCTATCTCCAAGTGTCTGCAGATCCTCACCAGATCTGGCCCTGTGCTCTGGGATGATGAGTGCCCACCAACATGTACATTACCTAACACAGGGCTGCTGGTGTGTTCACAGGGCGATGTTAGAAGAATAAAAGATACAGTGGTAACGATTTCAGTAGAGTTTAATCTAATTTTTCAGGATAGCTTTTCCATTACTACTACTACAGTTACACCACACAAGAGCAGATGCACCAAAAAATGCTGAAAAAGCATTTTTGCACAGAGTGCGTGAATAATTCTAATTTAGCAAGCAAAATTAACAGCAATTCAATGAGGGTACAGATTACATTACCCTGTTATGTTGTTGTATGAAGGTTTAACTAGGCCATACATTTTGCTGGTTTTATTTTATAAACAGGCCAAGTAAAACCTCACATGTAAAATAATCCACAACGAAAACCAAAACCCTCAAACTACTGCCACTCTTCTACCTCACCCTTTTTTGCCCAACTCTTTCCCAGCCTATTGCCCTGGCCCTTCTTGTCTCTCATGCTGAAAGAATCTCACAGTGGAGCCTAACGTTGCTGAATTCAGGGAACAGTAATCAGGGCTGAGCATGGAAATAAGTGCTTCCTGGTCCCACTACATGCTCCTGCCTACCTGAGTCTAGCTCTCTCCAACACCACAGAGCTACAGAGCATTGGGAAGATGCTATTTGGCCCTCTTTTCCTAGAGCAACAGAGCCACATTCTTAGCTAGGGTCCTGAAAGAGTCCTCAAAGATGAAATAGACAGTAATACAGTTTGGAGTTCTCATGTGGCTGATTTTCCGATTCTTCTGCTTTCCTCACCCTTTCTTCATTCTCCTAGGATTTAAATAATGGCTGAAAGATTAAAAACAACAGAAGTTAATAATCATCCTATCATGAACTAGAAAAAACAGAACACACTCAATGAGTGTTGACGGCTTGAATACCTCAGTAGGCTGAAATAAATTCAGAGAGCATTTCAGTGAATTTAGGTAAATGGGGAAAATTGTTAAGAAAAAAACCCCAAAACAATAAAATTCCAAAAAGCAAAATCTGATCTTGGATAATTAACAGCAGAAAGAGGGCTAAATTGAAATAAATTATTCAGTGCAAGTACTTCAGACAGCTCTTAAGAATAACACATGGATTCATGGCACTCTTTAGGGGACTTTGTGCCTATAAACTAATTAATAGATCTGACTTCTCCATATGTAGTTTTTCCATCTGTAACAGATAAAGTATGGATAGGTTTCTTCATGTAACAGGAAAAATTAAAACTAAAGTTATTTTTGTAAGTTGTAGAATATTCTCTAACTTATTCAGAACGCAAATGTGTGAAATACCATGACAGAATGGAAATTGATTTTGTAAAATGTGAGAGTGAACGACCGCGCTCTGAAACATGTGGTGCAAAGTCAGAGACAGGGCGCTCGGCTTCCTTCCCCTCCAACCACGGCCCAGGCGTGTCGCAACCCAAACGGCGCAGCAAAGGCAGGAGGGCACCTAACAACCCGCTCCTTGCTACAGCCAGTGAGCAAGACAGCCACGTCAGAAGCATTTTCATTCCAAAGCTGAAAGGCTCCAAGTTTTTGCCATCCCAATACATTGTGCAGTGAGGTTTCGCTTAAGCCTTTGCAAGCCCTTGGACCCTTTGGTTTAATCAATGCAGGAGCTGCTCTGGTTACTCCTTGGATCAGCTACCATGCTGTGCATGTAGAAAAATGCTGTACAGCTTCCTAGGGCAAGCAGAGCTGGAATGCACGAGCTTGTCCAGACTTTTCTACTGGATAGAAATCTGTCTGCAGCCATTCCATCCAGCCCAGGATGTGAATATTGATAGAAATTGGCTGAGAAGCAGCTCGCTTCTGTTTTTTGCAGATATCTCACATTTCACAGGATTAACCTTGACACTCGGATTTCAGAGGTAGCTTCCAAAGTTTTAGCCAAACTAACGTACGTCTGTCAGCGTCACCCATTTACATTAACTGAATCCCATCTGTGAGGACGGACAGTCTCTCCCATGCTTTCCTCTCTCTGCCTGGAGGGCTGGCCAGTGTGGGAAGTTGTTATTCACACACATATTAGCATACCTATTTATTTGTAAAGGTTACTTAAAATTCAGTGTATTAGCAGAAAGTGACACAGTCTTACATTTCAATGTTTCGAAAGCAAGAATTGTTGTACAGCCAAGTCACCATCAACATTCATAAAAACCCCAAATCTATTCAGAGGTTCAGAAACATGAGCAGTTGTTTTATCTGACATCTTTTCTCCCAACATGTCTCATGATTCCCATCAACAAGCTGTCCAACAGTGGTGCCATGCCCAGCCACTATCTGTGCCAAGAATTAACACCTCTTAAGTCACCTCCCCTCTTTTTATCCCACATCCATCTCCAGCCCACACCTCCTCAACCAGCAGCCCAAACATCTGGCCACCTTCACTGGAAACTGCCTCTTATCCAGCCTAATTCCCACAGCTTGATGCCCCGCTATGTTCCCACCCTAATCTCTAAATACAACATTTGCTTGAGTGTGTTGACATCAAATCTCATTATTGACTTTAAGGAGAGCATCAAGAAGAGTTTCCTTCACTTCATCTTGTCTTGATGAATACAGACAACAACCCCTGGCATTTACCTTTAATTATCATGAATAATGGTAAACTTTGGGAGAAAACCTGGAGTTTCATCTAATCTGAAGTTAGGCCTAAACCCAAACTGAATACTCCTTAACATTTCTGGAGGCTGTACTCAGATGCGGGGGTTTGACTTCACTTCCCCTGTAAACTGATTCTGCACCCCAGAGTGCTAAGGTATGTTTTTCTTTTTATTCTAGCATTTTTTCCTCAGATTTCACTCCTTACAGAGCACTCTCTGAAGAATTGTCTCATTTGGGTCAATCAGAAATACAAAAAACCAAAGATACACATTTACTTTATTCTCTTTTTTGTCTTGGGGTTTGATTGTGGTCTTCTGTTTAGGTTTTGGGGGTTTTTTTGCAAACCAATGTGTCTTTTTAACAGTTGGCATTCATATGTTCCTACCCTTTCTTCGTAGTTATGTGCATCTTCCCTTTGTCATTCTTAATGTGCTTTTCCCTTTAGCAAGCTAAGAAAAGACTCTTATATGCAAAAGATCCAAATCTGTGCTAGAAAAAGAAGACTATGAGAACATTTCAAAAGGAAAAGCAGACAAGGTAGCAAAAGAGCCTATTGTCTCTACCATCAGTCCCCAACCATTTAACAGGCTGCTCCACATGCAGAATTCTTTCCACATGCATAGTCTTTCACGCTGTGTATCACAAGAATAAATTCATTTGGCAATTAATAAATCCTTCCACTGTTTCATTTACCTTTCTGCTTAAGGAAACAAAAGTTTCCTTAGCAGTCTCTCTGATCTGCATTTAGTACACCAGTTACAGAATAAAATATAAGACTGAACAAAGCTGGTGGTGTGTGACTGCTCCTCCAGATGCCAGCACTCCCATGGCTGAGGTGAGGGCAAATGGGGGCAAACAGCAATCCCATCTTCTCAGCACTCATCCTATGTAGGCTGCTCTTATCATGGAGTCACTGTACATCAGGGTGAAAGCTGCTCAACAAAACCACCAGCTTCTTCCAACACCACGGGGATATCTCATCTCCACTTACAGCTGTACAGTTATTAAACACCTGCTTTGATATTGCACACTTTGTTGTTTGTGAATGTGCAGTCAGTTCGATTGGAATGCACATGAACCCAGCCCAAGACCCTGTTTCCAGCCTCAGCCTCTACTCACTGGTCCTGCTAGGGGAGGAAAAAAAAAGAAAAAAGAAAAAGAAAACTTGCTCTCTCAGGGGACTGGGCTTATTTCCTCTACAGCAGTTTCCCAGAGGTGACTCTTTCACTAACCTGGTTGGCTGACACAAATTGTGCAGGGAACAACAGGACGCTTGTCAGCACTGCTCCAGCATACAAATGAACGTAACAGACAGATAGCAATAAACTCACCTAAAGATAAAATTATGATCTTCAGTCATTGAGAAAGATGATAACTTAACCACAGGATGTATAGCAATTAGCTTCCTCAGCAGCCTACGGAAGCAATATATACAAATTACAACATAATCTTCCGCAATTTGAAACCATTTAGGATCTTTAGCATCATATACTTGGATCAATTTAAATCTTAAAGTTGCTATCATCTTTCCTTCTTCCTCAGAGATAAATATCTCATTTTCTAGTGAAACACAGTAGATGTTGTTTTTATGTGGCCTGACTGTATTCATTTCTTTCTTCAAGTTAGCTGGTTGAACTGTCACGAGCTCCCCAGGACTGTGCTTGCAAAGCACAAGGACTGGCCACGGCAATATCTGTGTTGGATCGCCCCCAGTGGCAAGGAACTGTAAAAGACTTTGGCAAAGAGAGAGAAATGAAAAATTATGATTGAGAAATAGGTCTGCTGGTGTGAGGAAAATAAATAAATAAATAAATAACTCTCTGCATGTGGAAATATTTAAGCTTTCATCCATTTCTAGGAAACTGGAATGGGAGGAGCATGCCTCCTACTCTTAAAGACATCTGCACTATGGGGATAAAGGGAAACTACTGCAGCACAAGCAACGTTTTGGCAAATTAAAGCTTGTCAGAGTCACACTGAGCTTCCCGTTGGTCTGGGTCTACTTATACTTTCATTACAATTCTGTGTTTCTTTCTGCTATTCCCCTCTGGACATATAATACTTAAAAACTAGCACAAGAACTTGATTCTCTGCAATGTACAAGTAGCCAAAGTATTTCTTTCTATGGCCGCCTTCTTCCTCCTGCCTTGTTTTTGACTTACCATCTGGCAAAACTGGAAAAACCCTGGGACATAAAAATTCCCTTAACTGTGAGTAAGCCCTCATTATATGTCTTTCTTTATAAAATGGCCTGCTTGATCAATGCCTGTTAGCATGGAAAGTTTCTCCTCTCCTTTGCTCTCTCTTGAAATTGCTTTGCATTTTAGTGTCTTCTTTGGCAAGGGGGAAAAAGCTGGATGCTGAGTTAAATCATGGCCCCTTTCTGAGATCTCGGGCTTTTGTTATTCATTTCCATGGCACCCGCATTTCACCCTAACTCTTAAGAACTACAGCCTCCAACAGTGGCCTACCACACCACTTAAAGTCTTTGGAGCAAATGACCAGGCCCAAAGTTGCTATTTAAAATACCAGCGATTTCAAAAGCATGTTTAATTCATTGGGCTTTCTCCAGTCCACTCAGCCTTGTTCAGATGAATCCAGTAAGCTATGTTCCTCCATGCTCTCTTGCCTTTTAAGTGACAGAACTTTTAACTTTGCAGACTGAGAACTTACCCCAGGACGAGCCTAAAAATTAAGAATCCTTCCCTATTGAAATCTGAGGCTGATACTTGCATATATGACGATTTTAGAAGGACTGAATCTTTGCCATAGAAAGATGTCTATCTAAAATCTAGGCCAGGAGAATATCACTTTTTTTACAAATCAGTCTTACTTAAGTTTATGGCAACCAGTAACAGACCTGCAAACATTTATGTACTTGGCAATTATGGTCAGCTGTCTGGACACTCAGCCAATGGAATTAAACATTTGAGAGATTGTGATTCTATTATACAATCTGGTTATGAACCTAATTACACCTCTTGTCATTGTTGACAATGTATGATTACAGAGACAAAAATCTTGGTTCTGCTAGTCAAATTCCATTGAGAGGTATAGACAGGGAGAAGGAAGGGAAAGAAAACAGAGGAAATCAAAACAACTTTCTTCTCATTTAAGAAAAGACCAGCTGAGTCCAGGAAAAGAAAAAAAAAGAAAGGGGAAAAAAAAAAAGGAAAAAGAAAATAACACCAAATAAGAATACTTAAGTTCCCTTAAAACGCTGAAGGAGATGATAGATGGATGAAAAGGTATACAAGGCTATTTTCAATTAATCTGTAAATAAACATGCAAAGTTGAAGCTTCCAGAAAACTAGCATAGAAAAAATATTATTAAATAAATTCTTGAACATAACACACAGTTCCAGCTTTGCAAGTAAGGCGGTACATTCCAGTACATCATGCAGATGCCAAGGGTTCTCTCAGACAAAAGCACATCTCTTTAGAGAATCAGAAGTCCTTTTTAGAAGCAACAACTGAATTCACTATCCCTTGTGATCTGCAGTCTCCTAGCTCCACATGTGCAGCAGATAATACAAAGCAAATTGTAAGCCTTCCATATTTTCCATGGTGTTGCTTAGTTTGTATGCTCAACCCTTAATTGCTGATTTTAAACTTCACTGGAATGAAAATTAATTTCCCAAATTAATTTCTCAAATTATTACACTATAAAATCCTGCATGCCCTGAAAGTGATGGCTTTTTTTAATAATGATTTTTTTAAAATCAAACACTATCAAACGTATTTCCAAAACACTAATTTAAGTTTTGATTTTTTTTTCTGACATTAATAAACCCCAAAGTCTAAGGAGTCTGTTTCTGTTTCTTGCAAAACTGAAATTTTAAACAAGTCTAAATTATTTCCAGATCATAAGTTACTGCACTGATAGAAAAATTTCAGGGACCTTACTAAAAAGGAAAACTTTATTATTTCTGTTTGTAGAGGAAATTGAGAGCTAGAAGTAACAAAGAACAAAACAAGTAACTTTTTAACACATACACACAATTCTGAAAAATTTAGGAAAAGCTCATGATTTTTGAGCTGTTGTTCAGCAAACTGCTACAAAATGAAGGACAAAGAAGTAGCTACAGAGAGATTCTTCCATGGTTTCAGAACTAATATTCTATGCTGGCCCCAAAGACCCTGCAGGTCATGCTATGAAGTTTACCTTGCTGCCCTGACTCACATATGTTTATGGCAAAAGGTAAGGACAGTGACAAGGCTTGCTCCTACTGTTACTTTAGTATTGCAGGTTTTATTCATTCTTTATTTATCTAGAAGTGACCTGGACACTCAGCTTGACTTCTATATGCCCCATAAATGAGAGGCACTTAAATTTCTCTTGGTATAATTTTCCTTATCACCAATAATTTCTTCTAGCCCATGGCAGATGGACAGTAGAGGTAGGAAGGAGACCAGATTACTCTGTTCCCAATAATGCTATTTCCTCCGTTTTTTATACTGATACTGCTGCTAACATTTTCTTTCCAAAGCCACAGTAGAAGCTAGTAACTGCGAAGAATAAAATGAAAACTACACTTAGAAATGGTATCCTTCTCTTCCGATCAGCAACCAGTCAGCCCATATAAATTGTACTTGTGCCTTTGAATTTAAAATGTGACTGTACTCAGTCTCCAGAAAGCATAATTGAATTCGGAATTCACAAAGCAAAAGGGGAAAAATGGTATGCTAATGTTACAACCTCTGTCAGTGTTTTAAATCTGGAAACTGCTATTCTTTTAAGCAATAGTAATAGTTATGGAAGCAATACAGGTAGACTGTACTTAAACTAAATTGTGTATGATTCTTATTCTGTTCACTCAGAAATTCAACGTAAATGTTAGAAACTTTATGGAAAACAGGGCAGAAATGTGTTCCAAGTATGCTTACGATGATCAGGTTTTAGAAAAGAGAAGTTGCACGTGCACCTCAGCCGCTTTCACACTCGCAAAACAACAAAGCCTGACTGGTAGTGCTGGGAGCTAACTTCTAATGAGCATTTAAAGTGTGATAGAAGATAAATCAATATTTTTTTCTGTGAATAATCTTATCCTCTGACCATAGAAATGTGAGCTGCCAACAGCTGGGCACACATACAGCCTTGAAAATGCCATTCCCTTTCATGGCTGTAAACCAAAACAATAAATCATTTCAGTAAGATCATTTTCTGTCTTCTGCTTGTTCCTACAAATAAAGAAAGGCATGGGCCTATCCCAAACAAAACAAAACAAAATCATTTGGGGATTTAACAACAATAATTTAATTTGTATTAACCACGGCACAACATAAACATTTTCCTCAAAGCTGAAGCAATAACAGCTTACACATATTTTCCATGTGTGGGGGTTTTTTTGTGTCTGTGAGCTGCTGAGACTGCTTTCATTAAAGCAAATTCAAAAAACCCACTTCCCATATGAATCAGAGTTTCATATTTGAACTGCAGGACTCCTCATTTGATGGTTTACTTGTTGATTGAATATGGATGTTTAACAAAGATGGGCCAGCCAGGATAACAGAGTAAGAGGACAGGGAATACATTACAAAACAGAAGCACGGAAAAGTGAGTGAATTAGCATAGTGCCAGAGCAAAGAGATACAACATGAGAACATGTACTTTTTTGTCCCCTTATTTCCATCAAAATCAATTTGTGACATGCTTCCATGCCCTATGAAGTAAACACAAGCTTTGAGGCAGGACTGTGAGAACAACCTTACTTAGAGCCACTGCAGAAAGTGATAAAAGACAAAGTACACAAGTTTCAGCTGTGGTGGCTAGTCTTGGCACTGTCAGTGTACATCGTTCAAAACTCTGCATTAGTGAAGCCAAGTGTTTACTTAAAACGTCCTTGCAGTTGATACTGTAGCTTTTTTGCCTGTGAACTACATGGTGGGCACACTCTTGGAAAGATGGTAGGGTGGGTGGGAAACTGGGTGGTAAGGCTGGTGCTGCAAAACAAGCCACTTGCCGTAGTTGGGTCACCGGGACCAAGAGAATTCCTCATAAGGTGACACTGACAGACCTATGAGACCCTCAAAAAACACAGCAGGAGGCTGTGTACAGACAGCAGATATGGCACCCAGACCATGGGTTCGGCATCCCTACATATAGAGCTGAAGGGCTGAACGGCAGCTCTAGACTTAATTTCATCCCATCCCAAAGCTATAATGAGCTTCACATGTCAAGACCTCACTTGCAGATGCCCAGTGTTTGCTGGACACCCAGGAGATTAAGGCACTTTTGAAAATATCTCAGTCAGGATCTTTTAGTAGCCAGTCTTTTTTCTTTGCCTTAGGTGTGAGCTTGGTACAATTGCTACCTCCGAATGCTTCTCCCATTGCAATAGAAATCACTCTACTGACTCAATTTAACAGGATTTGAAGTTGCTGCTGTTTTCTGCCAAGAAAGCAGAATCTTTCAGCTTTCTGTGCACGGGAACAGAGATGTTAAAATTAGCCACAAGCAGTATATTGCTCCCTGAATACAAGAGAAAGGTACTGCAATTTGCTGCACAAAGGCAATTAGTTGAAAAATGAATTCAAAAGTAACAGATTTAAAGAAAGCATTCTCTGCTTTGCCAAGACAACTATCATGCATGCAGACATCACACAAATAGCAAAATGTGTACATCCAGGTTTTGTTTGAGAACCCCTGTGAGGTCACAGCAGATAGCACTGTTACTTACTTCAGCATCTTACAACCAGCACTGAGATGCTTTTTAAGCTGTGAGACACAGAGCACACAGAAACCAAGGTCACTTTCTATGTCTCTTATTGTTTCTGCTTGGTGGAGTAGCCATTTCAGCTGTTAGTGCTTCAGTTAATCCCTGTCCCCTTTCTGAGGCCATTGGAGGACCTGAGTAATTTCCACCAGTGCTGCAGGTTATAGCAATCATTGCTAAAGAATGAGGAGGTAGAGAAGAAAACACCCTCAGAGTTCCTGTTCAGCTGGATTCTGTTCAAACTAACTGTGAGACATAGCTGCAAAACCAGACCTTACAATATCCCAACTAGGTTGTTTCTGCTTCCCATTCCTAGGCCAGCAGAGGGGTCTGAATTAAGACATTCACATGTCTTACCATGCTGGGGACTGGGAACAGACTCTGTGAAATTGGAAGTGTGTAGTAAGGACACTGATTCCTATCTCTGTGTGCTGGTTCAACTCGCTAATCTGCAGAAAAATGAGCCCAAATAAAAAGAAGAGGTTGGAAAGGTGTTGAGAGCCAGAGTTCATATGAAAACAGTTTGGTGCAGCCAGGACAGGGGTGGTGGAAAGCAGCAGAGGGAAGGCCAGGAATGGGGACTTCCCATTGTGGATAGCACACTGCTATTGTTAGCGCAGACATTTACAAAACCATAGCACTGGTGTGTGCAAAGTCCTAAGTGTTCTTTCTCTCTCCCTCTAACCAAAACCAGCAGATATTTTTAAAATGTAAAAGTATTTAGAATCATGAGCAGAAGCAGAATTTATCAGGACTGGTAAGCACTTTTTGTCTTCCTTACAGACAAGTAGTTCTGTGAGCAGCAGATTCCACGAGCACCTGCATCTCAGGGCTTCCTTCCACCGTGGGCACTCAGAGGTCTGATAGGATCCAAGTTCTGAGTCCTGCAGCCTGGAAACCTTCTTGCTGCCTTCTCCCTTCTACCTGACCACCTGCTTTTGAGAACTTAAGACACTTACATAAAGCCTAGGCCACTGTCAAATTTGATTGAAACATTCTGTGAGTTCATGAAAGATTGGTTTCACCATGTGGAAGGAGAGATAAACAATTAATACAATCTGTCCTAATGCATAATGACTTTTTTCACTAGGAGGCAGGTCTAACAAAAATATATAAACATGTTCCTGCTCTATTAACAACTACTTACAGGCCAACTTATGCTTCTGGTTATATAGCTGTAAGCACAGAATCACTCTGATTCACCAGTTAACCTCAGCAACAGTGAAAAATAACCTGAAGCACCAAACCAGACTGACATATACACACCACCTAAGCACTGCAATTCTCTGACTAGCAGGCAAGAATGCATGTTTATCACAAACGATGGGGGCAGCACATATTAAATCTTTGAATGAGTCCTCACTTGAGTCTGGCAAATTAAAACATCTGAAATAGCAGGTTAGAACTAGGAGTACAGTATAGCATGTCTTAATTTTCCCTTTTTAGAAGCACACAAAAAATAAGAATATTTATATATATATCCTAGAAAAAGCTGTATTCTGCTGTCTGAGGTACAGCATTTTCACAGGACATTGCCAATCTAACAAACATCACAAAGTGAACAACGCAAAATGAATTTCCTTTGTTACTGACTACTGCTACATTATAGTAAAAGAATTATAAATCTGAGTTCATTTTGTTCAGCCATTGTTTTATGCCTACTTTTGTATTCTATTGGATTAGAACGGATTAATTTGTTTGCGTTCTCTTTCTAGACACTTTTCATGTTCTGGCTCAGTAACAAGGCTCCATTTTAAAAAAAGAACAAAGTCTCAACATCTATAATTTTTTCCTTCATGCTACAGTTGCTTTAAAAAAAATAAAAATCTTAACAAGTTTAATATTTGGACTTACACTAGCTGGCATAGTAAATTTCTCAGTAAATGACAACACTTCTTCAGAAGTTGTCTTCAGCCCATTTTTTAACACTTTATACCACTGCATTGCCACAGGCCCCAGATCATTTATTCTAGCTAGTTAGCTGAATTATTGTTTCTACCTCTGCATTGACTGTTCTGACAGGAAAACCTGTTATTGCCAACAGATAACCAAGATGTGACGATGTTTAAAAAAAAGCTTTATGAGCCCTCTCCTGACACAGCAGACTGCACCCCCACTTGCCCTGAAAGCCACCTTGCTGGTCAGGGCATCACTGATGTCTCCTGTGAAAGCAGGGAAACCAGTACCAGGCATGCAGCTTCTCCTAAGTGTGAACTGGGGGAACTTGTGCTGTCACACCCCAGCAGGTGCTCAGCTGCTGGGGCAAACAGGCACCCTCTCCTGGTCTGACCTAAGGGCTCCTAAGAACACAAACTCCCCCAGGCAGCCTGCTCACCTTCTGTCCTTAATCACGTGGGTTGCTGGCCCTTCATTTCACCAGTTGGAAGCCAGCAGGCAAGTCATGGGAAGCTTCCTCCCCAGCAGGTCCCATCTTGTGTTGTTCCAGTCCTAGCCTGGGCTGTAACAGGAAGAAGGAAATGGCTCAGTCTCTGTACTTAAGGAAAACAGGGGTGGGTTCACCTCCATGCTGTCTCAGGCAAACCATCTATCCTACCTTCCAGCTGCAGACTGAAGATGACTGCTTTTATCTGCTGTTTCCATCATAACACACTTTCAATGGTCACCAACACCTGGTGCAATGGGGCCATGTTATTGTTTGGAGTCTCCCAGTCCTACCCTCATACAGACAACAATAACAACAACTGGAAGAAAAGGCGTTCTTATGCTGGGTCGCTTTAAAACCTGTGCACTGAATGTAAGTGTTCTCCAGTAGATTCAGTGGGATTTCCTGCAGCACATACAGCAGCGCACTTTTACTCACAGTAACTGCCATTTGCACTAGCCTCCTTTCCATGAAGATCAATCTGATTCCTTCCTAATAACAACAGTCATCTTGGATGACAGGTATTAGCCAATGAACTAATTAACCATAATGGTAGAAATTTTGGGAAATAATATTCTAGGAGAGCAACACAAATCAAACTGGACAAGCAGACCCAGAGAAAAGTGAGTGACTTGCCTAGAAATGTGTTTTTACAGTATTTAACAGTAGCAAGTGTTATTCTGAGACAGGGCAAGGAAAGAAAATTGTAAGAATAACACACTAAGTCTAGAAAACACAACCACCATGTCCTGTTACCATTTCTGAAAGTCATTAGCTCCTCTCCCTGTGAAAAGCAACACTGAAAACTCCCCATGCTCTAGCACAGTAATGGCAGCAATTCCTTGGCATCCTGTTCATGGATCACTGTCAACTTTCTGAATGCACTCTGGGCTATCACACTGCCTTGTAACACCAACCTTTTAAGGCAGCATGGCTTTGCAAGCCGCTAGCAATCTGTGAAGCATAGCTGAGAATCACTGCTCTTGATAATTTGACTTCAGCAAATCTTGAGTGGACAGAGCTGCCTACCCCCAAGGTCAAATTTTTCTGCTGGCAACAATTTTGGTATTTGATTTCCAAAGCTGAGGCAAGTGGAATGATGACGAATCCAGTACTTCTTCACTTAGAGGTCATTCACTTAAATATCAAACCACTAACTCCAGCTGTAACTCCTGGGATTTGACTCAGTGGTTCAGTCTGGAGTGCCTTGCAGTAGCAGTGGCAGCCTTGAGGAAAGCAATGAGCCTTATCCTAAGCCTTCTCCTGGAATCAGATTGCAGTAACAAGTAATTCCTGGCACTGTGGTAAACAGTTCTCCCTTGTCCAGGATGTAACACCAGAACAGATGATAATAAATAAGCCACTTCAACAGGGCTGTGAAAAATGATCCATGACATATCTGTAGCATAGCAAATGTCATCTCGGAACGGGCTTGTCTGGATGCCTATAGGAAAGCACCAACTGCCTGGCTCAAATTCGCAGCCTACTCCTGGTACGGCGCTGTGAGCAGATTGGCGACTGACTAATTCCGCACAGCGGTTCCCTACCTACGGAGCACTCTTTCCAGCTATTAGTGTCACAGTGTATCAAACGGGCTGTCACAAACATGTTTATCACCCTTTCCCAAACTCCGGCAGGTATCCAGCAGCAACTATTCAGTACAGATCTATGCACACGGTAGGTGTTAGCTCTCTAGTAGGCTGGACCAGCACATCTCATTCAGGACAGAATTACAGCCCTCATGTATCCTGAGATCACTACAGACGCGTGGGATTAGAAGTGCAGCTTGTTACATTAAAAGTCTCCTTTCATGTTCCCTTTAAGAGCTGTTCACAAAAGCCATCTCCAGCCTGGTGAGACCATGTTTCTTTCTACAGGCAGTGGAGAAGTGACCCCAATGGAGAACAAGGTCATCCAGAACAGAAGCCCAACCTAACTGTCCCAGAGGCCTTCTCTCTATTCACTGCTATAGAGCCTTTGCAAATACTCCCTCATTTTATGCTGCCAGCTCCTAAGACTTTATTATGAATCTCAGAGTATTTGATGTTTCTCTTGAAGGCCCTTTTCCTCAAGTCATTTAGTTTTCCAATAATCATATATTTTACCAAATATATACATACATATATAATTCTTATAAAATACATAGGCCTTGCTGTTGTGGAAAAAACTTGAAAGTGTGAAGTCCAGAGATTAAAAAAAAGTGGAGAAATCAAAAGGCAACATAAAACAAACAAGAAATTACCACAACTTTTTTAAAAGCCAAGCTCATAACATGTCATACCTTTACATTAGCAATACTAACTTTGTTTTACTGCAACAGTCTAAGAAGTAATTTGAAATTTGCAAATGGAATACTCACATTTGCCTTGTGTCTTTTTCCGACGATTTTTTAATAATATGTTTGGTTTTCTCAAATTCCCACATGTATTAGAATTTCATTTTATTTGTCACTTTAAAACAAAATTAGCTTTTGACAGCAGGGAAAACTCTGCCTCCTTTTAATATCTGCACATGTAAGAATTATAATCAGTTTTCCCAAAACATTATGAGCATTGCCAATGACTGACAGTCACAGCTGCTTTAAGTAAAAGGGACTTCCAAAAGGTGTAAAACTCTGTTCATTCTCAACAAGCATCCGGTAAAACAACCATTTCAGAAGCCATTTCCTTATCTTTAAGGTTATGTCTAAAATTCTGGATGTTGTTCAGAGAAAGAAGCAGTCTTAAGTACATGCTGCCTTGTTAGCCAATGATTTACCCAACATTACATTACTTTAGGTCAGTTCCTATTTTCCTTCACCTGGATAATATTAATGGAATTCCTCTTGTATGCTGCTATGATCACTAGATGAAAAGAGGGAAACTGCTCCAACAATTTAGAATCATTCACTTTTGCAAAGGAAGGGATGATTCAATACCTGAAGTTTACCCTAAAACCACTACATTTGAGGTGAAGAGGACTTTATTTTTATTTCACTGTTAAGAGCTCTTTGAACTACCTCAGACTGGATTTTTAAAAGTTAATGCACATAACTAGTTAACTCCAATGTTCTCAGGTAAGAGTGAATTAATGGAATTTATATTTAGTTCTTGGAAGAAATCTCACAAGGGGATCCCCCATACTACAGGCTGGCATTCAGCCAGTAGCAGTAACTTGCACAGCACGGGAACAGGTCTCCAGCTCATGATCTGCAGACAAGGAATTGGCACTTCTGGGAATGCCATATCTTGCCCAGGAAGGCAAGTCCTAGACTCTCTCTGTTACAATCTCCTCTTTGTCTGGTAGAGCTCCAGGTTACATCATCAAGCGTTTTCTGACTTTCTGCATCATCAGAGGAGGGGAGCAAAGGGATAACCAGTACATACAGGAGTTCATTAACTGTTTTCCTGACCCCATGTGCTCTGTATCTTAGATGTTGTACAATAAAGGACCCCTAGGACATGGACCACAGGACACAGAGGACATGAGGATGTAACACAAGTTCTTTCTTCTGCTCTGTATTTTTCACATATAACTTCTGTAGTATTTTGAGAAATAAAAAAAAATTACACATTTTATTTTACATCCTCTGTGGACCACAGTAGTCTGTTCTGCATACCAGTGGTTACTTCTATTAGGAAATTACTCAAGACACATTCAGCCTACATTTTCTTACATTAACCTATTGATCTTTCTCTTAGTCCCAACCTCTGGTTCATACAAATCACAGCCTTCTGGTTTCTGGCATTAAAATCTGAAGATGATTAACAGAGCATTGATGTAATCAACTTTCAGCTATTCAAAATGTATACAGGGACATTTTGTTTTCTGTTACTTTTCTAGACTTATTGTTATGGTGAATAGCATTTATTATTTACCCTCAAAAGGAGGATGAAGAGTCTCCCAAGGGGAAGAAACAACTTCCTAACACAAAAATAAAGCACTAGAGAATACAGGCCTGGCCCATGTATAAACAGACAGACGTAAGGAACAATGGGAAAATGCTTTTTCCCTTGGTAACTAAAGGTCACAAGCAGTGGTGTATACTGCTCCAGTTTTTCCCCCTTTCCAAGGGGAAAAGAGGAAGCTTTTATCTCCAATCAAGTCCCCAAACACATTGTTTGATCTTATTGTACTACCTGAACCCTACAGTAATCTGTGACAGATAACATAGTTTCCTTGCACCTATACACACTTACAGCAGCAAGACCTTGTTAATTGTCATGTAATTAGTTTACCCATATTCTATAACCTGAATTGGTATTCTTCATACCACTGGTTAATATATAAACCTGACACACAAATACACAGAGAAAGATCTGGAGTAACTGGTAAATACTTGGTCTGCTTAGCCACAGTGGGCTTTGGGCTGCCACAGCTGTAGGGCTATCTGCATGCAAGTTAAAGACAACTGAAAGGTTAAAGTGTGTATATATCATGTCAGACAGCCCTGCTATGAAAGAAAATATGGCAGCTCCATGTTTGTGGGAACACAAGTTTCAAGACAAGGCTATAATCCCAGTAGGGAAGTCCTCCAAATTGGCAGAGTCACTTAAGCAGCTGGCTGCAAGGGTGGGATTTGGTTCAAGATTAAGGCACTTAATATGCAATAAGCGTATGAATTCCTACTACCGTCAAAGGAGATCTACTCAATATAGTCAATGAAGTTTATAGGACTATTCTGCTGACAGCGGAGATGTGTCTACTCCAAGGTAAACCAAATCACTTGATTCCATAAACTTACTGATTCCATAATAAGTTGATTTAACTTCCATTGACTACAATGGAAACTGAATGAGAACATGACTTTGGTTCTAGTTGTTTATACATAAGTATCTACAGTTACAATAGTTTTCCAAAAACCTTATCTAGAGGTTTGATCTGGGACAAAATTCTGCTCCAAATGGCAGGAGGAATTCCACATGGAAGATGTGGAAGACTCCACAGAACCAAAGGCTGCATTAGGATTGTGAGACTTAACATTTGGATGCACACATGAACAAAACCTCTGGGATCATTGGTGAACAACTCACTGCAGATGTTGGCTGCACCACTCCAAGAGACATAAACACTGGAAGGTGCTTGCTTCCAGAAGACTCTGGTAAAAAGGCACCCACATGAATGACTTTATTTAAAGCAGGGTTCTGAACATTTCCATGGCTGCCGTGTTTGGCCATGCCAACTTAGACTGGCAGTCTGGTCAAAGATGGACCAAGAGTCCCATGGATGCCTTCAGATGCATGCAGCTGTGGGAATGCAATATTGGGCACTCAGGTCCAGTGAACTGCTGGAGGCACCCTCAGGGACAACACTCCTTTTACCTTCAGTAGAGCAGCACGTGTATAAGCTTGCAATACGTGAACACCAGCTCTGCACCTTGCTCACAGCTGCACCTATACCTCCTGCTCTGTGACAACAACAGTGGTTCTGACCAGAGGTCACAGCTGCTGAATTCACAGTGCTACGCACAGCTGCAGGCCCACTGAAGCACCAGGATCAGTATCTAAAACATCAGGGTAATCCAGGGATAACTAGATCTAGAAACATACAGAAAAAGATCAGAAGACGTATTTGAATTAACTGGTTCCTCCTCTTCCTTTCCTTGCCAATCCCCTTCTTGCACGAGAACATGTCATCAGCCTGATAATTACAACACCCACATACCTATTACCATAAGAAAAAAAGCAAGGTAGATGCCCTTTATGTGCCCTTTCCAAGTCCTCTGCACATTTCATGCTACTCCTCTAGACTTAATGGGCCAGAGTTAAACTGTTTCCTCACCTGACGTGACAGCCCTCCGCAGACAGTGTCTGCAAAAGCCTTTTCCCTGCAACACGGCGGAGCCAGCCTGCAACAGATCTATTCATAGAGCAAGAGAGAAAAACCTTCTCGGGATTGGAGGCTCCTAGGTGAGCAGCTACAGTAACTGATCTAAATGTTTCCCTTGTATTATATGATCAGCGAGAATGTGTGTTTTCATTTGAATTTTCACCCTTTGGTTCTCTGCATCTGGTAAATACTGGCAAAGTAAATGTTAAGATGTCAGCTCTTTCTCCTAAGAACTGATTGACAGTCCCTGAGTGCTCTGGGCTTTTTATAACCAATGTGACTGACAGCTTTTAAGTGGAAGCAGTTCGTGCAAGTTTCAAATGTTAGTTGTCTGCACGAATAACACGGAATATTGGCTTTTCTTGTATCTATCTAATGGCATTTCCTCCTGCGCCAGCAGCCACTCTAAACCCTCGGTTGTTAAAAGAGGGGAAAAAAATAAGTCTGTGTTCCCTGCTCTGCACATTTCCAAAGCTCTGAGTGTAACAAAAGGCAGAATAAACCAATGCCTCTATTTTAAGTTCTTGCATTTCAAAGCAGTGCAGCAAACAACTCATTTCTCTTTATATCAGGCTTAGCTAAAAGATTATGGTGTCTTGTACAGTAATATTTCTATTCCATTTATTTTCAAGTACTCTGCACCAAAAACACTTTCAAGAAATACAACAGTATTATTACTCTGTCAGTGCACCCAATCAGAGCATTAGCACCCATGTTACTGAGTCCAGGATATCTCTTGCCTGCCCCTCTAATAACTAAGGAAAATATATACACTAAATAATAGACATAAAATTTAATGTACATATCAGAAATGCACATGCTATTTCTCAAATAAATGTGCCAAAATTAGCACCTTGTACAATTCTGCATTTGAAGTCCAGGCATAGATAAAAGTCAAAATAGGGCATTTAGTGCATGAAAAATTGTTTGATTAAAGGCACCTAATTTTACTTTGCAACAGGCAAGCAACTTAAGTGCTGTTAATAAGCACATTTCATCTGTGAGACAGCTCGTAAAAATGTTGCTGGCCCTTCTACCCAGCAAAGAGACTGAGTTTTAACAGTGTTCATTTACTGAAAAAGTTTCCCAAAATGAATTTGAAGTAGGAGTTGAAGGACAACCCGGTTTTCAAAGCTACAGAAATATCCATCGTTTCATGTATACTTCTACACTGAAGGACTTTAATTTTGTATTTCTTCTAGACTGTGTAACTCTGGAAATGTTTTCAATGTGAGCACTTCAGTTTGAATCAATCAAAAAACATCTTGTGCTTTCTGAACAAAGTACAAGGATAGAGGCTTCACATACAGGTAGGCCACTCAAGATTAAAAAGCCCATTACCACAGAAAAATCAAAGAGTGAGATCCCTTTGTCCTTAGCCATCATGACGAAGGTCAGGTGAAGGTGCGTTCCCTTGATTCTTCCATTTTCCAACACTCAGCGCTCAGCACCCCATCACCCCTATCCAAAAGTCTACATACTGCCTGACAGCAGGGAAGGCACAGGCTGAGCCACCAGCCAGTAAGACAGAGTCACACCATCCCTAGTGCTCTTCTCCCCTGACTGACACAGCCCTGCAGCTCACGTGGATGATGCAGGGTACATACGAGAGACATCTGCTCTTCAGTTCCCTCACAATTTCTCTTTGCGGAAACGCATCCACCTAGAAATAACCTTGGTGGCTCAGGAAAGTGAAGCTGCAGTCAGTGAAAACAGTAGGACACTATCTAGATTTTGCCATGCCATCATAAAAAGATGACTGTTGGGATACAGAATGGACCTTTCCAAACCTGTGAACAATGTATTCCTCTTAGTGGAAAGCCTTTGGCTGCCTACAAAAGAGAAGCCAGGTGTATACTAAGGGATATTCACCTCACTTTCACAGCTAAGGTGCAAGATTTTTATAGTTACCTTTTCTTTGTTCAGTTACATGACTTCAGTGCTTTTTTTTTAAGGAATCTAACTAGCCATCATTTGTTAACTGTACAACATAATCTACCTCAGTGAGTAATAGAATTTCCTCTTCAGCTTCTCATTTTTCTCAACTTTAATGCAGTTGTGTAAGATTCTCCCCTCTCCAGAGGGCAGATAATAATCAGGTTAGGTTGGTAACTTTATGACACTGACCTTAAAGTTCACTTAATTTTTTCTCCCATCTGCCCCCACGAGCCTTTCTTAAGTCCTTTCCACTACATTTTTTACTGTTGAATATACCTAATAATAGAAAGTGGACAGATTAATAATTTTACCTCAAAATTTATCAGTGTGAAAAATAAACAAATTACTGCTCAGCAAATGTAGAAAGATACTTTAATCTTTAGTATCAACTGTGTTCATTCATTTTCTTTTTATAAAGAAAAAAATTTATGCTGAAAAAGATTAGAAAAGAGACAGAATACTAGTTTTGTTTTCTTTAAAGAAAATAAGTGAAGTCACTTAATCCTCCTAAGATAAAAAATTCTCTAAGTTTTGGAGAGCAGTGCTTTATTTATACTGGTTTTAGGTACCATAAACAGTTAAGAATTTTTGTGTTTCCTCTGAGTAATTGACTTAAACATGTGCAGCAACATCAATTAATCTAAGCAACATTATTTCCTGGTAGTGTTTTCTTTATATCTATGTCTTTCAGGCTGAAAATTACAGCCCAAACAGAGCTAGTGAAAGTTCTACAGAATTACAAGTTATTTTCTCAAATTTCCAAAACCTCCTGCTCCCCACAAACAAGTGGTAGTAAAAGAGGAAGTGTATCTGCACTTGAGTGGTTTACAAAAAAAAACGAAAAAGGAAAAATTTCCCATGGATATAAGCGTTTCAACTTTCTACATCAAGTAATTTGAATTCAGGATACTTTTAAATTCCTTCCTCCTCAAACTGTTCACTTCATCACTAATATGCACCACCTGCATTTTTAGAGGCTGGAAACCCAGGATTAGAGCTGACAGCATGCATTTGCTAAAATAACACATTCATATATTTAACTTGTTATATTACCTAAGATTTAGCTAGCAATGATTTATTCCAGAACATTGCACTTGGCATCTGCTAGACACACTGAATACTGCCAAGGTTAGCTACACGGGAGTTTTCCCTGACTCCAGCCTCCCCTCCAGGAGAATATTATTAAGATGAGGAATCCACACTTTGTATTAGGCATATGATGATTACAACACAATCAGCAAATAAGATGCTCTTCAGGGATTACTTCATTATCCCTCCGGTAAAATAAAGAAGCCCTAGAAAATACATAATGTGAAAAAGAAGAGATAATTCTAGATTTTCACAGAATTCTTCAACTTACCGTAACAAAACTTCAGCTACAGGAAAGTCAGTGAGCTGGTGAGTAGCAGAGTATGAATTCCTGAGCCATGAAATGGGAGAAGATAATGTTTTTCAAGCCCAGCAATGCTGGTTTCTAAAGCTGAGACTTTTACCTTCATATAATGAAGCTGGAAGAACAGGTTCCAGCTACTGCACTCAGTAAGAGGAGAATGTCCAAAGAGATGTGATATAAATAAACATGGAGTGAAGAAATTTGCCCTTGTTTTGTGGTGTGGCCATGCACTGTTGCTCAGGATGGTTCCATACACCCCCAAGTATGTGACTTTGGAGGAATGTAGGTTTATATACCCAGTATCTGTCAGGTACTCTGAGTAGAGCGTGTTATCATTTAGTTTTGTTCTGGTTTTTAATGACGAAATTCACTTCACTCTTCAGACTGGGTTTTGTCTGGTGTAATCTGGTATTGTTCACAGACAGTGACATTTCTGCATGACAGCAGGGTTACGCAAAGGCTCTGTGTCCTTCCTGACTCAGTGAGGAATATGTTGGTAAGGCTGGAATGAGTGGCCTGTTTGGAACTGCTCAGGGACCATGGGATTACACGAAGAATGTCTGTAGTGACTCAGAGATGTTGTGTTTGCAGAGGCAGTTGGGACTAACCTTTCTTTGGTGAATGCCTGGTGATGTGTTTAAGGTGCAGCAGGGATTAGGGAAAATAATCTTAGGTTGACAAGGGATGATCTGGAAAGTTCAGCAACAAATACTGGCAGATTACAACTTTAACTGGAAAGATTTTTTTTCCCAACCAGCTATGTTATGTAAAAGAGAGAGAACATATATATAACTCAAAAAGGTATTAGAAAGCTAGGATTTCAAACCACTGGGTTTTTTTTTAAATGTTCCTGCTTCCCTATTCTCTTCTGTTTTACATATCCCAGATCTGTCATATCTGTAAAAAAGGAAATAAGCGTAAAAAATTCCTATCCTTTGGGAAAAAATTGAGTTAGTGTAATGTAATATTCTCTAGCTAGCCGTCAACAGCCATAACAACTGCTTAGCTGTAACAGCTTCCTGATCCACTTTTCGAGGAACTCATTCTTGAGCTGACATAGCCTAATGATGATACCTATGCTCAGGGCCTCTAGAACCTAGTTTTAAAATGGCAGATAACTTTAGCTCAGTTACATTTTGACAGGACTATGAATTACATACAATTAAACCCCATGAAATGGATGCAGTGATTCTTACAAGCTGTCTCTGTAGAGTTACATTTTCTTTACTATGCATCTTCATTGAAGATCAAGGGGTTTTTTTAAAAAGAATATTCCTGGGGAGCTCTCAATCCCATGGTGATATGAACAAGACTAGGTACACACCTCCAAGTTATAGCTCAAAGAGGCCTGCAAGTCACATAAGTTATCACTGTGCTCAGCTCACATCTTCAAATTTGCATTCAAAACTATAAATGCTAGGAACAACCTTTATTCATTTATTTTTTCTTGTTGCTTGTGCCATGGCAGTGGATCCAAGAACATGGAAAATATATGTTTTGTTAGTAGGATCTTTCTTGCCAGAGGCTAACTTAAATTTCCTAGGAACCCAAGCTGGTCTAGTAGAAGACGACAGAACCAAAAAGCTTCTCCAGATAATGAATGATAGGTGTAAAGAAGGTGGCCTATTTAAGCACAATACCAAAGCAGAGGGATAAGAACGGAACCAGGAGGGAAGGACAGAGTTAACTAAACCCATCTAGGACTGTCAGAAGAGAATCATGTGCTGTTCTGGATTAGTAGAAAGACCCACAGTCTCACTAAGTAAAAGGCTAAGGGAAGTTGGGTCAGAACAAATGTAGTCAATTAGGTAACAGAAAATGGCTCCTTGGCCAGAGTGTGGGCAGGAAGAAACTTTAACTGAAAATGCCTTCTTTGGTTAGACAGACTAACTGATGTTTAGAAACCAAGCTAGGGAAGCACTTTGGTCTCAGTTTAACACTGTCCCTGTGGGTAGCCCCATTTGTGTATTTTGCCTTGAACCTTCCAATATCCCCTTTGCACAATTCATCTGGTCTACAAACTCTTGGACACTGTCCTCTCTTCAACCACAGCTTTCCAGCTCCTTCACAAAGCTCCAGGCCCATATTTCAACCTGCTTGTCATAAGGCCTAACAAGCTCTTTCAATAGCTTCCTAACACTTGAGAGTTACAGAGCTTTTAATGTTTCCTCAGCCTCTTACTTAAAAGAGGCTGGTACTGGAAAACCTAATATATTCAATGTGACAGGGCTGGGTTTACAAATATACTTGTCTGGTTTCTATTGACATTTAAAAACAATGTTACTGACAAAAATGTAATTATTCCTAAATTATGGAAACAAGGAGCCAGGCATACTGAATGAACTTTTTTTGAACCTCTATTCATTTCACTTCAGATTTTGGCAGAGGGTTTTGCTGGTTTCTATTTTATCCTAACCAGTTTATCCATGTTCCAGACTTTATATGTTCTGTGGCTGTAAAGCTTTCCTGTGGAATTTGCCCACTGCCACAGAATTGTGCTAGAGAAATCCTGCTCGGCTCTGAAAAACAGGAGAATTTTCTTGTGCTCACATGTACAGATAAAATTGAGAACATGCTCCAAGCATATGCTGACATAGCTCACTCTCCATCGTGTTTCAGGCTGCCTCAAACTGTAATTCTGAAAGGTGTGAACTACCTCATCTATCTCAGTTGGTGTTGGAAGGATTTCCCTCTTCCAATCTTTAGAATGTGCTGATTTGCACTGTGCCGTGGAAATTCGTCATTTTTGCTACCGAATTCCCTGTTTTACCACAGTCTAATGCTTTGTTTCCTTTCTCCTGACTCTGCTAAAACCCACCTACACAACTGCCTCTTCCTTTCGAATCGCGGTGGGCACAGTTTGAAACACAGGGAACTCCATTTAAATGCCCTTTATAGATAAAACTTTTACTGCTGGCATAATTGGACACTGGCACAGGTTGCCCAGAGAGGGTGTGGAGTCTCCATCTTTGAAGATACACAGAACGTGACTGGACAAGGTACCTGAGCACCGGGTGTGGACTATTTCCAGTGGTCTCTTTTCACCTGACCTACTTTGCAACTGGATGAATTTCTCCATGGAGGAATATGTTTGCTGTATTTTAGCATTTGTTCTGCCTGCACTGTTCCACAGTCCTCTCCAGGAACCTCCCAGGGACCTAAGGAGCCTATACAGGTCAAGTCCACAGGTGTCAGCTTACCAATCCATACACTGCCCTACTGCAGCTGGAAAATGATACATCAGCAAAGCCCTAGAAAGAAATTTTCCTGTCTATATGGAAGGGTGCTAAGGGTTCATCAGAATCACCTGGGTAGGAAGCAGAGAGCTGCCTTGATGAATACCTGCCGTCTCTCCAGCTGAATGAATTCACAGAGAGCAAAAAAAAGCTAAAGGAACAAAGATGAGGTTTGATGCAGAAAGATTGGAGGAGACTCACAGATGTAGAAGAGGTTATGTTTTGGCAAGGAATCTATGAGTCAACGAGTTGTGTTCTTACCATGACCTCCACAAACAGCTGTGTTGACTGGATTAATTTCTGGTAGTCCCTACCTCCCAGTGCAGCAAAGCAATGCTGAGACTTGTGTAAAATAACAGAAGGCACTTCACTGCCCACTTTCAAGTGCACAATGCCCACTCTCAATCCATTTATGCCACCACTATTATGTTTTGCCTCAAACTAAGGTGGGATTTTGGTTGGACAGATTTAGCCATCTCAAGTCTAAGTACTTAGTATCAGCTACTCACCCAGGCTCCCCTTAGAACAAATCAAAACAAGCAGATATCTCAGAAAACCAAGATTTCCCTTCCCAGAGTGACTATCTGAGACAGGTGAAAGAAACAGAGGTTCAGAGAAGGTTGCTGTGCATCTAGGTTTCCTTTAACATCAGTGGACAACAACTTTTAGGTACCAAAAACTGGTTTATGAGCTCTTATGATAGGCAGTCACCTTGTCATTGTCACAACACTACAAACAAGTAGTTTCCAAGTTTAGTTAACTACCACAAGAAATATTTTTAAGCTACCCCACAACACTGGTCATCTGAAGTGGAACAACGCACACTGAAAAGCCTATCAGCAATTAAATATCTTAGTCCATCTACGAGGAGCCCAAACAAATGGTCTTGTATCTCCTGTTGGCTGTAGCTGGTAAAATGAGAGTAGAGGCTCGTCACCACATTTTCTGTCATTGTCTAAGAACAAGCACGTAGGGATCTGAAAATACTTCAGAGTCACCATCAGGAGCTTCACAATGGACCAAAGAAAATTCAATTTATACTTAATTAACAACTGGAAATGAACCGGGGGTGGGAGTGGTGAAAATCAATCTTCAAAACCATTAAGAAATGAAAGCTACCTGTGAGATACCGTGACAGCAAAAGCTCCAAAATTGAATGAAGCATGAAAATTGCTTGGAAGAGTAGGACACAGGTGGGAGTCAGAAATCTTTTTGCCTAATTTTGTCTCTGATGCACTGAAATGACTTTGGCAGATCTTTTATACCCTTTGTGCCTCTGTATCCACATCTGTAATTCAGATCACAGCTAACCTGGTAACATTTACCCCACGAGGATACAGAAAGGCTTGAAAGTTGAGATCCACGATGTGGCTTAGGAAACACAATTATTAAAAACGTGAACACTTGGGAGATGATCAATAACAGCTCTGAACAGTATTTTAAAATCAGGAAAGGCTCAAACAGCTGGAATTGAAGAAGTGTATCCCCACCTTAATTGCTTCATGGAGACTGGGACCTCTGTTCACTTCCAGAAGCGCACACACTGACTGCTGGTAATATTGTGTGTTTAATCAATGCCTAAGCACAAACCAAACAACAACAAAAGCAAACTGTTCAGACCTCACACAGCTGTGACTTCTTGCACCTAAACCACAAAGGTCCAATAATCTCTTTCTTTGGTGGGAACAAGTGTCCTGAAGGTAACTAATCCATAGCACAATGAACTGCAAGAGTACCAAACCACTCATGAACACTCAGATGATGGCACAGGTAGGAATTCAGCCTTACAGCATGCAGCCTCATTGAGAGATGATGCACCGTGAGCAAGCCACTCGCGAAAGGTGATCTGAGGAAATGCTGCAGGATTAATTTACATTCCTACCCCTCTTCAAACATCATCTGTATACAAAAAAACTATGTGAAAAATAAGGTAATTGAGCTACCATAATGAAACACTGCAATATGAAGCGATAGGTAAGTGTCCTTAAACTAGATGAGAAGACTCATGTCCTTAAAGACCCCGTTCAAGTGCAAAGCTGTCAGTAGCACTAGTGTTAACAAATGACAGCAGGAATTTCATCCCATTTATACAGGCTGTTTTCACTATCTGTGAAAAGCTGATGTAGTTAAACCATGGGAAACAGAAAGTTACTGGAATTAGTGAGGGTGCATATGTTTCTGGGTTTCTAGGAAGGCTGAAGTATGAGAATTTCATAAATGTGTGGAAACTTTTGATAGCATTCCAGTTGAAACAAACTTGTAACAAACCCTGCGGAGAGGTTCATTCAACAGGATGAGCTAAGCAAGAAAACAGTCAGTTCTGGCTAGTTACACGGATATTAGCAGCAGCTGTGAACTCAGTAAACAGCCCTGTTTTCTGGTTGTCAAAGAGCTGCTAAAGCAGATGTGAAATGCATCAAAAATAGGTCACAAACAGAAAACATGCAAGGGAATGCATCAATATGAGAGTGATCTGAAAATAAGTAATGCTGGAACATCTCAGTAGTATTTATAACCCTGAAATGTACCCAGCTCAGAGCAGCACCCAACAATAGGCTGCTTCACATGGTTCTTACGACAGGACCTTCCACAGACGGCACTGTCTGTGTGAATAAGGGTGCGGCGCTCTCAGCAGCTGAAGTGTCAGACAGAAGAAAAGGTACTGAATTGCACTCTGCTTTCCTTTGGATTAGGTTTTCTGAGAGAGGCTTTCATTCCTGTCTTTCTCCTCACCCCCAATCCCAAACTATAATTAACTCAGACTGAGGTATCATAATGAGCCAAGCATAGAATTTGCCACTACAAACAGAGTACAAACTCACTTTATCCGATAGGCAGTCCTCACACAATAGTCATTCCTCCAGGGACTGCAATCATTGCCAGTGTGGTAATTACATCCCCCCCTTCTTTCCTTTTCCTTTCTAAAAGCCCACAGGACCCACTCCTTGTAATTCCCTCATATGGAAATCCACTCGGATCTACTTCTAGGACTCTTGCAGTACTTAAAACACTTAAGGTCCTTTACTGCCAGGTATATAAAGGAACAAGATTTAACTCTAAAGGGGAAGGTGAATAAAAATAATGTACTTGGGCTATAGCTGTAACAGGACTAAACGAAGCACCTACGTGTCCTGTCACTCCCCCGGCGAGCCTTTGTAGCCTTCACAGCGCAGGTGTGAGACGGTCTCTGGCCAAGCGCCTTCAACAAGCGGAGTCCAGGCACCACAGCCTGAAGCAGGCTCAAATGCTTCCCACAGTCTGCAGGCGAGGACACTCTCCTTTATCTGATTGCTTTTACTTCCATTACCATGGCAGGTTTTACCCCTCCAAAACCTAAACACACTGTATAATAAGCATTAATAAGTCAAGACTAATCAGACAAAAACCAAAATAAACAAACAAAGCTGTTGATATACTCCATACATAGTAAGGTCAATTCTTATGTTTAACTGGGAACACGGGTCTTAGGTAAGTATTCAGCAACTAAATCCCTTATGTAGCAAAGGCTCTAAAACAGCGTTAAACACAAAAACACTGAAGAGGCTTCATGCTATTAATGTTTTAGACCAGGAACCAGGCTTCCAGAACTTCTCTTCTCCCCTTCAGAAGAAGGGAGGAGGAAAAAAAAACCACCACTCATATCCAACTTAAAAGAAACCCTTTGTGGTTTACATTCAGTTGAAAGCTTCGCTGAAGCAAATGCTCATTTTAGCATGGATTTCTTAGAGACCGGAATCTAGGGTGAAATGTGGGAATTGATGATGAGGTTAAAACTGGCAAGATAAACATAATAATCATTGTTATCATTAGTTACATGACAATGCTCAAAAGTCCTTTTTTTTTTCCTTTAAGCTAGTGAGCTTTTATTATTATCATTCATCTAAGCAATAATTCAAAAGTAGTCATACTTCATAAATCTAGCAGTATGAATCTTGGAGGCTGAAGCATGCCGCTGCACTCTGCTCTTTTGAAGAACGGTTTTCTAGAAAAAGAGCCTGCAGAGGGAGAACAGAAAGCTGTTACTTTCCTACAAGGACATAAAAGGATTGTTTCATTCTTTCAGAAGAAATTGGGCTACGTACTTGTACTCGTTCTTGGCCAGCTTGTTCCCTCCCCGCCTCACGGGGCAGCACGTTAAACACATTTGGCCGCTGTTCTCCGAGTGCCACGAGTGCTTTCATTCCAGCGGTGATGTGAGTTTGTGAAGCAGCTTGGGTGGGTAGGGACAGGAGCAGATTTAAACTTTTGCTGACAAACCACTTAAGAACATACTTTCTGTCCCTACAGGTTGCAGTTCCTGGGTAAGCTCTCACTTCCAGAAACAGAGCAATATGCATTTTTACCAAGTAAATATCATGCAGACAAATCAGATGGTAACTATTTCAGAAAACTTGGCATAAGTTCCGTTTACGCAATGCTTTCCAAATGTTCCGTATTTGCAGAATAAAGATAAAAACTCTGATATTTGTGGTCTGAACTTGTCTACTTGGTTTACTTTTCCTTTTTGGCCTAAACAGAACTTTTATGTATATGACTTCTGATTTAATACAGCAAACCTAAATTAATCCCAATGAAAAAACTGTCAGCTGACAAGGTTTGGCTCAGAATTTGAGGCTTCTAACACTTGAACTCTATTTTCTCAAGTTGCTTTGAGATGTACTTGGGCTGGACTGAAAATGAATTCCATAAACTTCTTCCCTGAATTTTTATTGACTTAGTGACAGAGAAATCCTTCCTCAAAGACAACTCATAAACAGTTTGTCATCAAACCCTGTTACAGTCAGGCACTGAGCTACCTTTTGTGCTGTAATCTGTCGATAAGAGTGTTTAAAGTGGTGCTTACCCCAAGAATCCACTAGCTGCAGCATGTTTTGAAAATCTGAAATTACTTACTTCAACTTGCCTGCAATAATCTGTGTTTGTCTAGTAGGAAGCATAAGGAAGTGAATGATTAATTACACTCTTCCCAGTAATTTAGAAGTGTTGATGAATGCCAGGAAACACTGTAATGACTACTGAAAAAACCTCAAAGGCAATATATTGGAAGCCTTATTGTTGCTTTCAATAGACGCAAAATAATTAAGTCTGCTAATTAGACACTACCTTTGAAAAAAGTAATAACAACAGGTACATTTCATGCTGTCCATATTTTTGTGCAAAAATCACAAGCTGACCACATACAACTGTAGCCAACAACTGTTCATCATCACAACCCAGCTACTTAATCTCAAAATTAGCAATGTACATAGACACACATACAGTCAAATAATTTCTCTTCAGTAGACATCTTTCAGTCTGTCATCCACTAAGCAGCTCTGTGCTTCAAGTGCATTCTGTGGTGAAACAAGCAGAGAATTTTTCTGTGTTTCACTGTCATCTCAAACGAGAAGATCATGTAAGGTACTTTATTCTGTTATGTGGTTCCCACACAGATCAGAGGGGAAAGTTGCACTTTCAGGAAAAAACATGCTACATAGTTCATTCAATTATTTGGAAAGCATTCTAAGTGGTTAATTATGATCACCAAGAATCTGTACAGGATTGGTAAAGTTGAGGATTTTCTCTGAAACTACTCAAAGAGATTTTGTTGCTGTATTCACAATGTATTAATTCCAACACCATATTTTATATAATTAGTTAGCTTAAAAACTGTACAAGGTCTCATACCTTTACTTAATCACATAATTCTTTACTGTGAGGGTGGTGAGGCACCAGAACAGGTTGCCCAGAGAAGCTGTGGATGCCCCATCCCTGGCAGTGTTCAAGGCCAGGCTGGATGGGGCATGGAGCAACCTGGTCTAGTGAGAGGCGTCCCTGTCCACGGCAGGGGGGCTGGAATGAGATGATCTTTTAGGTCCCCTTCCAACACAAACCATTCTATGACCCAATGTGGTTTGCAGATTTCCATTAATTTGAACAAACTGAGTTTTAGAGTTCATGCTTTAGAGAGCTAACAGGAAAAATGGAGCCTCAGGACACACACCCACACACCCCCCCGCACCCCCATATATGTTTTGTTTTGTTTTTTTTAATCTTTCCTGTCTCTCTGGATTACTTCCTAAAATGTTGTGGTTGAGGAACACATTCAGGTAAAAAATGAGCTTGACATTACAGGAAACAACTCTCTTTGGGAACTGTCAAGCATCCATTTCTCTTTGTTCTTTCATCCCCACTCTTCCCCTGCACAGCACTGCTGCTCTGAAGCAGCACCTTTAAGGGGCAAATTCCAGCCCTTTTCCTTAAGTAAAAAAAAAACATAACCAAACCAACCAGCTGCAGTACCAGAATAAAATCCATGGATAGTAACAAGCCATTTCCCCATTGCAGCATCTATACTTGCTAAAATGAGATACTGCAACCCAAAGCAAAGCACAAGGTATAAGCAGTGAGAGAATATAACAGGCAGATGTGTCGCTACTCTGAAGGTCTACAAAGACAAGAGACTTTTTTTAAGCTGCAGAGGAAGATCAAGTGTTGCGCCTGCTGGGTTACACAGCAATATGCCACAGGAAAAAAAAATCATCCAAACATCTGGGATGCTACAAACATCAAGGAAAGGCTTGGCATGTAGTAAAAGGACATGCTAAACAAAATTCCCAGAAAAATACAGAGACGCATCCAACCCGCTTTAGGGCAAGTACCTTAACTCTGTACATCAACCACCAGCAGTCCAAAGAGCATCCTGGACACAGAGTGATCAGAGATGCTGCCAGTGCACTCCTGGGCATAACCAGCCCAGGCCCAGTGCCAGAGGGATGGTAGAGGTGGCCAAAGCAGCACAAAATACCAGCAGGGGACCCAGAGAGAAAGCACAGTTAAGGGCTGTGTGCATGTTCACGTGTGATCCCTTTTGTGCACATGGAGGCAACACGTGGCTGATGGTGCGCACTGCTTTGTGCTGCACCTGCTGCAGCGCTCTCACAGCCACAGAACTGGGGGGAAATTCCATTATACACCCAAGGGACAGACCAGAAAGCACACTTTTAACTGCCCCCAGGAAATGTTTAACCCAGCCTGGGAGGCTGAAGAGGCAGATGCATCTTGTATTCCCATCCCCTCTGGCTTCAGCACAGTCTAGTGCCAATGTCCTTCCCCACTGCACAGCCTTAAGAGCTCCCAGGGATCAAGGGGCTCTGCCAGAGAACGAGCATGCAGGGCAGCCAAGAGCAGGAGGAACCAAGTGGCAGATCATTTGTAGCTGTCAGCCTCCCCTTCTCAGCAATTACAGATTTACACAGGCTGCTTGTTCTGCCCTAGAAGAGCAGAAGTCACTTGTCAGAGCACCCTAAAGTCCAGTTACAACCCAATTAACGTCCTCACTGTGCAAGACAAGATAGATCTTCAAGGCAAACATGCCAACTTGACATCCACCAACCCTGACTGAGGGAATTTAATTCCCCTCACAGCACATGGATGCTTTTGCTTTGTGAGAGACATGATCAATGGAATCGACTGAAGGATCTCTAAGAGGTATTTTGAATCCTCAATCTGGACAGTGGGGGAACAACCAGGAGGAACCCAATCGGACCCAAGGCTCACACTGCTTACAAGCAAAGTGAATTCCAAAGGAACAAGCACATCAAAGTTATGTGATGCTATAACCTTCGCTTTGAGAAATCTTGCTGAAACTTTTATTAATGCAGGACCAAAAAAAAAAAAATTTCAGAATTCCCTTTTTAACATGCTGCTAGAGACTAATTAAACAGAAACAGCCTCGTCCAAGCCCTAAGCAATGCTTCATGGCACATGGAGGATACAAATTCACTTTAATTTTATTAGCTAGTTACTCGAAATCAGGTGATTGAGGAAAAGGCTTTACCTAGGGATAAAAGCTCAGCTATTTTTTCCTACAATACAAAACACTGCTGTAAGGATTCCAGCCTAGAAAAAACCCCCTACGCTACAATAAATGTAGAAATGCTCCCAGAGATTTCATAAATGCACACTGCAGGCACTCAGAGTAGATGTGATCACTACATGTTACGTTGGCAACTACATAGTACTTGCATTCACTTTCGTGTGGTAAATTACAGAACACGTGGCTAAATAGGAGAGAATACAGGGAAAGCCAGAAAGACTGAAAGGTTTAGGAAAACATTAATGAGTAGGAAAGGTTAAAACACTTGTTTGTTTAGTCGAAGAAAAAAGAGATGAAATATGATAATAGATTTCCAAAGTGTAAAAAGTTGGGCTTTCAGATACTAACAGATTGCATGTGACCCTTTGCACACATACTACCGTGAATGCAATTTTCAGTAGAGAGGATTGAGTTAAATATTAGGAGGAAAGCCTTTCCAGCTGTAGGTATATTACACAGTAGAAGCCAGGGGATCGTGGTATCCTCCTCGTTGGAGGAGCTGAAGTTAGAAACTCATCTGTTAAGAGAGGTTAAGTGCAGATCCTGCCTAAAAGCTGGTGACGTACAGGATGACCTCCTGAAGGGCACTCCAGGCTTGCCGTTCAGCCGCGCTTCGCATCTCGGAAACGTCAAACAGGCAATTACCGCCCAGCTCCTTATTGCCCCCATCCAGCGATCCGGCCTCTCGCGCGGCCCAGCTGCGGCGGCACATCAGCCCCTGGGGGCCCGCGCGCCGGCCCGGAACCCGCCCGTTCCGCTCCCTGCCGCCGGCATCTGTCCCCCGTGCCCCGGCCCGAGCGGATCGCCGCGAGCAGCGGCGCAGGGGGGCCTCGGGGCAACCGACCAACAGGGAATGGCACACGGGGCGCTGCTCCCCGCTACCGTGTCAAGGGCGTAGGGAAAAGGTTAAAACAGCTTTTAAAACTACAGAAACTGGGGGGGTTGAATGAACCTTCATCTAGAATTACACGCAGGAGATTGCACTGGATGTGTCCGCTGCCGTGCCGGGAGCTCCCTGAGCCCCTCAGAGCCGCGACCTGTGGCACGCGGCGAAGCTCTGGGTGGGCGGCGGGAGCTGCGCGCCCCCTGGAGGCCGTGACCGGCACCGGCAGGATCGCGCGCGTGACTCGGCGCGCAAAAGGGCACGAGCACCAGCACGAGAGATAGCGCGAGACAGGGCACGGAACGGGGCACGCGCTGTCGGCACAAGCGCGGTGGCCGCACAGGACATCGCCCAACCGCCACAGCCCGGGACCCGCCCCGCGACTGGGGGCGAGCGGGGCCGGAGCGGCTGAAGCGGGAAAGCCGCAGTGACTCCCAGCACAAACCCGACACCGGCCGCCAGCAGCGGCACTAAGCCGGCGCGGCCCTGGCGAGGAGGAAGAGGAGGTGGTCAAAGAGCAAACGGTCCCATGGACGGCCCCCCCCTCCCCAAACCACGGCGGAGGGGAAGGGCAAAACACCTTAGAGCCCGCGCTGTGCCGAGTGCGAACTCCGACGAGGGTAAAGAGGGGTGTTCAGAAGGGAAGCGAAGCATAATGGGCTGTGAGGACAGAGGAGCAGAGAAGGGGAAGATGTTGTACACCTGGGATGGCTTGAATTCACACCCAGAAAGGGGGAATTAATGTTTTCTGGGCTGCAGCTGTAGGCCCAGCAGGATTTGCGCCGTCCTGCGCTTCTGCCGCAGCTCCCAGTCACAGACTGGCACCGAATGTGACAATAAGACACACCACAACACCCCTGCCCTGCCCCTCCTTTACCGCTGGGAACCAACCGCCCAGTTCCTCCTCCCCACTCCCAGACTCGTGGAAGCGTCATTTTTCAGACCATATCCTGCTGCCATAAACCTTTAATTTAACAAACTAAAATATTACAAGATATTATTATAATCTACTGGGATCTGTTGCTGTAATTTTGACAATATCAAAACACAAGAAAAGCTCATGTAGCAAAGTCGAAACCACATAGTCAAAAATGAACATTTTAATCTGAAGCTTCAACTCTATTTTTAATTTATATCTTACGATAATTGAAATTCAGCTTGGGCTCATTTCTAATTTTCATTTAAAAATTACACACATTTGAAAGCTGTCAGGTGCTTGCTTTTGCTCTAGAAACATTCCCACATTTGCCCGTGCTCTCTCCTCAGCAAAAATTAGCACCGTTTGCCTTCTTCACTGAAACTCTCCACACTGGAGTGTGGGAGGGGGAAGGTTGCAGCAGGTTGGCGTTTCCCCTGCATCACCCCAAGGTCGCATCGCACAGGGTCAGTGATGTTATAGCCCATTAAGGACTCCCGTGGCACTGGAGGCGTGGGCCTACCGATACCATTTTAACATCCTAATCATCATATCCGTGAGCGAGTACAGCTTCCCTGCAATTTAATTTACTGTTTAAACAAGCACAAACCTCACAGAATGTTTGCCCTCCAATTACTCTAGAGGTAGTTCAGTGACACTGACTTCCTCAAAGAGATTCAAGGACAGCCAGAATAAAGCAATACAAAAAGTTCTATTGATTTCCAAATCCCAACCACAGGAAGTCACTTAACTGAGGAAATAGTGACCTGTTACTAGCCCTAGGTGGAGAGAAAGGAACACACACACCCCCACACCCCCCCCCCCCAAGAAAACCCAAACACCGAACTCAAGTCTAACTGACAGTGGGAGCTGCAGGTTTACTAACCAAAGTCCCACCAATATCAGTGTGACAGAAAAAAGGCAGAGCTACCTTGGCATCAAGTGCCCTACAGCATTCTTGAAGTTTTATGTAAATGAGAAAATAGGTGTCAACTTTTTATAACTTACAAGACCTCAGCACTTTTTAACTGAGGTGCTGATTCCTGCAGAGTAGACTGAAGTCCCATTACAAGTCTTTCTTCTCTTACTTACATGTATTATCTCCTTCAGAAATCACCCTAAGTCTCCAGCAGTTCATGGATCACCAGTTAAATACTTTCTCAGACACAAGTGTATGCTTCATAGCCTTGAAAACCTAGCACAACCGGGCAGGCAGCCAGAGTCTGTCTTCAGACTTTTTTTTGACTGGCATGACTTAACAGCATCCCTTTTATTTATTTATATGAGGTACTCTTGTGACAGAATGGGGAGGATATACACAGAGATGTTAAGTATCTGTTCAGCTCTTCCCATCATCTGTATCATGCTGGCACAGCTCCTTACGGAAAGCACTGGAGCCTATCCATTTGCATCCTTGGCTAGGAGTGGATTGCCAGTCAGGGTAGAACACACCACCAGTATATTCCTGTGTTCCTCATAGGTGATGCTCGGGGGATGCTGTACTGTGATGCTATAAAGAAATCCTTGTGACATCATGCATGCTACTCATCTATATTTGAATTAGTGCATCAGTATTTATGCCTGTGTGCCTGAATATGAAATGCAGATGGATGTATATAGTACTTACCGAAGTACCTACTCCCTGAGGAGAGGTATAAACAGATGAGTGTCTGAAACAATTTAGAAGTTCATACTTGTCTCTTAGGCTGCTCACTTAAGGACCTTACTGTGAGAAGCAAGTGTGCAGACTGGAGTGCACACTCATCATTCTAACTCGAGTCCAGTCTGTGCTTGTGCTCACTCCAGTGCCCTGCAGAATTCTTCATTCTCCTGCTTCACAGGCACCTATTGAAACTATTTCCAAACTCTCATGTGACAAGGGACTGGGAGAGAAGGGACAGACAAACCAGGTTGCTGTGTGTTCTTCACAATACAAAACAGCAGCTGGTGGACTTTTTTTCCCACACAGATAGATAATTGCTGGGATGGAATTAAAATATTACTTCCTACATATGAAGTATGAGTTGGGAAGAGAGCACTGCAGAAAGATGAGAGCAGTAGAATGATGTCCAAGATTATGGGAAATCCTTCTTGAACAAATTGAGAGAAAAGCAGCTCTGAGGTGTGTGAACTCTGGAAGACGCAAGTGTGTTGCAGGGAGAAACCAAGTTTCCCCACTCTGCCATAATACCTCATAGTAGGGAGACTAAAGCAACCAAGGGGGGAAAAAAACGCTATTTAGCATGATGTAAAATTATGCTGTACTCATTTTTCTCTTTAACTTTGTTTTCAGTTTTGTAATTAGCAGTTCATTGTGTGCTCTGCTAGAATCACAGTGTTTCATTTTCAGCATGAACAGTGTTTAAGAGTGACTCAGGCAAGCAGCACCTCTAAATAGCAGAGTGCTACAGACAAACTCCTGGGTGCTCAGGGGCACCAGGCCATACCCCCCCATCCCACTGATGGTGTCAAGTGTGCAGACACAGATAGGTTTTCCTCTGCTGGGTGTTAGCCAACACCCTCTTCTGCTCCAGCCCTTGAGAAGGAATGACACAGCTCCCAGGCTCCTGACACCACAGATACCTTGCCTGCCATCTAATTTTCAGGAAGCAAACAAAAGCTAACTTTGCCTTCCTCTGGGTAAAGAATGGGGTGTGATACACACACACACATATTAAATACCTTGTTTAAAATCAGATCCTTTGACACAAGAATATTTTTAACGACATTTTCTGTCAGACACCACCATAGATTGCTTTCTCTGCATCTTGGGAAACATTTGCCCCCAGTTTTCAGGCAGCCTGTCCCCTGTGCTATCAGTCTGCTCCAAAGCTTCAAGATAGTGATAGAAAGAGGAAAAGAAACCAAGAAAAACCAACACCTCTAAGTCTCCCACGCTGATTTGAGTACACATTATGCGAGCTGGTAGACTAGGCTTTTGTACCAGAGGAGATTAACCAGGATCTGCAGTAGCACAGACAAGGATGTGCATGTGTTCTGCTGCCTATAAATAGACCCCCACTTAACAAAAACACAACCCAAACAGCCAGCTGTTAACAACCAGACCACAGAGTCTAGGCAGCAATTGCTGCTTGCTGAATAAATCTGTGCAACCTACTCATGCTTCAACTGGCAAATGATGTACAGATTAATGTTTGATGAGAGGTGATAATATTAACATGATCTCTGAAGAGGCAGGAGTGAAACATGCTAAGCATGAAAACAATCTTTGAACTGCTTCTCAGCTGGGCTGTGAGTGGGGCTTTCCAGAAGTGAGCATTTTTAACCCACAGCTTGCCACTGGCGGGTTTGGCAAGAACAGTGAAGACTGGCAAAGCAAGGAAGGCCACCCCCACACCTAGGGGATTGTCTTTGGCTTGAGGTTTACCTCTCACACAGGTTTCTTTGGTGATCAGTTGCCCAGCTTTGTACTAGAGATTCAGCAGTACGCTGGAACAGCTAGAGGAGTATTCCAAGGATGAATGTACTAAAGACAGGACAAGCTAAACTCTTCTCCTAGCCCTAAGATATGATCACTTCAGGGCAGACTTGGATCAGGAACAGGAATACAGACAAAAGTTTGCATTCTGCTAAGCTCAGCTGAGTCTGACAGTTTTAGAGGAACCAGCCCTCAAAGCTGTATTGCAGGTACTCTGCAACAAAAGTAGAGTTTGATTGGGTCATGGGAGAGCCAGCGCTTCTGGAAAACTGTTTTTCCTTGGTGCAGACTACTTGCCAGCAGTCCAGAACCTTAGCACCATTCCAGGTCTCATGTGTTGACCTGACTGTAAGACAGGACATTAAAAAAAGCAGCCAAACCAAACACCATACACCAAAAACCAAGCAAAACAACAACAACCCCCAACCCCAAACAAAACAAAACCAACCCCTTTCCTTCAGTAAAACATCCGAATCCTGTCTTAAGGCTGATTTTGATGATCATTTGGTCCAAAAGGATAAGCAAGGTGACCCCCACACCACTAGGCTGGGGCTCCCCTGATACAGAGCACAGCCCTTCTGCCAAGGCTGTACCACGACAAACTGGTGGTTGACACACATGGACTTCATTTCAGTTCTGCAGCTGAGCTGGAGCTGATGATTCATCTGGCTTGTATCACCTGTGCCAGAATGCCTGCAGCCCTGGCAGGCACATCTACTTGTACATGTTTGAACCAGCCACACAAAAGAGGTCCTCTCATCACATGAAACAGCAGCTTTGACACCAGAATATCCATGTCAATAAAATACAGTATAACCCTACCAATGTGTTGCTCTTCCTTTTTTCTTCTTTTTTTTTTTTTTTTAAATTAGAGTGAGTAACAAGAAGGAAGATCTTTACAGTTTAGTTATTGAAGCCCTGAGATATTTTCCATTAAGCATGCCAATATGGATTCCAGATTCAGGCCAGTATTAGACTGCAACAACTTCCCAGACTTTAGAAGTAAGACTCTGCTTTAGGTAAGCAAATCAGAATTATGCTGAGCATTTAGAGACAGCAACTATTACAGAAACAAACCGAAAAATTCATACACATCCAGAATGACCCAACAAAAAGCTTAAAAATCCCTTAAACAGGCACTCCTGAATTTAGCCATGGTAAATCCAAATTGCACCCTCTTCCTTCTCTACTTTGCTTTCAGCCAGAGGTTACTGCTCCTGTAATAGGAATGGAAAAATACTGCTCTTTTATGTAGCCTTCACAGGCAGCTTATGACAAGAGTATGAGGCCGTATGCAAGAATATATGGCTGTAAAAGATTACAGCAAACCCTGCCAGTTCTTACCTGTCAGAGCTCTTAGAGAAAACTACTAAGGCCACACTTTGAAATTTATTCTAGCACTATTATTTTAAAGGCTGTCATGAAGTTTATGAAGGACAGAGTGCTTACTCTTTCACCACCCAGCATGGACACCCTCTAACTAAAGGAAACTTGTGTTGTAAAGGTTTGCATAAAATGACAAACTGCATTAAAAGCTTGAAATTCCTTTCAGAGGAAGCTAAATATAAATCAATATATCTTAGAAGAAAGGCATGGGGATAGGGGAGATAATTGATGGTGGAAGGCCAGAGGGCACTTTTTATTTCTTTCTGGCTGTGAGGCTCTCACCTGGGAACTGGTTTTGGCATCTAAAGATACTTTTTCCAGAGTGGATATCAGATAACCGTCAGTTGTAGAACAGGCACAGTGTGAAATACCTTGAGAAGCTGATATTGTATCAATAAGCCGTATGTTTTCTTCTAATGGTCACAATGGGAGTCCCTTATAAACAACAGGAGAAATTATCATGGATATTTAAAGGCTGAACATTTGCTTAACTTAATCTGAAGAGAAACATTACTAGTACCATTATGTTGCTTGTATGTTAAACTGTGTACACCACTGAAGATCTATGGTGACAGGTAATACAAACCAAATCACAGCCCCAAATGGTCTGAAATCAATTTGTAGTATTCCTTTGCAAGAATGCAAGTTCCAGAGCTCAGAACATGACTGAATTACTTTATCAATGTTTTTCATCTTTATAAAGTGAATACGACTGAAAATCCTTGCTCACAAATGCACAACAAAACATGATTTCCACTCCCACTATGCATTGTTATAAATGCACCAATACAAATTGCTAAAACATTCCCAGCAAGGCTTTTATAAAATTCATAAAGGCTGGTTCTTCACAGGTCTTCAAACTGCATTGAAATCCTTAATTTTCAAATGTTTTTCTTTGTATATTTCAGTTTTGAAGAAAAACAGGCCAACAGAGTAAGGTGCAATTATGCTTTGCTTTTACAATAACTCTAGCACTTCTAATCAGGAAAATGCAGATCTTGGATGCTCTTGCCAAGTTTAAACAGTTTTACATTTCACATATCTATCTCTGATAACTGCTGAAATAATGTTCTGTTGTAGCTAACTCATCAAATTCCACGTTATCACCCTCAACAACAGCAGGTTCTTGGGCACACTAACTTCTTTTTTACAATAATGAAGCTAGTCTGGAGTGAAGAAATACACAAATGCACACTAGGAAAAGGTATTAAAATTCCACCAAACATCAGCCACACCATTTTTCTAAAAAAATGAGCAATTGAAATACAGGAGGCAAGACTTCTGCGTGTTTGCATTTTGCTTTTCCATCTACTGCAGTAACAAACGGTTCTGTTGCACTCACATGGCTCTTCGCTGGTTACACTTGCAAAACCCAAAGCCATTTGCAGAGGGAAATCAGCAGAGCAGCTGTCAACAGAAGAGTAAATGTGATGGTCCTGGTGTCATCACCCAAGCAAAATGCTGACTTTGGAACTCCAGCAACCTGACAAGACTGCGTAAGCCCACTGCAACCTTTTATTGTAAGGTTTCATGTTAGGATTTCATCTCCAATTGATCACACATGTCAGAAAAGCGTGGGATTGTTGCTACCACCTAGGAATGCAGCATACATCTCATGCATACAGAGGGGACAGTACCTAGTCTAAGAATCTGTTAAATCTCCAGGAAAGGGGTTTGAGCAGGAGTAAAGATTCAAGTGTCTTGCTGTCTCTTTACACAGGGGACATTTTCCATCCTGACTACCAGCTTCTACATCTCTGTGCCCACTCTTCTGGGCACCTGACAGAAACAGCCCAGGTTTGCATTGTAATGCTTTTTTCTAAAGCTGGAATTTCAAGCATTTACAGTTACAGGGCATAGCTTTATGAGCTCTTCTCCAATGAAATAATTTTAGTTGTTTTGTTTTAGAGTGCTCCCCAGCACAACCTTGCTGACTTCTTTCAAAAAAGCATGAAGCTGTGTCTGTGCTCCTCTGGTGGTACTGATTTGTCATCAGTCCTCACTTAGTAAATTAGTAAAGTCATCCATGAAATGAGCTAGGGAAACAGCATCATCCTGTGCTCTCCTGTGCAATGCTGCAGCACACTACTATAAATAGCTGCTGCCTTTCACTCCAGAGATGGAAGCTTCCTGAGAACAAGGCATTTCTGTACTTGGGGTACATGCACGATACACAGCACACTGATGTATCACCACTTGCCCATATGTAAAATGAATAGATTTGCAATATTTCCCCAAACAAAAAGCTGTCCCAGCCACACAGCAAGTATGTTTCTTGTAAACACTCTTCGGCCTCCGCCCCCCCAAGCTTGAGCAGTTGCATTTTAACTCATGTTTTTTTAATTTTATTTCCACAACTGCCAAAGCAGTTCCATGTTTCTGCTAATCTTTTTTGAAATAGAAGAAAGTGAAAAATGTTTCAGGAGAAATTTTGGAACATCTTCAGATTATTTTTTTTAAAAAACATATTTTGTTTAAGTAGAAGCAAACAACAAGTTTTTGATCTCAGCTCTCACATACAAATCTGAACCATTCCACATTTAGATGGAAAAACTGAATCAATCTATTTCTGAACAGAATTGGCTCTGGGCAAGGATAGGCAAAGCATGACGGCCGCTCACTCAGAGGAGGACAGAAGCTGAAGGGATGCTCCCTGGCAAAGGGAAAGGACACGCTGAATCAAGGGATAGAAGAAGTGATCACAAAGAGTTAAAATATGGATACAGGACTATGAACCAGATAAAAGAGCCCGGGAGTCTGAAGGAATTTTCTGTTGAGCAGAGGAGCAAAGCTGTGGCACAGCATCCTTAGAAGCTCTGACAATTTTGCATTAAACATCTGCTAAAATGGTATTTGACCACTGTGCCAAAAGGACATCTCTCATGTGTTGCTCCCAGTACGGACAGACTGCATTTGGCAAAGCAATAAGCCACTCTCTGCCCCATGCTTCTACAAGACCCAGGAGATGAGGAGTGCTGGCTCCACCTCACTCACAGCACAGCCAGGCTCCCAGCAGCACAGAAATGCCACCAGGAACAAGTAGCTCCTTACCTCACCACTTCTGCCTGCCAAGAAAGCGTGAGAGCCCAGTGCTTTGCCTGTTCAAATTCAGGAAAAAGGTGTTTGAAGAGCTTTGCTCAGCACAGGCAGCATTCTGTGAACAGTGGCAGAGCTCTAATTAACTGCACAGACTTCATCTCAGCAAAATGTTTTAAAAGAAATTTTAAAACTACATGAATACTCCCAGTTAATCCATAAGGCAAAGAGCTGAATCACAGACTCTGACAAGGCAGTCCCTGGAAAGCAGATAGATATGTCATACACTCCATTTCTCATTCCAGGAGCATCCCAAGTCCAATGTGTAGCAGCTCTATATGCATATCAGCTGAAAGGAGAATGCCAGTTTCCAACACCCATGAGGAAAGTTCAAATCTGGAGTCTAATTAACTTCACAAATCTCCTTCACCCCTAGTGTAGGAAAGTTACAAAGGGAGACTGACTTGACTGCATGCCAGATAATGTAGATTCCAAACAACAGCATTTCTCCTGAGCCCTTCCACAAAGCCCATACTGCAGTCAGGACAACCAAGGACACCAGCTCACCCAGGCTTCACTTCAGGGCTGTCCACCAACCTGGGTCACTTCAGAGCCAGGTGGTGCTCTCTTGGGACAGCACTTTTCCAGGAGCAGAGCTGTCCTGTCCCACAAAAGGAGCTCTAGCATCACTTCACAACAAAGCAAGGCTGATGCCTAGAATATTCCTGGTCCATTCCAGCAACTACAAGTGCTTGGGATCACAGGCCAATTTCATTCGCTTTACAGTAACTTACTCCTAACCACAGTCTTATCCCAGCAATGAGCAGAATCTCAAGGTGAAGCTATCTGTACATCCACATGTCCTCCTCCATTAGCACAGCATCTCCTGTAGCTTGTACCCAGGACTGGAGAAATATTGCCAAGTGATTCTCTTGTTACATATCCTTCTGACCACACATGTGGGCACATCTGCAGGTTGGCCAGAAAAGTGATTGAGAGCAGCCCTGCAGAGAAAGACTTGGGATGATGGTTGATGAAAACCCACATGAGCACCGTGCACACTCACAGCCCAGAAATCCAAAGGAATCCTGGGCTGCATCCAAAGCAACATGGCCAGCAGGGCAAGGGAGGGGATTCTGCCCCTGTACTCTGCTCTGGTGAGGCCCCACCCAGAGTGCTGCATCCAGCTCTGGGGTCCCCAAAATAATAAGGACATGAAACTGTTGGAGCAAGTCCGCAAAGTTGGTAAGAGGCAACCTATGAAGACAGGCTGAGAATGTTGGGACTGTTCAGCCTGGAGAAGAGAAGGTTGTGTGGATACCTCATAGAAACCTTCCAGTATTTGAAGTGGGTCTACAGGGAAACTGAAGAGGGACTCTTTGTCAGGAACTGTAGTAATAGGACAAATACTAATGGGTACAAACTGAAAGAGGGGAAATTTAGGTTAGAGATTAGGAAGAAATTCCTTACTGTGAGGATGGTGAGATACTGGAACAGGTTACCCAGAGAAACTGTGGATACCCCCACTCTGGCAATGTTCAACACCAGGTTGGCTAAGGCCTTGGGCAACCTGGTCCAGTGAGAGGTGTCCCTGTCCATTGCAGATGTATTTGGACTAAATTATCTTTAAGGTCCTCTCCAGACCTTAACATTCTATGATTCTAAGAGCATTCCCTATTCTGACAGGGCTTTGGTTTGCCTCTGTGTAAGGGTTTGCACTTCCAGGTTCCTGTATTCCCTTAGGAAAGTGTATTTCAGCTCAGTTCAACAGCTTAGGAGGAAAAACCTGGCAATTTCTACTGTACCTTGAGAACTTACTCATTGGCTTAAAATCTGATATCAAACCTGGCATCACATGTTCAGGTAAAACGGTATGGGTCTGAAAAGGCCTGGGGAAAAGGCCAACTCAGTCCAAAGTGATGCAAGACTTTTGAACTATTCCCAACCCACCCAATTAATGTGCATTGACTGTTTCTGGAGAACAGATGCCATTATGAGTTATTTCATACCTGCATGGTATGAAGTCTGCAAGGACTCTTCGGTGGCAGAAACACAAGCTTTCTCAGAAGACAGTGACATCCACCAATTCAGATAGGATCCCAGCAGACATACTCAAAAGACTCATAGGCAATTTTTGCAAGATGGAAAGGGCCTGGTGTATTTGGACTGAAAGCAAAAGGATCTAAAACAGACATAAGGAGCTTTCATCGAGATCAACTTGAGAGAGGAGCAGGAAGTTTTTGCTGTTGCTTGGGAGGGGGAAAAAGCATAAAGAGAGATGCAGATGCACTTCAGATAAGCACCACCCTTCAGCTTATGATGTTTTTTCTAGTTGGATAGGAAAGAAAAAGGTCTTGAACCTCTCAGGCAAGCTATGTTCTGCAGAGGATTGGATGCAAAGGTGGGACACAACACAAAGGTTCTGAACACCATGAAGATCAGTCCTTCAAAACTTACAATCAGTGTGTCCCTCATCTACACACACACACAATCAGTACTTCACCATATTACAACTAAAATCATGAGAAGCTAGCCTGAATCCTTGTTCAAGAGAGCACTGTGCAAAAGTTGCCTTGAACATTACAGTAAGAAAACTGCTCTCACACACATCCCCTGCTCTCAACTAAGCAGCAGTTCCTGACTCTACTAGTAATTAGCAGAATTAACTTTTTCTTGCTGGACAGGAAGGAAAACAGCAAGTGGTAACAGAAATTCCCATCTCCTATTTGCCAGACTTTCCTTAAACTATTCCATGTTCATGAGAAGCTTGCAACTCCAAAGAGAACACTTTGAGCACCCCGACTCCTAGTAGCAATTCAAGCAAGGTTTCAGTGCTATTCACTTGAATAGCATTCAGTCAGTCAGGGAAAGTGAAACAATAACATATGTGAAACAGCTTGAATCTTGAGAATATGATCTATACAGAATTAGTTAACAGAATTTTTTTCTTTAAACCCACACACTCACCATAACATTCATTTAGTAAATCTGAATAAGAACTGCATTCAAGAGAACACAATCTGCATGTGAACATTCTGTGAAGAGAAAGAATGAATTCCATGAATCAATAATTTGGTTCAATTGTCTTGGTTCTGTTTACTATCTACACTATGTTTGATGAGTCTTAACTTCTTAATGTTGGACATCCTCTGTTTTAAATCTCTGCATAAGGCTCCAAGTGAACAAGGTCTGTGTTTACTTTGACTTCAAAGATAATTAAGCATCTGCAGAAGAGTTTTCCAGACTGAGCTGGACTTTATTAGCTCTGCTGTCATAAGTTCAGAAAAAAATAAATCTCTACATCAGGTAAATTTGAGGCAAGAGGCCCTTCATTCAATATCTCTTATATTTTGCAAAACAATACTTTTTTCATAATGTTGGTATCATATATAGTATTGTAGTTAACAGTAGCATAATAATGATGACATATGTGCTATTACCATTACAATGTTGGCGTGTTGATTTTTAGTATTGACAGAGCTGCCTGAAATATCTACTGTTTACAACATTTGTTCTAGCTAAAGAGATTTGGTAGAATTTGCTAATCAACTGCAACCACTTCCCACCCATAAAACTGATGCAAATAAGGGAAAAAAACAGCTAGAGGGATCCAAAGACATAAACACTTTTACTTATAACTCTGTAAAGAGAAATCCCTCTCTCTCTCCATATGGCTTTCTCTTGGCTCTTAATCATCTTTTCAGTGGCTTCCAGCTGGCTGTCTCACTATCAAGACCAACTTGTTATGCCAGAGTCAGGCTCAGAAAGATGAGAGCTGCAGAGTGGCATGACTGGATGCAGCAGTCTTTACTAGGGACAAGTCTAGCATAAAGGATACATAGCAGGGTCACTTCACTTGCCTCAGCAAAGCAGCTACTGCTGTGTTCCCAAAACACAGCAGCAGGTCTATGGTCACACTTATTAGTAGCAGGAGCGAAGAACAACTACTACAATTGAAGCTACGGGGAAATTCTGCAGGCAGAAGTGTAATTACCTGAGTGGGAATTCTGGCAGAAAACCCAGACCTCTTTCTCTCCTTAAATAGAAACAAATACTGTGCAGTCACCATGGAGAGATTACGTACAGCATTTGGATGACATACAGCACTGAAATACAACACACACACACGAGTGCCAGCCATGGAGCTGGTTTAGCAAAGCACAACCAAGTCAGGTCTCCACTGACTACAGCCACCATTTTAGCCATCACCCCAGTCTTACAAATATTAAGCTATGTGTCAAAATTCAGGCTCTGCAAGCTGTTTAGTCCACCTGGGAGTACCTGGAGCCTGACATGACATGAACGAGACAGAGATGGAAGCACTCACAAATTGATCTACCACTACCCAGGTAAGATTTCAAGTTGAGAACAGAAGAAAACTGCAGGGAAAGAAACATCATGTAGTGCCTGTGTGTGAAAGCCTGTTTGGATTTAGCTAAGCAGTCAGTCACTGAAGTGCAGCAGTTCTTGTACAGTCTGTAGAGGCTTTGACTTCAGTTGCAAAAATGCTTAGTTTTGGTCCATGTCCAACACCTTTGGTTTCCAGTCACCCTATCTTATCCCACCTCCTCATCTCTTTCTCTGTCCCTTCCTTCTGCCCATTCCACAAGCCAGCTCATTTCTTGCCTACTGCCCCCACCAGCCTCCAGACTCAGTCCCAGCTGCAGTCCCCCTCTCCCGGGGTGGATTTTTCCCCTCCACTCCATCACCCATGTGTCTAGCAGACAGTGAAAATGGGTACCCGTTTCCTTCTTCAGGCACAGCATGGGCTGCAGTCTTGCAGTCTTTCTGGCTTCAAACTCCTTCCCCCCCCCAAAATGACTACCCTGTGCTCACCAGTTGTCAGGGCATTTCCTCTTTAGCCACCAGACTATTCAGTCCTGTTTTCAAAGAGAAATATGGCAACTCAGAGTCCCTTAAAAATCCACCATCACTTTCTATTGTTCGAAGCCAGCAGGACTGCTACCAGACTAAAAATGTCAGAAATTTGCCTCTCCCTTTCAAATCAGCCAAGCTTTGGTTTGTTAATAACTGCAGTCAGCTTCCAAACCTTAGGAGAATGCCTTTTATCTGCATACATGTCAGGGTGGTGATACTAAATGGAAATCGGTCACTTAGCAGGACCAGCAAAGCCTTGCTGTATAGCAGAAACGCCATTCCATGGGTAGTACTTTTCTCCCCTCTCTGCAGCAGCTCACTAATTTAGGTGTATAAATCAGAGACAGCTGATAAGGTCACAGATACCAAGATGTCCTGCCTCCCATTTAATTTTGCCAAGCATCCTGCAAGCCATCAAACAGCTTCAGATTTGGAAGTTTTGAAAACAACTCTCCTCATTTTAAAATACTCATACATTTCAATTTCCTCCACATACCACTAGCAATTACAGAAACAGCTTTCTGATTTTGTAGTGATTATTCCCCAGCATGCACATCCCTGTGACTGGCTTTTGTTTTCATTCTCACAAGATAAGGCATAGAGAGACCTGCATTTTTTCCTCTTTTCACCATTACTAGCCTTCTCACAGCTCCTCTTTCTCTCTAGTTTCCATGTTGTGCTTCACATAAGCTCCATTCCATGTGTTTTCTTAAAGGCAAATATCTTAATTTGTATTTATGAAAATCCTCTATTTTTTCACATACCACACATCCTGGTGCCTTGACCGTACTGAAACTTGCTTACTTTTAATGTTACATATTAATGAAAAGCTGCTAAAATGAGAGAAAGGATTTTCTATCGTCAGTCAGCATCAGCATGAGAGCAGTCTGCTCTTGAAAGCCTGTAGCTCTGATTGTTCAAAAACATACTGTTCACCATGTCAATTTAATCATGTGCGTCAGATATTAAAAGTTCAGGCTCTAAGTGCACAAATCCTGTTAAGATCCGAGAAAGTTCTTTGCCATAAATATTAATGGAAGCCAATTTCATGCCACTTGTTACATCCCATGTACTCTTATTTCTTCAAACTATCACTTGTCTTGTCTTTTATGTGCCAATAATCAATTTGTAAAGCATAAATCATAAAGCTTACCCAGTTTTTGACTATGCTAAAGCCTATGATTTTACATTTAATCAATTTCCTTACTTTGATAAGTGGCATTATTTCCATTTTATCACCTTATCTGTGTTTAAGGGAACAAATAAAAATCACCTCTTAGAAAAGGATTAAAATTTCACTCATTGTTTACTTAAAACCAAGTTTTAGAACTGTACCATCACAGTAAGCATTTAATCAAAAATACAAACAAGAAGCTCAACCTGTACATCCTGTTCTGCCCTACATCAAGCATCAATCATATTTCAGCATTACCACATGCAACCTGCAAACATCTGCTAAAGAGAGAAAACAGAACAACAACAACAAAATACCCACACACCAAAAGGTCACTTGACTTGCATTCTGTGTGAATTCAGACTGAACACAAGAGTCAGGTCCCTGTTGATCAGGGATGAAAAAAGAACAAGATGTCTTGGAAGACAGCTGTTTCTCAAGAAACAGCAGGTGCACATTTGATAGTGCCTTGCAGCACCAGGATGCCAGCACGGGTAGGTACAGTCACACACACGCTCCGAGCTCGGTAGAGGCACTCACTAGAGAGAACCTGGAAGCCGTACAGGATCCTTAAGGCAGCGCCTTGCACAGTCAAGCAAGGCACCCTGGGGCAGGGAAGATCGCTTTAGGCTCCCTGCCATGCGAATGAGTTTATTCAGCTTTCCAGCCAGACCAGCTGAGGGCTTGGACTGGACACAAGAGGAACGCAAGAGGCTGCCTGCAGCCAGCCAGCCAGAGCAATCGCTTAAGCTGGAGTCACAGTGTCTCAGCAGTGGGGTTCATTTGATTCTGAAAGTCCATTGGTCTTACTATTTAAAAGAGACATTAGTCATGTAAACATCTCCGTTTCTCATATACACACAGAAAATTTGACAAGTTTTAAAGAAATGTTGCCACTACAAGTCAGGGTAAGGTCAGAAAAGTGACATTCGTTACCAGGGTCTCAGGAACTTAAAAAAAAAACAACTTAAAAAAAAAAAAATCCTCATCATTATTAACAATTACTCAAGCTTGTTCTCTCCTTCAAAAGGTTTTGAATCCTTATTTCATACAAAGAGCCTGTTTCATGTAAATATTTTGGGGGGGAAAAAAATCTACTTTTAACTATAACTAGCTGATGATGTCAGCACAAGTGACCCAAGACATGATCTTCAACTGAAAGCAGACTTAACATTTCTCTGCTATCTTTTATAACAACCTCTTGAAAGTATAAGCTATGGCTGCTTTTTTTCCTTTTTTTAAAATCTCCTACAGACATCTACTTCTAAGGATGTGAACAGACTCAAACAGCAATCAAGAAATTGTACAGTGATCTCAAAGGATGCTTAAAACATTTTCCCTAGTCACAGCCTGTCCCTGTCTCCTGATGACATTTTCTCCCATTTAGAAGCTTGCCTTACTGCCTGGAATTCCAGATTTAGAACTGATCTTTTCCCATGGCTAATGGTGTTGAAGTATACTTAACAAATCCAACCAGACATTGAAATGTGTGTATTTTACATGACAGTATCTTGTTCATCTAACAGCTTGAGTTCCCACAGGAGGTTCACTAACACCCTGGATGGCCTATGCAGACTTGGTACTCCGAGACCAGCATCCCAGCTCCACAGATGAAACATACTCCCTCTCAACTTATGAGAGGAGTGTCTGGACAAGGACAATGATGTCTGTACACCAGGACATAAGAAAAAAGCTTTCTGTGGAGTTATTTATTGTAGTAACAGGCCCTGGCAACAGTTAAGACTCCCTGGTGATAACAAATAAGCAAGCTCTCAAGGAAGAGAATTGGGCATTCCTGCTCCCTGGACTTGCAGCAAGGAGCAGATGCTCACAATTTCACCATGGGCTGCAATATTTCTATCCAGGCTGCAGTTGCACAGCTGCCTTCTGAGCAGCTACAGAACAACCAGGGAGTCAAAAGCCAGGTGGTGACCTCTTCCCCACGGACGCCGTCTGAAGTATGTTAGGAGATGCCTTAGCACACGAGTGTACCAGGAGGACATACACACACAGAGACATGGTTTTGCTGATGTTAGGGGTAGCTCTTTAAGAGAAGGGCTATCACTCATTCAGCTTAATACAATCCTTCTGGTACAGGGGAGGCAGATTCACCATTTGGCCACATGCATGATCTGACTTCACAGCACCTGAGAAGTTGCTTTTCACAGTCTGTCCCACTTGCCTCATTAAAGACAATTATAGGCACTCATCTCCCACACCAGTGATGGATTACAACACTGCAGCAAGGTGGATTTTGCCTCAAAAAGTTATTTTGAGGCAGGGGGCTTGTATATATGTAAATATTATATATGCGAAGCCACTTTGTGAAGCTTACAGAGTTGAGTTGGCTTAAGCCCAAACATACAGAGAAGAGACAAGAATACATCTAGGCTCTAATCCTGCATTATGTGGAGGTTCAAAGCTATTGTTTAGAAGGTGCACAGTTTAACACCTTACCAAGTGCTAATTTAAAACTCAGTTTTAAATTTCTAACAAATGTTCTGCATACAGAAGGCACTTAGAGTACTGAAACAATACTCCAGTAGAGTCAAATGGATTACGGACACATTTAACCTTAAAGTTATTGCCTTGTTTTGAAAAGGGAAAATGAAAAAAGAATTTTGAAATGGTCCAAGAGACCTTCACTCACCATCCACCTGTGACAGAACATGGATACAGTATCAGGAATGCCTGTCTTCCACTGCACTCTGAACCTCCCAATTCTATAGGGCTACTCTAGACAGCCTTTTAAATGTTTAGAAGCCCAAGTAGCTTTTCTCATTTGTTTCTTCATCTTGCTGTAGACTAGAAATGACAGCATTGATGGAAGAGAGACAGACCTTCACAGGTTGGGGCAGCTTGACCAACAGGGACTTCAAAGGATGGAGCCAAACTTGAAGATGAGACCAGTGAGGAAATCTTCCCCAAGGAATCACCATGAAGCTTTACGTCTTTTCAGATAAGCAGCAACTCCCAAAGCACAGGTAAACAATAACTGAAGTTCACAACAGCTCCACAAACACAGACCTAGGAGGAAATAATCTTGAAGGTTTGTTGCTACAGCCAGTTTCCATACTCAGAAACGTTCATGCTGTGACACTACACAGACTGAGCTCCTAGCACTGGTTTAAAACTGTGACATAGTAGCACAGAGTAGCTGATGATTATGTTCTTCAGCATGACTCAACCCTCACTACCAGAAGAGGAAGGAGGATCAATACTTTCCTTGGCAGATGCCTGGAATAGACCAAGAGAACAAATCCAGCCTTGTCCCCAGGGGCAGCCCTCTCTAACTGGGATTACAGTACATTGGGAAGGGAGGTTGCCCACAGGAGGCCTCTCAGTCTGGTGTTACAATGAGCTAGTTTTTAAACAATGCCCTGACAAGCAGCAAGTAGAGATAGGACGTAAACACCCAATACCCTGTTATTTCTTCACGTTTGCAACCAGAAGTTGCAAGGCCAGTTATAATATGGAAAAAAAAGATAAAAACTCCAGAAATCATCATGACAACAAGCAAAGGTGTGCGAAGAATTTTTTTTCTTTCAAGTGCAAGTGAGCACTTAAACTTTTCTATAATCTTAGGATACCATTGCAGTACGAGTTGCTAATGGAAAAGCAGCACCATTTTTTGGTTTATTTAAACCCCCTAACTTCAAAGTTTAACTCTTGTATTTTTCAAGTGCTGTGAACATACTACGTTTAACAAATATGCTAAGTGGAATATCTAAAGTGGTTGTTTACTTTTTATAATAAACTGGACTTGTAATAAAGTATTTCAAATTGGACGCAAAAATAGTAATTAGTGGTGTTTGCTATTTTTTAAAGAGGACTTAACTCCCAATACCACAGAAGGACGTGATGAAAGGATTTCAGTTCATATTGAACAAAATTATTTGCTTGCTCTGAAATGGTTTCATTTAATTTTAAGCTCCTTTTCCTCCTACTTTCTAGAGGATAACTTCACAGGAAATTTCTGAACAGAAAGTTTTGAAATCATGCTTCAATCTTCTTTTTCAAGACCAAAAAAGACATATCATACCAAGATACTTCAACTACATTTTTCTCCTGAATGGATTAGTAAAACCAATACAAATTCACATCACTTGTCAGTGTTGCCCACTCATCCTACTTTTATTTTTTGCCAGGATGTGTTTTGCTGTATACTGGCTTCTGACATTTGCATGTTCTGACTGACAGCTGAAGCCCAGTGCTTTTTGGGTAACTGGTTCGGTTATTTTAGGAGCAGTACGGAGTCAGCTACAGGGTGGTAGATGTTCTGTATTTTTGTTTTACAACTGAAAAATAAGTCAACATTGTAATACTCACTCTGCTCTTGAAGACTGGCACATGTCAAGTATCTGCAATTTTGATTTGATCCAAGCATTTTTCATATAAGAGCTCTCACTTCTGCCAATAGAGATTGGGCAGATGGTAGAACTGTCAGCTGAGGACTGCAAAACCCAATGGGTCTTGGCCTGAAAGCTGCTCATTGTTTATTCGTGTCTAATATGTGGAAACTAAACAGACACTCAGAAGAGTTATCAAATGACTTGGTTTTTAGTCCTAATGCTGTTTATAAATATATAATTGTTGAAATGCTTATGATCAGACTCAAATGTAGCAATGCTGTTACAACAAAAATCACATACCACACAAACACGTGAAAGTTTGGGTTTATTTAACAGACGAACATAGGGATCTTTACAATATGGCCATTAGTAGGCTTGTACTGTACCATCCTAGCCTGGCTTTCTCCAACTAGATCACAGAACCCTTAAGAATTCAAATTATCAAGAGCTCCTATGGACCCTCTTTGGGAACATGCTCAAAAATTGACTTCACAGGTCTTCAACATATGCTTCCATGGTTTCCTGAACGTGCCCCTCTGGGTGTAACTGGACTAGGTGCCTGCACCATTCTTCAGGCCACTAAAATGTTTACTGCAAACTTTGAGCAGTGAAGAGAGGCTCCAGCTGGCCCTTCTCCACTGGACAGTCTCAGTATGTAACCTCTTAAAACAATAACTCTGGCATTGGAAATACATCATGAAGCATTGTTTGAATGCCAAGTGCTGTACAAGTATGAAGTTTTAATGTTTACATCTTTTGAAGACACACTGCTCACCAATGAGTTCATCAGTAAATCATCACCCTTAGAGGAAACAGAGGCAAAAATCATCATTCTTGAAGAGCTAAGGATGCAGGGAATAATCAAGAGCTGAAGTACCACTGCCAGAACTGGAGAAGCATATGAGAACAAGGTAAGTGTCATATGAAACAGGACTCCTGCTACAGCTTTGACTCTGCTGTGAGCACCCTGAGACGCAGGTTCTGTACACAATAAACATCCAAGCATATACATCCTCTTAGACTTTAGAAGCAAGTTGTTTAACAACAGAGAACTGCACTGTAGGGGTGTTAGTACAACAGAAATTGGCAATGGTTTCCAGTTGTTCACCGTTTCTGGGCTTGTTTCAAATATGGACAAAGGAAATAACTTGCTCTTTGAAAAACTCACTGGAAGTTGCGTGCCAGTAGGGGATACAAATTTGGTTCTCAGGCCCATGAAACTAGAAGAAATGCTGCTGTCAGGACTTAAAATTACACTAAAATTAAGACATCAGAAATCCCAGATATCGACACTGCTGAGAAGTCTACAATTCATATCTGATCTCAGCCTAAGAAACCATTACAAAATTGATGTAAAAAAACTATGAAAAATTATAGAACTGCTATTTGACTAAGAAGCTAGTGTCCCTTTTCTTTGCATTCTGAATGATAACCTGAGATTTATTTCGGTTTCTGAACTCAAAGTTTTTTCTTCTGTTGTCAAGCATTGTGTTAAGGACCAGATGCCTGTTCTATAAAGGCTTTCGAGTACAGATGTCAGGAAGGAGGAGGTCTGCAGGACATCCGTAAGAAGTTTAACACGTTTATGGATATGCATTTTCCAAAGCATGATCCCATCACTGCTTGAACACCTGAACAATTCAAGCTCAAACCAAGGACGTCTGAGTAGCTTTATCATTTAAAGGGAAGCCATTCATGCATCTCTGACCTCAGCCACTTACGTTATTGAAAAATCAAACAGAAAATTTCATATTCTGTGATTCTGCGCAAGAAGGACTAAACAAGCAAGGGCTGCCTTACAGCCTGGCCACTGGTGCTGCCTAACACATTTCCTATTGCCAGCACTTTGGAAAATGGGGATAGAGGGTCTCCAACTACAGCTTCTCTGTAGCCTTTACTTACTTCTTTCAGACAGATTTTTGAGTATCCAAGAGGATTGGCCCCTCTGTGGCTAAGTTTAGGTAACATACTGCAGGCAGGTTTTTGTATTTTTCCCCTTCATAACACAGGCGAGCGTCTGCTCTTTATTTCCTATTGTATTTAAAAGCTGTCTGGTATTAAATTACACAGATCCTTTTATTGACAGAAACTCAGTCTCTGCTATTTCTCCTTAGAGAATTTCTATTCTCCCAACAGGAAGAAGGCACTTTTTTTCAGTCTTAAAATGAGTAGAGATTTTTAAATTAACCTCATATTTTTCACTAACAAAGCCAACTTTTCCAAGTGATACTTTATATTTGAGCTGGGCCCACTGCTGGATAGCCTACAAGTGAAAACATAAATCTGTCACTAGCTGTTAACTCTCAGCTCTCCCTTAGCAGCAACAGAAAACTCAGCTTGTGCTACTTTCCTTAAGGATAACTTATTCCATTAAAGCTCAAATCCAGCAGATTTCCTATGAATAGACAGATTAAATGCATTTAACACAGACACAGTAGAAAAGGTGTAGTACCCAGACTTATTGCAAATTACAACATGCAGTTCTGGATTTTGCTCATTAACACACAGGTAAATTCATATCCGAAATTTTGGAACTGACCAGGAATAAGTACGAATTTATGCCAAGTTTCATTCCTAGCACTAGCTTCAATGAAGAAATGAACTCATGGCCCTCACAACCCTATAAAAGATGAGTACAACCAGGTTTGAGATTATTTTTACAGTAACATTGGAGAGAGAGAGAACCTTGCTAGAGCTTTCCCTTCCTGTGCATAGTTCTGCTTCACGTAAGTATCTGCGTCCCTGAAGCCTTGGCAGCATTACCCATCTTCTCCAGATTTCCTGCCATGGCCAACACTGTGAAACAGCTACATTAGAAGTGTTCAGTCTTCTGACCATCCCTTACTTTATCCTGAATGAAGGAACTTAAAGCAGTACATGTTAGGATGTCTTGTTACACTTGTTTCTAAGGATTACTGCTCTAAAGGAGCAGTACCTTTGAGAGCAACATTTTATGCACCTAGCATAACAAAGCCAAGGAAGAGCCATACACACCATGGGATAAACCAGCCTCTACAATTTTAACAGTGGCTCTTACTAAAAATGGTAGCAGAGACAAAGCTTTCACCTAAGACACAGGTAGGCTTCTTTCCATTATTGCATTTTAGCACCTGCTGGAAGTTGCTTTTACCCTTTATTGCTTCAAAGAGATTGTATATCATGGGATATCTCAAGTTGGAAGGGACCCATAAGAATCATTGAGTCCAGATTCCTGCTCTTCGCAGGACTACCAAAAACTGGACCACATGACTAAGTGCCATTCAGATGCTTGCTAAACTCTGACGGGCCTAGTGCCATGACCACTTCCCTGAGGTGCCTGTTCCAGTGCCTGACCACCCCCTCAACAAGGAACCTTCTTCTAATTTCTAAAGTATCGTAGCTGATGTCAAACATGAAAATGTTTAACTCTAACCTCTGAGGAGTTACATTAAACTCCTAATAAACAGCCTTTCTCCCAGGAAATGGCAGGAGTTGAATTGCAGGCAGAACAGGACCCTTTAGTTCATTAGTGTACCAACAGCTGTAGGACATCATCTATCAGGTACCTTTTTTCCAAGTCTACTTTTAAAGACACTCCTACATGTGCAAGCTTTTGGAGGGTAAGCAAAAGGACCAAAAGCGGTCATTTCAAATGGAACGGTCTGTGGGAATTTTATCTTCTTATCATGCATTATCATTTACAGGGAATGCACTCAGGTTATTTTAGTGTTTCTATTGCTGTTAGATTTCAGTGTGGGTTCATTGAAGCTATGAGGACTCTTGATCTCCAAAACTGTTTAGCTCAAAGACAAGTTCTTTTCTTAGCTTGTATAGACACAGAACAATCTGGAAAGCAACCTGCTTGCTGAATACTCTGCTTTGTTTGGACAAACCAGGAAGAATTTTCCAACCATCTCTTTCTATACAGTCCACAGTTTATCTTGGCTAAGGAACAGCATGGTCAGTATGCAACACCTTCGTGCTTTGGGCTTTTGCTGGAATGGTCTTTCTCATTAAATAGAAGAGTTTCTTTTTTCTTTTGAAAAAAAAACCCTTTTGATTCATTTTTATAATGATTGAACATTTCTTTGTTCAGATTTTTTGTGTCATCTGCATTGAGAATGTCTCCTTTGTATATCGGTTTTCTTGCTACTGATTCATGCTCCACCTTCATCTCACTTCATGAGTCATCTTCTATACTATTTGCAGCACTTAACACTTCTGGCAGTGAGGCCTGACTTCTAGAGTTATTTATGGCAATAAAAGGCTGAGGAGCAGATAACTCAGGAAACTGGTAACAGGATAGTGATTACCTCAACCCTAGGTCCTCAGTGTGGGTTTAACGCTGCTAAACCTCACATAGAAAATGGCAGAATTCAGCCTCCTGGCTAATCACATAATCACCACATCTTTCAGGACTAAGTGCTGCCCTCAGCAGCAGGGCTGTAGGATTGGGCTTCTCATTTGTATGCAGCAGAGACCAGTATTTACGATTATGAAGCTTTAACAAAACCATTCTTAAATCTCTTCAGCAGTAATAAAGTAACTTCTCTAAATCCTCAGGACCTCATTACCAAATCCCCACGTCTGCTGGGTGTACAGCAACACCACAAGCTTCACAGACACATCACTCACCAGCAAAGGGGAATTCTCACTGCAGACAACCCTCCCTCATGAGTGAGCACTGAGGTTATTAGCACATCATTATTTCTAGGCTTTCACTGGTATTGGAGTCCATCACCTCCATGCATGAAGAAAAAAAAAAGCAGTAGGCAAGCAGCAATGTGTCATCCCAACAATAAAATATACCATGCTGAAAGCTTTTAATGTCTCTACATCTAGAGAGATGTCCTGCAAAAGACACTGAAGAAACCCCCAGCTAGGCTGGAAAAAATTCAGTTTGGAAATGAGGAAGTGGGCCATTTTACAGTGAAGGACATGAAGCCTTCTGCTGAAGGAAAGAAACAGGTCATCTAATTCTGCTGTGTATTTTTCCAGGGTTTGCTTTATCACCCGAAACCCTCTACTTTCTTATAAATCAAGCTAATGCAGACACTTTATGTACAGCCTACTAGCAAAACCTGATTAACTTCAGTACAGTGGCTCTTATATTTATCTCATAGATGTTGCAAGTCCAGGTTTATTTTTGCTGAAAGCCTGGAAGATTACTCTAAAAATATTCTTAAGAGAGGAAACTTCTGGAGCAGTCTTTTTTTGTTCCTATAGCAAAAGATTCATAGTCCATGGACACCAGAACAAATTGACTAAATTCAGTGATAATCTTCTGACTACATTTGGATAAAAAGACAGAAAGAACTGCTGCATGTTTTTGACACATACCTACCTCCATCCCTCATTACAGAGCATTGCTCATTTTGTTGTTTTGTTCTAGGTTGGGGAAGAGGAACTGAACAAAATGCCACAACACATCACATCATTTTTTCCCCCCAGAAACTGCTCACCAAACCACAAGGAAACAGACTGAAAAGGACTGCCCAGGTTTTGAAAGTCAAGGAGGTACAGACACCCTCAGCCCTTACTTTTAGATGCTGAGCCAGGGGTGCTGCTGTGGAAAACAACTGCAGTTGACACACAAACAATTATACTGAGGACTCTGTCATTGACTCTTGATAACGTACAGCTGCATCTATGAATCGATCTGGATCTGTCTTGCAAATATGAAGAACTCCTCTGTTCCCTGCAAATGTCTTCTTGAGGGCATAAGTAAATGATTTATTGCAGGGCACAGCTGAGTCTTGCTGGTACCTATCTCACCTGGGAAAAGGTATCTAATCTGTGTGTAACAACACATTAATTAGAAGAAACAACTGAGAGGAACCAGGAAGAGGCAAATTAGTAACAAGCCAGTCACTAAATTCAAGCACACACACATTATCATGATTCTATCAAATTTAATTTACTATTATTATATTATTAAATTTATCTAACTTCTTTAATGGCTCAATGAAAAGATTCCCTTTCCCTAAGGATCAGGAGGTTGGAAACACGTTGTATACACAGAGGAATACACAAAAGCAGGAGCACTCAAGGAAAAAGCTGCGAGCAGCAGGCATTCAGGACAGTAGAAGAACATGTTGGGACCCTAAGAATTTTAACTTACTGTGCAGAGAGACTGGCAGAGAGGTGAGACCTTCAGACAGTAAGGCAACAACAGGCCCCAAGAACATCTCTTTGACAAGCATTGAGCATATGAGGGAAAGACAGAACAAGTACCAAAAGTATAATGGAGAAAACAACAAATGGGCTGAGATATACAAAGCACAGGTGAGTTGGAAGGAGATGACTGTTTCTGTTACAGAGTTGTGTGTCTGGTCTGTCTCCTGACTTTGGAATCCTCTATGCCCTACCTCCAATGGGCATAAAACATTTACTATAGCCAGCTCTTTCAAAAAACAAGTAAAGCAACTGTTTCATTTGCAGTCTCCCTGCTATCAGCCCTGCCACCACCTCCTAGTCCATACCCACTACCATTTGGGCCACTGGCCCTGCCCACCTCCCTTCCTCACTAAACCCACACCATGCTCACCTCTGCTCCTAGCCTGGCTTTTTACTTTCTTACCTCCCGCTACAGGTGACACATTCTTCCTTTCCACTTTCCCAGCCAAGGAAATCCAGCTGCAGCACAGGACCACTCTTCTCTCAAATCACAGGCCAAGCACTGCAGAACAGATTAAAAGATAGCCCCTATTTTTACAGCTTTATGGCAGTTCTCCTATCACTCTCAGGAATAAAAAAAGCTTTCCTGCTTTCTCTTCTCTTCTCTTGACAGACTTGTACTAAATCACTAAGGGGAGGAGCAAGAGATTATCTTGTTTCCTAAGCAGCTGGGATCCCACCTGAGAAGCTGAGAAAAGCAGCCCATAAGATAGAGCCTGTTCTTTCAGCCTACCTCCAGGCCTGGTTCAGTTGGCATGTTTTGCAAAAAAATTCTTTTAGCAATAGAGAAGAAAACCTGAACATCACCCTGTGTTGCCTGGAAAGAGCAATGAAGAAACAGGAAAGTAAGAAAAAACCCCTTAGAAAATAGAGAAACTTTACTCAGCTGGTTCAAAATTTTCCAACAATCTGGCAAATAGGAAAATTAAGAGATCTGAGGGTACATTCTCACTACAGTAAACCCAAGCTGTTGCCTGAATTTTATTTCTTAGGCACTTTCAGCTAAGGCTACCTGGCCAGGTGTGGAATAAAAACTGATGTATGTATATACATGCATCCATATAGACTGTTCCACCAAGTTAGAGTAATTTGCCTGCCCTGGCAACGAAGTTACTCGAGTGCTAGTAGTCTCCCAGCACCTTCTCATAGTTTCAGAAGGGCAAACGATCATCTGTTTGCAGCCAATGCCATTTCTTCCATTATTTCCTGGGCAAGAATTTTAGCTCCCTGCAGCACAAAGCCTGATAAACCCCTGAGAAAAGCACAGCATCAGGAAAGGTGCCTTTTTGTAACAGGACCACTCGTGATTCTGCCTGGCTCATCTGTGTGCCACACGTGATTGTTAATCTCTCAAATCAACCATGCCGCAAAGATGCCCTGAAAAAAGCAACAAGAAACAAGAGGGCCTTTGCAAGTGTAGGACTAATAGCAGTCTACCCCAGAAAAACTTCCTAGAATCAAAGATTTGAGATGAAGCTGGGGCACAGTGTAGTTCAGCTGGTGGGCTGAGAAGTGATGCTGTCTAGCTTGTCAGCTTTACTTGGGGAGAGCACAAATCTGTTTCAGAAGTGAAACACTCAATTCTTCTTCCTGTGCACATCCAAGAACTTAAGCCCAGAGTAGGTAACTTTTCCACATGCATCTGGAATGGGGCAGGGTGGGTGTTAAAGCTCAGTAGCCTGGTACATGCTTTGTGAAGGGGTTGTTGACCCCGTTAGACCAGGGGGAGTAACATTCTGAGGCTTTCTAGGATGCTTTTTGGAAGAGGCTGAACACTGTGTAGAAGCAGTGGAAGGAAACTTCAGAAAAAAAGGCGCATGGATTTATGCTTTTACAATCTTTACAACAACTTTAATTATTGCCTCTATTAGGAGGATCTGCTGAAACCCACAATTTCATGCTTTTTGACACAAGTTTCTGAGCATCCTTCTTCAACAGAAAATACAAACTCTTGGCTGAGCACACAGTTTAAATATTTTCTGGATTTGGAAATAATTTTAAAATAAAGACCAAATGTCTCTGTTGAGTAAACTAATTTTAGTGTTATTAATAAGAGAAGTAGTTAAGGCCTGTCTTACTGAATTGTGTATTTAATTGAATACTGATCTAACTCCCACTGAAAACCATCCATGTCTTTCCATTACTTTCAGTGGATGTTGGACTTGTCTCTTGATGCTTATGAGAGTAGCTAAGCAGGGAGAACTAAGTTACATTTCTGAGCAAAGGAACAGCTTGCTGTTTTGACGTAGTTCAAAGGAACAGTACATTGTGAATATTCGTGTGTGTAAAATTACACTGAGATGTAGCTGACAACTGCAGGGCTCCTAGCCATGGCTAACTGCACAAAAAAAGCAGGACAGCAAATGGGTGCCAGGTGTCTGCTTTTAAAATGCCTTCAAGTATTAAATTTTCTCCTGCTGGACTGCTGGGTGTCTTACCAAAACCCTCAGGGCACAGTTCAACAACTCCCATGACTAAGCACCACAGACGTGTGTCACAGTCACATTTGCACTACTCCCTGTCCCTTGACAGGTTGAAAAGGCACCAGCTAAGCAATAGGAGCCCACACCACCATAGCAACTGTGGAAGAGAGCACTGGTCTCCCTGTCAGTGGTGATCTCTCTCTGCTAGCTGTGAATGGAAGGAGACACACAAGTATAGGCAAGGGTGACTTGAGCAGATGCCAGGGCTCGCCCTCCTCAGACACAACCTGGACCTGTTTCCATAGGAGTAATTTGCCTGAATTTACTCCCTTGAGCTTTACCAGAGGGCAGCCAACTTTCTGAGACTGAACTCGAACTGGCTGAGCAACCAGGTGAACAGAGTCGGAGCTACAGATATTTGAGTGCACCAGCATCACTGGTGCGCAGCTTAGGTGCAGGCCAGAGGATTCCTACCCCTGCTGTTTGGGGATAACCCCTCAGTCTGCTCTAAACCACGGACGCCCTGTGAGAGGCAGCGAGCCCTTACCTCAGGTAATGTGTGTGGGGAGGCCTTTTGGAGCCTCCTGCTTGCATGACGAGGAAATGGTCGGTGCACGATGCTGTAACACGTAGTCAAGCTCCTCTGAGCACAGGGTTGAGTGCAGCTTGCTGCTCCTGCGCTGGGATTTTCGCTGGAATTCCAGCACAAAGCGCCCCCGGCAGGGGTCACCCTGCCCCGCGGAACTCTCTCCCGGCTCCGCTCCCCGCCCCAGCACTGCCACTGGGGAGGTCAGGTGTTTATTCCTGCTTTTTTTTTTTTTTTTCCCCCTGAGTTTCTGAACAGGAAGGGAGAATATTCCGTGCGTGCTGTATTTATGCCGCCGTCCCTTTAAAGTCAGTTTCCTAAGATACCCGGCTAAAAGAAGGATGTGAATAACTATTCGTTCATGCTGTCACCAGGAAGAAAAACGGGAGAAAAAATAGAGTTCCAAGAATACAGAAAGACAAGTTCAAGGGAAGTAAAATTATGCATGTACTATCAGTTTGCTTTTTCTCTTACTCCAGAGGCAACTCTGCCACAGGAAGCAATGCCAGCCATCCTCCTCACAGCTTTTTCCTACAAGAGTCACCTCTACCGAAAGGAAATGTTCTGTGTGATGCTGAAATGAAGAGTTCAAAGGAAGGAAAATAAATACTCAAAATAATCAGTGGGTCGGGGCTGGTTTTGCTTTTATGGGGGTTTGCATCTGTCTGAAGGAAAGGCAATAGCCGGGATCCTGTGCTGGTGGGAGCTCGCAGGGTCAGGCCCCTTTGCTTGAGCCTGACATTCATGTTTGTCCCTCGAGCTCATTCCTGGGCAGGTGCGAGTGCTGCTGGAGGTCCCTGTGGGGTATGGTCAGAGTTCCTCCCTTCGTGAGTCTGTGTTTCTTCTCCCCTCATATTGATTTTGTCTCTTTCTCTTTTTGTTCATCTGTTCCTCTGATACTGTTCCTTATGACCCAGTTTGTCTTCTCTCCAGCATGCAGAGGAGCCACTAGGCTTTTTCCTGTCCTTGCTGCACTGCAGTTCTTTATACATTGAAGAAAATGTTCCATTTAAAATATCAGTCCTTGCTGCTGGACCACCAAAATCCTCCCATTTCAAAACAATGTCTGAACAGCTAGAACAAACGTTTTTCTCACAAAAAGCAAGACACAGTTGACCACTATGCCCTTCATCTTCGGGGAGACATAAAATACACACCTAGACCAAATTCTCAAATAAGTCCCTAATATTCAATAGACTGGAGTAGCTGGCAGGAACTGTCTCCCATTTTGAAGCATTTGAACTCAACACCCAAATGGTTTTATGTTGCGTAAGTCTCTGTTTTATAAACAGCCTGTAGTGCTGAGACAGTGTGCTGCAGCAGCTCTCGGGAGCTCTCTCTTGTGAAGCTGCACTGTTTCCTAAATTGCTCTGTTCTCACTTCTAATATTATCCAGAATGATGAAACTAAATTTGTTCCTTAGAGCTTTGCGTTAGCTGCTTGCCTCTGTCAGTGCACTTCAGACCAAGCCAAAATACTGAATGGTGGGGGCACAATTGTGCTACACAATGTGATGCTTTGGCATGATTTCAAGAAACTTAATGCCAGAAAGGGTCAGTAAATAATGTAATAACTTCCTATATATACAGAACTTTACATTTAATTACAGACTGAGGTACTAAGGGTACAGAAGGATTGTAAATGAAAAAAAATGAACCAGGAGCCTTCAACCTCCCTTTGTTTTTCAATGTTAACTTTACATTTCAAAACAACTTGTCCTCTTTTCAACTTCTGTCAGAAGTGCTGGTTTCCTTTGAGGAGCCAAAAGTTCTTGTTTCAGGCAGCACATCAAGAGAAACCATGTTTTCCCAGCACAGAGTCAGCAAGTACTGAAAAGAGACTTCAGTGACTGTAGAAGCAATTACTGAAAATATCCCAGTTGGTGTAAGACGCCCAGGTCTTAATGTGCAGGGGAAGCTTTGGGAGCAGTGGGCATAGGTAAGGGGCAGGATTAATAAGGAGAGAGTGTGGTTTAGGATAGAAAGCACCAGGGTGCTTTAGGATAGAAAAGTCCCAGAATGGCAATGCCAAAAGTATTTCCCTCCTCCTTTTGAAAAACAAAGCAAAGCAAAACAAAACACAAAGTTTTGATAAAACAAAGAGGCAACTTTACTTTACAAAGTAAAGCCAGTATCAATCACACACAGCAGGAACTCAATTTAGCATAGTGAACTCCCTCTCTTTTCCTGTTGACTTGCAGATTAGGAAGGCACAGGATAAAGAGATCCTGTCAGAGATATTAACAGAGCTCTCCTGCAAAGATACCATACATAAGCTCTGGTCACAGCCTCTCCTTACCATGAAGCAGCCAGCTCTGGAGATGTGTTTCCAGCTGATTGACACTATCTCCAAGAGAGTGAGGACAGGGATGAGTTAGAATGTCCTACCCAAGTGTGTGACCCCTGTGTGCCCTCACTCACAGCTACCCCATTAACCCTTCTGCCTGGGATTTAATTCTGTGGAGTGGTTTGTTCTGAAATAGAGACCTGACTGATATATAAATAGCAGAATAAACTTGCCCACTATCACCACTTTTCCACTCCCCTTATATTCAGTTTTCTCTTGTTCCTTCTCTGTTCTAACAGGCCATCTTTTATTTTTAATATTTGAGTATCTCTGGCAGGTGCTAGATCTATTCTTCTTCTCTGGAAGTTTTAGCATAAGAATTATTTTGTTTTGGAGGAAAGTGGGGAAAGAAAATTAATAAGGTAAACATAAACAAATTCAGAAAAATATTTGCAAAGACAGGACTGGGAAACCTCTCTCCTCCACATGAGAGCATTTAGTGCGCTATGGCAATACATAGTGACTGGCTACTATAGTATGTTAATATGACTGCTTCCATTATTTTCATTCTGTTTATATTCTGGAAGATACTAAAGCCAACTGGTGATATAGAAGGTAACGGTTATTGGTGATGGCATCTCTGAGAGCTGTTTAGACTAGAGTCATGCTTAAAAATCAAGTAAGATCCTGCTGCAGAAAGTCCAGCTGGAACTAAAAACTTCCATCTGAAGTTGTGGTCTCAGTTCTGAGAGCCATTACCTTTCCTGTTACACTCCCTGGACGCCTAGAACTAAAAAAATGAGCTATTAGAGTTGGAATTACTGAGCCAAAGCTCTCAGTCTGGGACTACAAGGGATCACAATCCTCAGTAACATACTGTGTTACACTGTGACTTCCTCTACAGTGGGAAATTAAACATTCCTGGGATCAAGTAGCATGGAATGCCAACATACAGCCTATTAAATGGTCCTTGATCCAGAGTATCTTCTGAATTGTGCCTGGGAGCTGTTGGGACAGTGCTAGCTGGCCAATGTAACAACTGCCAGAGGCTGTTCGGACAACTGAACTCATGACAAGTTTGTTAATCCTCAGAAATCTTCCTTGACACTTTAAATTACTAGAGTGAGCACCATCTGTCTGAAACAATGTTTTCCTCACATTTCTGACAAGTGTAGTACTCCTTCCTCTATCCTCTATATTATGTGCCTTTGATCTATACTACCAAAATACTTATAATTATCCCATGATTTAATACTGACCTGTTAGAAACAGGCTACATTAGTTAATAAACAGTCATATTAAATATGAAATTCATTAACCTGTACCCAGTCTGCTTGTCACAAATACTGGTTGTTACCACCAGCTCTAGCAATTTATCAATAAGTGTCATACTTTACCATATTCTTTTTCCCATAAGAGTTCCTGGAAGATCACCACTTTGCAAAGGCAGTTCAACCATTCTTTGGGGACACTTGCTGGCTGACAGGCAAAAAAAAAAAAAAAAAAAAGAGAGGCCACTAAAGAGAAAACTTTCTGGTGGATAGCCCTCATGAGCTAGGAAGTCAGTGGACTACAAGTGCTCCCTAGCAACTAAGCTGCTCCTAGGCATATCCATATCAGCCTTCAAAAGAAAAAGATATTTCACGATCCTATAGGATACTGAAAACAAGCACTAGATGGAGCAGTGGGTAAACGTCTGGACTCTCTCCCTGCTTACATTCAATCCATGAAGTTACCAGATAGCCCTCTTGGAATCTGAGCTGACAAACTGATGCCAGGTCAGTACTTTGTGAAGACGCAAGTGTGCCTTGGGTAGGGCTGAAACATTGGGCCGTATTACATGGCTCTTTGGATTCAGTGCAATTAATACTGATGGATAACTGGGGGCCACATTCTTAGATATATTCTTAGATTTTTGTACATTCTTTGTCTAACAGTTTTGACTAATATGCATTCTTTTTGAAGATTTTCATTAAGGATCTGTAAGTCCACAGTATCCCACTTATCATTTGACTGCTGAGGACTTCAGTCAACAAAATCAAAACCAGACCTTTTTAATTATGCATAGTGCATTACACTTTGTCTGCCTTACAAAAATATCACAGCTTTTTCATAGCTGAGAGTGCACAAAGATTCTGGTCTTCCTTGGTGTTTGAAGATTCCCAATATAGGGTGTCCCTAACATTAGACAACTCAAAATGTATATGAAGGGGGAGAAATTTTCACAAGGCATCTGGTCTGGGTTTCAGGCATTTTCCCAGTGGAAGAAAAAGTTATCTTGTTGGAAAGGAAAAAGCATATTGTTAGGAAACAGTCTCATGATTCTTAGGGTAACTTGGAGGGAAAGAGGAATGCCAAAGTGAATAGCTTTTAAGCATTTGGGAATGCCAGTGTGGACTTCAGCTTTCTTTAAAGAACAAAAAATAGAAAAGGGGAGGGAATATTTCCACCTCTTCCCTTGACAAAAACAATCTTTGTAATGTCAACCAACAGCTAGTGTTGAGCTTATCACTCCCTCCACTCTGCCCTGCCCTCCCATCTCAGTAACCTGTTCTGGCTTCTGAAACTCACACCCTTTGGAACTGATTGAATAATGGACTTTTCACTTCAGGCTCTGCATCAAGTAAGAGAAAAAAAATCCTGTGGGTTGCATATGGAGTTATTCAATCTAGCTTCAAGACCCTACATTTGAAAATTCACTGTAAAAATGAAAGAGGGTCACTTCTAAAATGAAAAGTTAAATGGATTGTTTTGAAAATAACAATTGTTTTAAGGCCTTACCTGTCCTTGTTTTTTTCCCTCTGGACTGTTTATCAAAACCTGCCCTAGTTTGCCAATTTCATGGCAAATTACTTCAGTTTTCCAGAAACTGCAGATGTCCCTCACCAGATTACTAAGAAAATAACAGTAGAGTATATCATGTTTGCATGAGAGCTATTTGAAGAATTATTCATGTCAGCAGTTAGTCATAAACCTTTATACAAACATTTCTATCACCAGAAAGCTGATGACAACCCCAAATTCTTCTCCTAATTTTTTCCCCCATTCTTCCCTTCTCTAACGCGCTTCCTAAATGAATCCAATGATTTGCCCAGAATTCATCCATCCAACTTTATGCCTAAGATATGCACCAAGGAGGCAAGAACAGCTTACAGCTTGGTTAGAAGGACTCAAAAATAAGTTTCATTTACTCATGTAAACTTGGCATTTAGCTGAATTCAAGCATTGACAGGCTAGTGGTTGTTGTTTAGCTGCAAAACCAATTTATTTTACATTTTAAGACCCAGTGTAGCATCCTGCTACATCTCTCAATAGCCTCAGTAGCACCTCTCAAGAGATGCATCAGTGACTTTAGCTGCAAGGGAGAGCCAAGCCCAGCCCACACAAACAGTAATTACTGCGTTGTTCACCTTGTTCCCCTTCAGTCACCGGTAACAAGAATTGATGCCCAAACAGCAAAGAGTGGTCAGATGGCTCATTCTCATCTCCTCCAGCACAGGTACCACAGGCAGTCACTGAGGAGGATGGACAACTGGAGACAGGAGATTGCCTGCTTTATCTGTGCCTGAAGCTGGTCCTGATTCAAGGTGTGATGGCAGAACATGTCAACATGTGACAGCACCCTTATTTTCAAAGTATATGCAAGATGTCAGCGTTAAAACCTGGGCCAGGAAAAGGCTGAAAATAAGCAAAGGAATGCTAAATCACACCTTAAAATCCTACTCCAGAGAAATGCAAAAAGACACTATTAACCTGAGCCAAAAGCACTTGGTGTTGGAAGGAAAACCCAAGCAAGAGTGGCTAAATTGACAGGAAAAAACCTCAAGTTATGCAAATATGAATGACAATATTGATCAGGAACAAGAACATTACTGTCACATAATGGGGAAAAGTAATTTGCACATGGCAATATCCGCTGGCAGGATTGCTGTGAATAATTACTCGGAGGTTCAATTTAGTAATGATTATCACTGAGACTATTTTAAAGAAGAAAAGAGTATAGGATGTTAGCAGAGAATTTTAGTTTTGTTTGTTACTTTATTAATGAGGATTTGTATAATGCCTTATTAGTCATCATTTGTATTTGTGTAGAGGCCTTCATTATAAAAGTCCCTCTACAGAGAGACCTAATTGATTCTATGGAGAGAACCACACTGATTTTGAGGATATGTACAATAAATATTGCATCACTTTCACGTGCTTTTCTGTTGGCTATACAGGAGACAATACACTGTCTCTGCAAAACTGTAGACCCAGATGTAAACAGGACTATCCTAAAATAGTGAGTACTCTGAATTTGCCTAAAATATACGTATTATTGCAGTATGCTCCTATTTCAAATGACAGTTGTTCTGAATTATGATAAGGTACTTTAATTAAAGATTTTACCATTTATAAACATTTCTTGAACTTGAAAGCCAGGCATTTATTTAGCAGCATGTTATTCCACTTAATGGGACAATGAAGAGTAGAAGCAAAACCAGGCTACCTGCAATTTCTGGCATCCTGTGTATCATTGTCATCAAAGTGATGCTGTGGCAAGGGGAACAGCTCAAGCGCATCACTAAGCTCTGAAACAAGTTATGCCATTATGTGAAAGTTCCCATGAAGCCCCAGTGACTGTTAAATTATTGAATGTGAATTGCTTGAAAATGCAGTATTTCCAATAATTCCTTTGCAAAAGACTGAAATTTTGTTCCCTACTAGATGTCTCAAGCAATAATAAAATCAAAGCACGAAATCCCTATGCAACAGCAGATTAAAGGGAATGAGGAGAGCGTAAGGTATTATTGAAAAATAAAATTAAGGATAATCTTGTATTAAGTGTTTGGATTCAGTCTTCATCCAGAAAGAAAATCCTACAATAGTACCTATGGATTCATCTTCTGCTAGCATTAAATGTTACTGGTTTCCCCACATTGTCACTATGACCCTCTGTGCAGTGGAGTCAAAATTATTTGGCTCATTGCTGTGAACTCTGTTCTCTTATTGTCAACAGACAGCACTCTCTTTCTGCCAAAAAGCTGGGATGTGTGCAAAGCAGGAAGACTTGGGCCTTGCCCTTTCCCCCTTGCACGTTACCTCTTCCCCCTTCCCCTCCCTTCCCCTTCCCCTCTCCTTCCCTTTCCCTCTCCTTTCTTTTCTGTGCTTTTCTTAGGACAGCAAAACAGCTGTTTTATTAGTGTGATCCTGGAGAACTCAGACTGCAGGTCTATCAGTTTATACCTATTATACATATGTATAGTATACATGTATTTGTATACACAGCATTTTGTATCAGCCAGTTAAACGTGATTATGGGATTTTGTTTTCCTGCTGGTAGGGTATAACTTTTATTTAATAAGAGGAGCATAGGTATTGCAGCTTTTCCTACATGCCTCTTGGGAACTTTCTTTGACATCTAAAGCCTTTTTCTGGCAACCAGTTTGTTCTCTAACAACAGCAGGCGGGGAGTTGTGATAGATCCCACTTAGTCTTTTGAGAAACAACTAAATTCTGTGAGTTAACTTGTCTTCTTTTACCATCTAAGGAATATTGGCAGGCTGCAACCATTTTCCTCTGTTAGCCCTTGAAATGATTCTTCATGCTTTTGTCACATAATTAAAATTAGATTATTGCAACTCCCTGCTGGCTGGCCTTAGAGCTTTGTAAACACTCCAGCTGGCCCCTAGGTTCATAGTGAAAGGGATGCTCTAAGCATATTCTTTCTTTGTCCTCTCTTGTCTCATCTGTGTTGAAATCGCTGCACTTGCTAACTGCCAGCAGAATGTATTAGGTTATTGCTTTCTAAGGGCAGTGAACATAATGTTAGAGACATTATGTGCCAAAGTCTCTCTCAAGCTTTGCTTGAAAGAGTCTGGATGCAAGAGCTTTCAATCTATTTTCTCTTTGTTGGTGAGGTCTCTTTTTGCTGAAAAGAAGGGAAAGAAGGGGGAGGGAGTGGAGGAGCACAGGCTCTCCTAACAGAGCATTCAAATAGAAAATGCATACAGCTACACAATTTCAAAACCAGGGGCTGACTTTCACTGACCAGTGTGTAAATACCATGGACATTATGCAGTTGCTTCTTCTCCTATGATAAAATGACTCCCTTCCACCCCGATAGATGAAAGCCATTTTGAAATAACAGCATCTCCCACTCCAGCAAGGCTTTCTGAGTTCAGTAGGGAGCATTCCTGGCTGACTTCTTTTTATGTCACATTTGCTTATGGACCGTTACTCCCACATTCGCATCCAGCCAGTTCCATCTTATAAATCTTGCATGGAACATCGCGACCGTGTGAGATTTGCCTGATGAGCTTGTAGGGATTATCATATTAAAGTTCTCAAGAGTCTGAATGACTAATTGTTAATGAGAGAGAAAAATGCAGGGATAATGGTGCTTTAAAAGTAAGTGATACTAATGGCATAGTTTGTGTTTGGATGTGATTGCTCATCTTGCTGTCACACGTAGAGATTATCTCTTAGTGTCCTCTAGTTTTATGGGCCTATAACCTCAACTCTATAATCAGATAGTCAATAAGCACTTATTCTGCTGAAGAAGAACTACAGTGGTGAAGAAACACAAACAGGCAGTAAAGCTGGCTCTATTGAACTCTCCAAAACTATCAGAGCCTCACCACTGAAGCCAAGAGTACATTTGTTTGGGTTGAGTTTTTACAGAGCCTTGGCCAGCCAGTGTTATGAAACGGTGACTATGGCTGCAGAACCACAGGAGCAATACTGTAGAATACGAATATTCCCCTTATTTGTGCTTCACCTTTTCTCTCATATTAATGATTTATGTTCCAGCCTGGTCACCTCTGTGCCCAGTCACTTTTTCTGTGCTATCTATTCCTTTGGACACCAGTATTTAGTCATGCAGTGCTGTTACTATCCAGGGGCTTGATTTTAAATCTCTTGGACAGATTTCCAGAATGACTCCCCCATCCAGCTGAAAGCATAAGCACTGCGGGTCTTTGGCAGCTCTGCAAATCAAGAGTACAGCTCCTAGAAAAAGTCTGAAAACAGTTGATTCTTACACTCAGCTTCCTGCCACAGTGCAGTTTGTGACTGCTGGCAGCCACAACATAACATAAGCTCCATTTCTTTTCTCCCCTGTCTCATTGGAGCTTTTGCTAACATAAATACGTTACCACGGGTGAGCAAGTGCACAGCGCCATGGCTAATGCAGAGAACTTCCTCTCCTGTGATAGAGATGGCATTTGCCATGCTCTGCTGCCTTGCCAGTGCAAACATCTCCACTGGGGACCTCGCCACCACAGTGCTGGCATGCCATTGCCTTTGAACAGGGACGGTGCCAACCTCCCAGACAGCCGTAAGCATGCGAAGCCAAGACACCATGCATCAGGGCCTGTGCATGTGTCAAGGACAGGTTTCCCAGGCTGAAATGTCAAAGCAAGTGTTTTTTCCCTCAGGAGGTGCATTTGTCTCTATGGTGAAGAAAATGTATTATCACAAGTGTTGCCTTTGAGCTCAGAGCTGGATAAAGACCAAACAGACACTGAATCCAGCAAAATTTCAGCAACCCCCTCTTCAGAAACATTCACATCCTCTGACAACTTTTTTCTTCCAAGAACCAGTCTGCTTCCAAAGAGAGAGCTGAATGCTGACCAACACAGTCCTTGCTTCCAGACTTTGCATGACAACTGCTTGGAAAGCAACACTTAAAGTTTGTTCTATTGAGGACTACTCTCAAGTCTAGAGCCCTTGTTAGCCAAGTTGGGACTCCACTTCTTGTGAGCCTGTGTCCCCAGATCTTGGCATAGATAAATGGCCTCTAACCGGGCTCTTTATTTTGCTCCTAACATTACAGACCCCACACAGAGACACAACCCATAGTTTCAGACCTGGGGCTTGCAGAGGGCTGTGCAGTGATCCTATTGCTACTGAGTCCCAAAGGCATCTAAGGGACAACTGATTCCAGCATGCTGGCAAGCCAGTTAGGACCCCTGCTCCTGACTTCACACCAGCTTCCTTCTCGGTGTCAGCTGCTGACTCTGACTGAGTTAGTCACTGCTGTGAGCCAAAAGAGCCAGGACCCAGAGGGTATTTCACTCTTAAAACATCTTGCAATGCTGCAGAAATGCAGGCTTGTGGAATGAAACAGTTAAGCAGCAGGAGATGGATACTTTATCACTTGACCAAAGTGGGCAAGCAGAAAATCTCCAGTTGCCTCTCACAAGTCATTTCATGTTATTTCTCCTGTGTTGCTCTGATGTTTTCCTGTTTCAAAGAGAGTGGGGGTGGTATGGAGTTTTGTTTCTTTCCTTATTTTTAATTAGCACCTCTGCGCAGTGACCCAATCAAAGCCTCATCTCCCCAACAGAAGCCTGTCTGACCACAACTTGCATGTTGCAATTTTCATTCACAGGCAAAGACTGTTGTCCAAGTATTTTTACTCTGTCATAATCAAAATACAAATTGTGGCTTAACTTAAAATAGACATGTCAGAAACACTTGACATGACCTGCATACCTGTCAACAAGTGATAATCAAATTTCCTTGCCATACTAAAGTTGGGCAGAAGACATTTCTTTAAGAAAAAAACCAACCCAACCTATCTGGTTTCCATATCATATTGAATTTCTGAGACACAATGAGAGTTTTTCTTTTATGCAAAGGAGGCTAAAAGGAGTACAAGCAGTTAAAGGGATGTCTGCTGAAGCTGGGACAAGGGTACAACTTCTTTTTGAAACAGCCTATGTGCAGCATTACTGAAACTTAAAGAGCAGAGGTGGAATTATTTCTCTGTTTTTTCCATGTATTGATTATGTAAATACAATTTCCCTTGTATAAATATTTAGCTTCTCTGTTTCTCTCTGAAAATCAAGCAGCAGCAGGGAAAGAAAAGCAGGGAATACAATTGTAAAGTTGGCATTACAGTGTATTTGTGAAAGTTGAGAGCACAAATTGTAGTGCATTTTTAATGAAGGTAAAACCCAAACTGACACTGTCACTTACAAAATTATTGGGAAAAAATATTACACAGTGCCGAAAGGAAACTTCATACAGAGAAGTTTCTTTTAAAAAAATGTTTAGCAGAAAAAGATAAAGGTGTAAGGAAAGAGAAATTATTCCAGCTCCTTTCTGCACAAACTTCCTTTGGAAATACTTGCCGGAAACAAAAACCACATCCCAGGAATACAAACAAATAGGCTTGTATAGTACATGGTTAAAATTATCAATGTCTCACTAACTTGTGATCCAGACTAAGCAGGGCATTAAGAAATCCAAAAGAGCACAGCATCTTCTATTCCTGAGGAGACTGAAAGGGTACACTGACATAACAGTTTCCAACAGCTGTGATAACAGCCTGCGCAGGGTCATGCTGGAGCTGATGGACAACAGCCCCTTGCACACAGAGCACTGGGGCCGTGCTTCACAGGGCTGCCTGTTGCCAGGCTCAGCTCTGGTTACCTTGTACAGTATATCACAGACTAATCCTTCTGTGCTTGTCTGAGTCCTCCTCCGAGGGGTTCTCCCCCATCTCCTTTTCTGGTTTTGCCAAGGCAGAGGAATGCCTCTCCCTGCCTCCTTTACTTGATTCTGCCTATTTCAGCTTCTGACACAAAATGGCCCTTCCTCACCCAGAGGTGTTGTGAGATGCATAGAAGAGGGCTTTTCCTTTCCACACTAATTGCATATGTTTGGGATGTAAAAGTTCCAAACCTCTGCTAAATATGCATCAGAACAAAAGCATCTCTTTGTCATGACATCACTGCTCTAAAACAGGAACTTACTGGGTTAAAATCTGAGACACTTCCTATTTATTTGAACAATCCCCCACTAAGTTCAATGCAGTTGTACTGAGACAAAACTACAGTGAGGACTGCTGAACAGAAATGCTCACAATTATCAACTAATTATCCCAGGAAATCTACTGCTGTAGGAGACACTGTTGCCCTTGATCTCATGAGACAGAAGGACCAGAACACTGAGAGCTGTGGCACTCCTTTCTAGCCTTAACCCCAGCTCTGGGAAGTCTGCTGTTCCTCCTGAAAAGCCACTCCTGGAAGAGGACCATAGTAACACATCCTAGACTATTTCAGCGGGGTAAAACACAGGGCAAGCTGCCCACAAATACGCATGGTAAGTGCAGAAAGTAGATACCAGGCGTCCTTAGCTGATGAATATTCCAAAATAAATGTCACAGGAAGAGACCTTTCTCCTGTCCAGCAGCACAGCTTCAAGAGGGATGTTGCAGACCAGGTGTTGCCATGGGATGTCTTCAGATACTGTCTCAGGATATCTTGACTGTTTCCTGTGGATTAACAGAGCAGGTGAAAGAATGAATTCTGAAGATCTTGTCCTCTCTTTATATGTATTCTGAGGGACCTGGAGTCTGACTCCTCGTAAGTCTAAAAAAATTGCAAAGACCATGTAATTTCTGGAGGGAGGAATTGTAGCTGGCACCCAGGGAAGCTGAGGAGCATTAAAAACTAAAAACCAAACCTGACTTTTTTTGCAAAGATGGCACCTGGATTCTGACAAAAACAGATTTGCAATGCAAATTTGCATATTTTAGGAAAGTCTGAGTGCAGAAGGCTCAGAAAGGTGTCAAATGTCTGATACAAACTATGTTCTGAAAATATGTGGAAGGAGTATGGATAAAGATGATGTTAGAGGCATTAACTAGTTTTCTGATTATTTGTCTTCACAGATGGCAATTTGTGTCAGTTTAATTTTTAAGCTGCTTCTGGAATTTTCTGTTTCTGTTCCTCCAGGTTCAGCTGTCCCTTGCTATCCTTTTGCTGGACTGCATGCTAATGCCCTGTGATGTGCCAAATGTGGAGAGAACCAGTTGCATATGCCATGCTTTACTGGAGGGGATGAAACCTCTGAAAAGCAGCAGGAAAGGTAAATGTTTAACCTTTTTCTCTTTCCTCTTTCTCACACAAACTGACTGTGATTGCACTTAAAAGGCAGAATTAGCACCTGAGACAATACAAGGTCAAAGGATGTGGAATTCATATTCTAAGCAAACAATGAAGAGTAGCTGCAAGACTTTTGGCACCTGAGTATGATGAAGCTTTCAAGAGAATTTCCTCCTGAAGGGACATGAACTATTGGAGATTACACATACTGCATACTCAACTTGCACACTTACAGAAAAATTCCCTTTTAGGCAATTGTAAAATGCATGTGTTTCAACCATTTCCCTGGCACTAGTATAAACAAAAATAAGGAGAAGAGAGCTGCAGAGGACGATTCACAGAGGCTGGAGATTAGTGAAAGGAACATGAAACCATGAAAAATGTATATGCCCATATTTTCTCTAATGCTCACAGCCGAGTGAGCAAATGGCCACTCCTGGTATGACTAATGATGTAACTACTTAAGGACTTATTTCTACTGAAGTTTATGAAAGTTAAATCAAAACAAACCACACAGTTTAAAATAGAAATGTTCACTATCTGCTGTGAGCTGCAGCAGACTATTTCAGCACATGTATGATTTTAAGCACACGTGCAGTTCTTTGGAAAGAGATGCAGTGCCTAAAACCACGTGCTCGCATTGACTGCTTTGCTGAATTGGGGTCTCCATCTGACCATACTGAGCTGCACATCCAATGTCTGTGCAACTTTACTTTGTAGCCATTAGTTTTGGCCCCATGGGAAGCTATTTATAAATATCTGAAATAATTAAATCAGATCTGTACAGCAGAAAAAGGACTCATCGAAATATGGTCACTATGGCAACAAATATTTTCTGGATGTAGTTTTGCTTCTAATCAGCAATGGCGTCCCCATGTTCCTAACAATGGCAAAAGTTGTCAGGCTTTTCTTGTTTGCCTGTTTGTATTAAATGTGTTCTTACAGAGTAAAACAATAAATGGAAGTATTTTAGACAAAAGTCCCTTTTCAGAAGTATTTTACACTAGTTAAAAAATTATTAGGAACTTGAAAAGGGAATCAATTGTTTTCCCACTTTCTGACTGCCCTCTGGCCTCCCTGGTACAGAGTGAGCCTCTGCTACACTGAGAAATTTCAGAGGCTCCAACTCTGAATTCAGATATTAAAGTGATCCCTTCACCACCAACAGCAGCTGAAAGCAAGGTTAGAAAGAAATGAAGCCACAAACCAAATAGCTGTTTCCAACAGGCAGTGCTGGCTCACTCCTGTGTCCATATTAAACAAAAACAGAAAATAAAAGGTGCTCACACTTCACCAGACCCCACCTGCAAAATATTCTTCTGGCCATGTCAATCACAAAAGTTAGGCCCTCCATGCAGTACATGCTGGAAATGTCCAGGTCATGTCTGTGCATAGTCTCTGAACTTGCCAACATGGCCACAGCCTCCTTGGAGTTTTGCAAATTTCATGCTTTGTGGATTGAGTCTTTGACAGGTTGTAGATATCTCAGAGCTTTGTGAACTTATCTGCACTTTGGTGGAGCTTAAAGACGCCAAGGAATTGTTTGAGTTTGCTTTCTCTTTTTTTTTTTTTTTTTTCCCCTTGAGTACATAAAACAACATTTCAAAAATAGTTTCAAACACCAATCTTGTCCATTGCCATATGAGAGGGCATTTCCAGGAGAGGTGTATATTTCCTCTCTGGTTTTACATTCCTGGGGTTTTTTATAAACAGTGTCCTCAAAGGTATGTAGTCAGTCCAGCTGTTTTTTCCTTTGCTTAAAAACCAGCAAATCCATTGGCAGTGTCAATCAAATGCAGCAAAGGAGGTCAGTCCTCAGAGATTATTAAGATTGTACAGCTTTCACAAAAACAGTTCTTTGGTAGAGAGAAGTGATCTTTTCCATGCCATGACTGTCAGAAAAGTTTGTTCATTGTCTTGTCAGCTTTGCAAGAATCTGTGTTAGCACTGGGGCAAGAGGCAAAAGAGTACCCATGCTTCTGATTGCCCTGCTCAAGGCAGAAGGTTCAGTGGGAGCTGACAGCCTTTTTAGACACCAATATAAATCATGGCTCCTTATGAAATCAGCCTTTGTAACTCCCAGTGTGCCTGACCTTGCCAATCTTACATCAGTGGTTAAATTGTTAATATTCATCTTTAAATACCTCTTCACAGTTACCTGTGCCAACTCAGACGAGAGGTTTTAGCCTGAGGTCACTCTCCAATGTAGATTTATTCACTTATTTATTTATCATAATTATCATGTGATATTTTGGAGAAGAGAAATCTATTTATGCAAGAGAGGCATTAGGTTTGTAAAGTTCAAGCCACACCCTTCACGCAACCAAAACAGCAGCAACTTCATACAGAGATGCTGGAGCAAAGGATATGCTCCATGAGCCTCTGACTTGCAAACTTTGGTGTTTGTTTTTCTTCTCTTTCATCAATGCAGGAAATTCACGCTAGCAAAGGAGCTATAGGTGAAATAAGGTATTTAGAAAATCACCAACAAAATACTTGGAGCTTACATTACTACTTTCCCTCTGATCTTTGGCTTTCAAGCCCCTCCTGACACAACTCACGTTCTAGGCACAGCAAAGAGAGCAAAGGAAACTGATGACCTCTCACCCACATTAGCACCCACGGCAGCAGTACCAGCGCATTAGCCCAGGCTTCTCTGGGAACATGCAGCTGGATTTTTGGCATAATTTTATCTTCTTTACTAATACAGTGTCTTAAAGCAAACATTCCTAGTAAAATTAAATGCTACTAGATTTGTCCTATATTAAAGAATGTCTTCATGTCCCCCTGTGCATGGGTGAGGAATTAATGAAAATCTGAGGTCCTTTTTGTCTGCATTGAGAGGGTACCCCCACCCTCAATGTGACTGTTTGTTAATGGGGGGTGACAACTGCAATGTAGGGTTATCTGACATTTGTTTTCTAATGCACATGCTGTTTCAAAAAGAAGAATGAAAATGTAAATAAATGCAAAGGAATCCTGAGGACAGAAAAATATTTACAAAAAAACCACTTAGTGACAAGCTTGCATATTGCTCTGTATTGTGTCACTGACCATATATATATGTTAATTCTTCTAAGCCTCATTTGCCTAAGAGCATGGAAACTGCCAGCATTTTAAGAACTGCTATCAGATAACTTGAAATGACGTTAGACCATACAAACAGCAAACAGACTGTAGTGACTGTTTTCTTGAATCTGATCTGAGGTGAGGCGTGGCTGTGCTACACATAGACTTTAAGGTTGCTAGACACCACCTGAGTCCCTAAGCTTCTGTGGTAAGAGAAGTTACACAATATATTGCAAAGATGGGGCTCTGAGAAATTTCACGTCTTGGAGACTGATCCAAAATTTTAATTTATATCCTTGCTAGTCCAAGGAGGTATTTTTCCCTGCTTCTATCTTCTCATACTTTGCTGTCAATTCTTAGTGAGATGAGAAAACTATCATGTAATTCCTGAATTTCACTTTTAGGACTGTTTTCTTGATGCATCCAGAGTCACAGCAGTACAGAGACTCCCCAAGCCAGAACTCCCTGTGCTACATGCTAACTCAAAACAGTCACAGAGAGAGACAGGCAGTATGGATCTCAACCGCAGAGATACTCAGAGATCTTGAAAACACTTGTGCATGTACTGAACTCATTAAAAGGAACTCTGTTATTTTCTAAGGACCTTTTCACATGTTTCAGAAGATGCCTATTAGGATGACAGCATAGACAAAACTAGTTAACTTACAAAGGATGCTTTTACAGAACAGGGAAGAGAACAAAACAAATCCTCCAGAACCAACTGTATTTCCACCACACAACTATGCATCCTTTCATAAATATTTCCTCCATTTAAATAAGACTATGAAAATATTTTCCTATCCTCTGCATATAATATCAAATTTAAATGATTCTTCTTACTCACTAGTATTTCTCATGAACTTCTAATCGGGTTGCATTTAGGGTCTCTATTTTTTTCAAGCCAGCTGCCTCCCCTCCACCCCTCCATTTTAATAAAACCTGTTAACACGCTTGAGAGTCAAACATGGACAAAAATCTCCCATTCCTTCCAAAGTATGGTATTCATGAAGATGTCATGAATAAATAAACATTCTCTAGTGTTCTGTTTCTTTTGTCTAGCTTATTGGTGTTGAGAAACCTTCTTCTTCATTTATTTATGTTGGTATTTTATTTCCTTATTGAGTTTCAAAGATGAAAAGAGAAAAATAAGTACCAAGAAAATAGCTGATAGACTGAAATGACCATGAATTTTCCCAGGGAGCTTAAAAAAATATGCTTTAATACAAAGGTGTTGGTGTCTCATTATTTCATTTAATAGACCTGCTTTTAATATGGAATGCATGACAATCTGTGTATGAGAGTAGACAGCGAGACAGCATAGTAAAACCAATGTGCAGGAATGCAATTTCTCCTAATTCTGATTTAATGATATTTCATTTTAGGCCCCTAAATGACTGATGTGCTTTGAAGTGAGGCAATCCTGCCTAGTCTAGCCTTATTCAAATGGTAGAATATGTACAGATCAGACAGCAGGTCAGTTTTGCACAGCTCCACTGAGGTCCCAGGCACTCGCCTGCAGCAGATGCAATATTCTTACCTTTTCCCAAATGCCCTAGGGAAACAGTGCATGGCAAGATACTTGCAGCTCCCAGTGAAAAGACAATGTGCAGTATCAGGTCAGCAAGTGAGCTGATTCTCTTTATGTCACTTTGTTGTACTCCATGATAGATCTTGGTAAATTGAGCAAATCTCAGAAAATTTATTGCTCAGACTCTAATTTTTAAAAACTGATAAACCTCAGTGAAAATTAACGGACTTTGACAAATGATAGGCAGGATGCTTATCTTAGGTCACAAAATACAGTCTACATTTTGTGTCTTAAAAAATCCAAGCACTATACCTGATCCTTATATGCAGCTAATAGAAATTTTAACTGTTTTGTGTTGACTGGGTCCATTTTTAAAAGCCACAAGAATTCTATGGTAGAATTAAATCCAATTTGATCCTTGTACATGGCTAACCATAGGACAATGTAGTATCTTTTCTACAGCACTGTTAACACACTCACGGCTGTATTTTGCCAGCAAAGGTCCTTTCTAGAGGTGAAAATGGAGGCATTGGAGCACAGCGTGCTTTCTGTGTCCTACTTCATAACCTCACACCTTATATGAACTGTGAAACTTAAGACTAAGGGACAAACATGACAAACCAGCCAAACAGTACTATTTTTATTCTCATGACAAAGCCTGAGTTTGGTTGGTTGGGTTTTTTTACTTCTTTTTAAAGGCAAAAGTCATGCCTTTTCCAACTGAGGACAATAAAGGCTGTAAGAATGCTTAGAAACCCCACATTACCTTACTGGGTTGCAGCAATGAGTATGTAGATGCTACACTGACGAAACTCCCACTACTCAAGTGGTAACATGCTCAAACTTCCACTTGTACTGCAAAACAAAACAACAAAAAAACAACCTGCTGCATAGTTTTGAAGCTGTAGCCCTTGGGGCTAGAATCTTACAGGTTAAACTTACCGGTAAATTTTTGACAGAATTTGACTTTCAAATTTGTAGGATAAATATAGAAGGCAATGGTGACTCAGTGCAGGCAGAGCTCCTCCCTTCTGAGTCACTTCTGCTTGCATATCACAGGAAGATGGGAGCAGTGTGTCACCTTACCAAGGGATCATACTACAGAGATCCTGACCTTTTGGCAGGGTGTGAAGAAGGCCTCCACGATCTTCTGCAGATGGAGGGTTATTCCACTTTAGTGTTTGGGCCAAATTCTAACTTACCTCGTTTCTACCTACCAAAAAAGAAAAAAAAAAAAGAAGGAAAAAACCAAACAAACAAACAAAAAAAACCAACCACGACAGGAAAAGAAATATCTCTGAACCAGCAAAGATAATGTGGTCTGACAGTCCTTGAAGAGGAGGAATGCTGTGTTACAGAGGAGCGCTGTCTGTACCACAGCAGCAGGTGGTGAGACTCAGCTCAGGGTAGTAAATCTCTCCAAGGTCCTTCTGGAATGAAGGCACCGAACAACCATCACATGCTGCTATTTTTTTTTTAACAAATCACATCTAATCCAACAAGTGGAACCACCTAAAAGCTATTGTTGTATTGGGGCTATTTTTAGTTGAAGAAACCAAGACTGCAAAGTAAACTGGATAGTAAGAAGCTCAGACTAAAAATACTTGACAGCAACATGATATCTTTGGATCAGAAAACATGGTTGAGCTAGTAAACAAGCTACATTCTCCTATAACACAACTAATGAGCGCAGTATGGGTGAGACTGGCAATACACTGTCTATCCAGAGAGAGGACAGTGCATAAATGCGATGGCCTCTGACTAAATTCCATCTTTCCTCCTAAATCCTCTCTTTAGCCCTTGCAAAGAAAGTCTCGAGCTCGAATCTGATTGTCCAAGTCACAAGAAGAACTCCTCCACATCCCTAGCAAAAGATGCTGTGAGAAGAAGATGGAGTACAAATTTAATTCATCTGCTTTTTCTCTACGTGCCTTTGTGCCCCAGATACCTCCAAAGGAAAGGAGAGGACAGTTCTGTGGAGCAGTTCTCTCTCTTCTTTGCTCATGCTGTGATTAGCAGACATACCCCTGGGTGAGTGGTGAGGAACACTGAAACTTCTCTTTTTCTCTTAATGAAAAAGTAGTCAAGGGAATATTTTGGACTCTAATTGCTTCAGCAGTGAGGTGAAAGCAGATTTTCTTGCAAACTCAGTTTCCCCAGTACAAGCAATACAAGAAGGACTAAGTCCTTAAAAAAAAAAAAATTGGGTTGGGTCGAACTTAACAAATGAGGATGTGGTATTTTCTGGCCATAAATTAGAACCTTCCAGCTCTCTGACAGGAAAGTGCGAGTCACTCTTCTGGAGGGCTGAGAGTGCACAGGGCCACTGACATGGCTATTCCTGAATCCAGAGCTGCAGTACTACAGTATTCATGTCATCAGTTTCTCACTAAGGACTAAGGGGCTGAAGTGTGTTTGAATGAGCTCTTCTCTGCATTTCTATTCATGTATCCACATTACTTTTCTACTAACCTACTTCTGCTAAGAGATGTGCAGTGTTCTATGAGGCTGATGTCTGGCATACAGCTTGTCGACTGCCAGTTTAATCCCTTGTAATAATAACTGGCAAGGGTTTAGTGGCTGTCTTTCACCACCATCCCCATATTTCTGTTTCCTTAGTTTTTTTTGCAGCTTATTTGACTGCCAGTCAGATGAAACCCGATGAAGTTTGGTTTAATTTCACTGTTTTTAGCAGTGCTTCACCAGTTCAGACTGGTTGAGAATTTTTTCTCAACAATATTCTTTGTACCAGGACTTCTTGTTTTGCATACAAAACACAAACAAGTAATGAGTTATGTGGCTGTATCAGTCCAGGCTATGTGTATATGGCTCAGCAGACAGCTCCAAGCACTGGTTTTCCCATTGGGTATTGTGGTGGGGTGGGTGTACAACATTTTAAAGATGCACAGAGTGTGCTTTGTAGACAGTCATTCAGCTGTTACGCCACACAGAACATCAATGGGATTTTGGAGATTTGTTAAATGTCTGTCTCTTAGTTGCCTGTGACCAGGGCAGGTAAGTATGAGAGTCAGGTGTTTCACACTCCAATTTCTAAACTTTAGCTAGTCTGCAAATCCTGATTTATTCCCTCCCTGGCACAACTGCCTTGCTTGTTGTCAACATTAAGAATCATTGTTCTAACCCTGAATGTGTCATGTGGTGGGTGTGAGAGCTTTGTGATTTTGCAGGTTCAGCCTCTGGCATCAGCACTGCCTCCATCACAGCGTCATAGGACAACTTCAGTTCATGCCAGGCACCAGCCTCGTTCTACCTTCTGACCTGTTCTAGCACTGGACAGCACTATTCAGTATAGCACTCATGACTTGGTATTCATAAACCCTTTCCCTTGGGTTTTTTTCTAACATACCTTTTCCTCGTGTTCTCCTACCAACATGACACGCTCATTGTAACTTCTATGGATGCATTCAACCTTCTGGCTTCACTCATCATTCACCCATGCTTCACCTGACACGCCTATTATTTTCCTACAGACAGGCAATGTGTCTTAAATTTACAGTTCCACAAGCTTTGAATTTTGTTTGCTGGATTGCTGAAATTCTGTGTCACCTCTTCCACCGCCCTTTAAAGGGAAAAATACTCCCATCAGAAACTACCCCTGGTGGTCGATATTTGGTGATTTAATTGGGAATAAGGACATTATCATAGTTAGAAGATCATAGAAGATCATGTGGCTTAGAGCTCAGATACTGTAACAAAAGGGACTTTGGAATATGGCAATATTAATAGGTTTCAGGGGGAAAAAAGAATCCTATGATGAAATCTGTTATAATGGGGGCACTATCAGGAGAGAGGTGGTGGAAGCTTCCCGGTTAGGAAACTTTTAGCAGAAATTCACAATTTAAGAACTTATCCTAGATAAAGATTGTAGATCAGCAAGAAGAGTGAGAAGATGATGAAGTTTCCAAGTTTCTCACACTGTGATCTGTTGGAACATGAGTGTAATACCTACTTCATGCATCCCTAGACAAAGCCAAACTATCACCCATGTAACAGACACTGAGCAGAGCAGAGGTTAGACATTCTCCTCCTCTCTGTAATGGGATGTGGTTGGTGGAAGTGCACAGATTAGCAGACAAAGCCGTGCCTAATGTTATTAGCTGAATGCTTTCATGGAGCTATGGCATTATGGAACTTCAGCAGAAATGTCTCACTGACCAACCTGATGGTCTCACTAGGTTAACAGATAAAGAATTACTTTTATTTTCAGCCCTACATAACAAATCATGGGGGTTCAGGGCCCAGGCACTCTAATAATAGTGTTAGCAAATAAAATGTGCGTGTAAGTATATGTATATGTATATGTTGATATATAGAGATATTCCAGATGCATTTAATTGACAGTGTAGTGAATGTTCTGAAGACCACAATTATTTACTGAAATAAAGCACTAGGAAGAATGACTGGTGTGCAATATAATCAGAGGTCTTTGTTGTTTCCAGAAACCTAATGAATGAACACATAACATCCATTGGTTTCCGACATGACAGGCATATGGTGCTCGTAAATAAATAAAAAGCGTGATATTACAGTTACGCTGATACCACTGAGTGGCAACATTTGGTAAACTGGAAAGCTGTCTATTCTATCCTACCTTGACAGCAAAAACACAAAATCTCTGAGTAAAACCAATCAATTGTGACTGATAGCTTTTGGGGTTTCCTCCCATTAAGCCATGTTATTAGGTTCCAAATGAAACACTAGATCACTTTCTCATTTATAGAATCAGATATATATTTTAAAGCCATTAAAATTACATAGAAGGTAATTGTCAGCTACAATACCCTTCAGCAACAATACCTACATACCTAGGAGAGATTCCCAGCAATGTAGAAGACTGCAGCAGGACCTGGGTGCCTATATTCTACTTCGATTCAAAACTGAGATCCTGAAAAGGCCAAAATAGCTGCCTACAGGACCAATACTGCTCTTTTGCAGTGATCTACTGTTTGTGGTACTCACCAGAACACGGGTGACCCTGGTTCAATTACCAAATTTCCATGCGTTTAGGAACCTTAGTTTCACATCTCTCCCAGGAGTGCTCTACCTATACACTCCTCTTTCCACATGTGCTCACTTCTTGCCTGAATTGTCACACTTTCACCAGTGGCATCACTCCTGCAAAATTTGCAGCATGTAGGAATACATTTCTTTCTGCTGCACTTGCATTCCAAAGCCACAATCAGATCCCTAGCAGTAAGTCATCCAGCTGACCCATCTCAAAACACAAAATACATATTATTTCAAGCAACTGGGAAAATGGCACTTCCCTTCAGCACAGTAAATGCTGTACGGTCCATGCCTTTAATTCTAAAAATTCTTTAGTCTGACTGCAAACTTAGCCAGACATCCAGCATGGCCAGGTAAACACTGCCCCATCAACTCAAGCTAACTCCAGGGTAATCCTCATCTGAATTCATCCAGACTCATCAGTTTTCTGTGGTACGTACAGGTTCCGTAGATGAACCTCGCTCTTCAAGCTTTGTGGAAACCTAGCCCCAGCTAGGTTTCCACAAAGACACAAGCCCCAGTCAGGCCAGAACATTTTCACAATGGGTGTCATCTGATAGAACTCCCTTCCTAGGCTGTTTGTGGTAACCTCCTTTGGGTTAAGATTAGCCCAAAATGTGGAGTTAACATGTGGTATAGGAGAGAAGTATACTATATATTCCTGATCACTAAAGTGTTCAAATGGTCTTTAATTAATGTCCATGTGATAGAGGTCACCCTTCTCTTTGGATAAACCTAAAGTGATTATTAAGACTGAGATACAGTTGGAAATACTTTTATTTCTGAGGGCTGCTGAAGGATTAGATAGCCTGTCACTAGTAGAATCAAATCAGCCACAGTTTGGGCATAAGATCATGAATCCAAGAGCTGGAGGCCTGTGTTTGTTTTTCAGAGGTTATGCCACGCAAAAATAAAGGCTTGTGTTGACAGTGGACTGAATGCACTAGAGGAAGTTGCAAGCAACAAGGTATCACTTTTCTGGGATTTAGGTAAGGATTCCTAGGAATCCTAAGGCCAGAAAATCATACTCTAGATTCTGTCAGGACCACCAAAGCAGAAAAAGGTCTGATGCTCGAAGGGATATAAGGTAAAACTGAGTTTTGAAGAGTTATCCTTCAATAGTAGGGGTTGTTTTCCTGTGATAGTGTTAGTGATACAGTTCAGAGATACAGTTCATACAATTCAGCTGGAGAATTGTATTTATTCCTGAATTTTACTGGGATTGCCATCTTAAATTGAGAGTGCTAATACAGTAGTAGAACAGTTGTAGCATAGCTTACAGGATATATTTTGATCTGTTAATGGCCAGAGTCACTTCTGGTTTTACAAAAGAGGATATATTAGCCTGTCAGAGTAGGTTGAAAACTGTACTGCAGATACTTTGAATCAGCAATATGAACAAGGGCTGCATGACCTACCTAAATGCAAGAAATTTGTCTTTTGTTGAGACATAGATGTGGAAAGTTAGGGTTTTTTCTGAATCCTGGAAGACCTGCTAGACCAGGTTGCTGCTAGACCAAAAAGCTAGGTTTTGGGTTTGGGTCTGTCAAAGTCATTGGTCTTCCACTTGGGCTGGAAAAGGTGAACTCCTAAATACATCTGCAAGTAGTTCTGGGACAGCCAAGTGTTGCTTTTCTGGCCTTAATACAGGAGTTTGTGTAATGACTACAAAGCCAGGCTAATTCACCCTTCCTGCAGACACCACAAGACACTCAGGAGTGCTGGGCACAGCAAAGGAAAGGAAATGTGATGGGGTGGACTACATCTGGTTTTAGGTGAAGTTCATCTTCCAGGTCCACAGGGGTCTGAGAAGTTAAATGCACTCCTAAGTGGGCTGTGTGCTGCAGGGCTCCATTGAGCACTGACACCCTTAGCTGGGCTAGTATTTAAGTTCAGGTCACTGGGCCAGAGTTTAAAGTTACGATTAGCCCTCAGAACAGAAGTGGCTGGAGTGTCAGGTTTAACACAATGTTTCAGACCAACATGAAGCCAAGCTGGAAGACATTTGGGGACAGAGTTAGATGTGTAACTGAATTCAGGTGAAGGTTAAGGGCTTGTCATAATATCAGTTGAAAAGCAACATTTATGTCTCATCCTGCTGGGGTTGCTAGATTTCACCTGAGTTAGTCTTAACATGTTAAATCAAATTTAATCTGGAGAGTCTGAAGGATCAAGTAGGGTTTAGTGACAGCATGGCTTAGTATTGTATAAGCCATTAGAACTAGGAAAACTACTGATGAAAAAATCAAATGGAGCTAAGGTTAGATATGGGCAAGCAGGGGCTGAGGTTAGGGCTAAGTGCTCTCATTATGGTTAATGTTTGGTACTTGAGGGGCTGAAGAACTTTGTGAAAGTCTGTCCTGCAAATGATGCCTTCATAGGGAAAAGCCTGGCAGACAGAGGAAGAAAGTGAAAGAGGAAAAAGAGACATACAGTACTTATCAAGACTTTGGGAGGGCAAGGGGATGGTTTAGAAGTCTATACACATATGCACATCTGTTTTCCCCAATCTTTAACCTTCCTCCCATCCGTCCGGTCTCCCTGTGAGTCTCCCTTCCCCCCAACTCCCACAGTCCTCCGTCTCTTCATGTCACACAGACATTCCTTTCTTTATGTTTCTCTTCATCCTTCCCAGTCCCAGCATTGGGCAGAGGCAGCAAGAGAAGATAAAAACAAGGGAAACAGCTTTACCATTTTTTTTCATCTTGTGACCAAACGAACACCAAGAACCACAACCACCAGCACCACCACAATAAAAATGGATGTGTTGCAGCTTCGTAGTTTTGCTAGCCTGGAGAGAGCAGTAAGTGAAGGTTGCAGGGGTTTGACCACAAGCCTTCCGGGAGGGATCCAAGCATTTGAGGACCGCCAGCAACCAGTGAGCCGGCTCTGCCCGCGGGCTCTCTGGCCAGCCGGGCACCGCTGACCCCACGGGACCCTGTCCTGCTATTTGGAGCAAACCTGCCTCGAAGGGCACCGGACCTCCCCGAGGGGCACCTCTGAGGCCGCCCCTTTGCCTGGCGGCCCCGAGGCCCGGCTGCCGCCGCACGGGGGGCATCCAGCTGTTGCCAACAGCTGTGTGTCGGCCCCGGCTGCGCCGCGGCCGAGCGCGGGGTCCGCCCCGCCGCCGTCCCCGCCCCTGCGAGGAGGAGGAGGAGGAGGAACCGAGAGTGCCCGACCCGGTGGCTTTTAGGGGGGAGGCCACTCAGTTGTTAGAGGCCAGGCCTTGCACTCCTCTTCCAGTTGCTGCTTCTGCTCGTTTCCAGCGCTACGGCCGCCAGGCTGGCTGCTGTCCGGCCTCCCCTCCTCCTTTTGCCGGTACCTAGCTCAAAACCGCCGGAGGCTGCGAGGCTCCGCTCTTGAAGGAGGAGGAAGCTGGGTCTGCAAAGGCAGAAGGGAATTGCATTGTAGCTGGGTGGCGGGGGGAAAAACGGGGGGCGGGGGAAGAGAGGAGAAAAAAAAATAAATAAAAAGGAAAAAAAGAGCGGGGCTGAGTCTGGAAGCGGGTTTCGCCGCCCAGGACCCGCACGCCCCGGCGGCCACGCGTGGGTGCAGATCGCGGCGCGGCGCGCAGGGCTGGGCGGAAGATGCACACGACGCAGAAAGACACCACTTACACCAAGATCTTCGTCGGGGGCTTGCCCTACCACACCACCGACTCCAGCCTGCGCAAGTACTTCGAGGTCTTCGGGGACATCGAGGAGGCGGTGGTCATCACCGACCGGCAGACGGGCAAGTCCCGGGGATACGGCTTTGTAAGTGCCGGGGCGCGGGGCAGGGCGGGGGGCGGCGGGGCAGGTGGGCGGCTGCGGGGGGACATCGCGGGGAAAGTTCCGCGGGGGCCGCTGTGAGAGCTCGGGGGGCGGGAGGGGGTGCCGGGCGTCCGGCTTTTTGCTTTTCTCTCTGTTTTTATTTTTCTCTCTCCCTGCTGGGGAGTTTGGATAGTGGCAGGAGGGGGGGGATTACTGAAAAAGGAGATTGAGGGGGGAATTGCCCAATTCCTCGCACGCCGCCAGCGCGCCTGTTGCTCGCTGATACGGCCGCTGCGGGGTTTATCTGCCGGCGGCGGAGCTCGGCCCGCGCCCTCCGCCCTGCGCCCGCCGCGGCTCCCGGCGCCCCGCTCCGCTCGGCGGGCGCGCCGGGGCCGGGGTCCGGACGGGGGCCCCTCGCCGCCCCGGCGCCGCCCGCGGGTACGGCCGGGTCGCTGCTGTGGGCGGGAGGCTTCTCCTTCCCCGCGGAAAGGGATCTAATGCGCGGCATCGCCCGTTAAGGTCACCATGGCTGACAGAGCTGCTGCTGAAAGGGCTTGTAAGGATCCCAACCCCATCATCGATGGCAGGAAAGCCAACGTGAACCTGGCGTACTTGGGTGCCAAGCCGCGGATAATGCAGCCAGGTGAGGAAGCAGCCCCGAATGGCTTTTCTGTCCGTACCTCAGGTTTCTGAAGAGAGTAAAACTTCAAAAAAGGTAGTGCTGCCCTCCACCTTCCTGAAGTACGCACACAGTTGGGCGTGCTTTCGTTTTGATTTTTAAATGCAGTGTGTAGTAACTTTCTGGCTATTTTGCACATGTGCCTTATTTAAAAACAAAAGCGATCAGAGATAAAATAATCTGGAGTTCCCCAGGAAGACTTCCACAGCTCAAACACTTCATTGGTTATTCCTGCTGCTGGGAATGTGGTGGCGCTGACCATTTACAGTATCGTTGCAGGGTAAGATTGGCCTAGGAGTGAATTGCTTCCAATGTGTGCGGTCTTATTAATACAAACAATATTTTAATGCAAACTTCTCAAGCAGATGGGAGCTATTATGCAGATTTTAAAATGAAATGGCTCTTCCTAAGACCACATCTGAGACAGTCTGATGTCCTAGCCACTTCCCAGACTGCTGCTTTGCAGCAAGAGTGAGAGGAGTGTGGAGTGTGTGCACGTTTGTCCTCTAAAGGAGGCCATTCTGAATTCCCCCTTGTTTAGCCTGATGAACACTTGTGCGAGTAATTAACTGCCCGCCAAGGAAAGACAGGGTTTATACTAGGGTGTTTGAAGAACAGAAATGAAGTTGGGATTTGACCCCCTGTGCTAAGTCCTCATGAGTAGGGGTGACTGAAATTTTGTGTCTGTAGAAATTACACAAATACACAGATGAATGGAAAGTATCATCTAATCCTTCAGATGCTAAAATTAGGGATCAGAATGGAGCACCAAGTAAACTGTGAACGAAAACCCTGTGCTTGTTTAGAAAAAGTCATTTTCCTAAACATCTCTAGGAAAGTGTGTGCTTTACTGGTTTAAGTTCTGTGTGTGTGTGTGTGTGTGTGTGTGTGTGGACTGATACATTTTGCTTTCTAATTTTTGGTTCTACAGCCTTTGAGATGTTGTTACTGTGGGCTGTTAGCGAAGGCTCTTACTCTGCGTTTTTTGTGTGTGTGTGTGTGTGTATATATATATATATAGCATAAATAAGTGGCCAAAAACACCCATACAGAGAACATGATGTGGTTTTTTGTTGGTAGGTTTTGCCTTTGGTGTCCAGCAGCTTCATCCAGCTCTCATACAGCGGCCTTTCGGGTAAGTCTGTTCAATGGGACCTCAAACAGGGGAGGAAAAAAATGTTTTTAAAAAAAAAGGAAAGAAAAAGTATGATCGTTGAAGGCCTCTTGCAGTAGCATCCTTAAAGCTGGCCAGCAATGCTGAAGCTCTCAGATTTATAAATGTATACCCATAAATGCACTCACCTTGTCGGTCATGTTCTAAATGCCACAGCTGAGTCAAGTTGTGTGGGACATGGCCCTTCCGACTAAGCAGTCCAGTCCCACATGACCCTATGATAAAACAAGGAGGTATGACTTGATGCGAGATTGCTGTGCCCCATTTCTCTTTTTTCAGCTTGACTCAATGTTATTTATCTCTTTCTAATCTGACAGGGATCGTTTACAGTTAAGATAACTGATCAGAAGGATATGATGATAAGAGGTGGAATAGTTCTGTTTGGAATTAAACTCTGTAACCAGTAGACTCAAACACAAACAAGCTAAAATGGTGATTAACGATGCATGTATGTTTTTTCATATAGTCAATAGACCTCCGTGTGCTTTTTTTTTATTTATTACAGTAATGAAGTGGTGTTGATAGCTAAACTGTGTGCTTTTATTTAATTGAAAGAGCTGTAGTGAAAGTTTTTTGGGGGGGTTTTTTTAATTTTGGTTTTGTTGTTGAGGAGTGACTTTGCCATGGGGAGCAAAGGGCCTTTTTTTTTCCTTGCTTTCAAGCTGTAGCCTGTGACTTTTTTAACCATATTTTGTAGTGAGTGCTAAATTGTGTGACTTCTTGATTTTTAAGTAAATCAACATATTGCTTGCATGTTCATAATTTTTGGGGGCGTTGTTCTTGGGAAGGGTGTGGAGCTCCTTATTAACGATGTGCGTCCATTTGGGCTTTCTAATTTGAGGGGTTATTTTCTTCAATCTGTCTTAAATATGTAGTGCATTTCTCCTGAATTTGAATATAAACTATTCCTAAGTGGATCTAGCTCTTGCTTTTTATAGGCATATCATTAGGAGGTGAAGTCTGCTTTAAGCTTTCCATAGAGTGTCACTTCACTAATGCACACTGACTGAGAAACTCATTGTGAAATAGTGCATTTTGCTAACTAATGCATAAGCTAACAATAAAGTAGGGAAAATGTGTCACAAATGTATTTTGCTTATTTGATTGGAATAACTTTAGAATATCATACCTATCTGTTATTAAGCAACAATAGCTTCTTGGTAATTTGATTTGACAGAATGGAAGGAAACAGTTCCTATCCTGAAAACCACAGGAAAAAGTTTTCCTAGAAACTTCATGCAATTTTAAAAGAGCATGTTAATTCTTCTGAGAGTGGGGAGGCTGTAAAAAACTTTTTTTACCTTCTTATGATTATGCTCCACTGTATTTTGCTTGCTTCTTTGAAGTGTAAGGAGATGACAGAGTGTGTATGCGGTGATCAGTATATGATGCCTGCAATAAGGTAGGCAGGAAGCGGAACACCTCGTCTCCAGAGCTGTTAAAACACTTGTTGAAAAGGGAACTACTGAATTGTGCAGGGATCAGCTGTGGAGAGACTGAGTATTTGCTGAGCACAACAGAAAAGGAGGACCTGTGGCAGTCCCTTGCTTAAAGGACTGTGCAAATGTAGGAGTCTTTCTTGCTTTCCTTACCCAGAGCCAACTATAGATGACATGAACCATATTTAGGTCAGGGAAATCCTTCCAGCAAGAATAAGGTTGTATTTCTAATGCATTGCACATAAATCTGAAGAAGTGTTGGTTGTAGTCATGTATATATGAAATTGGTAATTTTTCATCCTTGGCTCTTGCATTTCTTTTACTACGTGTAAACAATGGACATTACTAATCCTGCTTCCTTCTCAAAATTTCCAGTGACCTGTACCTTTATCTAAAGTATGTAGTTCAGATTAAGAAGAACAGCATTCATTAGGATGAATGAACATCTTCATTCACATCACTGACAGTAAGAGGACATGTTTCAGTGCTTATTTCAATCTCCTTCTTTTGAAGAGTTCACTCTTAGGAGGCTGCTGCATGGATTGCACTGAAATACATGGTCACCTTAAAGCTTTGTTCTTCCTGTGCAGTTGCACTTCGGAAATCCACTTCACTAATATGCTGTGTGAAACAGGCTGTAGTGGTGATTCACTCCAATACTCAGCTAATCCATACACAAAAGCTTCAAATGTTTTGTGGTTGAGTTTGGGGTTTTTTTCCTAACAGAGTGCATATCAGTGAGGTGCTGCCATATTTTGGTACGGTCAGCTGTGTTTTGGAATCACAGAATCATAGAATGGCCTGGGTTGGAAGAGACCTTAAAAATCATGTTGTTCCAACCCCTGCCATGGACAGGGACACCTTTCCCTAGACCATGTTGCTCAGAGCTCCATCCAACCTGGCCTTGAGCATTTTCAGAGACGGGGCATCCACAACATATGGTTTCCCCATAAAATAATTTGATTATGTTACATTACTTTTACCGAGAAGATGCAGAAGTTCAATATTCTGATTTAAGTACAACACTGTTGTGGTGGAGGGAGACAGAAACTAGATTAACTTCAAGGCATGATGCAATTAAAATGCAGGGAATGTTTTTGGTTTTTTTATTCTGTGCTGCAGAGATCAGTTCATCCACCAAATAACATTTCTTCCTGCTTTTTACATTCAGCATCTATCTTACTGTTGGTGTGTTTTGTAGAAAGGTGTTTGATCACAGGACTGGTTATTTATACAGCGTTGTTTTTAGGATTGTTTATTAAAATACTGTCTCTGAATTCAACAGGAATTTATGGAGGGGGAAGATGACTTTGCTTCCCAAGATAGCTTTCCTTGTTTGCTAATGTAATTTCTTCTTTAATATTGGTGGGAAAATTTGGGGTTATACAAAGGTGTTGATGTAGGACGTAACTGTTGTGTGGAGATTTTTTTCTTTATTTTCTGTCTGAAACCTGTACTTCGATCAAAATGAAAACATTCCCACTGTTTTCAGTAAGACCAGAGTTAAATCCAAAGTTACTAAGTCCATTATCAAATGGTTAGCTGATACGACATGCTTGATACCTTCCAAGAGTTAGGCAAATCTGCCTTTCTTAAGAGAGAAGGAAAAGCCCCCTCTTGAGTTTGTGATCAAAAGACCTGTATAATACTAGACTACAGATAGTCTGAAAAGAGGGAATGAAGCTGGAACAGTCAGAAGTTAGCCTGCTGTTATGTCCCCTTAGTGGTTATCAGATAAAAGAAAACATAGGAAGGGTCTTGTATGTTTAATGTTTATGTAACCTATTTCTGTTAAAAGGAAAGCTGTTCATTGGTGAAAATCTACTCTTCAATTACGCTTACAAAAGCAGACGATGCCATGCAAGGGCCAAAGCAAAACATTTTGTTTAAAGTTAAATACCTGCTTTTGTGAGAATGTAATGCTGAGAGTTAAAGATGCACTATTACTGCTGAATTTCTCTATGCCACAGCTCTCTGCATTAGTCTGAAAAGTCCCTTCTTTCCTGTGAAATTATCGGCCACTTTATTGTTGCCTATAGGATTATTTTTGAGGTGTTTAGTTAAACATAAATCTTCTGTTATAACAACAGAGAAAGTCTTAAGGCACGTGGCAGGGATGTAGGTCATTGAATTTTGAGTATCTGAAAGCTACAGTTATTGCTAAAGTTAAACACACCTTCTATTTTCCTTTATTGCAAAAGCGTAAAACAGTAAATACACATTCAAAACTTCTGCCAGGAAAGAGAGCTTAAATCCTATGCATTTCTTACACTATCACTCCGAAAAGTAAAGCAGCAGCTTTTATTTAAAATTAAGGATATAAAGGATTTCCAGTGTAACTGGGAATTGCTTTTTCAGCTTTTGACCTGGCAGAGCATGAAAAGCAGTTGGGTTCTGAATGGCTGAGATCTTCATGTCCTGGCCTCTGCAGTAGGTAGAAATTTACTTTGGCCATATAAAGCCATTTTACTTGACTCAAAACAGTTGTAGCATGACAGATGATCAAAAATAGCCCCACTGCAGCTTATGCTGTCAATCATCATGTGTTAAATGGCATGGTGGAGAGGAGCCGGCACAGGGTTTATGTTTATTGTAGGGTAAGATGTAGCAAACAGATAATGTTTCATAACTTCACCACCTGTTAGTTTCTTGGCTTAAATAAACCAAGTCACAAGAGCTTAAGTGGAAGCACATGTATCTTTCTGTCTGGTTCAAGGATATGGCCGAGTGTCCAAGTGTCTTCAAGAAAATCTTAGTAACGTCAGTTCAACTCAACACAAGCAGCCTGATAAGCTTGCTTACTGTCTCTTCTGTTAGAATTACTCTCTTCCATAAGTGCTGAATGTAAAGATTCCTTTGATGTGGTGTTAAATGGACTCTTCATGATGGAAAAGAGGCTCTCAGTGATTTCAAATTTGTTTTTATACCTTTTTTCCTTAAATGCTTAAGAAATACGGTATTATGTTTATTAGAATTGTACTTGGTTCATGACCAATACAAAATGCTTGCTTATGCTCATGCATATGGAGAGCTCAGGTAATGATGTGTATCTAAATGCACAGAGCCAGCTTAAGTATGCTTCAAATGCACTTCTGGCTAATCACTTCATAAATTAGGTGAGTGTTAAAAACCCAACTTACGGTTTTGTTTTATGTTTTCTTTCCCTTCCCAATCCCTCCCTATTTGTCACTTTTTTTTTTTTGTTATTGTTTTTTCACTTTTCCTTCCCACAGTAGGAAATTAATTTCAGTGACATGTTGGGTTTTTATGATTGTGGTGTTCATGTCTTAAACACGGCAACTGAACATTTCTCTCTGCTAATACTCCTATTCAAGCAACTGAGCTCTTTTTTTCTGAAAAAGAAAACTAAGCTTTTTTAAAGTCTATCACTTATTTTAAACTATGTTTTGCTATGATTCCAGTTGACAGTGTCCCTTCTGATGGCAAATGTTTCCTTGTTGACCACTTAAGTACATCTTAAAGCTATTTTAAAAATGAAACAAACAAACCCCAACAAACCCTTTTCTTGAAATCTTGAATTTGGAGAATAGAGGACACTTTTTAGCATTGCAATTTTTCTCTGTGCTTAAAGCGTGTTAAAAGGTTGGTGCAGTCTTTAGAGTTGTCTGTAAAGGTAAAGTTCAGTATGAAATAGTAGCGAATCTGCGCAAGAAGTTTTTCACGCATTTATAGAGATTCACTGGCTGGGAAGGAGTTGCATACGTGAAGGACTTCTCTTTGGAAATTCAGATGCAAGACAGGGTTATGAATGTAAAATGAGAATTATACAGAGTATTTTTTAAAAATCATATTATATGATAAAATCCAACCATGAGATTAACATGTATGTACACTTGTGTGCTAAGACAATTATATGACCAGTTTTTAAAATTAAAGGGCTAAGTAAACAAGCCAAGAAAGCAAATTTTGTGACTTGGAGAAGATGGGAAAGTGTGTACTCATCCATTCAGAAAGGTTATTTCTTAAACTGTAAATTTGTGGGTTTTTTGCTTTTGTTAAGCACCAGATCTCTTTACACTTAATCCTATGCCCACCTCCCAAAAAACTCTATGCTGTATGTCTTGCATAGAAATAAACAAGCTGGCACAAAACAGGACATCAGTGACCTGATAATCAAACAGGTTTGACCCTTGTGTCCTTGCAAACTTTTATAAAAGTGTGATGCACATGTACTTAGGAGGCACTGTTATGGATTTTAATAGCATCTATGTAGCTTCCCCTCAATGGCCTCTTGTGACGGAGTGAGCTGCACTATCGTTCGTTTGGAAAGTGTGATTCTTGCTGTGTTTACCACACTTGTGAACTCTATTTAAACTCCTTTGTCGCCTGTGTTGGTTTTTTTTCTTATTTTTAATAAGGGTGACTGAGGTTGCAGAGAAATTAATGTGTGCTGAGTCTGCATAGCAACTTAAGTAGGGTTGCCACAATACGCGCTTAACACGCCTTCCTGGGAAGACTTGACATAAAGTCAGGGTTCAACCATTTTATTGCCTTATTGGCTGTTGTCAAACTCAGTATAGTGATGCTGTCAAACTGCTCAGTTACTAATAATAAAAGTATTGCAGGAAATAATTTTACTAAGAGTCAAGTAGTTAAGAGCAAAGCGGGGTAATAAAAATGACTTACAGGTGATTTGAAAAACAAGTAGTGCAATTTTCCAGATGGAATAATCAAGCTTAATCCTTTAGAGTTGTTTTAAGACAGACATCAGTAATGTTGGTCCTTCTAAAGATTTGAATGGCATTAAAGATATCCTCAAGGAACACTGAACACCCTGATTTAACTCAGCTACGACACTGTGCTTTGGAGTGATGCATCTCTTCGGGCCAGTGAACTGATAATTGGTCCATTGAGTCAAGTTATTGTGGCAACCCTATGCACATAACAACAACTAAATTGAGTTTGTTTTAGTTCGGAGTATGGATATGAGACTTAGGCGCTGACTCGCGTACCAACTCTAACTCCCTCTCCCATCTTTCAACAGGATACCCGCTCACTATGTCTATCCACAGGCTTTTGTGCAGCCCGGAGTGGTAATTCCCCACGTGCAGCCCGCAGCAGCTGCTGCTTCCACCACACCCTACATCGACTACACCGGAGCGGCGTACGCGCAGTACTCGGCGGCGGCGGCTGCCTATGAGCAGTACCCATACGCCGCCTCACCAGCTGCCGCCGCCGGCTACGTGGCAGCCGGAGGCTACGGCTACGCCGTGCAGCAGCCCCTCACCGCAGCGGCACCCAGCACGGCCGCAGCGGCCGCCGCGGCTTTCGGCCAGTACCAGCCCCAACAGCTGCAGACAGACCGCATGCAATAGCAGATGGACTACTGAAGGAAGCTCGCGCTCTATCTTCCTCTTCTCAGCCTTCCAGTATAAGTAGTTAACAGAGACAATTGATAGTAACTAAGGAGCTTTAAGGAAAGCGATGCTATTGCGAAACTAAAGATTTTTATTCCACTGTCTTCATACAGTATACATCCAAATCATGTTGGTAGAGGGGAAGGGTAGTGCGGCATGTCTAGTTTCGAGTATCAAGCCAGAAGAAAATGGGGGGAAAAATACTGTACTGTCATGAAAGAGTGGCAGGAGTAGCAATGGGACTTCATATTTTCAAACAAACAAAAAAGAACCAAAAAAAAAGCAAAGATGTACTTTCGACAGTATCAGGGAAGCAAAACTGCCTTTTATAAGTAAGAAAATGGTATTTGAAAAGCTTGAACCAGGGAAAAAACTTGAGTCAGCAATATGTAACCTTTATCCATTTTAAGAGGAAACAAGCTTAAAGCACTGATTGTCCTTTCTAGCTTTCAGAAGTTGTCTTTGTGAGACAGGACCTTGTCACTGTCTCACTGACAGGCACCGAACAACCCAAGGAAGATGGCCGGCTAGTAAGATGGCGGACAGGCACCAAAGTTATTTTCTTCTCTGTCCTCTGGATGAGTGGAACTATGGAGCAAGTGATGTGGAAGTAAGGGGTGCAACAGCTGTAGAGACAATCAATAACACAGACAGTTCTGGACAGAACACATCACTCATGCTCATATGATGAGCTTGTCACATCCTAATCCCTCGCCCCATCCCGTTTCACTTTTGGGAAACTTTAACTGCTGGTGTCAGCTATTCTGATTCTAAAATAGGATCAGCCCTTTACTACAACAGCCTTCTCTTTCTATTTATTGCATCTATTCGTAACTTGTGAATAAAGGCAGGAAGGAGCCTAATGAATTAAAACCTTTTAAGAACTGTTTTAAGGGAATTTTCTTTTCTGAAACCATTTGTACAATTTTAATATCTATTTCAGGATTATATTTAAAATATTTATTAGCAAACATACAGTACACAAGGCGACTTTTTGTTACCAAGACTGCAGTTCTTGAAGGGTTAATGGTATGTGATTTATACTGTGCCTTAATTGTTATGCTATTTAAAAAGAAATATTTATTTTGAAAGTTTTACTATGCTGCGCTCTAAAGACAGCAACTTTAGATGTGACACTGTAAAATTATGTATTCATCTCATGGTATAAATTATTTAGTAGGCTTAGATGTAGCATATTAAATATTAACCTAATTAACTAAGGATGTTGACTTGGATTTATTTAAATTCAGTATGTGCACTGTATGAGGGTACTCTTAAATTAACACTTTTTTAGGTTTTTACATAAAATATTGCTAGTTCATTCTTTTTCCCTCTACTAGTTATTCATGTAGACTTCTCAAATACATTAGTGCCGTTTTCTCACTCATCTGTACGTAGACTGACTATTTTTCCCTTTGCTAGAAAATGCTGCTTTACATTGTCCTGTGAAACTACAATACTTGCCGTTTTTATTCTTGACCGAAATGGAATTTAATATTTTACACTGTATTGGATTTTTTTATACTTGAACAATTTCATACAAGGGAAGACAGGATAGCATTTTTATGGACTTTATCCAATGTCACTGGATTTATTTGAAGTATTCTGAATACTAGCCAGTGTTACAGTGTAGACATGACTCCTGTGCATATTATTTATTCCGTATGTATATTGCTTTACAGCATTTCAGATCTCTTTAGTCACTCGTATTAAACAATAAAAAAATGTTGTCTCATCCTGTCTAGTGTTGTTCTTGCCCAAATTGTCTTAGTTCTTGTTTAGTTAAAACTAGAGGGGCAACCTTTTATGTAGTTTTCCTGCTCTGTGGGGTGAATAGCTGCATGTACACTGACTTCAGATACACAGATGGATGGAACTGTATTACATGGAGGAAATTCTGCAGAGGAGATGGAGAAGGCCCATTCTGAGGTTTATCATAAAATAATTCAGAATGGAAGGGACTTTGGGAGGTCTGAGGTCCCTTACGTGTTTGTCCAGTCAGGTCTTAAAAAATCCCCATGTGGAGAACTGCACAACCCGTCTGGGTAATCTATTCCACTACCATTCCCGTTGTGTTGTTTTTTTCTCCCTTCTATCTAACCAGCGCCTCCCCTGCGTGTTACAGCCTTTGTCTCTCATTCTTTGGCAGAAAGCCCAGCCCTATCTTCTCGGTAACCTTCTCTTAGGAACTGGAAAATTGCTGTTCTCTTCCATAGGCTGAGCAAACCCCAATGCCTCACCCTCTCCTCACAGTTCTCATGCTTCAACCTCCATCCGTCCTCCTGACCCTCCAACGGAGTCGTTCAAAGCTGCCAGCAGCTGTCATGTACTGGGAGCCTCTAGACTGGACCCACTATGCCAGCTGTGGTCTAATGAGTGCTGAGTAAAATGGAATAATCAATCTCCTTGATCTGCCATCTGTGCTCCTGTTGATAGTCTGATGCACTCTCACTGCTGCCAGAGTTTACCACTGACTCCTGTTCAGCCTGCCCCACGCCTCCCATGTCCTTTTCAGCAAAGTAGCTAACTAAGCCATGGGGGTTAGTCCATCTGAGATAAAGAACTCTCTATTTGTCCTGACTGAACTTCATGATGTTCCTGTTGGCCTAGTCCTCTGGCAAGTGTAAATCTCTCTGAATGGCAGGCCTGATCTCTAGCATATCAAGTACACTCTCCATTAAGTATAATCAGTCCACAGACCTGACAGTACTGCATCCTATCTCTTCGTCCAAGTCATTGATAAAGATATCAGACCAGCCAGACCCCAAAGAAACTCCACTGTAACCAGTGGAGACAGAGCATAAGCCCTTTTGACCAATGATTCAGTTAGTTTTTTTCCCTAGCTATCCATTATTGGGATACAAGGATTCTGTGGGAGACTACATGGAAAGCCTTGTTAAACTCAAGGTAGATGACATTGTCTGTTTTTGCCGCTTCGACAGATAAAGTCACCTCATCACAAGAGACAATTAAGTTGGTCTGGCATGATTTACTCTTGTGAATCCATGCTGGCTGTTCCAAATCACCACATTCTCCTTCATGTGCCTGGAAACTTCTGCCAAGATGGCTCACTCCGTGATCGTTCAGTATTTCCCTAGATTGTCCTGCATGCCCTTTCTGAAGATGGGTGCATCATCTGCCTTTCTGCAGTCACAGAAGACCTCCCCAATCTCCATGACCTTTCAGTGACGATAGTAAGCAGCCTCAGAATGACAACAACCTTGGGTGCAGCCCATCAGGTTTATGTGGATTGCGCTTGCTCAAGAGGTGCCGGAATCAATCCCCTTCCATACCTGGAAGTTTTTTTGGTCCTTGAACCCTTCCTACAAGCAAAGTGATGTTACTAAAAACCTAAAGATCAGGATACCTTTTCAAATATAGTGATTGAAGTGGGAAGCAGTGAAGTAGCTGCCCAAATGCTGTTGATGATGGATTTGTAATCTTTTGGACTACTTAACATTTCAATGTCAGTCCAAGCCACTAACAACCAAAAGGAGTTGCTACCTGATGTCTGAAAGAAGACTGTGAAATGCATGGCAGTCTTAGCTAGCTCTTAGAGGAATGGGAGGATGTTCATATAATCTTCATACTGAAGTTCACCACTACAGCTGTCACTGTGACTTCAGCAGAAGCACAGGCTTGACTGCAGAATTCGAGCTGCTCTTTCATCCACAGAAAGGGTCTTTTTCCTCTGCGAAAGAGGGGAGTAGGGAAATTGAAGTGATAGAAAAGATGTTTTTCCTGGTCTTGGGATCAGACTTCATTTCACCATGGACGATTATGAAACTCCAGAACTGGAACACTCACTAACATCCTGGCCTGATGCTGTCATGGTTCTTAAGAAGTGCTTTGAGCCTGGCTGCTGAGAAGTGTTGCTGAACTGCCTTTTGCGATCTGACCTTAAGATCTGCGACCTTGCAGAACGCATTGTAGTGCTCTTTCTGCTAAGAAGCATGTAAACACCCAGCAGGGAGGTGAGTAGAAAACAATAAATGCCATTTTCTACTCTGTTCTTCTATTTCCTTACCCTGGTCTTGTTCCAAGGGACTTGCCTGCAAGACATGGTATCAAGTAGGAATCAAAACCAGAAGTCCCTCAGAGAGAAAGGCAGAGCACACTGATGGCACACTAACCTTCTATTTGATAAGGGATGAAGAAAGCATCTTTTCCCTACTGATGGACACCCCTGACAATGTCCTTGGGCCTTCCCCTGCCTCGGTCTGGAGGTGACAGACACCCCCAGGGAGGGGTGTGAAGGGGAATGCTTGCTGCCCTGGAGGGGTCTATGTTGTGGTAAGCCACTATGGGAACAGAATAAAAGTTTATGACTCAGCTTATAAAGGTCAATTGCATGCTGGCTCTAACTTGACAGAAGAAATAATGTCAGCAAAAACGTAAATGTGTGAGCTCCACTACCAAACTTAGCTTTGGGCACACAACATGAACACTAATGCTTGTTTTGATAAATGAGTAGCTGAATAGACCTTTGTACATAAAATACATCTCAGTAGCACCTCACATATATGAAATGCCAACAGTTCACATTATTAGGACCAAAATAAAATAACTGAGAAATAGCAGCACATAATTAGGAAATATGTGAATACTCAGAAAAAATGTTAGCATTTTACTTGAGAGATGGCATATATGCAAGAAATTGCTCACAGTACAATTTCCAGTTGAGTTTCCAAAATCTTAAGAAGAGTTTCTATACTGAAAAGTGACCAGTGCTGAGTTTCTTGCAGAGGGAGGGAGAAGTTGAAACTAGGAAACATTGCTAAGGAATGCGTAGATTAAAAAAGGTGTAATACCTTGAAAGGTTACATTGATGACCTGGCTGCTAGAATTGCAGTTTTTCCTAGTATATTTATTTTCCTATTAAGTAGTGAACATAACTTGGCATTGCTAGACTTCATTGGTTCTAATTTTTCTTGGATTTTTCAAACACATAGAAGGACTACACTAGGATGAAAATAATGATGCAACCACTCGAAGCACCCCTTAGTCTTGTTCATCAGATGCTTACCCATTTTAAACTGAGCAATTCCCTTGTGCTCAAACCCTTGTGTGAAAAATCATTCTATTTTGAACCTATGTTTTGTTCTAAACAGCCTGCATATGTTTAAAAATAACATGGTTATGTGTGAATTTACAAAATGCTTACTATGACTGATGACTGGGCTTGGAGGCTTGTTTGCAGATACTTTTATCCCTCCAAAGTGCAGGGTAAAATTATGAGAAAAAACAGTAAGTTTGACATAGTGTCAAAGAATAAGGAGAAAACTACAGCCATGACAGCATTCAAACATGCAGATGTGCATGCACATAGAGCAATTATGAGCTTTTCTCAACATAAAGTAAATTAGATCTGGAATGTTTCCCAATTCCATGTGCCAATTTTACTGAGTTAAGCCATGAATTTGGGCTAGCTTACACTATCATTATTTTTGACCTAAACAGTCTGGGAATAGGGAGGAACCCACCAAAGTCTGTTTTATCACCAAACATCTGAAAGATGGTATCCAAATTAATTGGTGACAGTTCTCTGACATATATATAATCCTTAGCTTAGTATCCTCACATTAATCTTTGGACCAGACTTCATTATGCCTCCTGCTTCTTCTCTGTTCTCTACGTGTGACTATTGTGGGTGATGTGCTCCCCACTCCTTTACAGGGCATGGGCTCTTGCAGTTGCCCAGTCACTTCCTTCTTAAGACTTAAACTAGATAAAATAAGAAAACCCCATTGTCTTTCACCTCAAAATTTACAAAATATGCAAAAGTCTTTATAAAAGAGCTCTTTCTATCTGCAGCTCACCTTCTTCTGAATTTCATGACTCCATTTGAACCTGAGCAAAAGATGTTAAAATACCAAAACTGACAAGAGGTAGGTCATAAGCAAAGCTCAGTGAATCCATCACCTGTCATTAGGCTAGGTTAAAAGAGTTTTTTCATTGCTCTTGCAAGGACATGAATCAATTGTTACTTGAAGAACAGAAAACATTTTTATCCAGTAATGCAGGTAAGGGATTTTGCCACCCTGCGAAAAATTTGGAATTTGTTGTTGTTGTTTGGATTTGTAGTGATGACAAAAATAATCTAAAGTTTAAAACCCTGCAGTATACAAAACTGTCTCCCAGAAAAATAAAATTGGGTAATTTAAAAACCATTTTAGATTATTAAACCCCCCTATTTTTAAAAATCATAAATTGCTTAAAAGCAAAATATCCCTGCACTTAGAAGTAACAGAGTAGATTGTTTTTGTTTTTTCCTGACAAGAACCAGTAGAATTGAATGGCTTTCAAAAAACACACCACTGCATTTTCCAACTGCTTCAAAGGGAAGACTGATTACTTGCTCAAGGCTGTGGATACTATGATGTTGCCAAAAATTGAGATTCCCTGGCTACTTATTCAAACCGCTGGAATTCATCTCCTAATTTGATCACTAGTAATATTTCTGAATGAAGATAGAAATAATGGAAATCTAAAGGAAAACCTTGTTTTCACTGGGGGTAGTTGGACAGTTTGGGAATCACAGAATCAGGTAGGTTAGGTAAAAAATTTTAAGATCAGCAAGTTTAACCATACTGTTTTATGCAGACAAGTAAACATGGGGAAGAGCAACCCAAGCATAACAAAGCTGAAGCACAAGTTTTTTTTCATATAATGGCCAAAGGTTTTAATCAACAGTCTCGATTAAAATGTAATTTCTTCATCACAATAGCAATGAAGGACCTTAAAAGTGGGCTGCTCTCTTTGTCCAGTATGCTCTCTACCTAGCCTTGGAAGACGGACATTAGCACATTGCACATCGGAAGTAGCACGATTAGTGGAATAAAGAATGTTTGCAATTTCTTTTTCAATATATGGTTATGGAGTAGTGTGCATTCTTTTATATAGATTTATGTTATGAGCACTATTTAAGGAAAATCTGTGTTTCATTAACCAAGGCTAAGGCATCACAGTATGTAAGTTTATGCATCAATCTTTCTTGATTTTCATCAGTATTGGCTTTTTCTCCATTAGAGAACTGCTTTATCAACTAAACTCTTTTCTCATTTTCTGTAAAGTGAATCCTTTCACTAACCTGAGTGCCATCATCATTTATACTCATTTTTATGTAAGAGAACGTAAAGAGATCTCTAGGCTTTATTCTTCCGTAAATGTCATCAGTTCCACGTACACTACTGTGTCTTGAAACTGGTTTTCCTCTGACCTTATCAAGAAGGGCTATTTTCCTGTCTACTCTAACAACACCTGGGATCTTGCCAAAAGAAATCAGAATCTAACATAGAGTTCTGAGAACAGCAGCTGAGTGTGAAAACAGAAGCGTGCCCACCAGCCTTCAGAGGGCTGGAGTCAGCGGGGAGCTGCCTGTGATGTGGCTGCAGTAGCTCAGCTGAGCGAGCACCTGAGAAGGGCACACCATGGCTGATAGGCTTTCTTTGCGTGGGTGCATCAGTTTAGCTTAGTTAAAGTTAGTCAAAGAGCAAAATAAGCAGCACTGTAGCATCTTTCTGGGGAAGAAGGTCTTGGTGCCCACTAGAACTTCAAGAATGAAGCTGTCTTCAAAGATCTTGTGTCTTGTCTTCAATATAATGCAAACTGTAGGGAGCGCCTTGGCCTGATCCCGACAACGGCAGTGGTGTTTGCCAGCAGTCCTCTAAGAATACAGGTTGGCAGAGATACAAACAGTATGTGGAGGAGCCTCAAGGAACCCAGCTTTCCTAAATGTGGGGAATGGCAATATTAGGCAGAAGCAGGCACTGTCTCTATTGCATTTAAGATACAGTTTATTTGAAATGTGGCTGCATTGTATTAATGATCCCTTGTTTCAGCAGGACAGCTGGGATGCTTACTGCCACAGCCATTGCTGCAGAGAGAATAGAATAGCAAGCTTTGGACACAATCAAGATGAGCTTGATATCCAGCCAGGGCCCAGACTGAAAACAGAACTGCATGAATATGCCCTGAGAGAACTGCAGGAGACCAGAGAGTTTTGCTCCAAAGGGGTAAAAAGCACAGTCTGCTTGGTGGTGGTGAAAGTGCTACTAATTGCAAACATGAGAAGATTTTAATGGATTCTCAACATTTATTGTGGTGTTTAATGTGATTATGAGGATGGTATGATTTTCTGGAGATTAAAAACTAAGAGGAGATACTCCAGGTCTTAACTGGCTGAGAACAAGGGTAGTTATTGCCCATTTGTTGACCCCTGAGGGCAAAATCATAAATGTGCCAACATGAAAAGAAATTGTTTCTTGGTGTGATGTTCTTCAATCTAAGCAGGTTTACCTGCAAAGTCTGAGGTTCTGTCAGTCATACAGGCAAAAGATCTAATGATACTGACTTTTAGTTCCTCATTTAGCAATGATCTCAAGAAAAGAACTATTTAACTGCACTCTCACTTATCCTGGTATTCAGAAGATTATTGGTGTTTGCAGACTATTTGTTCCAGAGAACAACTCATGAAGGCCTTGTTGTCGAGCAGAGCAAGCTGCATGTAAACCCTTCAAGCAGCTCTGTGTTCTACCAGTCACTGACCGGCTCTCAAATTTGTAGAATGGGAACAACTCTTAACACCTGTGTGGGTTTAGTGGAAGAACAATTCTGCTGTTCAATTTGATGTGCTAGAAAGAAGAAAAAGGCAGGAACACGTTCACGTTTGTGATGAATTTTGGGTCCTCTTCAGATAATGACTTGGTGTAGAGGAGTGGAAAAAGAAACATTTAAGTGATGCTCAGTTTATTTCCCAGAGATTGAAGCAAATCATCAGTGGTGAACTTTCACATGCTGCTCTCATTCTTGAGGAGTGGTAGAAAGCACCTCACCTTGGGATTGTTAGAGAAACAGTAAGTTTTGAGTAAGATCACTCAAAGAGCAGAATGTGGGGGAGCCATGCCAACTACAAAATGGAGCTGCCTAAGCACATAAAATTTAGATTTCACAGCAGCTTGTCTGGATAAAAAGGTTCATGCTCCTGCTGTAGGAGGTCCTGCAAATTCAGTCTCTCCACCACTGCCTCATTTTAATTAAAAATATAACTGACCAGACCATTTTTCCTTCTGTACCTGGAATCCTTCTTTCTCAAGATCTACAGCTATGCGACCCTGGGCAGCTTTCCTGGGGGGGAAATTCTCATAAGTCACAAGGTGGTGCAAGCCACTGACAAAGACCTTCTTAAGCTCCAGGCTGGAAAGCAGGATGTGCAGAAGGCAGTTATTTCAACTACCAAAAGCAATGCATTGAAAAAACATAGCTGGACAGTGCCTCCCCCATTATTTCTCAAATCCACTATCACTTCTTTTCAGATATGCTCACCTGCACTCATTTCTCAAACTTCTTTTTTTTTTAAAGCAGAGGCCATCCCTATTTGCACCAGAATGGAGAATAATAAATTGCCCAGTCTGCTTCTAATAATGGAGAAAATAAGAAAAGGAAGATGAAATTTCTTATTCCAAGAGAATAATTTACACAAGCATAAAACATGCAACACTACATCTTACATACAGAATTCCTTGCAAGTTTATGCTTTGTTTAATTGTTCCTGTTAGAGGTATATAATGTCAAAGGCTTCCAAAACAACAGATCTTATTTTAAAAGACACATTCAAAGGCTTTCGGGTGACTGAAAATTTAATTTAAATGCTTTCTTTGAAAACAATTAATTTGCACCATGAACATGTTTTTTCACTCAGTCCAAGTATTTTTCTCTTTGCCAGACAAGCATAACTTTCCATAACTGGAAAAGGGAAAGTGCTTCCTGTGCTTTCTATCTCATTTAGTATTTTATCGGATGTGATTGTAATCCTTTGACCTGAAACTATTATTTTCTTTAATTAAAATTTTAGTATAAGGTGCATAATGAATTATATTTCAGCAGTAATAAGTGGTAATAATTCAGATGTCTTTAAAAAAGGCTCATTCTAGTATATTTTAATATGCAGTTTTATACTCTCTCTCCCTTTCAATTTGCTCTATTATTTTATTCTTCTGTGAGTCTATTTTCATGCCCTCCAAAACTGCTGCTGCTCTTCCTGGACACAACAGTATGATTCAGGCAGCATGAAAGATATCAAGAATTTGATGCCTGATTATGGCTTTGTTGTTGTAAAATAATTATTAACTATCTCCATTCTCTTTCACTTGCTTTGCATCCTTCTCTCACTCCACTATTTTTTCTTCTCTCAGGCTTCAAGCTGAGACTATGCTCTCTAACATTTTCTAGTTCATTGGAGGTCATTAGCAAACAGCTTCAGAGAAGCTAGACAGCATGTTTGCTCTTTTCATGTTGCTGTATTTCAGTTTTTGATGGGACAGAATCTATTAAGATCTTCTCCTGCACTCTTTTTCTCACATGAGCTCTTTGTTCCTTATGATCTATGGGGAAAAAGTACACACATACTGTCTCTTGCTTTCACAGCTGAAAATAGCAGACACAGTTTCAAAGGTAAAGAACATGCTATTGTATCAGATATGGTCTTTACATCAGTGATGCACACACCTAGACTAGATTCAAATATGTGATCAGATACAAGTAAATTATAAATTATATGTATGGTAAAACACATACAAAAATAAACTTGCAAGTGTAATGCATAAAACCTTGGAAATCTGTGTATTTTTTGAGCTTACTTTCAAAAGTCACCATGTTCTCACTTCAAACTTGGTTTAGACCCTGCCACACTCTAGAGGCAACTCAGACCCGTCAAGCCTGCCAACTCCTCCAGCTAGACCTCTGTAATACAAAGCTATCTAAATCTTACAGGTCCTACCCAAAATGACACTTGGAGCTATTAAAATCAACTGCTACCTGTGCATTTCCTTCACAGAAAATGATGTTCCACCAAGAGGTTTTCATATTCAGAATAATAGGCAGGGAAAGTCTTAATAAGGTGAAGAAATAGAAAAATGAGCAGTTAAAATACTGGCCTAACAGACTACAAACAAATGAAAAGTATTGTTCAGAAGTACTGATTTTCTGTGGAAGAAACAACCAAGAATCAGAAGGTCAAGAGGAAGAAGAGGCAGCAGAAAAGGCCACCTGCAGATTCTGCAGAAAGATATGTGAAAACAAGAGGAACTTAGGAGAGCAGAGAGGGAAAAAAACCCCAAGTAATTCATTTACTGATTCAATAGTTAGCAGAATTTGCATATCCATCCCTGTTTCAGAGGCTTTGAAATTTTGTTTTTCTCCAGCTGTTTTTCTTATCATTTTGGCATGTTTTCTCATCACATGCAGCCATTTAGCTCTCAGATGCTCTCACTAACAGACTACTGGCACCTTTCAGCTGCTCCCAGGCCTTCCCTTTTAAATCTCCCAGCTGCCTCTCTTACCCCTCATAACACGACTGGCCTACCCAATTTTTTAAAAATTGTTTCCAGCTGCCACATTTGGTGCTCTGGATAGTTTCCATTCTCTCCCCCAGAATATGGTATTTTGGAGTGTTTCTGTGGGCTGATGGGATGACAGCAGATTTCTAAAGCTTATTTCCACCCTAATAGGAATCTCATCTGAGTCCTTTTGAGATTTTCATGCACCAAACTGAAATTTTTATTTTTTGCTGTTGGTGAATGCTGGGAAGCTGAGAGGAGGAGGAGAGCATGGTGCTAAATCACCAAAGTGGTAAAAATACAATGATCCATGACCAGAAAATCAAATCTCACCTCTTGCTGTTTCACAGATCTCATGTATCTTGGTTCTCTCTTCTCTTAGAACCTGTCCAATCTCCCACACTGTATGCAACACCTCTGGAATTTAGAAGAAATTTCAGGTCATTTCAGCTCACAATTTGGAATCACTAACCCAACAGCATCCCAAATCCTTACGCTACTCCTGCAGACTGCAGCCTCCGGAACTGACATGCAGAAGGCTCTATGTGTATTTAAGAAACGTATTTGGTACATGTGAATCCTTTGACTTTCATGGTCAAGAAAAAAAATTTATACACAGATTCCTCTTAACTGCATAAGAGACTGTTTAGACACACCTGGTGGTGATTATTATGCATTCTTTTGCACCTTAAAAAGCAGGTAGTGCTTTCATGTAGAACGGTTTGTAAAATTTTGTCCCAAACTTGTATGGTTATAGGGAACTCTAACTGCCATCTAATTAAATTTACTCAAAATAAAATTTTAAAGCTATTTGTCTTCCCTTTTTTCCATATTTGGGCAAAAGTAAAATGAAATCTGGTCATGTGAGGCACTTAGAAATTATGGAATCCTAACTGGATTTTAGCAATGCCATTTGAATAAACATGCTTGAATGTTCAGAAAATAATGATAATTTTAAAAATCCCAAAGATCTTATCTGCATATCATTTAAGTTTCTATGTAATTCCCTCAGGGCTGTTCCTTTTTATTCAAGACCTTTTCTTATCCAGATAGAAGCTCAGATTTAGCCACAGGAGAGACCTGGGTGAAGAATCTTCTGTGCAACAGGTGCCCACTATACCCAGATGAGCCAGGACAAAATGTGTTGGCTTCCAGCACTTGTTTTGAAATAGGTCATGAACTCAGAAAATCCATTTATAAACATTGTGCCAGGCTGTAGAACAAGGCACATGTTTGGAAGTGTCTGAGAAAGGAACCCTCCTCTACCACTGCAGAGGAAGGATCCTCTGCTCTTCTTCTTCCATTCTCCTCTCTGAAACTCGTAGCACAGCGCCGCAGTTTAATCCTAACTGGTGACTAACCAGCCAAAACCAGGACACACAGGAAGAGGAAAAGGAATTCTGGATCTGTGTGCTCATTCTAACATTGTTAAAGGGAGAAAGGAACTTTATCATGAGGCCTTGAAAAACAAGAGGAGCTTGCAGCTTGATTTTAAGAACCAGTTAGGTCACTACACAGACATTTTCATGCTGTCTGAAAACAGTTTTCCTCGTAAAGGTCTAGTGGTCTTCTCCACAGCACAGTGAAATTATGGAGAGCTCTCCAGATACCTTCAGACGACTTTGTGTTGGGTCTTGTCTTCAAATTAGATGGTTTTAATAAAGCGCATTAAGAGATGTTTTTTTAAACACTTCTAAAGTCACAAGAGCTGTGAGATCTTTGCAAGACATAAAATTGTTACCAGACGTAAGAACAAGAATCCCAGGTTCCTTCCCAGTTTGGTTTTTAATGCTTGCAAAATGCTTCTCTAGTACAAAGAGAAGGAATTTGCAAGTCAGATCATGAAATAAAGGAGAACCAAATTCCACAATTAACTAGGCCATCATCTAGCACACACAGTTCTCCATTTTCCTGCCAAGTACTATCAATACTCTAAAAAGAACCCTATCAATAAGAACTGTTGTTATTTAGAATAGACAAAGTTGGGGTTGCCTAGTTCCAAAGAAACCAAATATGCTGACCATGACACAGCACTCTGAACTTTCCACATGAGATCACTAGATATGTTTGACAGTGAGAAACGAGAATGGGATTACATATTCAGTATACAAAACACAGAATCACTTTCTATATCTAGGCTGCATCGTTAAATGACAAGAATGTGTTTAAGTACTTTCCCTCTTAAAAAAAACCCAACAAAAAAAATTCAAATAGACTATACATCCTCCTGTTCCTGTCATTAATTAGACAAGCACTCGCAGATAATGCCAAATCCTATGATTCTCTATCTTACATTTTATCAGCACTGAATACTGTAGTCTGGTGCAAAGCACAAAAATGGAAAAAATTGAGTCATTTCCACAGGCTTAACTTTACTCCAGAAAAAATCTCCCTAGTCCTGCTCTGTGGTCAAGAGACACATAGATCCTTTGAATTACTGTCAGAAGGCACCTCTTTCTCCTGCTTGTAAAAGAATGCAAGGGGGACTAGCTCATCTAAGGTAAAGCTTTGCTTCTGTAGTGTTATTTTCTCTATGTAAAAGGTTTTCTGCTGATTTTTTGTTTTTCAAATAGAAATACAAGACAGGGATTGCCTAGCTTTGTCTCTCTGATTAATACTCAATTAAATCCTAAAGACAGTTCCTAAAGACAATCATAAAATCAATACAAAACCACAACAACTTATGAATGTATTTTATCAACAGCAACTCTACTGTTAACTCACTATCAGCTTGATAGACCCTTAACTATGATATCAAAAAGTGGCGCCTCCAGTACACAGTTCTTTATAGAAAAAAAAAAAAGTCAAAATGGAAGGAACATATAGCACCACACTTTTCATCATTTGAAACAAAGTTTTCTCTGGAAGAAAACCATTATACCAGAATTCTGTAAGTATGTAGTCCAATTAAATGTTCTTTTATGAGAGCAAATGGAAGGGCACAGTGATCTCCAAGTGCTTGGAGAGGACTGTATTTTTGATTTGGTTATTTTCAAATCTTCTAGTAAATCTAGTGTCAGCATCTAGTTAATAGAGCTGACACAGCAGGGATGCTGCACAATGTTTACATTACATGTGATATGTATTTCCATGTAGCTTTTGAAAATGAACATTTGTAATTCTCTAAAAGCCAGACTGTAAGTTAAGAACAGATGCCACAGATTTGAATCCCTATCTTCAAATAGTAAGGTATGAAAGAATGAATCAAATATAGTAATAAATATCTCATAATTGCATATTGAATTTATCTCATGTATGCTGTGGAATACCAAACATTCATGTAACACATTTACTTTAAGCATACAACATGTATTTTTTAGATATTGGTTATTTTCTTTTGATCAACAAATTATTTTACTGCTGACACAAAGTTGCCGGTTTTCCCTTACACAGATATAGCCAAACACAGTCGGGTAAAAGTCAGAAGTCTTTTCTCTGTAGCCTTTTCCTCGACATTTCTACTTTGTTTTGTTGCTCAGTGTGTCAGCTGTGTTTGATCACTTTTGCTCACTGCGCTGTGAACACACATGCATCTGTATGTGGACTGAGAGTCAGACAACATGTGGAACCCCAAAGATGTGCTTGCCAGGTAACTAGCACAGGTGGGATGGTACAAAGCTGCAAACACAAATACCTCAGATGACTGTGTGCATGAATTTCAAATAAACTCTGTGTCTATGGGCTAGGTTTTGTCCTTGTGTAGCTTTCCCCGAGTTTATCTTATGACATTCTGTTGTGGCTGTTGTTAAAAACAAACAAACAAACCCAAACAAAATCCCTGCTAGAAAAATGCAGCTTTTTTTTTTTTTTTTTTTTTTAACATTAAAAAGAGAAGGGGGGATTATACAAGTTATTTCAAAATATTTGAGCTGGAGTTGTGGTTTGAATGGCCATTTCTACCTAGCCAATACAGTGAATCAATACCATGTGTCTATTTGTTAAATGACTTCTCTTCAAACAAAAGAAGGTAGCAGGCATTTTATGAATAAGTAGTCATAGCAAACCCATAACTTTAAAAAGATGGGCTAAGAAGCTGTGAAAAAGTGTAAAAAGCTGTGTCATATAAGCAAAATTATAATAGAAAATTTCATTTCTTCACACAGCTGCATCAGAATTTCAGAACTCATCAGGGACATGCTATAAAATCCAACATTCCCTCAATGACTGAAACAGTGATTGTATAAATTTGAGCATTATCTTATGCATTACCACTATTATCCCTCCTCTTTTTTTGGACAGCATCACAAGTCTAGTGTCAGTAGTTACAACTCGTAGAGCCAACCAAATGTTTGCTGTTACAACATGGAGCTGGTAATAGCCAATCCCACCTCATCCTGCACAACACCAGCCAAAATAGCCAATGGTGCTGCCAGACTCAAAATATGTCACTATGTCCTCCTGATAATACAAAAGGACAGAGTCCCACAAATTCAGATCTGTCATCCTTCTGAAACAGATGGAACTTGATGGGCAAATTATCATAAAACTTGATTTGAGTCAATTGAGCCAACAATCATAAAAACCCTAAACTGCCAACTGACGTATATCCCCTTGCCTTTTGCCATAGACAGGAACAATCTATCTTTATTCACTGCATATATAGTTACTGGTATGCAGGTTTGATGATAAGCTATTCCTTAGAGCACATAACAAATTCGAGGTGAGCGTATTTGTGCTGAACCCAGACCCTGCAGCAGTGACAGGTATCACTGGAACTCTTGAGTACAAGTTATTCTTATAAGGCCCAGTGCAATGTTCAGCCACTGAGCTTTTGAGCCACAGGATCTGGTCTGTGACTCACACGGGAATTTGACATATTCATACTTTGCTATAGGTACCTTGACTGAGGCTTCTAAGGTTAATAAAAAATTAAGAGAGGTAACATATTTGACTGATATCAGTCCATGATTCACTGATCCCTGTAAACATTTCAGAGCTCCCACTTCCCACCACCTGAATTCTAGGTCTGTTAGGGAGTTTGTGTGGGCATGACTGGACAATGACCTAAAAATATTTAATATAGAAGCCCCTTTTGATTGGCATATATTTTTGCTACACGCGTCACATAAACAAAGTTTTAAATCCTTAGCAGCACACATGTTCCTAGTTTCAGATTGTATTTCAGTGAAATAACTGCATGAACACTGGGTCAGATGTGCACTGGCTATAAACCAGCAGATCTCTGAGCTTTCTGTAAGGTCTGGAGACCTAGAAGAACTGAGCATCTAATCTGAAGTGTAATAGCTTCAAATAGCTTTAAAATAGCTGTTATAGGTAAGAGTCCACTTCTAAAATATTAATAGAAAAATTTACTGAATTTGTCTCCAAAGATACATTGGCTAATTAATACTACTTGAACACACAGTTCTTGCCTTAAACAGGTACCCTAATCTAAGATGCAAATGAACAGAGATAAAGTAAAAGAGGGGAAAATATTATACTGGAGAGATTCAATACAATAAAATCTTTAGCTTTGATAGCCTTTGCAGTATTAAGGGCCACTACTCACAAAAAGAAGTTTGAAGGAAGAGGAGTGAAGATCACACATTCATCATAGTCCAAATTTAATCTTCACTGAAAACTAAAAAGCCCCACGACACTGTCAAAGCAAAACTGCAACCCCAAGCCACCTCCAACTGTCAAAACATTTCTATGACTGTGTTTAAAATAACTGGTAATGGCCTGTCCAGGTTTTGTATCCCTATAAAGATCCCCTAAAATAAAGGAATGAAACTCCAGTGTTTAAAAGGTCTTTGGCATAGGAAACAATGAGTTAACAATAATGAGGTGACAGTGGCAATAATGAGCTTATTTTTTCATCCCAAGATAATCCAAACTGTTGGAAGATTATTCCCTAATGTGCCAAATAAGTTCCATCCCTCTCAACTTTGAGAGAACAAAAAAACAAGCATGAAAATAGGAGGGAGATTTGTACAAAAACACATTCTATGAATGAATCCAGGAAATCATTAAAACTGTAATAAGTTGGAAGTAACATATATGAAGCCACAGTATATATTTTGAGCTCTTTCAACACTAAATTTACTTCCATTTACTGAAATCACTCTCACTTAGTATGAAACTTCATTCGACACACTTATTGTGCCTGAGACAACAAAAGCAGTAGCTTGGCCAAGTTTCCTGACAGATCCACGGATAAGACCACAAAGCTTTAGTCTACAGGGAAAAGCAGTTGACTTGGCAAGTCTGCCTGTGGCTCGCTGACCTTTCTTTCAGAAAAGGTCACCGCAGAGTCAGGTTCCTGAACTTCCCAGGGATTCTGCAGCTGTAAAGCTACGGATCTTTTAGACTATAGCATCATGCTAGCCTAAAGCAACATGAATTAATAAACCTTTTTTGTTTTTTAAATTCTCACAAAATCTTTTCAGAAGCAGGAGCAATCAGGAGTGATACCACTCCAGTTCTTGGTGATCAGCAACTGAGAGATTGCTGAAAAGTGCTGTAAGAACACACAAAACCAGCTGCACGTAGGTGAAAGGCCAAAGGTTTCTGTGTCTGTGTGAGGCGGTCTGATTGTCTGTTGTCTGCCCTGAGCACAATTATGAGCGTTTAGCTTACAGTGCTATCAAGCTGGGTCTTCTTGTTACATTCAACGCAATGAAAAACAAAATTAAAAGGCAGGGAATTTTTTCCCCCAATTATTTTCAGTGGAATAATAGAACACTTTGCACCTTAGGCTGCAGGAATGAAGTTGTAAGCCATGGCAGATTATAATAAATTTATTTGCTAAAAAAGCAGATAGAAACCCTTGAGTTACACAGCATTTTAAGCAAGAGAATGATGGACTGGAACAGGTTTAACACTGATACTAGGTTAAATCTTAAGTTAGGCATGTGCAAAGGCTTTCGGCTTTTCAGGGTGTGGCTCACATATGGAATGAACAAACCAGTTTTTAAAGAGGTAAAACCTCCACAATTAGAATGATTATTTTAAAGAATCATAGAATAAGTCAGGTATGGAGTTGTAGATGCTTTTAAAAAATCATCATATTATTATTAATTCCAAAGGAGCAATAGCTGCTTACACTGCTAAACTTTGTGATCATTCTTCTACATTAAATTATTTGTAATTTCCTAAAAAGTGCATTTCTCTTCTATACTTTATATAATTTATATCCTTATCTTTGGTTTCTTTTTTAAAAAGATGAATCAAATAAATGGTTTAAATAAAACAGAAGAAGCTGTATGAAACTACTCTTGCTGGAATGAAAAAGTTGCTTTTTTTGGGAAAATAAGATAATTTATGGGCCAATGGATAAGATGACCTCAAGAAGTCCCTTCCAACATAAAAAATTCTGTTATTCTCTGATAGGTTTTTTTTTAATATTATATGTTATATACCTTATAAATTGCATAAACCATCTATTTCATTCTACTTATAAATATTAATGAATATTAAATATGTTATACTTTCATTACATGTTACGTAATTATTATGCATTGTATTTTATATATTCTATCATGCAAATAAAACAAAATAAAATAAAATTAAAGAAAAGCTAATGGGACCATTATTCTTAAAGTTACCAACTAAAGAAGTATTAGCAAAAAAAAAAATAGTAAGAGAGAAAAATAGATGTTTCTGTGTTCTTGATGGGGTATTTTAACAACACAGTCTCCAATTCAATGTGTATAGTGACAACAGAGGAGCAGCCACCATGACTGTTAGTACTGCAATTCCTTATACAAATAGATCACTCGTATGTGTCTATACACATATACATACACATACATGACAAACCAGTCCCAGAAGAATGCTGGTTCCTGTCTATTTATCATTCTCCGTGCAATCACACCTTTCCACCTATTCTGAAGGTCATGAATTTGCACTTGGTGGAGGGATGGATGTGAAGTTCCAGCATGCAATTGAAAAAGGGAGACTGCAACTGCTTTCCAACCAAGTATTAACGCCAGGCTGCATCCACTGCTGCTGGATAGAAACTGAGTAGTCATGGCCTTCGCAGGTGGAGCGTGGGAGGTGAAATCCACAGTCAGTGAATGAAGTTGCCGGGCAAGACACACACACACTCCCACACAGCAGCTGCTACTGCTGTTCCTGTCAATAGCCCCACCATCTGAAGGAAAGAGGTTTTTTCAAAGGTGAACTGATTCAGCTGCACAAGGGTTTAAGGACAATTTTACTCATTATTTCCTGAATTAGAGCTATCTTCTATTAAATAATGGTAGCTACTCAAGTTGACTTTGGCTGGAACCGGAGTGGAGCCCTAAGAGCTGCCACCCGCTCTCTCAAATCAACGACTAAACTTGTGCTGACTTAAATCACCCTGGAACAAATAAACCTTTAAACCTGAGGCTCTCCCTCAAACAAAAATGGACTAAAGTCAGCAGGTGTTTAGCTCAGAAAGGCTCCAGTATGAACTTCCAACTACTAAAAACAGCCCCTGGACATGTACAGATGCACTGCCCATCATCTATCAAGTCTCTGTACTGAAATGTACTTTTGTAGAAGACCTAAACACCTCTGAGGAGCTGACCTTTTGCTCATCATTCTCTGCCTGCACAGTAAGCATGAATATATAAGTGTATTTTCACCTATACTAAAGGAGTCTAATGCTTGTTATTTGTTAGCACTCAGCCAACAGTCAGAAATGTGACATTGTAACTTTGGAGTTTTGGTTGTATTCTTGAAAATTACTATTTGCATTTCAGAAAATGAAAACATTAAAAAGGTTGAGATTTATGTTACAGAACTGATATCCAAAGTGACAACAGGAAAGTGGAAAAATCTAGTAACAAATATCAAAATAACTAGAAATTGCAAAATAACAATAGTCCCTTCTATTCTGCTTTTCTTCATTGAACAGTAAATTACCACAGAAGATATACATACAACCTTTAGGCTGGGATCTGTATCACACAATAATCAGGATAATCAATCTCCAGCAACTCCCATATGTGGAGCACATGAGGTTCTCTACCAAATTCGTTCAGTAACACTAAAATGAACATTTTAAGGAAGGTAAGTTATGAATACCACAGGGACTCCTGGAAAAGTTGCACTTCAGAAATATTTAAACTTCTTAAATTTTATAACGTTAATGCTGATGAACCCTTATAAATGCTGATGAATGACTTGGGAAAAGGATTCAATGTGTTGTTCACCACAGCTGATGATGTAGATCAGCCTGTGGTTCCAAGAATGTTAATGTGGGGACCATCTTATCTTCTGCTTCCTCAAAAGATTTCACTCCATTGTTCCTCTGACACATTTTATTTTCTTTTTATTAAGTGGTTTGCAAAAGAACTCTCAGCAATTCGGTCCCTGCTGCTGCCGACCCTGATGTCCCCCAGCATAGCCCCTAACTTTGCTCATCTCTAAGGTACAGACACAGGAGGTGACAGAAGCCACAAACAAACCACTCAACCACGCTGAGGCAGCCAACCACAGGTAAGTAGAACAGGTTTAGCTGATTATTATGGGCTCAATGAAGCTGGTGGCTGGAAGAGGCTGACATTTCAGGATTGGTCAGCTCAGATACATGGACCAACCCTTTATAAGCCACGGCAGAGATGAGTGCCTTTAATACTGGTTTGACTTTGTAAATACATTCTTCATGGCAATACCCAACTATTTGCATTGAAACAATTTAACCTTTTATAAATACCACAAGATACAGTTTTGATGCTTTAAACAGACTTTATACAATCTGCAGAGCCTGAGTCTATCTTATACTGGGGAAATGAGTTGGAGATGTCTCAGCTCAGCAGCTGGGCAGTAGAGGTAGATGATCTCCTATAGATCAGAGGGACAAGATAGACTTGAACTTCACTGGGATGCTGACAGGTCTCTTGCTAATCTGATGTCCACATCAAATGAACAATAGTAATCTAGTAACAACCATCTGTAGGCCACAGACTGTCTATGAAGGTGCTTCTAGGTTCTTTTCTTTGCATCTAAATTACTTATATTTCAACCAAATGGGATATATAGGAGCTTGGATTAAAAGCCCTTTTATCAATGATTTGTTTCAAAAATATTATAAATTGCATGCTATTCACAGTTTAATTTATATCGTACTCTAAGTATTTCTTTTTCCTTTCAAAACCTACATATATTGTTAGCCTTATTAGCTCAAGGTTAAATATCAAATCTTCATCATATTTATCTTTCATGCTCATTTTTTTCATATTTTCTGGTAAGTCAGTTATAATAATGGAAATCTGTATATAACCAATAGTATTGTTCCAGAGGTACTGATATAACTGAATTAGAATCAAAACTGAAGTCCTTATTTATACCAAGGCTTTATATATTTTTAATGTTCATGGTCTAATTCATAAATCAGCCTTGGAGTGTTGTTTTCCTTTTTTTCCTTTATGAAAATACAAGAATGGCAGATTTGATGAGGGATTAAAAGAGAACTCCAAGATGAATTATTCAAGAGAGCAAACAATATTATTTTCTAAAGAAAATGATAGCTTTTAGAAATACAGTGCAGTATATGCAGAGCCTTCGTAGATACAAAGAGAAGCAAGAAAATAAGAATGAAATAAATTACTGGTTTTGAAACAAAAATATTATTTCTGATACCTAAATGATTGGACTACATTTATTCAAGGAAAACATTCATTCAGACATGTAGGGGGAAATGTTGACCCTGTTAGCCAGTGAAAAAACACTCACTAACTTGAGAAGAACCAGGATTTCATCCCATCAGTGTGAAATATTTATAGTTCTTCCAATCCATTTTAGGTATTAAATTTAAATATGTTTTGTTACATTTCTTTATGTTTTGTTACTTTACTTTGCTCCTCCTCCCTTTCTTGGGGAAAAAAAAATGGGATGGCAATGTGGCTATTTGGACTAGATGATTGCTGTAGGTCCTTTCCAACTGAAATATTCTATTCTATTCTATTCTATTCTATTCTATTCTATTCTATTCTATTTCCTGGCTTGATTAATCCTAAAACCTTTTTTGTCTTTATACTTCCAAAGTAAACCCTTCTTTATTCAACAGAGGAAATACTTCTGCCACAGATACATAGGGAAATCATTTATTGAGAAGGACAGATTTCAGAAAAGGTGTCTGGTATTAAAAAGCTCTCAGAATATTGAAAAATAAAAAGATGCCACTCCATTTGCCATGAAGAATATAGAAGTTGGAGTAAATGACTGTGCTAGGCTCTGTGCTGCTGTGCCTGATCAGCTCTGTGTCCCTAATCTAGGCAGTCATAAATTGCAAAATAATAATTTAGGCTGACAAAACTGCATAATAATGTAAGTAATGTACTGTACCTAGGGATCCTTGCCAGCGGTGTCATTTTGCAGGAGGATATAAAACTCAGATATCCTTACTCTTCAAGTCCTTGGTTGAGGGAGAGGTTGAAAGAGCAAAAGAAAATTCACATTGCTGTCATGCCTGGTATTCCAGTTCTGTATTGGAAAAGCATAAATCACCTGAGATTCTTTCAAGAACTAGGTAAAGTATTTCAAAGACTCACATTCAAAACTCGTGGGTTTGCCCCCTCTATTCTATATTAGGGTAGTAAGTGTACTTACAGAAGATATCTGTCAATAGCTAAATGGGTTCTTACAGGAGAAAACCAAGCACAGTGACTATGTTGAGGTAAAGGTCTTTATTTCTGCCTGAGTGAACTGATCTAACAGGAACTATAAGTGCTTTTCTTGCTTTCCCCTCACCCACATAGTGCAAAGGAGCTTGGAGATGGACAAAACCAACTAAGTACAGCATTGGGAGAAGGGGGTAGCAAATGTCACCAGGTAGCTTATTAACTGTTGTGAAAGAACAGAGGAATTCTGTCTCTAAGGGGCTTTTTCTTTGACTTACTACGCCTGTAATGACCACAACTGGGCTTACACTACTTAGGAGCCACTTTAAATAAGGCCACAGTCTATTTAAATTCCTGGAACAACACTAAATTTATAACTTTCAGAACACAGGTTGGTTATCTGCTCACATTGCTATTTTATTATATCCTATGAAGTGTTCTCGCTGTAAAAAAATCTTACTAAGTTATCAAGTAGTGTGATTTTACCACAAATTTTGCACAATTAGGTGTTTTCTGTAAAGCACCATTCCCTAGAATAGGTGATTCTGTATTTTAAACAAAACAAAACAAAAAATGTTTCTAGCCCAGTGGTTTGCATAGTAAACCTTGAATTCATGAACAAAAAGAACCTCAAAAATCCCCAGCTTTTCAGGAGAAAAAATCTTATTTTCTGTGTGTCTGGATTTTTCTGTACCTGTGCTGCCCAAGCTGTCTGGGCTTTCCTATGTAACAAGAATATCGATCTCAGGGAATCATTGGTAAGGCTTCCCAGGAAAAAGTTTAGAGCCGACTCTATGCTTTCTACTTCTAGGAGACAGAAAAAAACCAACAAACTACAGCCTGGATTTACTGAGAGAAAAAAAAGGAAGTCGTGTCAGAACTTCCTCAGCAATAAGCAAAAATGACTTTGACTGATCACTAAATGACGGATTTTAACTGCCAGTAGTACATGAAGAAGACTGATGCATTTTACCGATGATGTAGACACAGCAAGTCTTGATAAGCTCTGATCATGACAGTGATGCCATCATACACATGGTGATGAAAGAAACACAGCAGCAGACAACAAGGAAAAAAATGTCACCTACTAAGAAAAAAATGCAGCTGCAAGAATACACAGATTAAAACACCAGACTTGCATGCCTGACCCATTTGCACATTCTGAAAGTGACTGGAGCTTCAAGGATGTTGGGACACTTGGAATGAGTCAAAGAAGCTGTGGCATGAAGATGACCACGAAACACTTTCAGTTGGTTTTGACTTCTGGCTGTGTTTGGGTACACTTGCATTTTCCTCTGCTGCAGATGGATTACAAAGCACTGGCAAAGACTAGGTGTTGAACATGGACATTTAACCAGCTGCAATTATCCTACTAAGATGCTTCACAGCTCACATCTGGGTCTGGAACAGTAAGCCAGCATCATGGTAAAGCTGTCCTGAAACTCTGTCAAAGCAGAACTACTAAGCTGGAAGCAATATCTTGCTTTGTTTAGTTATACTGGTGTCTCACTAGAGAACACTGTCAGTCTCTTAAAGGATCCCCTGCATCCCAGATTGAAAGGAAGGTGAAAACAGAACCAGGAAGCTTAAACAGAAATGCTAAGATTCTAAAATGGGAAAACTAACATTGACCAATGAGTAAGACTTTGTTATTCCTTCTGACTACCGCTTCCATAGGTTTCATACACAGCAAGAGAGTAGTTCAAGGTGGCACAGTAACACTACACTCACATACTTGGAAGATTTGCTAAGTTAAATCATCCTCACTAAAAGTTCTTTGCAAATTTCTGCCTGTAATTAAATGAAAAACACAAAACTTCACTTGAAGTCCATATCAAAATGCAGTACTGTAGAAAACAGGTTGTTTAGCAAAAACACGAGCCTGTATCCCATGATCATCAATAGACAAGGCAATGTAAATACTTAGCAGAACTGAGGCCCAAGCCTACCAGATCTACTGAAGAGATTTCCCAAAACGCCCACAGAACTGAATTAAACCACAGAACCACCACTAGTAAAAGTAGTCACAAAGATTAGTATTTGTGAGATCAGAACAATCTCCCCTTGGATTCAGCACAGTCCTTAAAGATATACTGAATTATAAACAACTGAGTAATTCCATCCCTATGTGACAAGCTACTTAAATACAATGGAAATGCTTAAGTGCTCTGCTACACAGGGATGCCATTACTCACATACTTAATGATAAGCACGTGCTTATTACTTAACTTGTTACATTGCCATGTCTAAAAAGAAACATGCAACTAATTAATGTATAATTATGAGAGCCCGCACCCCCAGAGCTTACTGCATAAAAGAGAACACAGAGAAGAGATAAAAAAGCAGTAGAGTGACAGCTATGAAATTAAATGTAACTTGAATCTGCCTGCATATTTTACAGGTGAACAGTTTGAATGATGACAGATTTCACCCCAGTTTGAAAGAGGAAAAACAGTCCACTTCTCTGGCAGAATCTTCCCTTTATTTCTTCCTGCATGTTTGGACACTTGATCTGTAGAAGACAAAGGGCTCTTCACAGATCCATTTTGTTAATTAGCTACATGTTGTTTTTCAAATTCTGTAGACTAAACAGAAGATTTAGTAAGCAAAAGCCATCTTGACAAGTCCTGAATGCACTCCAATATTATTTAAGCAGATCTAGAAAATCACACTACCAAGATTTTCACATGATATTCCAATTTATTTTCACATCAGTAAGTGCTTCTGCAGTTTTAATCCATATTTTCTGCATTGCCCCAACAAAGACAGACTGCACGAAATCAAGGCAATAAGCAACAATATTTGTGGTTTTCTCCAGACTTGTCTATGAACCATTTAGATGCAACTTTCATCAACAGAGAAATCTTACAATCATATACATTGGAAGTCCATTTTCAACACACACTAGGAAAGTAAAAATTAACATTTTTAAGTCTTCTTCTGTGAAAAAAACATGTATGCAAATATAAGATGCACCAGAGTTTTTTCTTTTAAGTAGGTTACAATGCTGTCATTCTACAGAGATTTTGATAGCCTATCTCTACAGCTTCTGATGTGTACTTTGGGATCCCTGTACAACTTTAGAAATACACTCTTCTATAAAAGGGAATAAAACATGCCAGGCTTGGCACAGATTGTCTGCAGCAGCAAAGTCAGTAAGTAAAATGAAAAAATAACCATAAAGTTATATTAAATCCAATCCACTACATTCCATGAGCTGCTACATTTTAACTGGGTAACTTCCTGCAAGAGGGGTATTACTGCGCTTCTTGCTTAGGAAGAGCTCCTCAATATTTCAAGATGACTATGGCCTAAGTTAGAATTTTAGGGCTTTTTTGGAATGTTTTGATCCGGAAGTTGGTGACCCTGTCCTCACTATAAAAAGTACATAGGTAAAAATCTTTAACTGCTCATGTTTCAATTACAGGCATCAATGTATTTTCCGTATATCCGAATGTATTGTTAGATAGAGGGCAAAGTGCTCAGCCCCAAGGTCTGATATTCCAGTCATTCCTTGCTCAGTGTTTCACTTGATGCCAATTCCAATACCACTTTCAAAACTCTTTAATGCTGTCCAAGCCTTTTTCCTGATGGGATGGAACAAATGCATGTCATCTAGTCAGTATTTTTGCACATACAAAATTTTGCGAAGTCCAAAATTTGCACATCTCTCTTTCTTTGTTTTAGGGGGATGTTGCTTAGCCTGAATTGAAAACTGTGAAGTTCTTTAATAGAACTGCCCTCTCAGGTTACCTTTATTTATTATACAAACCGCAAGGCTTTCTTCTCTAGTATTTTCAGGTACAACATCTTATATCTTTGCTTGCCATTGGGTTTCCTGCCTTTTATGAAGGCACTTTACACTTACTGAATCTCCCTTTTTTCTCTTCTTACTAAATTTATTACTTCTTGTTGTTCCTTTTACCTTAGATTTGGCCTCTTAGGTTTGCCAAAATTCTCCTTGGGATAAGAAGAAATAACTTGACTGTTTTGTGAAGAAAGCAATAGAAGACAGGAGCGGAGATGCATTACAGATGTGTTTTAGACGTGTAGGGCATCTGGTGGTTTGGTAGCCTCATAAAACTTTTCATGGAAATGCCTCCTAGTTTCTCCTTTTCTGCATGCCTATTATGCAAAAGGATGATGTGAAGTGCTCAACTGAGCTCTTACAATAACAGCTTATAAAACTTTTCATCTCTTAACTACATTTTCTCAAATTAAATTGACATTCTACAGAAATTCTATTGCATTTATCATCCTAAACTTTCAACTTATCATGATGATACTGCACAAGTGTTGAGATTTTTTTTTTCTCTGAGTTGTAAGAAATACAGACCTGGAGCTTTACTCTAAGTGTAGTAGTTTCACTGTTTCTTAATCCTTCTGGGTTTTCCTTCCAGAAGGAGATCTTCTGGGCTTGTTTCTCGCTTCCCTTAAGCAGTTTCTGTGTTCTGTGCATTTTTTCAATCAGGTCTTCAATTCCATACTACCTTTACCCTTTTGGAAGGTTTGGCAAGACCCTCGGGTTTAAAACATGTGCTGTTCTGTTGATTTCAGCTGGCTGCTTATACATGCCAAGGAGAACTAGTTCGTTTCATTTTGTACAGGAAACTGCGCCAGTGATTTTTTTGCAATTTCCAATGCCAATTACATTGTCTGCACTACTGAGCTTGGATCCCAGACAGATCCTTGCAGTCTGCTTGCTTTTGCTTAATGCCGACTTTAGGCATGTGAGGTCTGTGAGCTGCTATTAACCATGGCATTCTTGTTAAAATATGATTTTCCTCAGCCCACATTTAGCTGCTGCACAATTAAAACAAATCCTTATGTTCTATGTTTTATAGCAGTGTTGTCAGACCATCAGAAATGAAACATAAAGTCTTCTAAAATAAGCTATATATTTGATAGAAAAATGTGCTACCAGTTTTTGCATGACTACATGGTTGACTTGAAAAATATATTGACTTGAAAAATATATGTGGTCTTTTTTACTATCACCATCTAATGGCTTCTTTTTTCCATTCAAGAGCCAACTGTTTCTCTAGAGGCTGTGAATTCATGGTCATCTCTCAACACTTCTGTACAGAAAGCCAGCTCATTTGATACAAGCACGTGAAGCAGACTTCAGGTGGATGACCCTTGGGACCTTATGGTGACAAGCACCACACAATTGCACAACACTCATGATTCCATTTGGCATGGGGTACGGACTGGTGTGAAGCCCAGAGAGCCTGACAAATGAGGCCTAGGCACGAGGGTCTGCCCACTGGGAGAAGTCCTAATTTCACGGCCACTGAATGAAGGCAGCAGCCCCACCGTGGGCCCAGCTACAGCTGTGGTCAGGCTGGCACAGTTTAGTCCAGCCCAGAGTAGGCAATGAAGTATCCGGGTGTACATGAGGCTGCCCTCGAGGCTCCCTGCCATGTGAGGTGAGGGGTCTGATGGTTTCCACACGGGCCCTGTTCTTCTTCCCCACGGTGGACCAGGCCAGTGTGGCACGGGGTGCTCACTTCCAACTCTCCCAAGCTGTGCCTGATGGGCAAAAGTGGGGTCACCATATCAGCGGCCATGGGTGCCCTCACCCTGGGTTGCCTGCACTCTCTCCTGCTCCTTTGTGATGCTCCACCACTGCCATTTCCCCACAGATTCCCAGCCGCCGCCGTGAGACACCTCTCCCTCTCCCTCTCTCTCCATTTTCACACTCCACCCACTTTTTGCTTTCTTTCTCCATCTCTGCCACCGTCTCTCTCCCTTTCTGGACTTGTCTTTATTTGGCACTGCCGGAAGCTGCTGGGCATTGCTCTCCCTGCCTGCCCGGGCAGCTGATGTGACTGACTGACACCGGCTCCCGCTGAGGAGGAGGAGGAGAAGGAGGAGGAAGAGGAGGAGGAGGAAGGAGAGGAGCGGCGAGGCGAGGGAGGAGGGGAGCGAGTGACCGGCCGCGGATTTTCATTGCAGAGAGGAAGGGGGGAAAAAAAGGCTACGCGGGTCATCAAAACAGGTAACTCAAGAGCAGGCGGCGGCGGGAGGGGCGGGATGCCAGGAGCGGCCCGACCCCCCCGGCCCCGGGCAGGCGCGGCCGGGGCCGTGGGTGCGCTCCCGCCGGCGGCGGCGGCAGGAGCAGCCACAGCGGACATCTTGGGGATGGGGGAAAGTGATGAGGGGACGACTCCGGGCTCGGCCGGGGGCGGCACGGCGGCAGAGTTATTCCTTGGGCGGGCAGGTCTGCGGAGCTATTTCGGTCAGGGACCCGCGCTGCCCCTCGACTTCCCTCCTGTCACCTGCGCCGGGCTGCGCACGAAAGCCTCCCCCTCCCTCTTTCCCTCCCTTCTCCACAGTGCTAAGTGGGAAGGGAGTAATCTGGGCTGGGAGAGGGGAGACCCGAGCGAAATACCACGGCAGACGAAGGATCCTCTTTGGGGCCGAAGCCGGATCTCCGCCGAGCCCCCCGTCAGCGCCGGGAGCGACTCCGGGCGTGCTTTCGGCTGTGCCCCAGCCCCCGCCCCGGGTCCCGGCAGCCGAGGGGTTATTAAAAATGCCCTCGGCTTGTTTGTGCAGACTGGCTGTCAAGCGGTGCCGGTCTTGGAACTCTCTTAATCAGCGTAAGATGATCTAATTCTGAGGCAGGCGGTTGTAGTGCCGGTGGGTAGTGGGGAGCCGAGTCCTTGGATCCCCCCGCCCTTGGAGCCGGAGGCATACGTGTGGTGGAGGTGGCAGAAGAGCCTGCAGGTTTAGCCCAGAGGAAAGGGTTAAATAGCATCTTAGGGTGTGCGACTTTAAGGCATAATACATACCTTTACATAAAAATACATAAAGGATACTTCAAATACAAGGTAGCTTTCAGAAGGGGCAAGAGGAAAGCAGAAATGAAGAACCGTGAAGTCGAGGTCCTGCATTTTGCAGTAACTTGACATCAGGAACACTCCCCCAGAGACGCAGCCAGCACAAAGCCGAGGAGAACTTGTCATGACCTCACCTGAAAATGTGCAGTCTGTCCTTTGCTTTGGGGATTGCTGTAGATTTTTATCTTAGCATTACAGCATCGACAATGAGGATTTTTATCAAGTAGACTTCAGATTTCATAATGTGTAGGGGCAGTCTTAACAACTGGGGAAGAGAGCTTGCTTTATATACCTTACCTAAATGTGTTTGTTTCTGAGTGATAGAAAATGTCAGAAAAAAGGCCCTACACAGAGACCAGTCCGTTAGGAAATAGTTAGAAGTGATCTGTTTAGCAGGGGGTCTGAGTGGGATAAACCTGCAGATTTTATCAATTTGTTTCTAAGCCAGGCAAAAGTGGCAGTGGTTTATGGACTACTGTGTTTCATTGCTTTGTGAAATTGTAATCAGAAAACTCATCGTACATATTCAGAAAAGTGACTTTAAAAATTATTTAGAGTAGTAAAGTGGTAGATGGAATGAGTTGGAACTCAGTACAGTACTTTCAAAGCTGGCCTTTTAAGACATTACTGTGAGCCAGATACTCTTAATTTTTATGCAAATTTGATCCTAGCATTTCCTTTTAATTACTTCTTATAAAAATGATAATGAACTTTTTGTTCTGGTTTTATGTATTTTCAGCACCAGGATTTCATAACACCGGCTCTATTTTGAGCAAATTTGCACAAGAACAAAAGCAATCTACCTTCTGTAACAAAGCCAGTCACATACAACAAAATGGTCTTTTTGGTTTTGGGTTTAACAAAAATGCAAGTCTTCTGAATACTCCCATGATTCCTTTGTGTCTTCCCCCTTGAATGCTGCTCACATGTGGAAGGTGGACAGGCACAACTCCAAACTTAATGAATAAAATATGTTTTCTCAATTAAATAAAAATGAGGAGGATGTGCATTATTTACTATTACAGTAGAACCTACCTCTGACATGTCTTCATTATTCTTTGTCAGCTGTGGCTCTCACTTTAGTGGAGAAAAGTGCTTCTTGGTAAACCATAAGGAGAAAGGGTACTAAGATTACATGTATTAAATCCCCTCTCATCATGAGAATTTCTGATCCCACTGTATAATTTTTATTAACCATGCAAAATACATTGGGCAAGTTAAAGAAAAAAAAAAATAGACGGAATTGAAATTTACCCAGGTCTAAAATTCATGGTAATCTGAATTAGCAGGTGCTGGAAAAACAGAGTGAGTGAGGAGGGCTGGAAACCAGACAAATTGCATTCATCTCTCAGCCTGGATGTTGACTTTCAACATCACCTGGACAAAGTCAGATAATTTATGCTTTAATCTGTGGCCTGTCAGTATCAATAAAGTTTCAATTGGTTTGAACTCTAGGGAGAGAAATGATGAACTGCCAAATACGTTAAAGAATGTTCTTAGTGGTTCTTAACGAGTTCTAACATCACGTGCAACAGCAGCAAACTCAGTAGCTGCAGTTGCTGCCTACTGAAACACCTGACTACATGAAAGAGAACATTCTTTGCTTATCATGCTTATTGGGACAAAACCAAAGAAACACTTACAATAAATAAGGCATACATTTTCACAGTTACTCAGACAGCTGCTTTGTTATGAACTGGTTAAAAGATTTTGCTTGATGAAGCACTCCTGATATATATAAATAATTTAAATTCCTTTTTCTAAAAATTTAGGTGTGTCTTTTGCAGTAGGGGGACAATTGGGAACCTATAATTTTCATGTGGTGCAGAGTCCACTCCAGTTGCTTACATAATACGAAATATTTCGAACTCTAAATTAGACTCGGCTTGTCTTCAGAATGTCACTGCTAAGAACTATACCAGAATAGCAACACCTTTACTAAGCATTGTACACTGAAGTGACAAAAGCTTGCATGAGCACAGCTACATCTATAGCAATGATGATGCTGATTCAGTTGCTTCATCAAGAGTAGGGAGTTTGGGGCTTCTTAAGTCTTTGTGACCTCTGTCACCATTTTGCAAGGCTTTATGGCATAGACACCACTATAGTCTATACACATACTGCCTACTGCTGTCTTAATTCCAGCTGTGTCCTTAAGGTATTCTGACTGTCAATTTCAGGGACTTTTTGTTATTTAAAAGGTCCCATTGTGACTACTTTCCTGAGTATATGCTAATGGAAATTGCTTTGTCTGACCCACGCTTTGTCTGACCCACAGTTTTTCAGAGAACAGCAAGCCAAAGAGATTGTCTGTAGAATTCAAAATACCAGTGATAGTATGCTGGGAATTAAGGCCTTAATGCTTTTGTAGCCTATATAAAAAAAAAACAAAACAAAAAAACATAAATGCTCAATTATATAATTAAATAGTGGCACATTTTTACAGGAAGACATGCTTAGATCCTAAGCATTAAGCTATGTTTTGTATTAGTTTAATATTTAATTAATTGCTTTTTGGAAGGAATGCAAAGAATCATTTACATTTCTGTGTGTAATCCGTCATTGTTTAGAAACAGCAGACTGATTCACTTAACAGCTCTGGGTCCTGTAAAGCAACAGCCATCCTCAAAAAGGCTAACTTTTACATGCTTCTGGGGTAGGTCCAGTTTGATTTCCCTGGGTTTCTCAAGACCTCACACTGAAACAGAGGAGGGATAAATAATTAAATGTCTGAGATCTTCTATGTGAGCAAATTGCATGGATTATCATTAAAGCTTAGGACCTCTTAAGTAGTAACCAGGTTATATCAGGAAATAGGTCTTTTTTAGTAGCAGGTGGCCCATTTCATCCTGAATCAGAAGCAAAGGCACAACCCATTGCAATGCTAGCAGTATGGCAGAGTCAGTGGGATGAATTTTAGAATGGGAGATGCATGAAGATCATGAGTTTTCGTGACCAGTAAAGATCCCAATCCAACTACAGAGCAGAGGGAGTACTCATATGGCAGAAAGTTTGCTTAAGCCCTCCTGGCTGCTGCTGTGCTAGAGGAAGAGCCACTGGTTGCAGGCTGAGTAGAGCAGCCACAATGAGCCTGAGATCGTCAGACACAGATTGCAGCAGGATGTTCTGGTAAGAACAGGAACGCTTGCTAACTTGGCTGAAATCAAGCCCAACCATTCAGGCTTCAGCATAATATGGATGTGCATGAGAAGTAGGGTGTGGAAGCCTCGTGAAAGCCACCAGCACAGCGAATAAAACTGTTACTAACCTTGGTACTGAATAAGTCTAGTCTCATCTTTTCTTCAGAAGTAATTTCACAGTTTCTGTTTTAAGAGCTTGCAATACTTTTCGCTGAGTTTTAACTTCCTCCTTTGCTTTTTTCCTTTCACATCCCAGAAGTATTGAAACATTTCATAAGGATTTGTACTGTGTGGAACTTACCCTTTCAGAGAGTTCCAATTCAATTTGTTTGGAACCAAAGCATAAAGGATTTTACTGTTCAGTTATTATGAACTGAACTGAAGCACTTTAATAAAATCAATGCCTGCATGCAGTATTTTCTCAGTTCAGCAAGGCAGTCTGCTTACATACAGTAATTGGACTTGTGACGGGTAATTAAATAGCTTGTAAGGCCTTTAGGATGCTTGATTACATGAAGAGCCCCACACTAATTTATAGTAAATGAGGTGGCTAAGAACACTGCATTTTTGTTGATTGGAGAGATACTAAAACTCGTACACTTCATTGGAGAGAGAGAAGAAAATAAAACCAAGACAAAAGATTATGAGCAGTGGTGACATGAAAAGGGAGCATAAAAGGAATAGGAGAATGTACTTAGAAACTGGGTTGCCTTGGTTATTTTAAGTCAATCATGCTTACACAGACTGTCAAGTCTTGACTGCTTCAGTATATCATTAAATAATGAACTTGCTCTTTGTGATCACAAAATTCATGACAGTCAAAATTAATCAGCAAGGGATAGAAGCTCTTCACAGAACTTCCAGATAATTAGAAAGTGAACTGATATCCAGGAGATACTAAGCACATACATGAACACATGACGTGTTTTAAAGAATTCATATTAAATTATCAGAGACCTAACTGCAGTCCATGTTATTATTACATTGACTTGTAGACATACAGCTTGATGTGTGCAATTGCTCACCTATAATTATGGGATTAAACTGCGATGTGGCAAGAAATCTAAAATGCATCAACAGTCTTAGGCATATTTGTCAAAATAGAGATTGTTATACGAAGCAAATTTTACAGGTTTTTTTGAACAGTGGGATGAAAAAAGGCCTCTGTTCTTTTTCTGTGTGTTTTTGTAGGCAGCAGCCTGATCACAAAGAGAGGGAGAGAAGCAGAGGAGGAGCCAGGATGCAAACAGAAAAGTATGCTTTGTGGTACCAACAACATAGGACCAGACAAAGGAAAACACTTGGGTTGAAATGGAAGAGGTTCAACATGAACCTGCTTTTACCTCTTCTGCACAAAATTTTTCTTTGCTTATAAAAAGTAGCCCTTTAAAAACACAGAGGTTATGCCAAGGAGAGAAGTCCACACACACAATAATTGAGGTAGCATACTCTTATGCACAGCCATAAGGGACTCATTCATAGCATATCAGTTGGTTTAACACACACACTGAGCTACAGACAGAACTATTTTATGATGAGTATACTAGAGTCAGCCAAGACTTCAGATCAACTTATTAGTCCAAATGGCACATCCATCCACAAAAAAGCAGAAGTTGTACAGACATTTTTGTCTTTTTGCTATTTCAGGTATAACTCTCCATCTTAACAAAAAAAAAAAGGAGTCAAAATTCTAATACTGTTTGATATACAAAACTATCTCTTTTAACTAGGTTTAAAAATAAAATAATTCTCTATACCTAAGAATAAATTACTCCCAAATGAGCTCGTAGTAGATTTAGGGGAAAAACAATGAAAAGGCTCTGATTTGAAACTCAAATCATTCTTCTCACACAGGGCCTTACTGAGAGGTCTTCTGGTTTTATCCAAATTGAAATCAGTTTGAGAAGCCTCTGTTTACATTCCTCCCCTACAGCTAATGGAAAACAAAACACAAACCATACAAGGTAATGTTCCTATTGGTCTACCAACACATACTTTCTTCTCACCACTGTTTTGCATTGCCCACCCAGAATCTTTTGTGATAGTAACCCAAAGAGCTTCAGGTGCTCCTCCTTAGCGCTCAGCCAGTACTGAGCTGCTTCCAAGCTCTGTCTGGGAATGAGCAACTCCCAAGGCTGCAAGCCAGTGGGTTTTTACTGTCTGAACCAGAATGGGATGCAGTAGGAATTTGGGTCTCATGCCAAAGGTGGCAAAGAGACTGCTTGCTCAACACAGCTTGGATTTGTAGGTGTTTGAATGGTGATACAGGAAAACCAGCCATTTCAGAGCCAGGCTGTGTTTTTTTCAGAAATTAAGTGCTGTAAGATGCTTCTGTAATTTGAAGCGATGTTCAGGAATGTGTATGCATTTCTTCTCCCTTGATGTACGTTGACATATATTGTACAGAGAAACTCTCAAGAGGACACAGTGCTTTGGATCTATAAAATGTTCATGACTGGCTCTCTGATAGTACCAACTGGCAATCTGAGGGTTTGTGTATTTTATTTCATATCTTGATAGCAATTTATTAAAAGACTGAGATAGAAAGCACATGTGCAAGGTGCTGTACTTCTAGTGGCAGGGTGATTTTTCAAACAGTGCAGCAATGGTAAATACAATTTAAATACTACATTACTGCCTGTATTCTGGTTTAGGCATCTGCCTTTTTTTGGCATCGAGGGGAAATCCAAATCTGACATGTAGCATCTCAGATGATGAGCATGAGTGAGACCTGGCATCAATTTTCAGATGCTAGATGAATTTGGAAGAACTGGTGCTGCGTGGGGGGAGGGGAGGAAAGCAAATAAATTAACAGGTCATTTCCTTTCAAATTAATAGAGTGCTAGGAAGTAAACTGTGGAACTATGTACTCCATCTCTTGCTGATATTTGTGAGAATCATTTTGTACTTTACAAAGTGGCACCATTCCAGTGTTCAAAACCCCCATTTTTACATGCCTGATAGGTCATCATATGTTTATTTTCCCCCTTATGCTACTGTACTGCTTTTCCCTGTGCATTCATTAAAGCTTGTTTCTTCTTGAGGATGGAACAATATTGTCCTCTGTCATAAGTCACATACAATAGTAACCAGAATAGCACAGGTGTGTTTTGGCTTACAGTTTGCTGTTTGGGATCAGTATATCAGGACATTTTAGTCTACAGCCAAGTTTTTTGCCTTGATAATAGATAAGTGGTGCTTTGAGACAGCTGGGGAGAAAAGCAGTGATGTCCCAAGGCCTGTCTGTAGAAATAAATCTGCTTTTTTGGCTGCAGCATGCCTTGTTCTACCTGGTTTTGACTTTGCTTCTTTTGTGGAAGAAATGACAGATGGTAGTATTACCACATGCCTTTAGCACTCCCAAAAAAGATACCACTAACAGTAAACAGGGCAGAGCTGTGGATCCTCTGTCTTGATTTTTTGCACAAGAGACAGTTACCACTGTCAGTGTTTAAATTATTTGTTGATAGATGTGTGTTAACACCTTTCCTGACTCATAGGTGACCCTATTTTCAATGAAGGACAGTGTACTTCTCCACCAAGAGAGCAACTGGATACAGGATTACATGGGAGTTGAAGCATCGTTATTTTTAACTCCTTATAGATGGTCAGCATCAACTTCAGGAAAAGATACATAATTAACCCTGATAATCATTTCAAGATCAAAGCTTTAATTAAAATCCTAACAGGTGAGCTAGAGAGTCTGTCGATGTAAAAACATGCTTTATGGGAGTGGAAGTACATTATAGACATATTTACATCCTCTTTACTTTTCATTAACGTGCAGAGATTTAATTTGACACTGTAAGTAGACCAGTCTTATTATTTATTTATAATATAAGCTCTGATGCTATATTATGGCAGATAGTATCTTCACAGAGTCAAGCTGTACCATTTGTGTTCTGGCTCCTTTTGAGCTGTGGCTTTGTGGCATCTGTTTGGCCATGCAGAGTGCAGTGTGGAAAAAGTAATCAGATAAACAGCTGAATATAGGCCAAGAAAATGCTGAAGTTTGTCGTGATATGAGCCAAATATGTAAATCCCAAGATAGAGGCAAAGATGCCAATGTTTAGATTGAGAATGGATGAAGAGAGTTTTCATGCTATTTGGGGAATGTTCAGAACAGTAACATTAATTTCTGTGTTGTTTGTAAGGTAAATAACACAGTGTCATTTAATGGTAAAGTGAGGTGTAAGTGTAAGGTCAGTATATGTACAACTGATTTGCTCTTTTAGTGTGACATACAGTAATCACAGAAGTGTTCTTGCACTTCATTCATACATGACAGGCATAACTGTGTGTATTCTTATGTGTATGATGTACATGTACGAATATATATGTATATATAGATGAAAATACCATGCACTCATGGATATATAAATGTACAGATAAAAAGGTAGACATAGTGTAAACATGATGATTATTACGTGTAATATTCTATATAAAAAGAATGGAAACCTGGTATCCCTAATTTTAGGGTAAAAATAGTTTCTACTTTTGTTTAAAGACTGTAACAATATATTATTCTGTGATTGGTGGTGATGCCTGCTTTTATAAGAACAACACTGTAGATCTCCAACTAATGGGAATAGAATAGAGCTGTGAAGAATATAGTGAGCAAAAGACTGTTGCAGCAGGAGAGTGTTGCATAAAAGGATCCTTCAGGTTATTGAGCTGGGTTATTCCCCTGAGCTTCTGACACTGTAATATGTATTCTTAGTGTCTTAAAGAACGCAATTTATTGGGTAGAACATTACCAGTCTGCTCATTGTGAGATTCCTCAGACCTCCAGGTATGTGCACTCAAATTATTTAGTTTGTAATCAAACAATAGGATTCTTTCACAGGCAAAATCAGACTGAAGAGGCTAAAAAGTAACAGGTCTTCCATAGAATTTTGTGCATAAGTTTTGTGGCATTTCATGACATCATCAAGGAAAATTTTAAGGCAAATGAAAAAAACCCCAACCTACTAGACTGTATCTTCAAATAAAGACAAATAGGAACTATACTGAAAATATGTTTTAGAATACTGATGAAATTAGTTGACTGTTAGTATGCTATGTTACACTAGACTTCAGCAGTCTGGTTGAAAACAGAACTTTTAAAATAGACACCATTTTAGGCTTCTATGAAGTAGCGTAAAATATGAAAAGAATGTATTCATAATATTTTTTAGGATTAATAGTGTTTTGTTTTAAGAAAAGGTTTAATATTCTGAAAGTCTGAATATTTTAGAAGCTCCCCTGATACATTCATCTCATTCTTGCCAAGATATTTGTAACCTTACAAAAAATTTAAGGTGTGGGGGTTTTTTTAAGTGAATTGATTTTCCAAACCAAGTAGTGTGTATTTTCAGAAAGTACATTGGCAGCAGGTCAAGGGAGGTGATCCCATCCCTCTGCTTAGTCCTGGTGAGGCTGCCCCTGGAGTGCTGTGTCCATCTCTGGGTTCCTCAGTACAAGGGAGACATGGAGCTCCTGGAGCAGGTTCAGTGGAGGGCAACAAAGCTGACCAAGGGACTGGAGCCTCTCTCTTTTGAGGAAAGGCTGAGGGAGCTGGGCCTGTTCAGCCTCAAGAAGAGGCAACTGAGAGGGCACCTCATCAATGTCTGTCAGTATCTGAAGGGAGGGTGCCAAGAGGACAGACCCAGGCTCTACTTGGTGGTGCCAAGCAGTAGGACAAGAGACAATGGGCAGAACCTGATGCAAAGGAAGTTCCACCAGAAAATGAGGAAGAACTTCTTTACTGTGCAGGTGGCTGAGCACTGAACTGGTTGCCCAAAGAGGGCGTGGAGTCTCTTTCACTGGTGATATTCAGGAACCACCTAGATGCAATCCTGTGCCGTGTGTTCTGGGATGACCCTGCTTGAGCAGGGAGGTTGGGCCAGTTGACCCCTCTGAGGTCTCTTCCAACCTGACCCATCCTGTGATAAGACAAGAGAGCCCCTCTGAATTTTTCCACTGTTCATATGCATGCTGTCTAATGTCATCCTGTTTTGGGGGTTTGCTTTTTTATTTCATGTGAGTAGGAAAAACCCATAAATTCCAGACAAAACTTTCTCACAAGAATGGTTCTCCCAAGGGTTTCTTACTGTAAAATCTTATGTTTCACTTTTAGGTCAAACACAAACCTCATTACATTTATAGGGTAAAGTCTGAAGGTCCCACCTTGTTTGACAGGCCGCATGACTCAGAGCACAAGAGCTCTCTGCATGTTTCCACAGTCCTAGTAGCTAATTTCCTCTCACACTTAAATTTTTAGAAGAAAAATATTATTATATTAATAAGAATTAGTAGTACTAGTTTGTAAATTAAAGCATTTCTTTCCATGCTACTTTACTTTTTAATTATAACATTTAGGCATTCTCCACTGGCTGTGGGGACACTGAAGCAGCAATGTTTGGTTTGGTTGCTAGCTGTTGCATAGTGTTGCACAGTTTATTGGAATCTACTATTAGGCTTCAATAGTAGGCTGTTCTTTGGGAACTAATGAATTTACACATTTGTTCCATGTCTGCCTAACCATTCTAGTCTACAAGCCATACAGGAATCAGTGTCTTGTGGCAGAACACCACAGGGTGGTGGCCCCAGAGAGCCTCTGACTCCATGCTTGCCCCAGCTGGGGATGTGCATTCCCCCTGTTGCTCCCGTTTTTGGACACCCCAGTGCTGGGCAGCCTAGTGTGGGGGCTGGGCTGGAACTGGTCACAGGGATCATGTTGATCAAGAGCCATCATCATCACACATGCCCCTTGCCAAATGTCACTTACCAGAATCAAACACTCACAACCTTAAGTGAGGAACATATACTTGAAACTCGCTCTATTAAATGATAGAGGATTTAAACATAGCTTTGCCTTTGCTTATATAACTCTTCCTCATTCTGAATTGTATATAGCACTTTTTTTCCCTGAGAGGTTGGCCAGTATTCAAAAATGTCAATGCCTACACTGCCTCATGTGTAAGAGAGCAGATAATCACATTGTGAGGAAAGAAGGCAATGTGTGAGTTGTTAAAAATGTAACCTAATTTCTATTTAATCTTAAATCAAAACCACTGTAGCAGTACTGGACAAGCAGGCCTCTGGATGTTTTTTGCTATTTAAATGTTAATTAGTATTTGATTTTAAAAGCTTGGTAGACACTGGTTCATGTCAGGTACTTCTGTAAGAAAAAAAGTGATGGTAAATCATATCAGAAGAATAAACAGAAGACCTTCTTTGATTTTTGTGTAGGCCTCAGTCAGGTGGCTGAGTCCTACTACAAAGCATGAAAGACCAAGGCAAATTTCAGAATGAACCTTTTCAGAAATCAGAGAGTATTAATTGGGTCTGTATTTTAGCCTCTGTAAATGCTGATTCAAATCATCATAGGCATAAGATTTTACCTATTACTTCTATCACTATTCCAGTCATCTCAGTATCTGATTGGGAGCACACTCACACATTTTGTCGTAAATATGCAGACTATGAAAAGCTACGCTAGCAGTGGTTGGAATCTGCTACTTAGAAGGAAAAGCCAGAGCTGAGTACTGATCTGATTCCCTGCTGACAAAGAAGCAAGTTACCCTATGTCAGCTGCTTCGCTGCAACTGCTTATGTGTCAGAAAGACAATGCTTAAAAAATGAGAGTTTTACCATAAAAGACAAAGCCGCAAGGTGAACAGAACTGTAGCATGAAGCAAGGACTTTACCGAGAGGGGTCTAACACTCTTTCTGTCCATAATGATTTTTTCAGAATGGCAGAGACTCATGGCTTGATGGAGAGATTGGAGAAAGCAGTGACTCGACTTGAATCGTTATTTTCAGATTCACACAGATCTGGTGAAATGGAATGTGATGGCATCAATGGAGTCAATGGAAGTAAGTATGTTATTTTGAAGTACCATCTCTCTGTTATTAAAAAATTACAAGCAATGTATATGTTTATCTTCTACGAAGGAATGTGATCCCACCCCTTACAAATTCTGTATCAAAATAAAATCTTTTTTTAAAATTTATTTAGAAATGTCATGTGACAAACTTAGTAGCACATACAATTCTAAACTAATATGGCCTAGAAAATTCAAGATTTTACTTAAATATAAGTATATAAGATGTTTCTTAAATATACTGTCCATGTCTCAAGCTTTATCACTCTTTCCATTTGATCACTTATATTGTTGTAAATAACTCAGCAGGTGAAAGTGTCTGCTTGAGCCCAATTAGCAGAGGAAGTGAGACATCCCCTAAATGTCCAGCATAATTATTCTTATAGAAGTCACCAATATAAACACTGTTGATTTGCCAGCTCTCTCTGAATTTCACAGTGCAGACCCACTTAATTTAATTATTTAACACCCTTAATCAAATATGAGTTTGTTTGGAAGCATTTGCTCACTAAGGACTGTTATACATCCATGGCCTTACATTGTTATCTCTTGAGCTCTCTTTGCTCAAGTGTCTCTCCGAAGCACTACAGTGGAGAATATACCAAAAAAAGTCTATTCTTCATTTATTCGCATCATATCATCGAATCATATCTTTTCATGCCTTAATTTTTGTAGCACCTGAAAGTTACAAGGTAAATAACTTTATATATGTGGTAGTTCTAAATCTGATTGAATAGAAGTGCCCTTTCCTTTCTCCAAAACTTGTTTTTTCATCCAGATCCCCAACATACATCTCGTTATTAGTTTCATGTTCTTTGCTGTATTCCTTGCCCTTTCTTGCATTTTCCGGAGAAGAGCACATCCCAGCATGGACTCAGCTGCTGTACAGAAGCTGCAGGACACACAGAAAGTTGCGGGCAGCTTGTTTTACTGACACAGCAGCAAGTGAAGTGTGTGAGCTGCTGTATTGTCTGCTCTGCCAGCCCTGAACCAGCAACGCATGCAAGGGACCTTCCCTGCACTCCCGTGTGCCTTGGGCCTGCACACTGGCAGCTGCTGTGGAGCAGCTGACTGAGAACAGTGTGTTTCTGTGGCAGGAGGGTAGCATCTGCCAGCAGGCTTCCGTGGCAGATGAGTTAGCCAGTCACAGGAAGCTTCAGTAAAAAGGTGCTTGCAGTCCAGATAAAACCTTGACAGCTAGTAAACCATAGCAAAGTCATGGAGAAGTACGATTCATGTACAAACTGACAAATAAATCAATCACTACTAGGAACTGTGCAATTCTCAATGATACAGAATTCAGTCTTGTAATGACATTTAGATGAATCTCTTGTTTATCCAGAGCACAGTACTGCAGAACCAGGGCTGCTTTCAGAGCAGGGGATAACGCACCATGCCAGGTACTTCCATGAAAACTTCTTTTTATTCTTGACCTTATCTAAGAGCTCAGTCAGGTGAAAAGATTCACCCTCCAGGGAAGCAGAGCTTTAACGCCCCAACAGATCCCTAGAAGAAACCAACTGAGAAGCCTTGTTGAAGTGTGATTATGAAACACACCCACTGGGAGACTGCAGTAAGAAGCTGAGATGAGCAGCACCATGGGATGCTTGCCAGGCTGCACGACGTCTCCAGGCAGAGCTGTCTCACACAAGGACTCAGGAATTCGCTTTTGCTGGTGCAGTTGGGAAAGTCTTCAGTTTGTGTGACTGTTATGCCTACAGTGCCCCAAACTGTGTGCCTGTGTCACTGTACCTCTGCAGAGGTTCACATACCTGCCACAGCCACTGCAGAGGAAACAGTCTTACTGATCGCTTCTTTCTTTTTCTCCTTTAAAACTGACGCTCGAGCCAGTGTGACCTTTTTTAAATCTCCAGCGAAAATGGAGGTGTATTGCTTTCTTCAACTATGGCCCCTGCTCCCTAAAAGACCATTCCATAATTATTAAAAAAAAAAAAAACTTGGCTTTTCAATTAATACATTTTCAGAAACAACAAAATGACAAAGAGTGTGGGAGATCTGTACCTTTACCATTTTCCTAAATGGCATTACAATGGCAGGATTGCAAATAAATCGTTCAGTTGCTCTGCACAGCTCACAGCAAATTCTAGTAAATGCTCCTGGGAGTGAGCTGCATTGAATAGTAAAAAATAGCATAGTTGCTTTCTAGTTCTGCATAGGACAATTTGGTGAACTGTTATGTAAAACTCTGCTCTAAAGGAAAATGTTACAATGATTCTTTTGGAGACACACACAGACTTTGACAAAGAACATAAATGGGCTTTGGAAAGATCTCCACAGCTAAGACCTTTTGTGCATTAGGTCATTTGAGGGGTTTACACACAAACACTTAATATGGAAGAAAGCCCAGAAATTCCTCAGAATTATAGGTGAATGGTATCAAGAGAACAAAAGGAGCCTTGAAATCCCACCTAGCTGACTAACTAAATTTTCTTTTCCACACAGGCCACTGCAAACTCTAGTTGCCAGAGCCTGTCTTTTTCTGTCATGGAGCCAGATGACTCTTGTGGAACAAAGAGGGCTTTCACGATTATGAATTTGGACACAATTGTCATATAGTGCCAAAAGGTTAAAGCAAGTTCTCTGGGGAAAGCCTGGTACCTTTTCAGAGCAATCCTCAGGCTTCATTAATGAGGGAGAGAGGCGGGGAAGAATTTTAACCTTGTTCTCTCAGATCCTACATATGTCATAGATTCACATGTGTCATTCATGCTGTATCTGGCAAAGGTTCTGAGGCATAGACGAGACATGATGGAGTAAAGGGAGGGCTGGAAAGCGTCCAAGGAAAGATTATTTTTCCTATCTTAACAGGTACCACATAGACCCATGTAGAAGCCAGGTCCTTAAGAAACGGAGCCTCACCTGCATTTTCTGATTGTCCGCTTTATCAGGAAACTTCCCTGTGTACCATATAGAAAATAGCAGCTTATTTCCTCTTTTGTAATGTATATCATATATATAGTCAATAGGATACGTCATCTGGAACACTTGTTTGAGCTTTCTTTATCCAGTGACAGTTTCACAAGGTGAGACAACAAAATGAGAAGATTACAAAGCCACATCTCGCTGCATAAATCTACTGTCAACCCATTCCAAAGACTCTCTTACTGAAAATGGAATTGGTTACTATTAAAAGCCACCAAACAGCACAGAGATCTTCAGGAATGGGTGGGTAGTATAAAAATAGTTGTTAAGTACAGTGCAGGTTCTTTTTAGGGGATAATATTTGGTTAAGGTACAACAGGGGAATTTTGTTAAGAGAGTTGGACTTCTCAGGTCACTCCTTTGAAGGGCTGAGAGATACTCATTTTAGCACGTTATTTTAAGACAAAAGAGGCTTCCCATTACATTATACACAGGAAATTCTCTTCAAGTTCCTATTCAAGTTCTACCAAGAGCAGGATTTTTTTCTTTTCTTTCTATCTAGGACAAAAATAATTATAGATCCTTTTCACTGATTCATAAATCAGAAATGAAGTTACAGCAATCTCCTTAGTTTCTATGATACGTCTCCTCCATCTGCTACACAGGAATGTCCTATGCATTATGTACTTTATGAACCCATTATAATGGAATGTTCTTCTTCTACAGGCATAGCACCATATGTTGAAGCCTTTGATAGGCTGCTGAATGGAAGTGTTGCTGAGTTTCTCAGGTACAGCAAAATTCTTGAAGGTGATGTGAAGACACATGTAAGTATTTACTCAGATTTTTCCATGATGATACCAGTGTACAATTCTTGGAATCTGTGTGATCAGCCTTGATTTCTGAGTAGAGGAGAATCTTGTAGTAGTGATAGCCTGGCATAACACACTGGGTACAGTTGGTTTGGGAAGGGCACAAGGTTGTATGGATTCATAAGAAGAGATTGCCTGCCTTCTAAGCACCAAATTTGAGCACCATAGAATGCAAACTTTATAAATATTCTCATTCACAAGCAATTTGAATAGTTTTGTTGGCTGCTGAGCTCTTTGCAGGACAGGAACACAGTTAAGAACATGTGCCAACAAATTAGTAGCAAACAACAGGTGGGCCCAAGCAGTGATAACTTCCTGTAGTTGTTTTCTAGTGTGTCATCATTCCAATTAATATAGAGATTTTTTTTCTGATTGGTTGTTTTTATTACTCACATCTCTTTCATTTGTAACAATGTAGCAAACTAAAAAATGATTCAGCCATTTAAATGCCCCTTTTTGAAAAACTATGTTATAGCAAGGAAGTACATTTTCATGATGACAATACTTTCTAACCTTATGATCTTAACCTTGTGATCAGAACTTATTTGTGTCATTTTATTTTTTTAAGCCGGTCTTCCCTAAAATGGATGGTGATAGAATTGACAAAGTATGGACTCATCTTACCAACAGCTTTCCAATATACATTAGGGGGAAAAAACCAAAACCATATCCCCCACACAAAAAGCTGGGGTCACTGTGGGCTGGATCTGAAGGAGTGTGAAGCTTTTGACTTTTCTAGTAGTTCCATGCCATCAGACCTTCCTCTGTGTGTACGGTTCCCAGTTGATTGCTGCTCTATGTAACAAACACTGCAGCCAGAAAAACATGCAGTCCTACAAGCTCCTGAGATTCATGTTGCAAGGCCAACATAAATATTCTTCAGGACAACCAAAGCAACCAGTCTACTTACAGAGAAAGATGACTGGATTATTCCATGATCTGTGTTTTTTTCTGTGGTGTTACATGTTCTGGTTTGTAGGACACAGTTTCTGACCTAGTTAGGCCTAGAAAACAGGAGGGAGTAAGGAGACCAAGCAATTCTAGAGGATCTTTGTGTTTCTAAGGAAATGCTGTACTCCCTTTTTATTTGAAAAAGCCTAGACAATTATACTGTAAGCTACAATATATGTATTTTGTTCTTCAGAGAAACTAGGGGAAAATTAATAAATGAGATGTCAGGGGGTTGGAGGAAGAATTATGAACCTAGCCTAACCAGAGAATTGCTCCCTGGATTGATTCTAGCTTGGTTTTTACATTCGTTAAACATCATTATTTTGCAGCTGGCTTCTCAACATTTTAGATCTGAGTGATACAAAAATAGCCTTGCTACTAGTACTAAGCAGGGAAAGGGATTGCATTTAACATTCTAAATTGCTAAACCCTTTTTAATGTACACTATCTGTAAATGTTTAAATAATTAAATCTGTAAGTGTATTATATTATGCATTTGTCACTATTTCATACTCATAATTGAGCCCATATAAAAGATTATTAATAATTTGTCAGCCAAGTCTGTGGACAGTCCCTAGCATATTGTTGATAGCGTAATGCAAGCTGTGATACTGAGTATTTGTTAGTGCTATGAGCTTACACATTGCATTAGCTTTCCTTACATAAAGAAACTGGTGATTCTGATTGCAGCCTACTAAATATTCTGAAATCTTAGATTCTGAATTTACAACATGGAGCAGACTGTGGTTACCTTATGCTCATGCTTATCACTGAAGCAACATCTGTGGTTTACCTTAACAAGTGGAACAAGGAGTATTTTTCTTCTGGGTGTCTTATAGACCATGTGTCCTCAGCATTATACTTGCAGCTGCTGTCTCTTTCCCATAATGAGCTGAAGGGAAGGTTGTATTTTATTTCAAAAAACACCTGCTGCCTTGAAAAACCTCACATACCTGACAGACCAGAATGGTAATATGAGAGAAAGAGAGACTTCATATTATGCTAAAGAAATGAGGGATTTAACATGATGTGTTTCATGCTGATGGCTGTTAACGATTGTGTGGTTTGTGTGCCTGGCAAAAGGAAGAATACAGACATAGCTGGTATCTGTTGGGCAGCCCCATTCCTATTTTTTCAGCATGCTGTACTCTAAAAAGTCTGTTGAAAGAGAACAAAACAAACCATAAAAAAGAACTAATAGCTAGCTTCTGGCTCTGTTAAACACAGCAGCACAGTGGATTTTACAAAGATTAGTTTATCAGAGTTCTGCTTAGGCTCAATCTTGAAAGCAACATATTTCTCATTCAAATTACAGTACATATCATGGCGAATCTCTGAGGTCAACTGCACTGAAGAAATGAACCACTTTTTAAAAGACAGGGAGAATGGTTAGACTTTTACATACTCTATTTAAAACAAATTACCCTTAACATCTAAGCTAAGATCTTTTCCCTGTTCTGTCTCTGTGGAATAAAGATCTGGTGATTATATGGATATTTCTATGAAATGCGAAGTCCCCTACAGGCACAGATTTTATGAAACCAGTTTCTGCTGTTCATGTCATAACTGTAGAGCATGTGAAGTCAGCGAGAGAGTGAGTGTGGCCAGGACTGCTACCGACCAGCTGTCTTTGGCCTGACATACCAGTGTCTTGGAGGCTGTCACCAGCTATTACAGGTTATAGTAGTCCTGAAGCTGACTCACCATATGTGCCAACACCAAACCATCCTTCTGTCAGAATGAGGGAAATTCAAAATCAGTATAAAACAGATTGTGACTCTGCAGCATAGGCCATGAATCCAGCACTGCAGAAAATGTGTTAAGGATGACAAAGAGCTGCTTGTGGAAGACATAGTCTACCTTTAGATTGTGTCCCAGTGAGGAAGCTGGTCAAGCAGGTTTGATGGGCTCTTTGCCTTGTCAAAGCAAAACAAGCAAGACTTTAGAAGGCCAAGAAGCAAGCTTTTTGTAATGTGTTTATTATGAGCTTTTTCACGTCATTTTTGTTTATGCGCTATCTCAAGTGGTGGAGTACTTTGGCTTGAGTTTGAATAATGTACCAGATGAGACATCACGATAGGAAGAGAATGTACTGGTTCTACAAGAGAAGGATAGATAACCTCACATTTCCATATTTTAGTATTTTATGTGGTACAGAGCAGAGCATAATTACAGCCTTCTGTCAAACACATAAGCTAATACTTGCCTTTTTTTAAAATGTGTATTTGTAAAAATCTTTTAACCTCCCAACCCCACCAGTTGAAAGAACAGATTGTCTGTGTGATTCATTTATGTTCCCTCTTCTCTCATCCAAGATATTTATCTTGGAATGGAAAACAATGAAAATATGGATGCCTTTTCCCTCCTCTCTTCCATCAGCTTCCAGCTGCTGAAATGCAGAGCTCAAGACAGGGTCTCAAACAGCTTGGAGCATTCAGAAATGAAGTGGTTGTTGGTTCACTTGCTCCTTATTGGAAGAGAGTTTAGATGCAATCCATTACATGTATGATTGTATGAACAAGGTAGCACAGAGAAGTAATTCGCAGCACGTTATCCAATCTGCAGGAGTTCTCTGTGTGCATGCACTGGTTTCTTATCATGGTGAGCAGAGAAAGCAATGTCCACTCTATGAATGTCGTATGCATGTACTCAGAGAGTTTCTTTTCCTTATCTATTACATGAAAGCAGTGACATTCTTCTGTTCTTCTTCCCAGTAAAGTCCACGTAAATATAAACAAAGAGCTGAAAGCAGGAGATATGTTTTATGAGGTATGTATGTGCTTTGCAAAGTGCCACTCTGGTTTGGACTGTCAGTGAAGTTAAAAAATCCTGCCTTCCTCTTTTTTTTTCCAAAGAGTAGTTATGACACATGAAATAGCTGCATGTTGTCTTTTCGTGTAAGAGATGCTGAAGAATTAGTCGATGATGTTCATAGCCCTGAACTTCGAACAGGATGTGCTGCTGTCTGTGCTACACCAAAAAAACCCACTTTTGCACTTTATCTTAGCTAATCTAAGTGCAGACTATCAAACCCATTATTTGACTGATTCCTCATTAACAAGGCAATTTGCTTACAGGGCAACAGAATCCACAAGTGTATTCTCGTGTTCATCTTTTGTGCTCAGAGGCTGTGTGGTTTTAGGCATTGTGTTGAGAGTTGAATTAGAGCTCAGAGAGGAGGATGATGTCAACTGCCCAAAGAGAAGCTTGCTGTCAAGCTGCCTTTGCATTTCTGTGAGAGGTATTTTCTGCCGCATGGAATAAACACCAAACCAAGGTGCTGCTGCAGGACTGGGAAAAATGGAATACATAAAAAAGTATAAAAAGACAGATATTTTTGACAGCATACAAAGTGCACTCAGCTGAGAGAGAGAGTCCTAAGTGTAGAAAATGGTAGTGCTGTCCATCAGAAGGGAAAGCCAAATCAAATCAAATCAAATCAAATCATCAACCTTGGAAGTCTGTCAATGTTAAAGTTGATTTTGTAATGCTAATTCAGCTGTGATTCTCACCCTATATATGTACTACAAGATACTTCATAACATAAGCAATAAAGAATGTTCACTTTAATAGGAGAAGAAAGATGGAAATGCAATATATATAGTCTAGCCAAGAGACTAATTTGAAGGTTAGTTTAGAAAAAACCTGACATTTCTAAGAGTTTTACAATCTTTGATTGCTCTGTTCCGGAGGACAACTTCCCATATGGCCTAGGGAGTGAATCTGGCTTTCAAAACAAGGATTTATTGAGTCAGGTGCAGTGGTGTGCAGACATGTTTGCACCTGTTGGACTGTAAGACACCTGTTTGGGAATAAAGATGGCTCCTGAGCATGAAGGACCTGTCCATTCCCTGTCTAGAACAACACCCCCTGAAGGAGTGGGAGTTTTTCCAATAATTTTGATGGGACCTGGATCAGGCTGTTAGTTTCTTGACACTGACATTGAAGTATATACCACCTGTTTTTCTTATTGTTTAAAAAGGCAAGGAAGAGACAAAAGTCAAACAGACAGTATCAAAAAATAAATGCCATGGTGGCCAGTACTGGGCATTTAGTTGTGTATTGCTGGCACAAGAAACATGCACCTGTAAATTTAGGAGGGATGGTGGTGGGAATATATAATGAGAACATTCCTTATGGCATTTCCTCAGAAACATAAGAAAGCAGAAATACAAGCACTCAAGGCCGTCAAGAGTTAGTCATAACCTGTTTTCATGGGATTTCTTTGCATATGGAGTAGTTCCTGACTTAATCCATAAGCAGTTGATTTCAAAGTAGGGCAGCTGATCAGGGACCATTATGGACCATTTTAGAGTAAGGTCTAAAACTATTGCCCCCTAAAAAGGACTATTATGTGTGCATGTTATGTGTGTATGGTTACCCAGTACAACGGGATTTTCTGATCTCCCAAGGATGCTAGAAAAAGATATCAGAATTATTTGAGTGGGAAACTTTATATGCAGTGCAAAAACAAAGAAAAATCCATCATGTTTGCCCAAGAAAATGTTAGATAAGTTGCTCTTAAGAAAAAAAAATCTGGTCATAAAGGGTTCTTTAATTGACCAGATGAATTCAGAATAATATTCAGTGTTCAGGCTAGATATAAGGTCCATGTTTTACCAATCAATTTACTTAATGAGTGGAGCAATTAATCAAGGCATACATTATATTTTTGGCCATTTGAAGTCAAAGTCAGAACTGATCATATGCTTTAGCTCATGCTGATTTTGCTATCCTCTGTAAATTTTTTTCATTGAAGCCCTTTAAGAGAGTGTTTGAGTCAACTGGCAGGAATACAGTTTTTCTTGGTGGTTTTCCAGGAGAAGCAGTGTACAGACCAGAGGCATAAGTGTTCCACAAGTTGAAAACCACTGCATCAGCTTAACCAGAAATCATAAGGTGATAAAATTACATGGCTAAAAGAGCGAGCTAAATCACTGCTAGCTTTAGAGTGTGAACCACCTGCACTCACAGCCACAAATACAGTGTGAGCGTGTTTCCACGAGCCTGTTGCGAAGCCATTGCCTAGGACACTTGCTAGTGTAAAGTCAGGAGAAAACTTATTAGGGAGGGTTAGGGAAATGTGGAGCTGGCACAGACCTGAGATCCATGAGGAAGCCTTGGTAAGGTAATCAGACTTTTCTCTCTATTTTAAAGCAGTCCAGGATCTAGAGGGCATAGGTGGCAGTCATCTCAGGCACTCAGCCTCGCAACAGTGAGGTGTGTGGTTCTCACAGCAGTAATTTCTAGTGAACCACTGCCAAGTTACACTATCTTGATCCATCAGAAAAACCAAGACAGCATCCTTGCTGTTGTAATCAGCATGAACCTTTTGTGACCAAAAATTCTTTTTACTGGTGCCCGTAGTTCTTATTTCTCTGGTGAAAATTCTGAGTTGGAGTAGTAATGTAATTTAAACCCATTTGTTTCAAGCTGAGAAATAGACATCCATGAAAGCTTTTTTTTTCCCCATTTTTTTCTGTTTTGGGACGTATGCTTGAATGATGTCATTTGTTGGTACAGGCTATCAGTAAGTCTTTTATTAATTTTCGGTCTCATTCTTTCTGAAGAGCACGTGTACACTCTTTTCACTCATCTGCCTCCCCAGCCCTGACCTGCTTTTATTTTGCTAGTTGGTGGTTGCAACTGTTTTGAGTGTATAGAAATGCTGGGCTTGGAAACTGAGAAAGCCGTTTGTTGTCATCAGCAAAAAACCAAACAATGAGCTCAGAATCTGGCTCTTCAGTCAGTTTCTAGTAAAAAGGAGTTCAGTGAATAATGAGAATTAAGCCACAAGGGAAACCAGTGTGCGGTTTGAATGTTGTTTTAAATAAGCTGGGAGTGCTGTCAGGAGTGATGAGGGTATAATGTGGCCACAAATGTGCATTGCCTCTTTTTATCCAGTATGAATTGCATGATCAATATGGTCACATTTCTGAATGTTGAAAAATCCATTAGGATAGATTAAACCATGTCACTGTCACTGCTAACTTCTTTTAGTCTACTGACACCCGTAAATTGAACTATATATTTCCACATTTAATCTGAACTGCAAAGCAGTTTAAGTATTGGTGCATAGTTTCATAAGTTCAATTATGTGTTTTACTTCAAATCCCAGAGATACAGTAAAAAGACTCATTTAGGATCTTTATGTAGAACTTTGGGGCTGAAATACCTCTTTCATGTTGCTTTAATACATGTTCTACTTAAAAAACAGAATCTTAGTTCAGATCTGTTTTACAATCATATCCTTGCCTTTCAGAGAGGCTGAGGCTCCCTCTTCAAGTCCATGTAGGCTTTAGTTATTTAGCACCTCTGAAAAGGAAAATATGGTTCAGGTGGGAAGAAATATTAAATATTATTATGAATGTTTGAGCTTTAGGTTATGAACTTACTTCCATGTTAGCAAATTTTGGTTGGGGGCCTGGGATTCTTTCAAGGTGATAAAAGTGGAAGTGAATTTACAAGGAGACAAGTTCTGGCACTTTCAGCCTTTGAGTTGCTTGCAGGGAGCTCAGTGGGACTACTTGCAGAGTGAGGTATGTGGGCAATGTCTTGAAGCGCATGAGAGGCAGAACATACAAAAATTCTTTTCAATAAAAGAACCTATTTTTCCAAGCTTTCTCTCTAAAGATAGATTTCTTAGAAATTAGTGGGTCTCCAGTCTTTATTAGGCAACTTGGTATTTGTCAGACAGAGAAAGTCAAGAAATCAGTTCTTCAGAAGGGTGCTCATTGAACACTGCTAGAGGAATGTTTATTAAGTAATACCTCAAGAAGTGCTGTAACCTTTTTAGTTTACAGAGAGGAACTTCTGAACTTCCTAGAACTTGTATTTGTTAAATCAGGGACACATGAATGACATCCTAAGGCCTGTGAAATTGTAGTCTTTCCTGAAATTTCCTTAGTATGGATTTGCGCCTTCACTGAGAAGGGCTTCTGATAGAATAGCTGTGGATAGAGAGTGGGGCTGCTTAGCAGCAGCCTCCGGGGCAAAACAGTCCATCAGAGAAATAACCAGAGTGCCTGCATCCAGCACAGCAAAAGCGTGTTTGTGCAGATCACAATGAGACCTGCACGCCCCGAGATCTCTGCGGTTCTCTCATGTGCTGGCTTACAGGATATGTTCCATGGAGGAAATGAAGGTTTGCTTTTCCTCAGGGAAGTGAGGTCTTTCCCCAAATAGTTCTTCAACACTGGCAACAGGGTTCTCCAAAGAATTCTGAGCTCAGATGTTCACGGGGGAAAAAAAGGCACCTGAATTTTAAAAACTGTTCATCTTGATAAAAACAAAGTTAGGACTTCATCACTTCAGACCTTGTATGTAGTTCCTGTTTATTTAAAGAAGTAATGCACATTTTCAGAGATGCATAATGTAGCTCAAGGTAACAGAAGAAACTAGAAGCTTCGAAGGGCTGCGAAACTCCAATGTACCCCACTTTCTGTTCTTCAGTGAAATCCTGAACTGAGCTGCTTTCCCTTTGCCATATCTTTTGGAAAAACCTGCTTGTTTTGGTAGGCTAGTCAGGATGAAGAGCTGTAAGAGCTCTCTCAGGAACTCTGTGGCCAACTTCCTCCCTATGCAGGTTGGGGTGCTTTCTGTCTACTCTCCCTAATGCAGGTTACCCGAAAAAATTACCATTTTGTTATGGCATAACCTTTGACATGTGATACAAAGAATATTCATGTAATGTTTTTACTTAAATGTATTCCCCCTGGAAAAGCCTTTTACCTCAGGAGTCCTAGGTTATTTAACAAGTTTGAGGAAGGTCAAATCCCGCTTATCACTGATTGCTGTTACTCATACCCTAATGTGCATAAAATATAGTCCTTGGTTATTAGAAGCTCCAGCCAACAATGGTGGCCTGGTATAGATTTTAGTGATGTTTCCTCTGCACTGGAGAGAAGCCATTTTTTCTTACGGTGGTATTATACTTGTTTTTAAAATGTTTGGCTCTTTTTGTCCATTGTTTGTTTCTGTGATGATCACTAATTGCATATTACAGAGGCAGAGAATGAGAGCTCAAATCCCACACAGCTGACAAATAATTCTGTGGCTGAGAAGCACCAGGGATCAGGTGATTACACCTAGATCAGGTGCTGCAATGTGACAACAGCAACTTCTACTGATGAGGAGGCCTTTAAATATAGATCATGACTGTGTACTGTGCAGTGAGCTGGCTTGGAAATCTCCAGTAGGTGACTTGGCCCTTTGCAGAAGACAGCAGTCCGCAATGGGAATGGCAGACTTGAATTCTTGAACATTTTCAAACCTGCTCAGAAAAAAAAAAAGGTGCTGAAAAACCCCTAACACTTTAATCTGTAAATAGACCACACCTGGAGTAATGAGTGGACTTTTTATTTTTGCACACAATTTGCATCATTTTCTATGCCAAATCTTCTGGAATCACTAACTATCAGTACATTACATCTCTTTTTGGACATTCTGTGTAAATGTTGAAATGAACAGACGTCAAGAGAGTTGCAGATTTTTGGCTGTTGTCAAAGAGGTTCTTGAAGAATCTGCGAATCTGGAAGACAAAAGGCAGCCTGAGCTTTAGGAGAGCATCACCTAATCAGCAGCTTTGATCTGGCCTTGTTCTTCCTCTCTTATGGGTGGCAAAGGTTATTTGAGACGTTTTTGGAGAATATGATCTCCCATTGCTTCACTTGGCAGTAATAAGTAGCTGCAATGGTCGTAAAGCAAAATATTTATATCTGTTCGAAACAGTGACAGATGAACAAAATAATTGACTGTTTCTGCTGCTAATATTAATAATTAATTAATTAACAAATCTGACATTTAAATAGTATTCATTAGGTTTTAAAGTTAACAGTCCCTTGAAATCGGTCAGAGAGACACATGTCATTCAAAATTGAGAGCATTTAGAGGAAATTCTGGAACACTGTAGCATACTTTATTGATGCAAAAGGTGCAGAACATGTATATTCTTCACCCAAGGCAACTATATTGTAATTAGTGTGAAAACAACTGTGGTGGCTTTACTCCAGTTCCCTTTACTCCAGTTCATCTGTACAGTTCGTGTTTCAAGTGGAGAAATAAAATGGCAGCAACAATTTACCCTAAACAATTCCATCTGTCTTACATCATTAATTAGCACTGGAAGATCTTTAAGAACAGTATGGTTTGAGCTCCACCAGAGGTAAGACTCTTGAGTGGTTTCAGTCACAGTAAAGCTTACTAAAAAGTAAAGTTAATGAACTGAAATACTGATGCTACTCTGAAACAAGTAATATTGACCAGTACTGTGCACAGTTACATGACACAGTGTTTAATACGCTGGCAGATATAAGCACGCAGAGAGACCAGCACCAAAACAATTGATAGCACTGGTTGATACTGTACAGGCAATAGCAATGCTGAGAAATTTTAACAAAAATTCCCTAATATAGACATAGCCATGAAGGCTGAAGAACACCAAAAAACCCCAGTATAGGGGACAGCTGATTGGTGGTAGTCAATGTATCTGTCTGAAAATAGAAAAGAAGATATCTCAGGTGGTGTCTGGTTCTGTCAAAACCAATGGCAAATCTCCCACTGACTTCAGTTTTGACTTGAATTTCAACCCCGTTTTCTTCAGGGACCAGTAAGAGGAAGGTGACAGTTTTTTTCTTTTTTTACTTTTCATTTTCCAGAATAAAAAGTGCTTTATTTGGACAACTGCCAGTGACTCCTTAGCAGTTGTCCAGTTTTTAAAAAATCTGTATCAGCCAATTATCTGTTCAAAATAAATACTGTCTCTTTAGCTGGCCTGGATAGTTTCTATGGCAGCCCCATCTTAATTTAAACTCTGTTCTTTTTCCATTTCTTTCCTCTCCCTTCAAACCACCAGCCACTTCACCACTTCACTTTGAAGAGGCTTTTGAAAGCAATATGTAAAAGACAAACTGTGTCTCTTCCTCTGGCAGTGCTGTCCATTTTAGAGAAAGGTTGGGGTCAATGAAGCTCCATCTGTAGTTGTCATTTGCTTTCAGTCATTTTGTCTTTTGCTAGATACAAGAGACCCATAATTATTTCTGCAGAAACTGCATTTTGAACTCAGGACCACTAAATCCCATTTCTTTTCCCTTGTGTCCTCTTTACTATGTAGAAGTGTGTTTTGATTTGCTAATCATCTCTGTTAATGTTAGCATGTATATATATGCAGATGAGTAATATTCTCCAACAACAGAAGTCCAGTGGATTCTGATATTTACAATGTGCTTTTAAATGTTATGACTCTGAGGAAATATGGTATTAAATACAATAGCATTTTACAAATTTAATATTATAAAGTCAGTAGGGTAATTTTAGTGACTAAATTTCATTAGGAAATCCTATGTTTGTTTCTCTTACTTCTATTTAGTTTTATTATTTTTTTTCAACTAGTGAGTTTACTTGTAACTTGAGATCTGAGTCCATATGCCTATTTGTTCTTGTAGCTTGCTTGGCACATAAATAATGTTTGCATTTATCGGTACTTGGAAACCAGAGTGATGGTCAACTTAGATTGAACAGAACATTTAAAATGAGAAAGAGGCAGATCCTAAAACCAGACGTGCTCTGTAGAACTGAACTTTGCCAAAGTAAACTGGTAGTTTAAAATTCAGGTCCAGTTCACCTACATCTACTCAGTTTGAAACAGTGCAAGTTTGAGTGGAATTTGTACTCATGCTCCTTCACACGGGTCAGCAGCGTTGTCTTCATTAGCCATCTCTCACAGAGCCTCTGGCAATTTTTGAAGCAGTGGCTTCTGACAAATATCAGAAGTTGGTATTATGTTATGACAGAGAAGGTTAAACCAGTTGCTATTTAAAATGCTATTTCTAAACACACATGATTCCTCCATTAACTTCTGCAGGCTTAATTGAGAAGAGGCCAGTCCATGCTGTTACTGCAGTGGTAACAGAGAGGTCACTCATTGTAGTCAGCCATGGGTTTCCGCAAGCATGGAACTGGGCTGTCGTGGCATTACATGTCAAACTTCTGCTCTTCCAGCCATATCAGTCACCTGAGTCAGCTGTCAAACACACCTGAGGTGAAGGATTAATATGCCTTGTTCCACATTTTACCAGTGGGGAAATTGGAGTGGTGAATGGAATGCCTCATGGTCCTGGCATTCAGGTCCGAAGTCACAGCCGTCTCCTCCAGCCTCTAGAACAAATTGCTAAAAGCAGAGTAGGAAATGCTTTGAGGAACCTGATTCCTTCAAAATATTCACCTCAGCTGAGGAACCTGTCTGATGATTGATGTGTCTGTGTATAATCCCAAGAATGCCGAAAGGATTACCCAAAGTTTTTAGATGTCAATTATTTGTTGCTCCAAAATGGTTTTGTCTGCAGATAGATGTGTGCAAGTTGGTGGTGTACTCTACTCTGATAAATTTACTCAGGATTCCTATCTATTTTTGACACTCAGGCTTCATTACTATAATTGAATATAACTGAAAGAGTTTCAGCTGATTTGTTCTATGATAGTCTTTTGTCTGAGCCGCGCAGGTTGTTGAGAAAGATCCCCTCTGGTGCATTTTCACTCACTAGTCTTCACTGGTTTTGGGGGGGGGTCTCATGAAAGAGTTACCTCTCTCTGTAAGTGTAGTGCTGCCTGCTTAGTCACACAGCTTGGCTACTAAGCCCAAGAAGGTAACAATGAAGTGTCACATTTGAAAGGCTACAAGAAAAAATCGGAATGGTGATAGACTGAACTAATGCATTCTTAATGAGAAGAAGCTCTTCTATTGCTTTGAAGGGGTGCAGGGAAAGAAGTACGGCATGCTCAGAAGCAGTACAACTCTGAAAGCTGCTTTTAATGCTGTTGCAGAAAGAAGGAAGTCACTGTGGCAGAACTCATATAAAATTCATCTTGTAAAATGCAAATACTGTGTTAGCACAATCCTTTGATTGAGATTTACATTCAAAGGTGAGAGATCTGGCTGCTCTGCTCCCTACACAATTAAAAGCTTTTGTGACTGGATAAATTTTGGACACATAGCACAAGCCTTGCCATCAATATATAGTCCACTGACAACTGAATATTTCAAACATCTTGAAATAAATTTTGGATAATAAAAAAATGCAAAAAGCCACCGTTTAAATGTAGCACAGGTAACTCAAAAGAATGTTACCTATGGCTTGTGTGTCCTCAATAGCACAAGATTTCTTAAAGACAGTTCCCAGACATTTTGAGAAAGTGGCCTTGGCCACCCTCTGCAGTAGAGAAGGGGGAGTGATACAATTCTGGAGGAGAAATGAATCCTGGCTCCACATCCAACAACAGTTTTCTCACACATATGAGGCATTGTCAAGGAATGTCAGTCTTTTAGGAACATCAATGTGTATCATCCAACAGTCTGTCTCCACCTCTGATCAAATTCCAGTGCTTCATCAAAAAGAAATTAACAATGAGACAAGAAACCAGTTGTTACTTTGTACTCAGAGTGGAGAAAAAAATCCTCTTCAGCCTCCATAGTGACCACTGGGATCCCAAAAGTGTGTATGTAATGCAGGGCAGACAAAGTGCCAGACAGACACATTTTTCAAACCTCATTGCTGTTACAGCTCAGTATGTGTTCAAGAACTCAATAAACAATCTTAACTTTCTGTATCTAAGGACTCTTTGCTCATGTTTATGCTCTGTTTGATCAGCATTTAAAGCTTTGTCTTAAAATAGTGCTTCCTCTTTAGAGGAATTTGAAAGATTCCTTCTGAACTTCACTTTTTGGATTGTTGGAAATCTTATAAATTTGAGACCATGTTTACTCCTGGCCCAGTTTTCAGACCTGTGATTATGTGCTGACACTACGTTTTCTTCATTCTCTAATATTTGCATTGTCTATGAGAAAGAATTGTCATATTCCTCAGCCACTGTCTTGCTAAGAAAAATAAGTGAAACTCAGATTCTATCTTTGTAGGACAGATATTCATTGCTTTAAAAATCCAAGTAGGTTGTCTCAGCATCAACTCTGATTTAAGATCATCTTTTTTAACACAGGTGACCGTGTTAATTCTGTGCACAGAATTCCAGAGGAGGTTCTCTCCAATGGTACTAACACTTCTGTAGATCTACTAAAAATACTTTGCCACATCCATTGTAGAACTGCATAAGCTCTTTTCAAAAGCTGCCTTCCTGGCTTTTATACTTCTATTTTTCAGTCTTCAGCATTTCCAATTAATCAATTTCATGTTTCATCCAGAATTATGCATTGTTTTAAAGGGGCAGCAGCAAAATTTTGTCCAGTCCATATTATCTGTGCCAACAAAATTGTCTTACTCTTCTCAAGTGATGAATGAGTCCTTCTTGATCGTGTTAAAACCTCCTAACTTTGGTTGCCCATTAAATTTATGAGGGCACACCTAGTTCTTGCTCTTATGATACTAAATAAACCTATTGACTGCCCCTAAAACTAATCTCTGAGAAACACAACCAGCAACTTTCCTCCTCTCAAGTAACACCATCTGTAATATACTTTATTATTGCTTCTGCTTTTCCAGCTTCTTATCCAACTGAAGAATTTTAATACTAGTTTGTGTTACTTCCACTCAAAGTAGGAGTTTCCTGTGAGGACCCATAATAAGCATTTTATATGATACCCAAATATACTAGATCCAGCACATTATCCTTGTCTAAGAAACAAAGTAAGGATTTCAACCACAGGTAATCCCATTGTAATTTCTTCTGGTTTTAATTTTCATGTGTTTTAATCACTTGTTTCAAATCTCATTTAAATGTTCATGGTGCTGAAGTCAAGCTAACAGTCGTGATATCAGTTGACATAACTTCCCTCCCTCTTCTTGGGCATATTTGCCCAATCTGTCATTGCATATTTCTGTCATCTAGTACTATCTCCAAACGATATATATTTAAAATCTTTACTGCTTGTGCTTCCATCTGCCAGCATCTTCAGTAGTCTAGAAAAAAGATAATATGGACCCAGTGATTCTGTCACACTGAGCTACGTATATTTGACTTCCTTTTCAAATGATGTAATTCCCATTGATTTGCCATCATTCTCCTTAGCTGTCCTTTCAATATCTTCATGTACATCAACTTCCTTGAAATTGGGGAAGAGCATTTTATTCAGCAGCAGATCATCTATACATCAAAAATAGTATAGATATGCCCAACTTGCCCTTCAGAGCAGTGTCAGGGCCTCACTTCATTGCTTTATTTCTTTATTATTCTAGTAGCTAAAAAATATGTCTTTGTTTTACTTTCCCGTGCAAGGTACGGTTCAACAAAGCCTTTATCCATCATTCCTTTACTTGTATGTGTTATAAGGCCTGAAAAGAAGTTCTGCTTGATAATCCAGGCCTCCTCTCACTCTTTGAGGGTTTTGTACCTATTCTTAGTACATTGCTTTCATTATTTGTTCATTTAGAGATTCTGACCCTCTCCTACAATTTCTCCCTCCTGCCCAGTGCACACAGATTATTTCCATTCTCAATGTAAGTCCATTCTCTCCTGCATTCAAATCATTAAGTTCCTTTGGCCAATCATCTTCTTTCACTGATTTTTCTATTTTCTAAAAGTTTGCCTTATACCAAGCCTTAGTTACAGATCTATTTTCTTCCATCTTGCAATTTAAGAAGCACTGAATTCATTCATAATCACTTCCTCCTCAGGAACATCAGGTTTTTTCAGCTGTTTTACAAGGTTTTCCTCACACTCACAAAAAAACCCCTAAGCTTAAAATAACCCACACTTTGTTGTCTTATGAATTTTTGTACCAAAAAACCAGTCATCTGAAATGTCTGAGAATATCTAAACCTTGCTATTATTGACGGTATTTATGTCTCTGGAAAATTTAAGTTTCCCCTATTATTTATTTCTTTATCTATTTATAGAGATGATTACAGCTTTCCAAATCTCAGCCTGTCAGACCATATTATCCCATTCTCCCCAAATACTGTCCAAGCTGGGTCTCTTTTACAATCTTCCTTGCAGTGACTTTCATCCTAACAGATTATGTTTTATTCATGCCATCACATTTTAAGATGAATAAACACAATTTGGCTGTTTTACTTTGCTATAACATAAAATTTCCTGACTTTTATGTATTTTAAGTTGCATCCACATAAACCTGCGTGTATCATTTCCTTGTTTTCTTTTTAGATTGAAAAAACCCCAAGGAAAAACAGTGTGAGCTTCCCCACCCTTTCACAAAGTGATCATAAATGTACCTATTCATATTAGATTAACTTAACAGCATTTGGTTTGGTTTGTTTTTTATTTAGCAATATATACTAGTTATGAATAATTCTTTTCTATACCAGTAATGCTTTCTCTTAGTCACTACTCATCCACCTGGAGGAGGTAGAGGTGACACTGAAATACCGATTCTAATCAATGTGTATCATTCAGAATGTACAGAAAATGTGTAGGGTTCAGATAAACAAAAAAGACCAGAAATTTGAACATTAGGAAACACCGAGGAGTGTAGAAATTTATCACCCATCCACACCGGTAACATGTCAGCGTGCTGTCAGGTGCAGCTTTAACCCAAATTCTAGAGCTCTGTGAGTGGAAAACTGCCCAAAAACCTTCAGCCACCATCTCTCATGGCCATCGATCTTAAGAGTCTGCCCACAGATCACAGGGAAGGAATGAATTACAACATAGTCCCTCAGCAAATGTGCCAAGCTCAACTCATCCTAAACATCACCACAGCCTAAGCTGCAGTTCAACACAAAGCTTGCAGGTTGCTGTTCCCAGGGGTAATAAGTTCTTGCCATGCTCTTGGGTATAAGCCCCACGATTAAAATGCCTAGATGTACTGTGAAGTGTTAAAATTAAGTCCTCCTGTGACTAAGCGTAGGAATTATAACTAAAAGCCTGCTTAACAATGCATTTTACTTCCTCTCTGAAGATGATAGGGAATTTAACCTTAGGCGTAAAAAAAAAGTACGGCTAAGCTAGTACTTTAATACATTTCTTCCAGTCAGTGTTGCTGTGATTTAGATGAGAAGCAGCAAGGAAGATTTGAGCTCTCACACTTGACTTTCAGCTGCAACGAAGGGGCATTGGAGGTTACAGGCTAAGGTTTAATTTATATTTCTCCTTTTGTTACAGGCAGAGATGGTACGTGCTGCTTTCCAAGCTCAGAGATCTTTCTTGGTGTTAGCATCTCAATGTCAAGAGCCTCAAGAGGTAAGGAAAGTGACCTGGAGTTTCAAGAGGCAGTGTATGAAAAAGCCTGTGTTCCCATATGTTATTGATCCTGCATTTGCTTTTGTTTGTTCCTTTAGGTATACAGTGCACTTAGAGGCTTGCTTTCACTTTTATAAGCATAGTGCTGTAATAATCAGAAAGCCGTGGTCCAGGGTTAAGAACCTTTTCTGCACTAATACATATAAGATCATTAAAGAAAGCGAAGGAGGTTTCCACTTTACAGCTGTAAGTGGGATCAGTCTTTCTCTGGAAGCTGGAAATGCCATGGAATAGAATGGCTATTTGCCAGGCCCCCAGGGATGCTGCATGGTAGACATTGAAGTCAGCATATAAGCTAGTGAGAGAAAAACCATAATTGGCCCATACACTCAGTATTCCCCAAACTGAGGTCCAGGTTAGGCCAATTCTGGAAGGAAGGCAAAGCATTTTGTCAAGAAAATGAAAAATCAACTTTTATCAAGTTGATTTATATACTTGTTTTAGTGACAACTATTTAAATCCTCCCCTCACTAGAAAGCTCAGGGAAGCTGTGGAGTTGTTATGAATCTCATTTGTAGTTTCTAGAAGGCTCAGGGCCAATAGCACTGTATCATTCCTGGGAATAGCAATCACATAGCTCTTCTGTGGGACCACCCTTGAACCTTCCTCCTCGGGGTATGCAGAGAATGAAGTCTTCCCTTGCAGTGTCTCATCATGGCCTTCAGTTCTGCCCTTTTCCACTAGTTTCTGCTCCAAAGTGCATTCATTAAACTCCCATTTTTGCAAATCAGAACTCTCTGCACATGGTAGAATTTACTGAAGTTTTGCTGTCACTATTGTTCTTAAAGACACAAATTAGAAGTTTTTCTTATCAGTATGTTTTAATGGCAAGGGTACTCAAGGAAAAGAAGAAAAAAGCATAGATATTCCAGACGAGACTTTAGAGTTCCAAGCAAGAAGGGATCAGCTGTTTTTCCAGCTGTCCCTGATCTCAGTGAGTAAAAGTGGGTCATGGCTCACACAGAACAGGCAAAATTCCCATTGGTACAGGCCTCAAGCAGTCATTTATATTGGCTGTGAATACAATTGCACCCAGTGGCCCACAAAATTCTACATGTTCATAGGTAAAATATTCCCCAGTGAACAGTTTCCAATGGCCCGTAATGTAATGCAATGTTCTGAAGTGTTGGGATTGTCCCAGCTCTGGTACAAGAATAAGCTGTGGGTCCTGGTTTGGCCTCCTGTGCTCATGTGCTCTCAGTAGGATTTTCCCTGCTTTTCCAGTGAGAATGGCAGTGACTTCTCCCTACTCTTATGCTTACAACCTTCTGACCTCAGGTCAGAGGTCAAGTTTGAGATTTTTTTCAACTGCAAGGTTTAGAAATTTTCATTTAAAAATGTCAATGAGACACGCTAAAACAAAAAAAGAGAGAGTAGAGGTAAAAAGATTCTCCAGCAATACAGAATGATGGTTACAGAAGCATTAAGAAAAGCAACAAGTAATAAAAACCTTGTCTTAAATATCACCAGAGCTGGCCATCCATATCCGTATGTCTTAGTTGCACATTATCAGGCTTGCATAGATTTCTGCAGCTTGTTGAAGGCAAGAAAGTACAATTTTATCATTTAACTGTCTTTTAGCACAGAGGAAGTGCCACATGATGTGTGTGTACACATCATTCCAAAGTTAAAATACCAGGAATGTTACAGACTAAAGTTTCTTTATCAGTGAAAACAAACCCAGTCCAGTTACTTAAGTTTTTTTAAAGATTGTTAGCTACACATTTTTATAGACATCGAAACACATATTGTTGTTCATTCTTTTTCTGGTTTTTGCATATATTTTTTGCATAGATACACTCAATTATAATATGGACAGATGTGAAAATAATTGAAGGCTGCCTAATCTGTACAAATTGAATATTTTTTTTCCACTGCAGGGAGTGATAGTTCCAGGCATGAGGTTTTTTATATCTCCATCTCAATGAGGAAGAAAATTTCTATTGTAAAGTCATGTTGGTTAACCATTTTGAAAAAGCTGGTAATCACCAGCTAACCCAGGAGAAGGAAAGAAATAGGGGTCCTGCCCCCTGCTCCCCCAGGACCTTATTGATGTGATGTCATCTTGACTCTGGTTGTATTTATAGCCTAGAGCCATGGAGTCAGTGTGGAATCCAAACAGGAAAGCTGATCATTAGTGTATCAGAATGCACAGACTAGAGAAAAGCAAATGAAGATGACAGCATATCTATAAATGCAAGAGAAAAGAGAGTAATTCTGTCATTCAGCTGTCTAGACTGTTTGCTTTATAATGTAAAGCTGTGAATGAGCCAGTGAGTTGCGATTATGGCATAGTAGCTTTGTAGACATTCAGAGACAGCGGTGTGGAGACTGAGGGGATTTACTGAGTTCCTGTCATGTTGGGATGTCATACATGGTGCCTTTAAAAAAAAAAAGAGGGAGAGGAAAATGCGCTGGAAAAATAAATTAGCTCAGCTCTTGCAGCTTACAAACTAATGAATAAGGAATTAAAACAAAAAGAAAGGTCTTATATCTATAATGATCCTTGGATATTTTTGTGCTCAGCAAAGAGAGAAACATATATTGTACAAAAAGTGGTATTTTTTTCTCTCTATGAAAATGGCGAAGTCCTAAAATTCATTTAGCTCTTTAACTCGTGCTATGAGTCACTAGCAAACATTTTCAGTCAGGCGTGCTAAAGTTGCTTTTTTGGAGCTTTGCCTCTTGTTAATAATGTTACTTTTTTCATTTGGAATCTGTTGCAGTACACAGCCTTTATTATCTGTATATGCAAAAATAGTAGGAGCCAGGAAGGTAATTCCAGCTGGCATACCAATCTAGCATCAACTGCAATAAATTACTTTGCAGAGAGCATGTTCTGTTACTTTTTATGGTCATGTTCTATATTTGTATGTGCAGTGGAAGAGATCACATGACAAAACCACCAGTTGATATTCCTGTTTGTGTATGTCCCAGCTAATGGTTGCTAGATACAGACTCATTCAGTAAGATGGGATTTTTCAGATCATCCACTTATTAGAAATTATCTGATGCCAAACTTCAAGCATTAAAACAAAAAAAGTCTGTTATAAATTGTTTATTACTATAAATAGTGTAAGAGAATATAGAAGAGTGTATAAGTGAGTACAGAGAAGATGGAGAAGGGAAAATAAATTAGAATATTGCTGTAATCTGTGAGAAGTTGTTTAAAAAGGTATTTTGAGAGCATATGTTTGCATGTTGCTTGGGCAATTCAGAAGACAGGTTTTAACATAAACCTTCACAAAGCATTCTGAAATAGTTTGGATCTGAGTTTTCTATTTCCCACAGTCTAAGCCAAATACAGTTCTGACTGAAACTTGTTTTTTATTTCATTATATAATAATTTCAAGTTATTAGTGTTCCTGAGCAAATTTATCTGCTTAACAACTTTTTAAAATTTGTGATCATGAATACTAATCGCTGCTCAAAGTCACTGCACTAAATTCTTTGTGAATGGTGACTCATATACTGTCTTCTCTTTATGAATTACTATATTTCACTTTAAGAGTTCAAACAGTTTTAAGAGTTGATTTGAGGGCATGAGAGATCCATTGTTCCTATACTGAGAACAAGTTAATGAGATTATTATTTTTGTGAATCAATATAAGCATATGCAGGATGAGCATGTTCATGGTAAGTACTACTACAGATTTAAATGACAGATGCAGTTCAGACTATAAATGATTACATAATTTCTCATTAGAAAAGAATGCTGAGTTCATATGACTGCCAAAGCTCATGGATTTAATTACTAACATTGTGCAGACAAACATTCCAATTAAATACCTAGCTTAAATATCCAGATCCTGCACACAGGTGGGAGGAGAGGAGTGGAAAAAAGTGAGAGGTAAAGGAGAGCTTTCCTTTAAAAAAAGGGACATCCCCTCCCCACTCCACCTCACAGAAACCCAAGAAACTGTATTTGAATTTGGACTTAGAGCCATGAAAACAAATCCTTCAGTTTTTATTTTTTATGGCCAAGCCACAAAAAAAAAAAAAAAATCTATTGTAGGATTAGAATAGTTGTGGCAAAATCTTTGAATAAAGGTTGAATAAAGGACTCATTCTCAGAATTTTTATGTAGAAATCAAAAGATGAAGATTTACAGTTCCCTACCCTTTGTCAGTGCAGGATTGCTAGTTTTTTTCTCTTTCTATTTTACAGTACTTCAATAACAGGACTCCTGGGACTTATTATTCTGCATTCTAGCAGAATTTGTTTTCTAATTACCCTGACTTGCTTTTGTCATTCCATTTCCCCCTACTTTTCCTCATGCTTACTGGGATCACGCTTACTGTTTTCCAAACATATGAACAGTAGGATGCTCCTCACCTTGTTAATTTATTACTTTCTTATGCAACAGAGTTTGAGCTGAGTTTTGCTGCCATTCTCTCAGCTGGTTGTCTGCTGCAAACCTGTTCCTCCGTATCTAGAAATAGCTTACGGAAGAATTTGGTTCAATCCTTTTAAGGTCCTCAGGCCCCAAACTCACAGAAGGTGCCAAGAGTGACATGGACAGAGCCTGAGAATCCTGAGCTCGAAAGGGAACCCCTTCCCCCAGTCCTGTTCTCTGAAATCTTGCCAAACTGTTGGCATATTTCTGTTATCAGCAAGCCTACAACTGCATGTGACGTGTGGTCACAGCCGCAGGGATGGACCAACAGTTTCCAGTCGCTGACCTGCTGCAGTGCAGAGTTCACAGGCTTGTTTTTGGATATTGTTGCAAACTCTTACTCTGTTTCACATCCAGATAGCCCCTGACACCTGTTATCTCATAATTCTGTCTCAAAATCACTCGTCTACATTTTATCAGCCTCATAGTCATTATACTTTCAGCTCATAGAATCGTTTAGGTTGGAAAAGATCTTTAAGTCCAATCATAGACCCAGCACTGCCAGCTCCACCACTAAACCATGTCTCTAAGCATCACATATACGTCTTTTAAATACCTTCAGGGATGGTAGCTCAACCACTTCCTTGGGCAGGTTGTTCCATTACTTGACAGCCCTTTCAGTGAAGAAATTTTTCCTAAGCTCCAATCTAAACCTCCCCTGTTGCAACTTGAGGCCATTTTCTTTTGTCCTGTCACTTGTTACCTGGGTGTGGAAACTGACCCTCACCTCACCACAACTTCCTTTCAGGCAGTGGTAGAGAGCAATAAGGTCTCCCTGAGGCTCCTTTTTTTCCAGGCTTAACACCCCCAGCTCCCTAATTGGCCACTCATAGGACTTACTGTCTAGATCCTTCACCAGCTTCATTGCCCTTCTCTGGACACACTCCACCACCTCAGTGTCTTTCTTTTAGTTAACTTCTCTAGGTATCCTTGTACCATTTCACTTTCTTCACTTGTGTTTGCCAAAACTCACAGGTCAATAAAAGGTGGATGCATTTGAGATTCACTTCTGCCCCAGAGGCAGTGCACTCAGCAGTAAGAAGGCCCAGAGACACTTAGGGATCCAGGGAATACAAAAGGGCTGTGATCAGTTCAACATCACCCAACCTGTACAGAATAGACGCAGAGATTCACATCAGTGGCAGCTCTACGCTGGCTCACACCAACATCCCTGGGCATGGACTTGCCAGCAGTTCACATTCTGTGCAAGGATCAGGCTCCAGTAACCAGAGGCTTCTTGCACTTGTGACCTCCAGTGTACTTGTGTACTCTAGATCCTCATTTGACATACCTGCTGAGCAATTCTGGGGATCTGTAAACCTTCACTGGAATTCTGCTGTTTGTAACATAATGTCCTAAAATCACCAGGCTAGTTTTCAGTCCCTGTACCAATGTGTATATTCAAACTGTGCCATGTGAGACCCGACTGAGCTACGCTGATAGGACACTCCCTCTCCCCTTAAATACCATATTCTTTATTTCTGCTAAACACAAATCTAAAGTAGTACTCTCCTTTCTCTGTGTTACACAATTCTTTCCTGAGATTTATGCAGATAACCCTCTAAAAAGGAAAGCATGGGGGGTACAGGCGACTGAAAAGCAGGGCTTTTTGATTCACAGGTTTGTTCTTTTTTTTCCCCCCCACAAATTTTACGTTGGTCTAAATCAGGTCACAACCAATGATTTGTGAATTCCAAAAGTTGTGTCAGTTCCAGGACTGCTCAATGAACCTGGCAGTCTTACAGTTTGTCCAAGGATGGAAACCTTCAACATCTAACATCCCTTTCCTGGGACATGCGCCTGTGAAAGGCAATTGCCCTTAGCAAAGATTCATGATATCTCAGATGTTGTGAACAAAACAACTGTGGCTTAACAGAACACTATCTCCTGACAGAACCTTGCTACCTGGAATGCCCTGGACCCCATTGACATGGACTACAATCACAGCAGCAGGTTTGAGGAGTAGTAAATCAAAAGGTTGAAAGCAGATTATTAGTGTAATTGTTCTTGTTGATTAATTTGTGCCTAAAGCAGGAGAACCCTTCCTTGTTGAAAATACTGCCCACAGAAAGCTGTAGTGGACAAGAATACGAAACATAGAACATTCAAGTCCATTTAAAAACCAGCCAGTCCCAGCCAAAGGCAGTGGGTGTGATTCTGCACTGTTGTAAACTGATGCATGCAATTTGTATCAGGCTCTGGATTTCTCCACTAGTTAGAAGTGATTTGTCTTTCACATTCCTCTCCATTTGTCCTGCCTCAGAGTTTACATTTAAAAATAAACCCACAAATGACTAAAGTAGTAATTTGTCATGTGGAGTTATGGTTTGGTATTCCCTGGTTTTTTTCCCACAAAGGACAAAATTGCTACAGCTGATATTGACTGTTAGATTGAAAATTTTTGTGCTATCTAAGAGGAATAAAAGCCAAATACCAATTAATTCATTTTGGAAGCACACAAATGTGTCTATGCTTCTGTGCTGATGAAGCTGACCAGACAGTTCTGCAGATTTGTCTCTCTGTGTCATAGCCCTGCTGCTGCACAGCAGTGAGTTGAAGTGGCAAAACCTATACTGTTGACCAACAGGCCAAATACTTGTTACACTACTATGTTGAAGATTTACAGTCTAAGAAAACTAGGCCATAATAAATTAATGTCTTTCTGTAGTTAGGTAGGAGGAGAGGTTTGAATCCTGAAAATACCAGAATACTAGAGGGACATAAATGTAGTGATCTCAGAGAAAAATCTCACTAATGGTCTCTACTGCCAAGCAGAAAATACTTGCAGAGAAAACACTGGATTAAGGTGCAGGGTAAAAAAATTATACTTTATATATTCTTAAATAAAGAGATTATTTCTCAGACTAATCTGAGCACTGATTCTATCCAGACTTTGAATAAACAGTTACAGAAAAAAGGCCTTTCTTAAACTGCATATACACAAAAAAAAAGGGGAAACCTTACACTTTAAACACTTCTTTACAGATTTTGAAAATACAAAATGCTGGAAATTACAGTTAATCAAAAACTACTTCAGTTCTAGAATCACAGCCACTCACAGCAGAAATGCATCTCACTGGTGATCTTATTCCTGTAGGCACAGGATGGGCTTCCTGCTCGTCAGCTTTTAACTGCCAAGGTAGGAATGTTGTGTAAGGTGTCCTTCTAGGCTGTCTTTACAGGAATGGCCAGCACCTCTAGAGTCCATTTCTTCACATCTATTAATGTCTTCTAACATATAGTCATCTAATATCTATTAATATGTGGAAAGATTCCTCACGGATATCTCTTTCTTCATTTACAGTAGAGGGAATCAAGTCTCAGCTGAGGGCAGATGCCTGCCTGTTAAGTTGTTACAACTGAGTGTAGCAGTTGCTATCCATGACATCTTTCATCCCTTGAAAGGATGAAATGTGGAATGGGACTGTACTAGGCTGCTTGCAGAGATAATGGCTGTGTCTACATTAGTATTTTAACTCACAGAGGGACTATATTTCTCCTTCAAATCAGCCCCGTTTACTATGTCACATTTCACATTATAGAGCAGTCTTAAGGTGTACAAAGTGGGTATCCTTCTGATGCAGTGAAAGATACACTCCTAAACAGCCTCTAAGCCACAATTTACAGCTAGTCCAAAATAGCCTTCCCCAACATGTATACAGTGCATGTCAGGGCCTCAGCACCAACTGTTTTGCTCTGCAGAACCACTCCTATTAGGCTGCACTGCTTGCCAACACAGACAAAGACACCTGATTCGAATCAACTCCATGTTTCAAACTTGCCTCTTAAAAATACAAAGTAAGTATGATGGAGATTTTATGTAATCATGAAGGAGAGAATAACAAAACTGTACACCATGGAACAGAGGTTGTAGTCATGCTGTTCAGGTTGCAGCTGAGTAAAATGAAGGGGCTGTTGATCCCAAATTCTCTCGCGTTTTTTTTACTGCTCCTGTACCAAAGGTTGTCATTCCCTCATTTTGCATAACTTCAAAGGGTATTTGTTCTCTTGACATGTTTTTTTCATAATAGGTCAGGTTGATTTAAGCACTGTAATAGTGAGGCCTGAATTGTGTTGCCACCCATCAACATAAAAATCCTTTAGTAAACAATCTCACCCCTCAAAACCATGTAAGATTAGCTTAAAAATACATAAGACCTTTAAAAACTACATTTTTATTTACCTGCTGTGTTTTGTGCCTTGTGATTCATGCTGGCAGGTTTCTGGACAACAGTGGTCCTGAGAAAATACCCATTTTTCCAAATTAAAGCTGAGATTTTCAAGTAATCACTGGCTTGAGCAGCCAAAATTTAAGCAAGCCATTCAGTTTAGTGTGACTTTACAGGCAAATTTTAAACATCACAAAACCCAAAACTTTTGCTATTCTCCTGAACTGAGTGTCCCTGTGTCCCAGTCCTATTAAGCCTGTCATCTGGGGAATTTCTTGTGTGGGTAATGCAAATATGTGAAGGAGAAGAAAGTTTGTGCAGTGTGGTCTGTTGGAATACTGGTATTCCAGGCCACTTTATGAGACTGGGCTGAGACTGTTAAGTCTCTGAAGCCAAAGCCTAAGGCAGTTCTTGTTGCAAGCTGGAACTTTTTTGGAGTGTTTTGGCTAATCATGGCAAGAGTCTTACTACTCTTGATTTTCTAATAAGTATTATAAAATATTATAGACTGTCTGGTTGTTTAGTTATTTGTATTTAAAAAGACAATATGGTTTTAATCATTATTTAAAAATGAAATAAAGGATACTGGGAATTACTTCTGATTTTCATCAGTTGTGCCCATGTTGCATTTTTAAACATTTCAGCAAAACTGATAGTATAATAGGAATGGTATTTGTACAGAGACTCTTAAATTTCTGTTAAACAACTGTTCTGTGTCTTGAATGACAAGAAATTTTATCTAGCACATGCCAAAGGCATGCTGAAGATTTTTCCAACAGTTCTGATTCATCTTCTGGAATTCAGTTTTCTTAGAGGTACAATATAGACAATAATTTTATTAAGTCAGCTGTTTTAATATTCAATGCAATAAAGAGATTATTCTTCTAGAACCCTCAGCACAACTGTTTCTGCATTGTAAAGCCAAACAAGACTGATTACTGCCAGAATTAATGAGCCATTCTATACCCATATGCCATATACACTGTAATTCATCTGCAATTTAATCACTAACTAAAGATTTAGAACTGAGACAGAACTCAATTAAGTGACTCCTTGCAGGCTTGTGTTCCTGTGTCTAACCCGTACACAGAAACCCAGATGACAAGAAGCTTCCACAAACACACATTTTGTGCAGCCATTGCAGAACAGGATGAGTGCAGAGTGGAGGGAAGGCAGACTGTGCTTCTCTGCCAGGACCTCTTACATGGGACAGAGCTGAGCAAAGCCTCAAGCCCACATTGCAGTGCCAAGGGAATGATTACTTTGAGCAACTTTCCTTAGCAATATATACTTCGTCTTTAAAACTTGCACAGCTTCTGTGAAATTAAATAAATCCACCACATTTTTATAAACATTTCTTATAAATATTTGTTCATTGGGTAGATTAAGTCTTGTGTTCTGAGGTGAAGAAATAATCTTTGTACCACTGACAGAAGATCCTCAGAGAAGTGGCTGGGAGCTTTTCTAGGAGGAATAGGAGGAGGTGTGGGTCACTGTGGGTCATTCAGAAAAATGTTTGACCCTAATTTTGCCTTCTTATCTATATATATCAAAGTATTCTACAAAATAAAACAGCTATGTTAACATCATTTCATATGGAGGAAATCAAAGCACAGAAAGCTAACGCAGCTTTCCTGGAACCTGATGACAATTTGGTGGGAGAGCTGCAAAGAGAACCCCCCTTTAAGGACTCCCACTTCTGTGCCCTATCCACAGAAATGTGCTGCCTCCCAGTGCTGTCTAGATATACCAGGCATCCGTGGAGCTGTATTTTTAGCCCTGATATTCTCTTTGGCTGGAACTGGGCCATGAAGATTCACAGTAAGCTAAGGACTGTAAATATCCCTCAGACTATGGGAGGAAAACTGGCATAATATCAAAGCAGAACAAGCACTTTTTAAAATTTCAGTTTTGTTAACTACTGTCATACTTGAAAGATTTCCCTGAAAAATAAGAAAGAACCAACCAGCTGCAGCGTGTTGTAAACAAGCAAAAATTAGAAAGGAGAATTTCTGCAGACTTTGTCATGTTATGGCAACAAAATCATATTTTAAGAACCACAAATCATGGAGGTTTCAGGGCTTTTTCAGGCTTAATGACTTACGCTGGTCATTAAGTCATCAACAAAAAATCTTTTCATTTCCCAGTAATACTGTAAATATTTGTTTTCTCCCAACCCGTTTTGTTGTAGGGCAAGATCACATATCCCCATGTATTTCAGATGCATAGGCCTTTCTCAAAATTACACTACCACTAAAATGTTGAGGCTCCATAGGTGGATCAAAGTTCTTTTCAAAATGCAGAATCTCTTTTTGACATGTTTTTGAAGTGTCTTTTGACCTGTGTTGATCCGTAGCAAACATGCTTATTCTAAGGTGACATAAAATTCTGTAATGCTGAGGTCTTCTGGAAGGGTGAAAAGAAAGACTTTAAAATGAAAGAGATCAAGCAGGACATATGTGACCATCATCTTGTGTGTGTCATGGCAGCATTAGTCCTCAAGATCATGAGAACTAGTTGTCTCCAGCAAGCACGTAACAAGTGCTTCACCTGAAAAAGGTGAGAAAAAATGCAGAGTTCTCCTACTTGATCCTCAGTGATTTCCAAGTGAAGTGCCAGGGAGAATCAGAGTGGTGCACTGTCTTTGGTGGGACATTGTATGGGTTCTGTGAGCATACTTTTGCAATATTACAGGGTTGCAAGGTACCGCAGTTGTTTTGCTTGTAAGATGATGACTCCATGTCCCTCAATCTGCTGTTTTCTAAGTGGAAGAATTTTTCCCAGTGAATCAGTGGTCTAAATTAGTTTTTCTGAGACACTGGACCAGTGTGATTTGCATTCACTTTGCACAGGAAAGAGCTTGGATAGATTTTGAATTCATTTTGCCTTTCTCTTCACTCCAGACACTATTCCTTCCACTCAGCAGTCATTCCCCTGGGTACCATTCGTTTCTGATTAGCCCAGAAGAACTTCCCCAAACCATGGCTTGCAGGCTTGCATGCATATTTCCCATGAAATCTTCTTGCATTACTTGCAGCCAAAACATTAAAATGTACCAATAAGGGAAGGTAAAATTGATATTGCCTTCAGTGTATTACTTTCTCAGTCTTGTTGCCAGATGATAACAAGCCACTAACAATAGTTTCTTAAGAAGAACTTGGTTAATAACATGAAAAACTCAAGCATCTGAAGAAGTTCCAGGGATATCCGATGAAAATCACAAGCATTTTGCTAACTCTGAGCTATGGGGTTGATACGGTTCTTAATCTGGGCAGCATGTGAAAATGCTGCCAGTGCTGAGAACAATTTTTGCTACAACATATTATTAGTATTTAATGTCTGTGCATTTTATCACTGCAACCATAGGAGGGTAATTAAATCGGTACTGTAATGTAGAAATTTATGATGACCTTTCTTTCTGGATGTTAAGTCAGTAGGCAAGGAGGACAATATTAAACCATATGGTGCTTTTGGGCCACCCAGTGTTAACAGCAGTCTCCTCTCCCTCTCCCTCTCCCTCTCCCTCTCCCTCTCCCTTCCCTCCCTTCCTCTCTCCTCTCATTCCCCTTTTTTTTCCAGAGTGAGGTGGCAATGCTTCTCAAGCCCATATCAGAGAAGATTCAGGAAATCCAGAACTTCAGAGAAAGGAACAGAGGAAGTAAAATGTTCAACCACCTCTCAGCCGTCAGTGAGAGCATCCCTGCCCTTGGGTGGATAGCAGTGGTAAGTGACACATGGAATGGTTGGGAGGGCTGTAAATAGGTTTCTGGATGGTGCAGGCCAGGATAGTTCCAAATCTTGCAGTACTACACCCAATAAGGTAATAAACCTAGTATGTCAGGGGAGGTGTCTGACTAATGTTTTACTTCCTTTCTCCTTCTGTTGTTTCCTGCTACCATGGGGTGATGGTCCTAGTCTCCTAAACCAGGCCCTTATGTCAAGGAGATGAATGATGCTGCTACCTTTTATACTAACAGGGTATTAAAGGACTACAAGAACAGGTATGTTGCCAAGCTCCAGTATCCACTGGCCAGAGAACAGAGCATTAACCATACCAGTAGGGTTCACAGTGCTATCAAGGAAAGTGTTTTGTAAACTAAAAATAAAACCTTCTTGCAGTAGTGTAGTTTCCCCTCCTCACCTCTGACCTGCAGCGTGCTGCAGTGAGAATGGCAGCAGTATTAGCAGTGCTGGTTTTCACTCCATGCACATTTTAAGATTATCTTTAATTTTTCTGGCATTCCAGCATCATGAACTTATATGCAAATACCTATTTACATAGCAATGTGTGGCTAGCTGGCTGCTGTGCATCCTCCTCTCCTTCGTGCTCTCATACTGTTGCTGTTCTTGCTCTTGGCTTCAAAATGTGTATTTAGGTGGTAGATATATACAGCTTCAAATTCCATAGCTCTTAATTTGATTTTTCTCTATACCACTGCATTGTTCTTAAAGAGCACAAGGAATTCACAATAAAAGTTCCGTGAATGATATCTGTGAACTGATGGAGAAAGAGAAAAACATACAGCTCCTTCCTATGCCCTCTTTGAAAAGCCATGTATAAATCCTGTTGATTTGGTGCTTTTGAAGGCCAGATTTTGGCTCTTGGTTTTTATATCCCAGTGAAGAACAGCATTTGTTATTGAATTTTTCCTCTTTAGTGAGGAAAGCTTTAAATATTAAAACCTTTGGCATGTATTTATATTTCTTGTACATGTATAAATACATATTATATGCTATATATAGTATGTTATTTTATATATATTATATATTATTCCTAAAAGCCTTAGTTTACCTGCTGAAGGTAGTAACTGATGCTGGGGTAACTGATGATTTTTACAACACAGCATCAGTATTTATACTGGAGAAAGAAATGTCTCATGTAATGGTTAAGCAGAGTACATTATTTAGGTATTTAATTCTTCCTTTAATGAGGAATTCTTTTCTTATTTTTCACTGAATCAGACCACAATGTCTTCCAAAGTATGGAAGGCTCTCCCTTGACTTCAGTAGGCATTGGATTAAACCTGTTGACCCAGGTCTTCCGCATTATTAAGGATCAAATTCCAAAGGAAATAAACAGAAGGTAGACACAGCAATCCTTGTAAGCATCCAGTCCATAGCCATCACTATTCACTAATAATTTATTATAACTGAGGACTTCATCTTACAAGCAGCTTCTCTCTACATGTTTCCTGGTTTCATTTATAGTCCCATTGGAGGACTAACAATAACAATTCTAAAGCCAACTTGTGACTTGTACTTTAAAAATTCTTGATATATAAATATTTTAGTCTGATGACTGTAACATGATCCAGTATTGCCCTGACCACATTTGAACATGGCAGCCAGAATATCTTACAGAACCCACGGATATTTAATTTTCTAAAGTTCAGCACCCTGAAACTGAGTCTGGGTACCTGCTGCACAGCTCAATATGCCTTTAGTGCTTCTTCAGATGACTTTGCGCCTGAGCAGAATGGTGACACACACTTCTAGCAGGAAGCACGCTCTGCTAGAGGCATCCTTTGCCCTTGTTTGTCCTCTGGAAGGATCTAGAAGCTTTCTAGTGTAGTAGGCTTCAGTCTTTGCAGCACAGGACTGGTTGGCTGCCTGCTAACTGATTTGTCCATGGCTTTAAGGCAGACATTGGGCTTTACCTGCTTTAAGCAAGAGCAGCAGTGCTTTCTAAGTACATTCACACATAAACATTGTCTCTGTTTTTACAGTGACACACGCCATGTTGATTGGGTGAAGTCATATCTGAACATCTGGTCTGAGCTTCAAGCTTATATCAAAGAGCATCACACCACAGGTCTCACCTGGAGTAAAACTGTAAGTACTCTTTCTTTCTTCAGGAAGAACCATAAAATGACAGTAACCAGATTGTCTTTTAATGCGGGTCATTAGCTTAGAAAAAAAAAATACCTAGGCCAGGAACAGAAGTCATGGTCCATGGATTTCCCAACCAAGCCAATAAAAATTTGAAATATAGGTGGAGATGTTCAGGCCACTGTGGTACAGGTTTGGAGGAAGAGGGAAGAATTATTTGGGATGATTATAGCCATAATCCTCGGCTGCAGATGGTGAGGAGAGGCAGACACAATTCTCCATGCCTGTAGAAGGTAGGAACAAGACAAAATGCAAAAAATTGAAGGACATGTCAGACTAAAGGAAAACTGAGAGAACATGGCATGGAAAGGAGAAGAATGGTGGGAAGAATCTGAACAAAGAGAGAGATTTAATAACAGGAAAGAGAAAAACAAGGGATTCATAACAATTTATTACTTCGTAGATGTCTAGCTTTATAAAGCTGTTATATTAGACATACAGGAATAACTTGTGAAATACAGAGAGAGAGCAAATATAGCTGCATGCCTAATTATTTATGCTCCTTTTATAAGCCGCTTCTGTGTGTTACATCTGAGATGCATAGAAAGATGATAGCAATGAATATTTTTCTCTAAGAGAGGTATAAACACGAACAATTAATTTTCTGTTGGGTATAAATGTAAGAGTTTATGTCCACTGTCTACACTGACGCAGTGTTCTGTATTATTTTAATAATGTGCTTATGTTTATTATTGGATTAGGAGAACTGCGGAAATATACTAAAAATGTAATCAGCCTGCTCTTTACTGGTATCATCTCCTAAACCTACCATATACTTGCACATGTAGTCTTTCACGCCAAATTTATAATTTCTTCTGTGTACACAAATATCATTATTTTTAATTGAATGACTATTCAGAGGACTAAGACAGGCCACCATTTAGTTCTCAAAACAAACAATTTTAAGAACTTGGGAACACAGGGAAGTGGCGGAGAACTTTCAGATTAATGGCCTTCCAATCCAAACCATTTTGTGATTCTTTGAAATGTAGTTTAACTTGGAATAAGAGCTGGAACACCTTTCCTGTGAAGACAGGCTAAGAGCATTGGGATTTTTTCAGCCTGGAGAAGAGCAGGCTTGATAGAGACCTTTTTGCAACCTACCAGTATATACAGTGGGCTTGTGAGAAAGACTGAGAAAGACATGACTAAGGCTTGTAGTGACAGGAGAGGGGGACATAGTTTTAAATTGAAAGACTGAATATAAGGAAGAAATTCTTTACTATGAGGGTGATGAGACACTGGCACAGGTTGCCCAGAGAAGCTGTAGATGCCCCATCCCTGGAGGTGTTGAAGGCCAGGTTGCATGGGACTCTCATCAATGTGGTCTATGAAAGTTGTCCCTGCCCATGGCAGAGGGTTGGAACTGGATGATCTTTAAGGTCTCTTCCAATACAAACCTTTCTGTGATTCCATGGAATGTGGAAAAGTTGGTTTGTCTCTCCCTCTATGGAAGTTATAACCATGTAAGAGAATGTATGTTACTTGTGTTCAGCAACAGACTGCAGCTTTCTCTTCATACCCTTCATGAGACATTGTACCAGGCCTTTCAGTCCTCAAGTATTCAAGTGCAAGCTCAAACACGGGAGAGAGCCATGATCTGCACGTAGTTCTTAGTCTGAAGCAGTGCAAAAATGTTTGAACATGATCAATTAGAAGACTGTGATTATTTGCTACTTTGTAGGTTTCTATAGTAAAAATTTTAAACATTAAATATGATTCCTTTATGTAGTACAAAATTTCACACTTGCCACATCCTATTCTGTTATGATCAGTGAATGTGAGATGAGCTAATGATTTCAAAATTATTATTACATAACAAAAAGGAATTGTAGTACTGCATTAGCTGAATTAGCCTGAGAATCTGGGACAAAATTTGTTCTGTTAATACAGAAAAAGAAAAATCTTCACTTTTAATAGAACTCCACAAGTATGGAAATGGTGTTACAAGGTAAAGGTTTGTTACAGCCATTTGATCAAACAGGAGGAGCTGTCAGTGCTGGTGAGTACTGGTAATCTTACTCAGAAGTGTAGCTGTTGCAGATTATGTTTGACTGGTCCTAAAACCAGTAACTCAGCCATCATGTCTTTATATTTCTCTGTCTTCAGCTGTCCAAGAAATTGCTAAAATCTAGGTGTGACTTGTTTATTCATATTAAGCGTAGTTTCCTGCCAACAGTGCTCATTCCATAATGAGTGATGAGCCCATCATTGCATCTGAAGTACTGATTTCATTTCACTTTGGATATCGCTCATATCTGGAAGTTGTCTTGGAAGTATGGCTCATTTAAATTATCCTTTATGTGATATCAGTCTGAGAGATTATATTGTAAACTTATTTTTATGGATGCATATATTTTTTTAAGTTTTACTAAATGTGAATGTAAGAAAATTAGAATCCAGTAAGTTAGCAGGTTGTTTAAATAGCTTAAATGTTATTTAAATATTTCTATGAAGCTTGGTAACAAATACATTCCAGAAAGCAATGAGTTGCTCAAGTGATATTTTCATTTTTGTTATACATTTTAAAGTGAGAATGAAACTCACAGATTCACGTTGTGTGAAGTTAAGCATAAAGGTCTGCAGAATCAGGGTCTAGACAGAAATAGGATATCTATAAAAGCTGTAGATGTATTGCAGACACAGTTGTTAATCCTTGCACACAGCAGCTTCCACTTAGATGCATAAAAGGAAAAAAGGAAAAAGCAGTAGTTTGGCAAGGCGTTAACAAAGTGGAACATTTATGAAAGGTAGACATTGGTGTAGGAATGGTATTTTATTATAGAGGGAGAGAGAAAGAGAGAAATGTCTTGGGGCGTGTAAGTACAGATTTAAAAGTGTATTATACCGATAATTTACCCTTCATATCTGCACAAATCAACAAAGCAATGCATGAAGTTTCTATAAAAAGCTCTTAAGTAGCACATTTGGATATTTCTAACGAGAGTGAAGAGTCAGGAAGAGTATTAACTACTGCTTCTCTCCCAACTGTATGCTCATAGCTTGAACTCCAACAAAACCCCAGGAGCATCAGCCTAGATCAGAGGGTTTCCTATGCTTGGGTTTCCAAAAAGAAGGGGACAGGTTTTTTTGTTGGCACTTGGCCCCTAAGGTACGGGTGCTGTATACTGTGGTGTGCACATTTATGGCCATGCAATATCCCAAAGTTGTGCCATTTCCAGCCCCCTGTACCCTTCCATCAAGCTGCACAGGGCAGCTGCAGCCAGCCTTGGAACAGATCACTAGTGCATACAGCAAAGTGTTCCTGACTCTGGCAGCAAGCATACAGGCAGACACTTCAGATCAAAGAGAAAGAAATGTCGTAATAAATTAGAAGACAGACACAGAAACAGGTGAAGAAGGTTGACATAATGTCCAAGCAGTCATTTCTGACAATAACAGTTATCTTTATCTGCTTTTTAAAAAGTTTGTGATGAAAACAGATGTTTATGGATTTTTGGATCTAACACAGTTCTCTCTTACTCACTTTGGTTCTGCCAAGATGTGTGACAATATTTTACTTCATAAGGGCACCCTATTGAAATGTGCGGGACTGTGTGAGGAAAAAGCCAAGGAAATAGCGAAGAATATTGTGTATTTAAGAATACACTTAGAAAGAAATAGTGTAGTTAAGGACCTTTAGATTTTGTGCATCTGAACCTGTTTTGCTACTCATGTGGAGTGGTGGTACAAAATTAGACTGGACTATGTAAATGGGCATTTCAAGGCATGATGAATATGGTTAGGATATTTGTTGTACTGTGCTCAGAGAAGAAATGTACATATTTAAAATATGTATGTTTGTGAGCAGGATTGTCCCAGAGAGTAAAAAGTTCCATGTATTTTCACCATGATCTGATATAGTCATTTTCATTGATTGACTGCGCATATGTCAGAGAAAATATGCTTTTCAGTGCAAGTCAGATGGACCTGCAGTATTTCCTTAAAAGTGTAATTTTGTAGTTCATTATCTTAAATGCAAAGTATCATTCTGCCTCCTACACCCTGCGCTGAGTGGCCGTTCGCTGTACTCAAAGCATCTCAATTTAGCCATCTTGACAATGGGAACAATGGCAATTATCAGCCTAATGGAGTTTTTTTTTAACTTGCTACCAGAGATGACACTCAGATGTCAGTGATTCTTAGGAAAAAGCTGTTGTTACAATGAAATATTTTAATGCCCAGGGTAGCATTTAACCTATGCAGTAATTGTCATTTTTGCTTGCTCAGTTTTCTGTCTTTAACAAGCAATCCATGGCTGTAATAGTGACCTGTCTTTTTTCAGTTCTTTCTGATAAAGAGCAAGTGTCTTCTTTTCCTTTTTTTTTTCTTAAAGAAGAGATTCTATTGAAGCATGCCTCTTCCTACCCTCCACTTTTTTGGTGATGCAAATAAATGAACAGCTGTAATACAAGCTCACAAGAATGCCTAATAAAAAGTTTGTTTGCTACAAGGCCTGCATGAGTAATCGGGGGAAGTGAAACTTCTGCTCCTGTTTCTGCAGGTTAACCTTGCAGCAAGAAAACAACCAGTAATAATGAAAGTGCTGTAGTTATCCATATATCAAATAAGTGTTAAGACACAAATCGTGCTCAAGAATAATTGTCTTGAATGTTTCAGTTGTAGGTGGATCCGTACTTAACTTTTTGTTCTTTGCGTACAATTGTAATTTAGGACAGATTTTACCAGCAGGTTGATTTACAAACAGGAAATATTTACAAACTAGTACTGAATTTCACTACAGTATTTAGTTTCTAATACAGAACTTCACTCAAGTGATGAGTGAAATCCTCCCTCCCCCCCCCTTTACAAATCAGAGCAACTTAGGATGAAGTCTGTACATCTTTAAAAGCAGTTGAGGTTTATTTAAATCCTGTTTCCATTGAAGCCAGTATCTTCAAGTCTCTTTTTTTTCCCTGAAATAGCATTTTAGAAAACATTCATTACTCCTTCGATAGTACTCTAAAAACATTCTTTAAAAGCTGAAATTCTCCACAATCTCCACATCGAGAAGTACCATCGTAATTCCTACATTAGCCTAATTGGGTGCAATTACACTAGTCTCAGTGCAAACTTTGGGCATTTTATTATAGTCTAAAATAAACTCCAGACATTTTGGCCCTGCCTCTCTCCTGTTCTATCAAAGCACTTTCCTGTAATACATCGTCTCTGTACATACTGATGTGAACAAGCTGCAAAGACCAACTTCTGCAGGCAAAAGCCTCCTATTATCTGTCCAGTATCTCTTCTATGCTGTGTTTAGTTTGACCTACTTATCAAGCAGCCATCGTCTGAGCCACTTCACTAAAGCTAAAGGTCAAAACTGTAGTGCCAAATTCCAGCCACAGCCACAACTGCAATCCCAGAGGCCTTATTCAGATAGACGCAAGGGCAGCATAGATACACCAATTTAAATGCCTGTATCTTGGATAAGATGTAGCCATTTCCACAGTGCTCAGTTTTTCTCTGATAGCCTTTTCTCTCTTTTTCTGTATACCTTCCATTCCTTTCTCTACCCTTGCCCTTCCCTATTCCCTTATACTTTTTTGTTGGAAAAAATTGCATCCTTTAGTTGCAAGTGTTTCTCTCTCAGAGAATAGACAATGTTCTGGTTTTTGGTACAGGATCGATTAAAAAACTGGCCGTCCTGGCAGCTCTACAATAGTTGCCTCCATGGTGGAGACTGCCTCAATTACATCCCTGTCCCTTTGAAAGAAAGTATTTTTACTCTCTTATTCCAACAGTGGCTGAAAATATTTGTCTTTACTATATATTGATAGTGTTCTCTTAATTTTGACCAAGCACCATTCAGAGACATTAAGGGAAAACCTGGGCGAGGCATGCAGCCTAGTTCCAGTGGAAAAGGGAAAGGAAAAAGAAAACTGAAAGTAAGAGAGAGAAAAGGAAAGGTACATCTATTAAAATGTTACTATTTTCCTAAAGAGATTGGTCTTCTTTTTAACTGATTTTTTATATAAATAAAAGATGGTCCAGTCTGCCTGGTAGAGCACATTACTTGTTGGCAATTACATTATCATACAGTTCTCAAATGACTTAGAAGACCATGGCTGTGTAAAACATTTCTGGTTGGGTAACTCTGAAGATGTAAGCATCATTTTTAAATCCTGAACAGGTGATGGACAGCAAAAGTGTATTACAGGGGGCTGCAAAGCTTGAAAACTACAGATAAATAATTCTGCTGAGACTCAGTAACAAGAAAAGAACCTGGCCTGGTTTTTGTTGTTTTGTGTTTCAACTAACAAAGATTACAGGCCCTGTAAGTCAGCTGTTTCATCCAGTAAATTGCAGCTCTCAGGGCAGCATAACCCCTTGAAGACAGGTGGCTTAAACAGGGTAGGTAATAGAACTGTTGTGCTAAGCTACTTTTACACAAAAACACCTTAACAAGAGCTCTGTGCCCCTGAGTCACAGTCCACCTGTTCCCAGAGGTTGATATGTGATATTCTGAGCTTCACAATTCTTGTCTTTGGGTCTTTGGCTGTGCATATGTATGGAAAGAACAATGCAGAATGCTGTAATCATTTTAGGTGTGAAACTAAGATTACTGTAAAGGGGGAGAAAGCAGGGATATCCTTCCCTTTTTTTTTTTTTGGAGAAGAATGTATTATTCCCTATTAGGATTCCTGTTTGTCTGCTGCCATGAAAAGAAGGCTTTTCAATAAATTAAGGGAGGGATTTCATGACCTATCTCTAAGCCACCTGTTGCTTCAGCTGCAAATAGATACTTACCTCTTAATAGGAATGACTAACGAAATAGGTACTATATATCATACACATGCATGTATCATTTATTTATATGCATTATATAGATGTTCATAATCTTCTGGTTCTGAGTAAAATCAACCATTGCAGCTACAAGAAATGCATTGTTCAGATGCTCCACAGCAGGTTCCCAGCACAAGAACTTTGTTCCTCTCAGTTTCCATGCTGCACTGTATCAGCTGAAAGCTGGATAAACACAGAGGAACGTCACGGGTGTTTGTACAGGGTCTGGCACATAAGCCCCTCATATCCCCAGAGATAGGAGCCTCTGACTAGGGCTCCTTGCTGCTGCAGTACTACAAATATAGTAACAGTGACATGGAAGGCTAACCTAGGGAGCTGTTCAGCAAGAATAGCTCAGGAAATAGTAACATCTGCGATAAGGCATAAAAAGAAATTCTTACTGTCTCTCAGTAGCTGGGTTCAGACACATCAAACTGTACATGGCCACCAAAAATTAGTGACAGTATGGCATCCAGAGCACTTGTGTTATATATGAACAGCATTTTATTTCTCTAATAAGATTGGCTTTGCCCTGTGCTCTGGGGAAAGGAAGCCTTTAGGAGAAATGTGCTTAACAAGGCCCAGCTTCTCAAAAGCAAAGAGCGTCACTCAGCTCTACTGTAATTTCCAGGGAATTACATGAGATTTGAGATCGAGGAGTTTCAACAAGGCAGCTATCTCAACATTTCTTTCTTCCAGTGAGCCAGTTAGGTGACAAAAAGAAGTGTACCTCACTCTTCTGCAAGTTGTACAAGATGAAGGTAGAAATACAATATGTTTTGAGGCTGTACCACAGTGCTGCAAACCCTTGCACAGTGACAACGCATTTATCAGACCGAGCGCTGTCAGCAGCATCAGGCACTGTCACTAGAGGAAGCTTCTCTGCTACCGTCAGTGGGAGACCCTTGGGCCTCTCTGCACATGGCTTGGGGCTATCCAGCAAGGAGCAAACCCTGACCCATTCCTGTCACCCCATTTAGAGCAATGGTTGGAGGCTGAAGACAATTTATTTTTCCTTAAGAGGAAATTTCAGGAATGTTTTATCCCCTACAGAGCTCTTAGTACATGGTCAAGGGGCCTGCATCTCCTATTCCTGATAGGACCTTACTCCGAGAACTACATTTTCCTCCATTTCAAAAAGCTCCAGGAGCAAGGTTTAAAGCACGTCAAGTTCACTATGATGCAAGCTAACAGGTTAGAAGTTATGGCTTACTTTTGTATTACATTTTCACAAAGTAAGGACGACTCTATCTGTTCCCCTGATAATTCTTACTAGGGGCATATTTGTAAATGGTGGAAAAATGACCACACCAACATGTTAATGGGGGCAGTCAGCTATCAGTATAACTTGACGTGGTGTCTGTAGACACCACAGCACTGAGAACAGCAGCTGTTGCCGAGGCAAACAGCTGAAATTAAAGAGGAAGAAAGGCAGCTTGCAAACAACTGCCTTTACTGGTCCAAATGGCTCCTAATACTCTTTGTGTAAAGACACACTCTTGTTAACATCTGCGTGAAGTTAATCTGAAGAGTTGTTTGCAAATAGCAAAGCTGCTGAGCACCTGCTGCTTTAGGATAGATGAACTTTTGTGGGCATGTAACATGCTATTTTATTCCCAGCAGCTCTCACAAACACCACCCTATACAGAACAGAAATGAATGGACTTTGTGAAGGGCACTTTTGTTGAAATTGGATAGGACTATACACAAGTATTACCAGATACCAGAACAGTTTAAGAGCCTGGTTCAGAAATATTCTAGAGCCTGAGGATTCAAGTGGTCTTAGAAGAGTAACTAAGGAAAGCAAAGTAATTGCCAGTGACTGAGGTTGGTAACTTGGGAGGTTTATTTATGAATAGATGGCAAAATGAATTTTTAAAAAAGTTTCTGGAATTACTTCGCTTGGCTGATTTTTAAGCTGCGCTGTACGTCAGTGTGTTTGAGTGCAGCACAGGTCCCATCTTCCTGGCATGCAGGGAATGCAAGAAGTGAAATGTGTTTTCTGCATTTCCGGTTCATTTTTGTGCTTTTTGCCCCCTTTTGAGAGTATCCCTGAGCCACTCTCCCACAAAGAATTTCACCTCACTTGAATGTTTGTTTGATTTCAGTTAGGTACATCAAAATGGCAAAGAAAACAACACTGTAGCCAGAGTAAGACTGTAGCCCTCTTCCCAGCAGGTCTGTGTGCCCTCTCATTAGTGAGACTTGTCTCTCTTTTCCATGCCATTTTATTTCAGTGGGGGATGGTCCTACTGGAGGAGTCCATGCTGTAAGATGGGAGATCTACAGTGGAGCAATTAAGCCCTGTACTTTAGTGACCTTTATTCCTGTGATTTGTCCTTCAGTTTTGCCTGGCCTAATTTATTATTAAAATTGTTTGCAGTTTCCAGAATGGCCCTAGATGTTGAAAATAGCATGCTACAATATCAGTTAGCTTGTGTAGGTGTAACTCAGGTCTTAAACGAGAGAAGATTTGCCATGCAGGAGAAAAGTTGACAACCAGGGTTCAGTCTGTATTTTATTTCTGTGACTGCACAAAATTAAGAGGAAAAGTGGGAAGGGTGACAGAACCTCAGATATCTTCACCTTGTGACAGCTTCTATGTTCTTAGAACTAAGTCAAAATCTTTTGTGCTCAGTGGAGATAACCACTGATTTTGGTGGAGGGACCAGGCTTGTAAAGAAAAGAAGAAGCATTGCATGAGTGCAATGAATACATTTTTTTCTTACTTTTGAAACCCACTTAAAGGACTAGAATATCTTTGCTCCTCAGGTCAAGAATTGAGATTTTTGAGTAGACTTGTTTTATTCATCACTCCTGCTCTAGAAGGAAAAAAGCTCCTAGTTTCCCAGATCCTTTCCTGCATCTTCTCTTTCTTGAAAAGTAAGTATGACAACAACCTCCAGTCATACAAAACCATGTCCAAACTTAAGTGGTGTATTTAAAATCCTTCCTTTTATCTGTACTTTGACAAGATAATTCTTTCAGAGTTCTGGGAGAGAGATTATCCACTTCCACAGATAAACCCCTCTGAGTTTTACTTCCGTCTCATTACGTGGATATTCCCATACTTTAGTTGCCATTTGGGAAACTGCCTTTGATGCACTATTCAGCAGCATTGTTCAAGCCAGGATTGTTCTGCATGATCTGTTATGGCCTCGAGTTTGATACTTGAGGTGAAGAGACTGCCAGAGTGACCCACCACTCTGTGTTGTATGCAGAATACACAGATAACTTCCAGAACTTTTTTCTCTAATGCATCTTTGCAGCCTTTGCACAATTTAGATGGTGTCAATTCTAAATGGATGTGTGAGTCTTACACAAGTTTCTGGAAAATCACAGCACTGTATTGATAGGCAGGTGGAAGCAGTAGCTCTTTTTGAGAAATCAGATGTCAGTCTGGAATTTGGCAAGTGGATTTTCATCTCAGACTAAAAGTTATTAGCCACTACCACTGCTGCTATTAATTGCCTTTCATAAAGCATACATAATTCATAACTGCATGTTCACACTGTGAATGGTGAGTGCCATTTCTGGGTATCTGAGAATTTTAAAAAGCCCTGCAAATGCAATGTTCATAATTCTGGATAACCAGGGCATAGTGGATTCAGTTGCTATGGTTGCAGGCAACAGAAAGGAAAGATCTGAATTGCACCTCAGGCAGCAATAACTGATTGTGCCACTAAATCCACGTACTTTTTTTTTTAATTACAGTAATTCACAGTTCTGCTGACACTGCTGCAGGTAACTTCACTGGCATTAACAGAGGCAGGGAACAGGCACTATAAATTGAGGGCCCAGTGTAGAAGTTGTCCCCAGCCTAAAACACTAACCTGTGATGAGGAAGTATGTAAGCAGAAGCTCTGAGTTAAATGTATCCATGCAACAATGGAATGTCTCTAAAAGCAGTCTACGTCAGTTCCAGTATATCTTGACAATAAATGCTAATCAGTTCCAAAAGGAGAATCTTCTCATTTGTTTACATTTGATCAAAAATATTTTATAGCTTTAATAGCTAAGAAGAGAGCTTATTCCCTTAAAAGAGCTTGGATTTTTATTTTGTTTTTAAAGTATATCTGAAGAGTAAGTAAAAAAGGAGCATGTGGACCTCAGCTCTTTTCCTGTTATCAGTTTGGGATTACAGGCCAGAACAAGTTTTACTTTTAAAAAAATAGCTATAGTTTTCACTCCCATGAGATGCATGAACCAGATCAATACTTTGCTGTTTCAGTTTAGTGGAAAGCAGAAGGAGTAGTACCATAAATGGTTAAAAATACCCTCAGAGGCCAGCTAAGCAGTATCTGTTTCCAGTATGGACTACCAGGGGCACACTAACAGCCTGTATCTCTTAACAATGGGAGACAGTTAGAGGAGCTGTGACTCCATAAGTTGCTGTAATTTTCCCATTGTATCTGCCCACCTGTTAATATTTGCTGCTGCAATGCACAGTATCTCTGTAGCTAGCTGAACTCATCAGAACCAATCTAATTTTCTCAATAGTTCTTTTAAAAGTCCCTTCTGTGCTGCAGAGAGGTAGGATCAGAGTGACACTCAGTGGCAGGACAGTAAAAGTGATTCTCAGATTCTGTCTAGCATCGATTTTTAGGATGTTAGGGCATTATTATAAAATTTTAATCAGATCGTTATTAGTATTTTCTGTGTGTTTGATAATATTCTATGCTAGCATCATAATTCAGACCAAAACATGTACTTTTGATTGTGCAAACTGGAAGATTGTGTTACTTACTTTGCCAAGGCCCCCTTCACTCATAACTTGTGTGCTGTGATCTCCTGCAACTGAAAAAAAAAGGAAAAAAGAATGTGAGAAATTGAACTAAAAACTCAAAAATTTAATTTCAGAGTCAAGAGACTTGAATCACCATAGTTTCACATTCTGTGGTATTTGAATCTTTACAGATAACTTTAACAGTTCAAAGAATAGCATTTTACATCTTGCATACAATGTATCATGTTCCCTATGTATAACTGACAGTTCATTACCCTCTCAGTTATTTCTGTTGTATCAAAACATTTTCTTTATGTTTCTGAATGCACACTGAGGTATGGTTAACTGAATTTGGTATCTATTAACAAAAGGAGACATTTTCCTTTTTATGAAAGTGAACACTGGAATAAATTACGGAATTGTTACTGTTAAAGACTTTTAACATCAGTCCTCACAAGTTTTTGAGACAAATATTTTAGGTGGAGTAGTTCTGCAGTAGGGGTAGCAGTGTGGGCTGTCTTTCCAGCTGTGCTTGCTCAGGTGCAGGGAAGGATTCATAGGATTGCATTCGATTATGGAGCCAGAAATTCTCCCTAGCCTGTGGCTTTCTAGAGTCACCCGAACTAACAGCATCCAAGGATATTAATAAACAAGAACTATTGTGATACAATGTTCCTTGAAACACTATATGTAAAATATTTTCCCTCTGTCTCAAACAGGGTCCTGTTGCATCCCCCTTGTCCATGCGATCTGTTCTAACCAGCGGCTCCTGCCTTTCCTCGCCGCCTCCGCCACCGCCGCCCCCGGGACCGCCCCCCATCTTCGATACGGAAACCGCAAAGGACGAAGGAACTGCATCTCGCTCAGCCCTCTTTGCACAGCTTAACCAGGGAGAGGCAATTACCAAAGGTCAGGAGAAAAGAAACCGAATTGTGATCCATGACTCGGAACTACATCAAGAGCTGTTACATGTATTAATGTAACTTTCACAGCATTTTAAATTACATTCTAGCAGCTCAGATCCTTCTGAGGCTTGCAGTGGTCCCTTGGAGATGGGTGTATACCAAAATCTCCTTTAGAAGCCACAGCACCCAAAGAAGTTCAGCATACCTGACATCCACACCATTTATTTAGAGGTATCCTTTTAATTTTAAAGCAGCCAAGCTGGATATCTTTAGCCCCCAGTAGCTGGTGACCTCTTAAGTTGCAATTGCAATAAAGTTTTATTCCTCTTTCTGACTCACATTGAGTGTACAAACCTGTGTCAAAATGTGTTACATGTCAGTGAAAAGGTATGGCTCATAGATCAGTGTGGAGTCAATAATAAAGCTTTTTTGTATTAATATTGGACAGTTGTAATTTAAGTATGTCTGTGAATTTAAATACATATGATTGATATATTTACATTTAATGCTGTAGGGATATGTCAAATATTGTCTTAAATTAGAAAAAGAAACTCTATTTTATGGATGGAAAAACATTACACAACAAGCTCTCAGAGCTTGCTACAGACAGAGAGGGACCTAGAAGACATTGTGGTATTTTCTGTTGAAGGTACTAAGATAGCCCATCCACAGTAGAAGAGGTTTTATATGAGCTGCTAAAAGTATGTCAGAAGTTACACTTTAGGTCATTACCCAGGAAAACCTTGAGGAAATAAAAAAATGTAATTTCCGAGAATAAGATAACACAATTACAAAACAAACCTTTCATGCTTCAATATGAGTACTTTTAGGATTGGAAAATAGAGTCTCTTTCACAAGTATCCTTTTTTATTAAGGGCTTCGGCATGTCTCTGATGACCAGAAGACTCACAAGAACCCCAGCCTACGTGCCCAAGGTCCATCTGTTCGTTCTCCAACAAAAAGCCATACTCCAAGTCCTACCTCTCCCAAGAATTTCCCACAGCAGAACCATGCCCCTGTCTTCGAGCTAGAGGGAAAGAAGTGGAGAGTGGTGAGTTCCAGTCACACCTCTGAAGTGCACCTTGCACATTGCAAACCAGGTGGAGCAGTGAAACATCTTGCAAAAGGAGGTCTGTCATTAACGTGCAACAAAACAAAGTTGCAACGAAAATGGGCGGAGTCCTCCATTTCTCTGCATTGCTGCAGTTCAACTTTTACTATTCTGCAGGATCTTAAGCTAATTCATTTGTCTCTGAGAATCCCTTGCTAATTCATCTCACTGGAGAACATCAGAACCAGCATATAAAGTCCTTGCAAAATCAGACAATGCCCCAGAAACAAGTCCAGTAGAGAAGACCAATTAAAATCCTTTTTTGCAGACCCGTGAATGAGAGAGAACAGTCATCACAGACCACTTTCTCTAGTTACCCTAACCAGTGGAATTACACATTTATTTTTCATTGCCCATTCCATGCAAGCATGTCTTCCATGCTTGAAAGTAGAGGAGTGTTTTCCTTTTGCCCAGTCTACAGATGGAAAAAGGAGATTTGTTTAAAGTTTGGGTGTTAATTTATATAGGCATATACCAAAGAATCTATGAATGAAAATTTTTGTGACTGTGTTAGTTAAGAGAGAGCAGAAAGAATATGCAGTTTAGTCATGCAGAAGGTTATATACACAGTCAGTGTTTATTACAGCGGAGTCCAGTTTGCATAAGGTGCAGTCACCATTTGCCTGTGTTATGTTGCCTTATGGTTCTACTACTTGGAACTTTCCTTGTGGAGCCGTAGCCTTTCCTGGACATCCATGGAGTGTAATTTTTCTTTCACACCTAATGGAAAGAAATTTCTTTGCCTATTACATCTTTATTGTATATGGTAATGCCTGTTCACAATATGCTGTATCAAACATTATATAACATTTGGGGAAGGAAAACCTGCTGCATTCTTCAGGCTGAATCAGATGGGAGCCAAACAACAGTTTTGTGAATGCCTTTTTAAATTGTTGTGAGTGTAACATTTTCGCTGCAAAATTAATGGATTTTATCATGGTCTGTGCTAACTTCTTCAGTTCTGCAGCTCTGAAAGATACAGTGTCATCTAAGGGTCAGTTAGGTGAGATATATGATCAAGCAGATTAGGATTTTAAGCCACAGGAAGGATATTGTCTGTTGTAACTGAAGATGCAATGACTCGAGGATAAATTGTACTAAACTCTGTCTGACTGTTAGCTAGTTAAAGACAACCAATTAAATAAACTTTCTTTTGAAATAGGAATATCAAGAGGATAAGAATGACCTGGTCATTAACAACACTGAACTCAAGCAAGTGGCCTACATTTTTAAGTGTAACAAATCTACACTTCAGATAAAAGGAAAAATCAACTCAATTACTATTGGTGAGTGGGTAGCTCAGCTGGGCTTTAAGTGACAATCTTGAAAAAACTGACTTACGTGATTAATAATGCATCTGAATCATTCCATTCACTTTAATGATTGATCATGTGAGTAAAGTCACTCAGCTATGCAGTGCAGGACTGGGAATTTTTGTAGTTAATGTAGCAGGTGTGCATGTATTTGCTTTTGTCTTGCCTTTCTTATTTATGATTGCTTTTATTTTAGACAACTGTAAAAAGTTTGGCCTTGTGTTTGACAATGTTGTGGGAATCGTGGAAGTGATCAACTCCAGGGATATTCAGATTCAGGTAAATACCTAATTGAGAGACAAAGACAGACAGAGAACAAGGGGCGGGGGGGGAAGCCCAACATGTAGCTACAAGAGATTTTAAAAACTCACGAAGCACAACAAAAGTAAGAAATACCCAAATGGATCTTTATATGCACTAAAATTCTGCTGATGTTTTTAGAAAATGCCTGTGAAAACTATTTACTATCACTGAACAAACCTCCCATAGCCCAGTGCCTTCTGGTTCTGGTGAAGCTGAGAGATCTGTACACTGGCAGAACTGTTACTTCTGTCCCTGATCTGCCTGCTTTCATGCTAAACAGCTCCCAGCACTTGAAAGTTCAGTGGTGCTTACAGAACAAACTCTAGCAGTTAGCTAATTGATTTCCAAGTGCACAAGATTTTTTTCTTTTCTTATCATCTCAATGGAAATGTTCAAATAAGACTGTCAAAAGGACAACTAAATGCTATGACGTAAAAGTAGGTGCTGGGATTTCAAAATATCTCCCTGGCCAGTGATGTGACACTTTATATAAGTAAGTAATGTACTTATTTGCCTTCAAAAAGCTTCATCAGAGATCATATTCCTTGTGATTCTCATGAAAAAAAATACATGTATTTTAAATGTATACATTGCCCTCTCTATTGGGGACACTTGTCCTGCTCAAAATATACAGTCTGCCTGATATTTTCAGCACTTCAGGCATCCCATTCCAAAGAAGTCTAACTACGGGCTCTAATACTGGGTTGTGTCTGACACACACAATGTAATCTCAAGAATGGACTTCAGGGTGTATTATTTTAAGTGAAAAAGAAATGATAATTATTATATTAAAGTGCCACTCTTCAAAGTGAGGTCTTTTGCTTAAAAGGCTGTGCCTGCTGTATGACATTAAATATAGGTAGTCCTGCTCCATGCTTCAGAAATAATGGTCACAGCCACCACAGGGAATAGGGGCAAAAAGGGGGTTTTATATTTTGAACCTTGTGCAAGTGACTGACATTGCTACCAACTGTGCATCATCTTCTGAACTGTAACAATCAGTTTTATTTGTGATCACTATGTATTTTTACAGCAGAGGCAGTTAGTTAAGGATCCCAGGCATTTATTTGAGCAGTTTTAAAATAATTATATTATTTTTAATCATTACCTCTTAAACTATTCATGAAAACTGAAAAATTTGTATGTAATGAATATCAAAACCACGGCTTGCTAATACTCAAATGAAGTGGAAATACCTTTTAGAAGAATCAAAATTCTTAGAATCAAAATTAATCGTGTTCTATGAATATTGCATAAGGCTTCTATGCATGTCATGGAGCAGAGTGGGGATCCACTTAAGAGGGCAGGGTCTGGTTATACGCAGTATGCTGCTCGAATCAGGCCGCTCCCACAGAGCTGGTGTAGCCAAGTGCTAAGCACCTCCGTTTTCTGAGTAACGTGAAGACCCGAGTTCATAATTTCCAAATACATGATATGTTAATGCAACAGATTTCAGTAAATTAATACTAGAGATTTTGCTATAGTTACTTCAGTGCCATATTGCTTGGCTCTCCTTTATCTCAGTATCTTTTTTTCTTGCCAGATGTTGGCAAAATTTTTTAAACACCCCTTCCTTCTGTTCTCCATTGCATATGAAGCCATTTAAGAAAAGGAACTTTAAGATGCATTAATCCGCTGTGTAGATGAGACTTCAGGATAAGGGTGGGATGCAAAAGGACAGACCAGTTTGTTTACTGTCACATTTAAGGAACTGAAGTTGGAAGATATTCTTTAATTAAGTGATGGCAGAACTCTCATTAACAAGTACATCTCTGTCACATGCTGTCACTGTTCTATGGCTCAGGATAGTCTCTGCTGTTTCGATGCATTTTCCCGAGTATATTGCTGTCCTTGCTAGAGAGGGCAGGAGGAGGAATTTTTACTGACAACCAGTGAGTCAGACTGTTAGCCATCAAGAAATCTTTCAATCTTTAAAATTGTAAACAAGAGAAGATTTCCCTTTCTCGCCTCAAGTAAATCCTGTGCTTGCTTTTAAAGAGACATAAGAAATAGTTTTAGAGATTTAATTAAATTGATCTTAGTACTTATTTAGAACTGTAGCTTGCCTGAAGGGGATAAAAACCCTTTCCTGTTGCATGCTGGAAGAGCTTTGAAGTCTTCAGAGCATATTACAAATCCCTTGCTGGGTACTACTGTATGCTGGGGTCTTTCCTTTGCTCTTACTGGGTTGAAGTTGACATGTTTGATTTCTTAGCCAGTTCTCACTGATGAACAAAGTGAACACTGCCTAAATATCAGCACAAAAGTGTCACTGAAATTAGAGAGAATCAGAGAAGTACTTTCATCAAACTGTATATTAAAAGCTTGCTGTATATTACAGGTTTGCTGTTGTGCATAGGTCTTTGTTACCACCACCAAGAATTTTCAGTGTCCAACAAATCAAATCAAGGCATCATGGCATCATACAGGCAGGTGACAAATAGATCAGATACTGGTGGTCAAAATTAGACCGGGAAGGCAATGAGGATTTTTTTAACGGTATCTCTGCTTTTTAAGATTTGATGTTAAGTAGGTTTTATTTTGCAGGTGATGGGGAAAGTGCCAACAATTTCTATTAACAAAACAGAAGGCTGCCACGTCTACCTCAGTGAGGAGTCATTGGATTGTGAGATCGTGAGTGCCAAGTCATCTGAGATGAACATTCTCATCCCCCAAGATGGTGATTATGTGAGTGAGATATTTTTTAAGTTTTCCTCTCTGTTCCATACTAATCTTGGCAGCTAATAGCACTTGAGCTGCTAGGAAAGAAACTAACGTAACACACATTGTGTCACCAAAAAATTATCCAAAACAATTGAATTTCCATGTGCTTGTATCTCAGGAGAGAGAATTCCTTATTTTCTGGGGCACAAAGTAATTTCAAAAATCAGAAATTATGTTCTCTCTTTCCATTCTGATGGATAATAGCTTCATCTCCTGTCCATTTGATCTTTTTTGATATCTAAAGATAATCTTCCAGAGAAATTCACTTCACAGAAGTGCACTGAAGTCTGAAGCTGATGAGACTGAAACTAAGATAAATATAATACTACTAAAGGTGAAATAATACAGTATAATATACTTGGGTTTTTTCTAAAGCTATTGATACATGGGTAGGTGCTGTAGTACCTTCTAGTATTTTCAAGCTGTGTCCTTAAAAGCCACTTAAACAGGTGTATTTTCCCAGTTCCTTTCCTGTTCTAGAAAAAATTTCATACTGTGCTCAGTGGCATTTCTAGTAAAGTCATGCTCTGTCACTTCAGACACAACCAAGGGATCACTTCACACAAGCAGGCAAAACATGTTCCCTGGTGTCCTCAACAGAGCAGAAATGAAATTGCAGTGCATGGCCATAGCCAGAACTTAAATTTCTTGTGGCTCTTTTGGGCTGGAATTTGTTACAGGGGTTTAGGCTTTCTAAAATAAAATGTGTAATGAGAATTCTTGTGCTCCACATTTCCAAAAGTGACTGCTGGATGCCCAGCTTTAGATAACTAAAAAGGGAATGATTTTCAGCGGGTGCATATTCACCTATTTCTTTTTGAAAAAGAGTCCTTTTGGTCAGTCTCACCTCAGAATCACCATAACATCAGAAATTACTGGCTATCAAAATACCTCTATAAGGTCTGAATGAAAAACCCTTCTTTTCACATAGTTTTTGTTACTGGGTACAGAGAAACACTCAACAGTATCTCCCATCATTTCACTGAATTTGTAGAATAGAAGGACACTTACTTGATGTTCTGCTTTGTTTTGTGTACCCCACAAAGGATACTGAGTATTTTGAAGTGTATCACTCTTAAAATGATTGGGGTTTTTTTATTTTATTTTATTCTTTCATATTATAATATTGCTTTTGTCCTTAAAATTGGACTCCTGGCTTAATCTTGGCATCTAAATCCTTTCTACTGTCTTCCAACCCAGACACCAATGGAATCTGAAGTCATTTCTGACATGAGGCTTATTTACTTAGTTGATGCAGATAATGGTGTTGAGAGGGATTATTGCAAAGTAGTACCATACCAAGGCTATTTGAAACTGGGTAGCAATCAGGCTTTTTCCTGTGTGGCATTGTAAAATAGCTTGCTAGGGTAATGAAGAAGGCTTCTCTCTAATCCTGGCATGTCTGAGCTATCAATGCTTTCGCAGTCATGTAGCACTAATAGTACTCCACCAGTTTTCATGAGATATCCCCTGTTTGTTTAACCATCATTGTTGCTTTTGTTTCCTACCAGAAAGAATTTCCGGTTCCTGAACAGTTCAAGACAGCATGGGATGGATCTAAGTTGGTCACTGAACCTGCAGAGATTGTGGGTTGACTTCCTCACGCCATGGAGCACTTGCTGACCGCGGCCAGACTGTGGCCAGCACACGCAAAGCAGTAATGTAAAGAACTAGAAGTAGCAGGAGTTCATGCTGCTGTCATAGGCCTTCAGGCATTAGCTCTGCATGCTAGGAACAGTAACACGTCTGGCACCCTTTGGTTAGGCATCCCGGTACTGGTCACATCTCCACATAGTTTGCCTTCACATACAATTTTAATTCTGAATGGGAATGTAATAGGTTAAACCCCCCACCCACCTGTCACATCATTGGTTTGAAATACTGTATACATTAAGCCAACATACTGCATGATACTCTTTTTTTATCATCTTGCTTCAGTGCATTCCTTTTTGTGTTTCTGCTAATCAAAAACAGCATTGAGATGTTAAGGTGTTTATTTTTGCCTATTAAGCAATTCCTGTATGATGCAGTAAAAATGTATCCGTAGAAAGTATGCAGTTTCTTGCAGTTCTGTGGCAATCATAATGTATTTTGTTTTAAACAAGCAAAAAAGGACAACTCTCAGCACTGCAATACATTTTGCTAACTGAAAATCTAAAAAAAATCTGGCAATTTAATCAAAAATGTTTCTAATATGCATATTTAGAAGATCCCACAGTTTTCTGGGAAGTAAGATTTTATTATGATTCACAGACTTGCTGTTGCTCTCTGATTTCTTGCAAATCAGTAGTTCTAAGCTAGAGCCTCATCAATGCTAAAACCTTGCTGGAAATGACTTGAAGGTTTTTTACTCCTTGGATTTTTTTTTTCCTTTTTGTCTTTTTTGGTGACACAACCTCTCACTTTTAAAACTTCACATTGTATCTTGCATCTTATACAGAAAACCAAGGACATATACATCTGGTACCAGCTAGTTTTCCTTACTAATACAGTTCCATTAAAATATTTGTACTGTAGCTTATCATGCTCATTAGAAGTATCATCCTGGGAGGTTTTCCCCACATTTGTAGGATTTACTCAGTTTCAAATACGTCCACGAAGCAAAGCCATAGATTTATGCCATACTAATTCTGAGCCCAAATAAAGGGGTAATTTCCCGTTTAGCCATGTGACTCTACTTTACAGTCCCTACTTTACATGCTTTTTTAACAAAGGTGGAGTATTATATACATTTGTATTATTTCAGCACATAGTGCAAATAAAATTCTAAAAATTTTAAAAGCTTGTGTTTTTGATCACTTGTAATAATTTGTATCAGTGACATCACAGTGAGATGCTTGCAGAGCTAGTTACAAGCTAAATTTTGTGCCTAACTTACCTTGAAAGTGTATTAACTCTTAAGGGTTTTTAAGTATATCTTTGATTGTAAACCCTATACAATATAACCAGTAGTGCTCATTCCATACGGTTTTGCTATCCAATGTTTAACCTATGTGTATCATGTGTTTGCTTTAATATATATCATTTTTTCAACAGTAAACTTCTTATGAAATAAAAAAGAAAACATACTTGTTTAAAAACAAAGTTGTGCTTGTTCCATTGCTTGTCCTATAGGGCTTTCTCTTCCTTAAACCCTGTTTCAAAAGCTGGAGTGAGAAAAAGTAGCTCCTTGTCCCATTTCACTGAAGTATTATCACTTCTGCTGCCATAATCCACCTGACAGTGAGTAGAGGATATTCTGCATGCCAGCAGATAAAACCTGAAGTGTCATGCACATAACTTTGGTGACAGCCAGCAAATTGAGCTTTTCATGATTCTCACTTCTAGATACACCTGTATCTTCCAGGGATTATGTCTAGGGAGGTGATCATGACCTGGTGCAAGTTGGTAAGGTTTGCCTTCTATTTTTAGCTTTTCCTGTTGTTTCTCTATATGGCTTCAAATCACAGGTGGTCCACTCTGTATGTCACTTGGATGTGCCTCATCTCTGAAAAACGGGCTCCGCATACTTGTCAGGATAAAAGGATCGTTGAAGGGTTGTTTAATCCTTAAATCATAATCATAATGTGTTCTACAAAATAATCTCATTCTGGAGCATTCTGGCCTGAGATACCGACTCTTTCTTTCATACAGCATCAAAGAGGGGACAAGGCATGCAGCAGCAGGATGCCACTTACTGCTTTGGAGGTAAGATACAAACCAAGTATCAAATCTTGATGATAAACAGGAAGCAGCGAGACAGCTCTGAATCAGTACACAGGCAAATTCTTACAGTTCTTCTGAGGGATTTAACTCCCCCATCAAATACAAAGGCTGATCTGATTCTTCTTTTAAACATTGGATGGCAAACTCCTTTGTGGCTAGACCTTCACCCTAGCATTCATGGTCCTGCAACAAGCAAGACCCAAGTACATTGCTTTGACTGGTTTCTTAGCAGAAAAAGGTCTTGTGCAGTAACAGCTCATGCCTGGCAGTCTGAGCACACCTCAGACCTTTGTCAGAGGGCAGAAGTTTAAAGGCAAAGGAAGAAAGCCTTGTATGGACAGACCCAAGGCAATTGCTTCAACTGAAGAAAAGGATGCCAAGTCAATGCATTGCTGGACACCAGAAAAGCAGGAGAGAGACTTCCAAAATAGGTTTTATCCAGTACTCTTAGTCAGCCACATAACAACAACTACAAAAAATCTATAACTACCTTTTGTCAGTTCAGTTTTGTCATCATAAAAAATACTTGTTATACATTTCTGGTAGGTTGGACTGTTCTTTCCCTGCAACCTGTCATTAAATGCAAAATTACAAAGGAGTGCTAAATAAACAAAGTTCTTCTTCTGCTTTACATGAGTTTGTGTACAATTAAAGGTTAAAACCTCATTTTTTGAAAAATCAAGTTTATCTTAAGATAGAAATAGTCCACAAACTGCAGAATGATGATTTGATGAATCATCTCAACCATGAGCAGTTGCATCCACCAAGTTTTCAGCAGCAAGACTGATCTGTGTTTGATGGTTGATTCCAGCAAGGAATGAACTACTAAATGCTGAGCATCCCTCTAAGGTCCCATTGATCTTTTTTTTACTGCATGCTGTCACACAAGATATATCCCTTGATTTCTGCATTATGCTACACTAATACTGTGGTCATGCCCTAAAATCAGTGCCACTGTCAAAACAGAAGACAGTGAATTTGGTTCATATATTGATGTGGAAAAAATGTGTATGGTGTAATTAGCCAATTCATTTCTATAAACCTGCATGGGTCAAATACTCACTAGTACAGATGCTGTCAATCAGCCAGTAAAATACACGTAAAAGAGAAGGCGAGCTTTTAATTTGTCTAAATGTAAAGAGCTTTTTTTCCTGTGAAAATCTTCAATGGATGCCATACTTTCTTAAATAGAATAGGGTGCAAAGAGGAGGGAGACAGGCTCTCTGCAGTGGTATGCAGTGACAGCACCAGAGACAGCGGGCACACACTGCAACACAGGAGGTTCCCTTGTACGTCAGGAAGCGCTGTTTTCATGTGCAAGTGACCAGCACTGACACAGGTTGCTCGGAGAGGCAGTGGAGTCTCCATCCTTGGAGATATTCAGAAGTCCCATGGGCCTGGTCCTGCGCAACCGGCTCTAGGTGGCCCTGCTTGGGCAGGGGGCCAGGTGGACTGCAGAGGTCCCTGCCAACCTCAGCCCTTCTGTGTTCTGTGACACTTGCTTAGTTGTTTAGAATATTGGTCACTAAGAACCCATTGAAGATTAGACACATCGAGGTAGTGACTCCAAGTACCCACCAGATGGCAGGAAACAGCCGAGGTCAGGCCTTCGCAAGCTTTTAATGATAAATTGCAGGACTGCAGCGTTTACAAAGGACGTGGATGCTGTTTGCCAAACAGCTGGGGAATTCTGCCCTCTAAAAGTTACTGTAAAAACACTTAATATTACTTTGATCTTAAAATTATCATCTTGGTAAAAGGTAAAGGTTTGAGTGGGATGAACAAGGAAGAATCAAAAATAACTACTTGTTACCAATTATTAAATTGATCTTTTGGGTTGTTTTTTTTTCTTTTTTTTTTTAAACACTGCTAAGCATATCTCCATTTAAAAAAAATACCTGATTGAACTTAAAAGTAATATTTAATAGAGCCATTGAAGGTAAAGGAGTAATTTCAAATCTGTGTTTGAAAACTAGAAATCTTTTCCATGTGCTAGGGAATTGGGAACTTGCTAAGGCTTCCCAGTGCCATAGTTATTTTCCAGACAAATCATTCTTGTTCTTACTCTTTCCTGAATCCTCAACATATCTGGATCTGCATGAGTTCCTTCAATATTACTGCACTATGTGTTCATCACCCTGTGCCTCACATATCTTTCCAAGAGATTAAGCATTTGTCCATTTGGAATGCTTCCGGGGGTCAATTCAGTCTGCGCCCTTAGTGCACTCTCCTGATGTGCTGTTCAATTGGGCTGCTTCTAAAACAGCTGCTTCCAGACAAATGGAGGTAAGGTTCAGTCAATTATACGATATTCTAGCAAGCACAGCAGTTATCAAGTACACAGAAAGCAGATTCCGTTTTCATTCTGGAGGTGATCTGGGCCCAAATGCTGTGAAAATACTGCCCAGAAGTAGCTACTGCCCTCAGAAGATGCCTATAAACAGGCCCCTGACTTACGATATAATCCCCCTGTTCCTAGATAAAATCATAAATAATGCTCCCCAAGGAATGTTCTGACTACCAGAAAACAAGAACCTGCTCTGTCTTTATGGTTGAAATGATGCTGAAAAATCTTTGTGTGTGCCAAAAGTTTTGTAGAAGAACAGAGAATATTCCCTACTCCACCACCCAAAACTCACTGGTAATTTCCTTGGCGTAACCTTTCTTCCCTAGGTCTTGCTGCATGCTGAGGCCCCTACCCGATCACCACTGACCACCAAAGACTCTAAGTCTCCAAAGCCCTAATCGCACTGCTGCTTCAGCAGAGGCACCATCATATTTCCTCCCTGGGAAGAGAAGGGAATGTGATAGGGAGTTAGGTAACTGGTAAGGCTTCCCAGTGCCACGTTCCTGAGTAAAGCTGTTTTGTTGTTAATCTTCCTTCAAACAAGGCCAAGGTAAAAGGCAAATAAAGGTGTTTATGCACAACTCCTAAACCAGACAGTACGAATAAACAGGCAGCCACACTAAAAACTTGTGTACCCTACGATAAAAGTGGAAAAGTTTTTTGTTTTTTTCTCCAGCTGATTTGCTGTGACCTTTTTATCAACTGTGACCACCAGGATTCTGTTTTCTCTGTATTACGCTTGAAGTTGCATCTATTAGAAAGAAGTTGCCTCAGTCGACTGTGTAAGGTTTTAGAACCAATCTCTCCTTCAAATTCCTTAGATGGATGTGACAGATCAGTTTCAGAGTGAAAGGCTAAATTGATTTAATTTGGGAGACAGTTGTACCATTTTCCACACACTAAATGTGTAATGTTTTACATTGTCGTTATGTAAATGCATACATATGTTTTTTTGCTCAAGTTTCATGTTCTGTATCTGGCTGCTTGCCCCAAGGGGGAAGGTTCTCACTCTTCAGTGACTCTGTAATAGTTTCAGTGATGAAGAATCTCTTTAACCATCATTTGCATTTAATTTCACTCTGTACATGAACATAAATACTTGATACAAATGTCTAAATAACATGAATTGTAGCTGTTGGGCCCAACAATAATTAACCACTTTGGAATTACAAGACCTTGTTGATTAATGGCCAACAACTCTCATCCAAGGACTCTTTAGAAGAGCTCCTATTATTAGAATATTTGAGCATGATGCAGGATATGTGATCTGTTATCCCACAAGGAAAGAACTGAACTTCAACACCTCAGTGATTCCTCGGTTTTAAAAGTGGCTTAAAACCCTTGAAACAAGATGCTAGAAGGCATATCAAAAATGAGCAAAGATACATGTCTGTAGCTCTGTACAGCAGCCACATTTACAGTGCACCAGTGTTCTGTTACTTCCTATTGACTATGAAGGATTCCCCTCTCAAGAGTGACTGATGAGGTTTTTCAGCATTACCTACACTTAAAGAGCTTAAGGTGGGATTCCAGATTCCCCTTAAACCTTAACTGTTATGATCCCAGCTTTTAGGTGCTTACCTTCTTCTTTTGATGTAGTTCAAAACATTTCCTCTTGCCTAAATCTCATTTCTAGGGAAGAGGATATTTTACTGCCAAGGCATTAAAGGACTTATTTTCATCAGCTGGTACAATGAGCTGCCCAAGAGTCTCTCCCTTTCTGACTCCACCCACCAGAGAAAGCAAAGTAGCAAGAAATTGGTGCTGCAGAAAACTGTAAATACTGCCCTGTGTGACAATCTGACACAGCAATGAAACAAGACCCTTTGTCATCAAAAGCCCAGACTGTGAGTTTGTCACTACTGGCAAGCCCTGTTGTCACAACATCTCTGTCATATGCATCCCAGAACAGAAAAATCTGAATGCTCACAGAATCTGTGGGTCAATTGTGGGTTATTTTTTTAAAACCAGAGGATTGAAAAACTAATAACTGAAAAATTTGGGCCTGAGGAAATGTTACATCATTACATTTTTAGTCCATTGCTCTCTGCTATCAGTGGTTCCGTTTCACCTTGAATATCCATAATAATCTCATAGTGAGTTCTAACTCACTATGGTTACGCCTGGGTAATGCTGCTGCTGGTCAGCCTAAAATTTACATGTGACCAGCAACATTATATGAAGTCTCTGAGATCTTGTAATTGTATCTTAAGATCTGATCTAGCTTTCAAAACCTGTGGCCAGAGAGACCAAAAAAAGAATTATAAAAAAAAAAGGGGGGGCTAGACACTCCTTGGTCCTGAAGGGTTTGTGGTAAAAATCGAATTAAAAAAAAAAATTAAATAGACTGTAACTCATGAAGGAAGAAGTGAAATATTATAGGGAAAGAAGCCTTGTTGTATTACATTTACTGTCAGTTTTCCAAGATAGTTTTTCTATTAGGAGTTAATAGATGGTTTAAAACCATGTTTTCATCTATACACTTGTCTATCTTCCTTTCTTCCTTCCTAATCATGCTGAAACTTGCTGTGTTTCCCTAAACATTTACCCATATTGATTTCACCAAGGTCTGTGTTACGAAACATGCCAGTGTAATTAAAACCATAGCTACATAGTGAGTGCCAGCAGCACCTTACATAACTGCATAATATTGTATGGGTCATTATTTGATAATCACTTTGGCAATCCACCTCAGCTTGCTTGCATTCTAGACTCACTCCATACAAACTTCTGGGACTTAAAGAGTGGAAATTGCAGTTAGATACATGGGAAAAATTCTTTACTGTGAGAGTGGTGAGGCACTGAACAGGTTGGCCAGAGAAGCTGTGGATGCCCCACCCCTGGAAGTGTTCAAGGCCAGGTTGGGTGGGGTTTAGCGCCACCTGTTCTAGTGGAAGCTGTCCCTGCCCATGGCAGGGCGCTTGGAACTAGATGATCTTTAAGGTCCATTCCAAACCCGGCCATTCTATGATTCTATGATTTTATGAAATTGGTTGAGGTTAAATGGGAAAATAGTTTAACAGGGAGAGGGAGAAACTTCTGGTTTTGTTGAGCTGTGACGTTTGCTGTCTTCAACATGGAAGACACTCTGGGTTCACAGTATGCATTATTTGTTCATTCAGTATGGAGCTGTGTTAACACGCCTGTCAGAACTCTCAGTCTGGTTGAGATGCTTAGTAGAACACAGTATCCTTAAAGATTACAAATCAGTTTGAAGAACTGTGTTTAAACTTGCTGCTGGTTCTTTGTTCAGCATTTGAGGAGAGCAAGTCCTATGGTGAGCAGCTGAGGGAGCTGAGGGTTTAGCGTGGAGGAGGCTCAGTAATGACCTTATCGCTCTCGGTAGCTACCTGAAAGGAGGTTGTAGCCGGGTGGGCCTCTTCTCTGGAGAGTTTCAGGTTGGAAGGATTAGGAAGAATTTCTTCACAGAATGGGCAATTAGACATTGGAATGGGCTGCCCACGGAGGTGGTGGAATCACCGTCCACGGAGGTGTTTAATGAAAGCCTGGACGTGGCACTCAGTGCCCTGGTCTAGTTGACAAGGTGATGTTCAGTCATAGGTTGGATTAAAGAGGTCATTTCCAACCTAAATGATTCTTTTGTTTTGTTTTGTTCGGTTTTTTTTTTTTTTTTCAAGAGGAAGAACACGATATGTGATAGGGGAAAATATGAAAAGGGGGAGATAAAAGGGGAAAACCACCCCACAACATTTAGACAAGAAAATAAAACCGCAGAACTTTCACACCATTCGGAGCTCTAGAACCCGCTGCGTTCGCACGTCAGGGGCAGCCGACTCTGCCTCAGCCCTCGGCGATACCATCTCTTGGCGAGGGCGGGGGGGAAGCCCGGGCGCGGCGCTCTCCCCGTCAGGCTTTCCCCCCCGCTCCTCCGCGATAAGTGGGAGAGGCAAAGCGCGTCTCCGGCGCACGCGCGGTGAACGCTCAGTGCCCGCCAGGATGGAGGAGGTGGCGGAGCGCGGCCGGGCCGGCGCTGGGGCGAGGGCGGCGGGCGGCAGCGCCGCCGGAGAGGAGGGAGCCAGTGCCAACGCCGCGTCCTCGCCACCGCCATGCTCCCCTCCGGAGGGCGGCGGGGCGAAGCCACTGAGCGCGGCGGAGTACGCGCGGCGCGTACACCAGTGGCTGTGGGACTCGTACTGCGGGTACCTGGGCTGGCAGGGCTGCCCACCCGCCCTCCTCGCCGCTGCCGCCGCCGCCGCCGCCGCCGCCGCGCAGCCGCCCCCGCCCGCCGCCGCTGCCTACTACAGCCCCTTCTACCTCTTCGCTCCGCCGCCGGCACACACGGCCTCCGCCGGGACGGGGCCCCGCGCCCCCGCCGCTGCCACCCCAGCCTGGCCGGGAGCGGCGGGCGCGGTGTCCCCCCTGCCCAGGGCGGCCTCTGGCAGCGGCGCCGGCACCAGCGGCAGCGGCGCCTCCAGGGACACGGGGCGGACGGCGGGTGAGTGGGGGCCGGGGCTGGGCCGCTCGGCCTGGGGAGGAAGAGGAGCCTGATGAGAGACGCAGCTTCGGGAACCGGGATCTGGAGAGGGAAGCCGGGGGTGTGCGACGTTGGGAGTCGCTGCGCTTCCGTTGGCTGCGACCCCGGGCATGTGGCTGTGCCTTGTGACACAGGGTGACAGCCCTAATACCGAGATCGTAAGTCCAGAACTTGGTCCATAAACAAGTTTGAGATACAGGGTGACAGCCCTGATACCGAGGTTGTAAATTCAGAACTCGGTCCATAAGCAGGTCTGTGGGGTTTGACTCGCGTATACAGTTTACAGCTTCAGTGCTCGTAAAGATGTTTTCATGGATACGAAGGAGTTGATTTTTTTTTTTTTCCAGTGGAACTTATTCTTGTCATCACAGGCTTGTAATGCATCTAGCTTTGTAAGTAGCCCGTTTGGATGATGACATCTAAACTAACTTTGCCTGGGTTCAGTGGGCTTTTGGTGCTCAAATAAAATCATTTAGTGAAATCGAAGCAGAGAAGTGAAAATATGCTGACATTGAACAAGCTTAGGCAGCAGGATCCGAGATAAACAGACGTCTGTTGCAGCTGTAAATATTGAAGGCTGTGCACAGCAGGCCTTCTGTTTATATTTGTTCAGGAGTAAAGCAAACTCACTCTGATCACATCAGAGGGAAAACTTGGAGCAGCAACAATTCCTCACAAGTTGAGGAACGCCTAGGTCACATTCCTTGAATGTTCGTACCACTGTGAGCAGTGGTAGGAAATTGTGGAGAAGAGCACTGCTGAAGGACTTTGGAAAAAAGCCAGATCTCGTTTCTCTCTGCAGGACAAAGTACGACATTGCTGATCTCTGACATTGTTTATAAGCTTAGTGGCAGTATGTGTGTGGAAGATGTTTTTCGTTCCTTTTTCCTTATTTTCAAGGGAAGGAAATCAAGCTTCTGAGCTTGCTTCTTTCTTATGTTTTTGAGCAGATGTTGCTTAAACGTGGTTAGAACACAAAATAGTATTTTCTGTAATTATGCCCTGATTCTATTATAGTTTGCTTATGAACTGATATTGCCAGTCATTAAAAGGAAGGTTGGACAAAGGCTAGGCTGAAATGATTCTTGGATTTTTATCTGTTTTTTCAGGAGCTAATTCCATATGTTAAAGGTAATTTAGGGCATAAATAGCATTTCATGCTGATGAACGTGGTTATTCTGAATATTGCAACACACCTGGCCTTCTTAAGGGACTAGGTATGTGATCCAGTGATACAATACAGTTATAAACAAAGACTGTTGTGCTGGTGCTTTGGCTTCAGGTTGCAGATGGCTATATCTGGAATAGCTAAAGTGATTATGGCTCCTTCTTCCCTGCTGTAGATTATTGCCCACACAGCAGGCTCGGCAGGGCAGGTCATGTATCTGTCCCTGTGCTAACGCAGTGTACAGCCCCTGTGCTTACGTAAGCTGAAATAAGTGACAGCTTATGTTAATGTTGCCGATTTTAAACTGGGATGTCAAAAAGTGGGATTGTAACTGCCTCTGCCACTTCAGTCTGCCTGCAGGTATGTGCCAGTGCACCAATACTAACAGCACCCTGGGCAGTGGCAGGCTCTGTGAACAGTCACCATGATTTAAGACACTTCCTCTCCTGGTTGCTCCCTGCCTTACTGCAGGAGACTACTGCTCATCCGTTGGGAACAGCAGGGCAAAAGGTGCATCCAAGCCTCATCTGCCCTGTGGCTGAGCAGTGCAAACCCTTGTTAAGCACTATGTGGATGCTAAATCCTGGACGTTGAGCTGGATGGATGTTGCATTTGGCTGTCCTTGCTGAACCAGTGGCAACCCTTGGCAAAAGAGTGGATTTCTGATGTGAGGAACATCTTGAATCACTGCAATGTAAATCTGCCAGAGTCTAAGGGTTGCCAAGATTTCTTAATGTGATGGAGTTGAACATAATTTGAATACTTATTTCCTAGCCCCATGGAGCTTCTTCTTTATGCAGTCATTTAATTTATTTATTCAATGGTGAATAAATCAGTCTCTGCCACCAACTTTAACAAATGTGCTGCTTTTAACAGAGCAAATGAAAGCTTTCACCTGGCACTGTGTATTCAAGCCAGGATTGGGAGACTGGCTATGTTCCCTCCTGCCTTAGTTGAAGAATCTCTAATGAGAATTTAACAGACAGCTTGGACAGGCTTTGACAATGCCAATGGAATCCATTTTAGTATTATACATGTAAGTCATGGTACTTGATACTATCGATGCAGAGCGATCAGTGCAGCAGGTATGAAATGAAGCTGTATAAACCCAGGTATGTTAAATAAGTGCTGGCTCTTACCTGATCCCTGCCTGATTCTCCTTACCTCATTTAAAAGTTCTGTGGGCTTTTGGCTTGGCACACACAGCTCACAGGGCCATGGCTGGCAGCATCAGTCTCAGCAGCTGAACTGGGGAGGCTTATTCTAAATGAAATTTAGATGAAATTATGTTTTTTGAGATTAGAGTGTGGTATGATTTTCCTTCCTCTTCTGTCCTTTCTGTGTGTGGGGATAAGTATTCTCAGAAACAGTAACAAGCCCAGTCACTGTTTCCCACAGGTTCCATCTGGTAGCAGAAGGGCATTTCTCAGTGAAGTTTTGACTTGAGTCGTTGCAGGTTTCATGTGAGAGTCATGTTTGTCCTTTGGGAAGTAGAGTAGCTGGGTCCAGATGAAATTATTTTGCAACTCTGTTTCTTGGAAAGTTTCCACGAAACTCTTTAATGTTTTATCTGCTTAAATAACCTGAGAAACAAAAGCTTGTGACTCCTTACTTTGTGCCCATTTGCACTTGACCAGTTAAATAGGAGAAACGTGTTAATGTTTTCTGCCTGGGGGTAGAGCAGTATGCTGTGTTTTATTATAAGTAGTCTGTAAAAATGTTTATGTTAAGTATGACTGATATTTTCATCCATTCCTGTTTGTGTCTGAGTGGAGACAAAACAGGCTGTTTTACTCTGAGAGCTGGTACTTGGTATACATGGAAGCCTTGGTGCTGATGGATAGAAAAATTTTGGTAGATCTAATTTTCATTTTAATCTGACCTCTCAGATTTACATAAATCTGGTCTCTATGAGGTTGTTCTAAACAAAAGAACACAAAAACTGATGCATCTTCAATGTACTTCAGTTCTTTAGTAGGGCATGATTTTGCCTGTGGTCCTAATTATGAGGGGACTCAGTTCCGAAAGAGTTAAAGTTCTTAAAGAAGGTTCTTCTAATTCAACTTAAACAATTCAGATTATATTTTATGCATACATTTTTATAAGTTTTCTTGAAGAACATGTGAGCCGAGATCAAGCTCTTGATTATGTTCTTGCAGAGAGGTTCATGTGGGTTGTTCTTTAGATGTTAGTGTTAACTTTGTGTTAGTGCAGTAAAATCTGGGTAATGTGAACTATTTCTGTTGCAGGTCGGGAGTTCCTTATCCCTTCACTGGCACACAGATTCATAGCAGAGATGGTGGATTTTTTTATTCTGTTCTTTATAAAGGCAACCATCATTTTAAGTATTATGCACCTCAGTGGAATAAAGTAAGTTGAACAATTTAAAGCTTTGTTACATACAGCTTTAAGTGTTTCATGCTTGTTGAGGTGTCAGGTTGTAGTTATGGTGTGTTTATGCATATGATATCATTAAATAACTGACAGAAGTTGAGGAAAAAGCACCACTAGGCTAACTTCCTTGTAAATACATCCTGATTTTGGGTCAGCTGATGGAAACACAGAATTTGTATGGGTCCATAGCTCACAAACTTGTTAAACAGCTTTTAAAAATGTAATAGTTCTGGCTGGAATGAAGTTAATTTTCTTCATAGTATCTTCTGTGGTGCTGTGTTTTAGATTTCTGACCTAAACAATGCTAACCACCCTCCACCAAAAAAAAATTCTGATCAAGCATATCAGATAGGTATGTACTTGGAAAATACAGCCTGGTTGCTAGGAATGCTACCACACTGCAGGCTTTACTGGGTGTAAATTTGGTTTCTTAAAAAGTGCATTGTGTGCATCAACTGTACACTAGACTGAAAGATTCGTCATTTCACGGTTTTGTATACAGCTGTAGTAATTTACCTCAAAGATTTCCTTTTTTAGCTGCTTCTTTAACTGTAGATATCTTACTCCTTAACTCAGTTACTTGCTTTGGGTTGGTGTAATCAAGTATTTCAGTCTGATTAAGAGATGAGATCTTGGTGTAGTTGATAATTCCACTACTGTACAAACACATTTCAGAACTCGGGCTTTCTGCTCAAGAACCATCCAAACGTTGCCTGACTGTAAAGCAATACTATACAGGTAACATCTTCCAGTCACCTTCAGCTGTGGCTTGGAAGGGGTGTGGAAGAGGGTCAAATCCAAAACAATAAATATGCCAGTGTAAATGATCAGTGATCGGTGGGTTTTGTTCAGATAAGCAGCAACTGAAATGCCAAACGTTTGTTTCTGTTTAGTCGCCAAATCTGACCACCCGTAATGTGACAGCTTGTGTTTCTATTTTGGCCTTAGTAGGTGGAGAATGATACAAAATGAAGTACTGGAAAGATAGGGAACAACTATATGTATATTGCTGCTGTAGAGTGGTGAAAGAGTAATTTACAGCATTTTCAATATTAATAGTTTTGTGAGACAGTCAGTTGCTTACAGGGAACTTCAGAGAAACATTCTGGGGGCTTTTGCTCGAGACGGTGTGCTTGTGGTTAGCTGAGTTGTCATGAAAAAACTACGTCCTTACAGGCTCAAGAAAGATACTTCAGGCCAAAGCTGTATTGAAGGGAAATCCAGGTTGTGCTACACCGTTTTCTTAACTCCTGGGTTGTTTTGGATTTTTTTCAGCCCTTAAGTCTGAATAAAGAGGAGGGCAAGTAGTACAAATATTAGATGAACTGTTTTGAATTGGGACTGCACGTTTTCATGTGAGCCTTATTTAGATGCATGAGTGAAAAATTCTTGCCTTAATGTGTTGCAAGTATATCCATTCCACGTATCAGATAAGAATGTTAAATCTGTGGGGTTCATCTTACGAAAATATGCCATTAACTCCAAATGGATGCTTCACATAGCTCTGTTAGGCTAAAAACCATAAGGTTTCAATTGCTTTATGTTTAAATCTTCCTATTGCATACCAAGGTGCCTCCAGAAGAATATAGTGAGCAGTAAAGAATGAGAATGAGGAACCCTGATGAGAACCCTGATCAGGCAAAGGAGGATATAAAACTCCCTTGATTCCTTAGGGAGACTTGCAGCTTCTCCCTTGCATTCATGAAGAATGTGCCCTTTTCTTTTTCCTTGAGTGTTTGTGTAAGAAAGATACTTGGAGACTTGGATGCCTTCCATTTATATCAAGTTAGATGGTTACATGCAGAATCTGTTTACCTCCCAAGGACTGTGAGAATTTTCAGAACAATTCTGCAGTTCACTACCCAGGGACACCATTGTGCAAAAGTGGTAATAAAGAACTATCTTTTCTTAATTAAAAAGACAAAACAAACTAGACAGCAACTCAGAATGAAACTGAGTGTTCTGAATTTTAATGGCTTGCTTAGTATCAGAGAGGGCAAGGAGCTTTTGTTCTTTTGTAATACCAGAACAGAGGGAGTGAGTTCTGGTATTAAAGGGGTCATACTGGTATTGGGAGAAGGATGGTTTTAAAGTTCAGTTTTATTTTGTACAGGGACATCTCTAAATTTGCCATGCATTACATCGTAGAAGAAATAGATGAAGATACGTCCATGGAAGATTTGCAGAAAATGATGATAGTAGCTCTCATCTACAGGTTATTAGTCTGCTTTTATGAGGTAACTACTCATAAACATTAACTCTTATAATTAACAGTTGTGAGTTGTTGAAGAAATGGTTTTAAAAAATTATGTTACCATTGGCCAATAAAGTAAATCCTCTTTACAGTATTTTGGATTATGTTGAAGCTTATGACATTCACATAGTTCTGAGGATAACCAAGTTTGCTAGACCTGTCAACAACATGGTGGTGTGTGGAATTGAAATAACCTTTCTTTTACAGATAATCTGTATTTGGGGAGCAGGTGGAGCAACCCCAGGGAAATTCTTGCTTGGCCTGCGAGTTGTGACATGTGAAACATCCGTACTTATTGCACCCAGCCGTGTGTTAGTCATTCCGTCTTCTAATGTCAGTATGACAACGTAAGTGCTCCTGGCTCAGTCACGTTGCATTCAGGTTAACAGTACTGAAAGTGTGGGATTTGGAAGGAAGTTCACCACTGCTTTGTTGTTGACCTTTGCAATAATTAGACTGCAAGAGCTATTGTCAGATTCTGTGATCTAAGAATAAAATGGTAATTATTCAGTCCCATGGAGTATTTTTCAGGGTAGGTGGTTAAATCTCCTCTAGAGCTTGACTTTTGTGCTGTGCAAAACTTGGGTGCTAAACTTGGAAGTTTACAAATATAAGCAGAAAAATGAAAATAATGCACTGAATGTTCTATTCTGATTTCAGGTCCACAGTACGAGCTTTGATCAAGAATTTTTCTATTGCATCATTTTTTCCTGCGTTCATTACACTGCTGTTTTTCCAGCATAACAGAACAGCCTATGATATTGTAGCAGGAACTATTGTGGTCAGAAGAAACGGAGTCAGATGATACCAAAAAAAGAGATTTTCAGACTGGTTCTGAACACCCCTGCCAAACCCCAGTGAATAAAGACCTACCCCAGAACTGAAATTGAGGTGTCTGTTGGAATCTTTTGCCCTAATTAAATGGGAACTGATTCAGAAGCTAAAGAAAATGTATGATGCCAGCAACTACCTTTGAAGTATTGGAGTTTTCATAGATGCCACGGAAGTTTGGGAGAGGGAACATGTATTAAATCCAGGAGTATTAGCCTCCGACTGATGAGACAAAACTGTCTGTTTTAACTGCAAGAAGGAGCTGTTCATTTGTCACTCTTTGGAAAGCAGATCGCTAGAAATACTCCACCTTAAAAGAAATACTGCTCCTAGAGTTTTGGATGTTGGCAGGTAACTAGAAAATGAAGTTTTCCAGGCAGTTGCCTGTCAAAGGATAAGGGGGAAGAGACCTGCAGTATTAGACAGCAAGGCAAATGATGTTAATTAAATTGCCATGTATGCAGGAAGAGAGATCAGCACTGGTTATCAATGTCTTTTATTATTGCTTCACAGATCGTATTCCCTCACCTTTTAAGTATTTTCTCACAACATTGATGTGTAAAGCTTTTTTGCATGATTGTCTCAAGCATTGTCACTTACTTCACTTGTCCAAGCTAATGAAGAGGTGAAATAATAGCTGCTTTTTCCTCTGGGAAGGGTATGTTACACTGCAGTGTTAGTGATCTGGTGTGTGTAAATAATTCTGGAGCCATGAACAGTACAGACCATGCTAATGAAAGGTAACTTCTTTGCTTCTCTTTGGAGTGAAAACACTTGTCTAGTTCTTGCATATAATGCAGAGCAGAAGAACTGCATGTGTTTTAGGAGCATGCAGAAAACATAAACTGAAATGTGTTATGGGTGTAAATCTGCAGAAGTACAAATACTGGTTATTTTCACTTTATCATTCTGGCTAATTGTTTGTATATTCAGAATAACTTAAATACTGAATAAAGAAACCTAATATTTTGCATGACTATACAGCTTAGATGATTCATTTATTGTTATTAGCATCCCAGGAAATGAATATAAGCAGTATTAATGTTTTACTGAACTTTGAGTCAGAGTTTGGAATTCTTTGATCCCAGTTTTTGTGTGACCCTCTCTTAGGCATAATATGGCACGCAGTAGCTGAAGTTCTTGCCCTGCTTTCAGTTTTGGACAATGGCTTGGTTGACAGTAGCAATGTTTGAGAGTTTGGTTATTGCTCTTGTCTCCAGGTGTAGTAACTTAGTAATGTGTTCATATGCTGCAATATTTTTGTTTGACAAGTCATGTTCTTCCATGTATAGCTGTACTGTGTATGCATTTCAGTTTTCATTCCGAATGATGATTCAGGACTAGATCCAATGCTTAATAGTGGAAGAATGACATTTTGCCATCCATTATGTCTCCAGAATAAGGTCACTAACTGTTTAGATAACTACTTTTTCTTTACTTCAAAAATAAATATTTAAAAAGTTGTTGTGGCTAAACCACTGTTTTTAGAGTCTTTGCTCAATCATGTTTTTTGAATACTGCCAGGGGTGGTGATACTTACATTGGCAGCCTCTTCCAATGCTTGACAGCCCTTTCCATTAAAATTTTTTTTCCTAAGGTCCAGTCTAAACCTCCTGGGACCAACCTGAGGCCATTTCCTTGTCCTGCCACTTGTTACCGGGGGTGAGAGACCAACCCCCACCCGGCTACACCCTCCTTTCAGAAGGTAGTTGTGGAGAATAAGGTCACCCCTGAGCCTCCTTTTTTCCTGGCTAAACACCCCCAGTTCCCTCAGCTGCTCCTCACAGGACTTGTGCTCCATTCTTTCAGACTTAAGCACTGATGGGCATGGCAATCAGCCTGATGAAAGCTAAACTTAAAAGTCCTTTCTAGGGTGAATTTTGCTTATTCACAATTGCAGTGTGAACACAACAAGAGCTTCTGTTCTCTTTACTGTAGCAGTGACCTAAAAACTAGGATTCAAAAGGGGATGGGGGAAGAAGAGAAAAGCAAAACTGTTGGCTAATACTTCATTACTACCAATTCAAGTATGAGGGAAGGTATCTCCTACCCTGCAGAAAAATACCACCCCTTCCACAGGAGGGGAATTAAAAAATTACAAGCCAAGAACACACAGCCTGTCCATGGAAATGTGTATACACTTGTTGTGCTAGCTTTTAGTTTGTCTCTTAGGCAAGCTGCATCCCAGATGTGGCTTGTTTCTGCTTGAAGGACAAGTGCTTGGCAGGTGATTTATGGCTAAGGGGGAGAAAGTGGAAATCTATGGGATTTTTCACATGTAGACATCTGGAAACAGGTAACTGCATATAATCCTTTCATGGCTACAGTGGCATGATCTGCCTGCCTGAACAGCAGTGTGTGTGTGTGGTTTGAAAGTTGAGGTGCTGAGAGTTTTCTATTTCTAGAAACAGTGACTGGAGCTCTACACCTGGAAAGAGCAGTTGGCCTTTGCCCTACTGTCATGTCTAGCTTGTGCTTGAAAGGTATTTCACCTCGTACCAGCAGCACCTGTAGGAGCTGGGATGCATGGCAGAAGTGCCAGCCAAGGCCCCAGCAGAGCCTCTGAAGACAGTTACAGCATTGTCAGCGATGTAGGTCTCTGCCCATCTAGGTGAGGGCAGAAATCGTGTCTGAGTCAGAGATAAGACTGCTGTGACTTGGTACAAATGCAGCTGTGGGCCCCCAGATGAACAAGCATTTCCTCTGATTTTACTAGAATAATGTCTGTTCTCCAAGAAGCTCCCATAACTGCTACCGAAGTGGACCCCCCTCCCCCCCATTACTCATTTATAATCTTTCCAGTTAGAACAGTGGTGAATGTTTACAATATTAGGTTGGGGTTTTTTAATAGCACTATAAAAAATTAACTGCAGTCAGCTGAGACATTGCTAAACTGCTCCAAGCTTCAGCCTACAATAAAACTCTCTTTCCTAACAGGAGACCTCTAACTTATTTAAGATCCTCTAAAATCAATGCAAAAACACAGAGGTTGAAGAAAGCATGTGACATTGCTCAGGTAGAGGGAACACCTCATACTGTTACAGCTAGGGATGCCTTTATGGAAAGTTAAAAGTGCCAGGTAATCTTTCGCAGTTTTTATTGATGGCATTTATCCCATGGTTTAACATGTTAATTATACTGTAATAAACATGGCTTTAATATTAAACTTTTCCTTATTATCCAAAGTCACCACAGTCCATTTCAGTAAATATAAAAATATATACTTAATACTTTGTACAATACTGGTTTTTGGTCCAAACAAAAATGGATCAGAAAAGCCAATAAATTTACTTTAAGAATTCCCAATTTTTAAGATTTTCTAAATGGATTTAGGCAACTTTGAATAATGGGATTTACATAAAATCTGAGACAATACTAAACAAAAATGGCTGTAACACACAAAATTAAAATTTCAATTTCACAGATTTGTTATGCCAAAAAAGTACATAGAGAAACAAAATTGTATTTACACGTTTCATAATAAAATAACAAGGCGAGACAGGTGATAAAGGGCTGTAAGAATGAAAATATAGAAATAGCATATAATTATTAAATGAAGAACTACAGATCTAACAAGTCCTTAGCATGGATCATCCTTTAATCAGTCTTCCTCTATCAGAAAATTTTAGTGCACAATACACCCAAACTCATTCACTTCACACATACACCAGCACAAACTCAGCATAAAAATCATTCGTTATCAACATTCTCTACTCTATACAGCATCCCTCGCTGATATAATTACAATTTCGAGGCGTCAGTAAACGCGGATGAGCGCACGTAGTGGTGCGGATGAAGAGGTATCGGACAAGCCATTCACTGTGCAGGCTCTACTCAGGGCTACAGCCAGACCATGCCAAGTCAGTGAAAGAAGTAACTTGAGACTTTTGCTTGAGAACAGCCTTGTTGCCAACTTTACTTGCTACCAAAAAAAAACGTAACAGGGAGAGGGAAGGGAAGGACAGGAAAGCTAAGTTTTATATTCCTTTAGGCAGATCTGACTTCTGACAAGCCAGTGTGAGGTACAATCCCAGTAACTGAACAATTCAGGGTAGTAGCTGAACATTTCAGGATAGTAGCTGAACAATTCAGACAGGGTAGAAGCTGAACAATTCAGGATAGTAGCTGCTTCCAATGTTTTTGATGCTTTACCAATCAGGCGTTTACTTTCTACGTCTAACTGCAGTCTTTATCCTCCGACCAGGAACTGAAGATCCAGAGGCAGAGAAAACATTTTTCCCATTAGTCCTATTAAAAGAAATTAGTAGTTCAGAGTTTAGGACAGTGTAGCTGAAAATTCAGTAGCAGCACTGAGTAGATAATCCAGAACAACTGTTTCATAGTCTTGTCTCACTAGTTACCAGCTGGCAACAAGCAGCAAATGACGAACAGGAGGAAGAGAGTTCCAGAAACCAATTAAATCTCTCTTATTCAGAAGGTAAGCAGCAGCATAATGGCTGGATACGGGTTCTACCTTTCAAGAACAAGACAATCTCACATGTGTTGATGTGTGACATTCCTGACAGCTAGGCTCCTTTACAGATACCGGTGCTTAGTTAGCCAGTCAGGCTAATACAAGGAAGGATGCCAAATTTAGTTTCAAACTCCAAGGTTCATCTGAACACCTCATGATTTAACAGCAGTAGAGGCTGAACACTGTCCACTGATATTACCCAAAGCTCAAGGGAAATTCTGATACGGTCTCTTACCCCACGGTAAATGCTGCAGGCTGGTTGAACGAAAATCCTGGAGTGCCAGAAGGCGGTGCAGGAGCTGCTGGTGCAGGAGGATTTGCACCAAAAGTGAATACTCCTGGGTTATTTGGAAAGTTGAAATTAGTAGTAGTACTTCCAAAATGGAATACAGAACCTGGGAAGATGGGGTGGAAGCAGAAGGAAGTAAGAAAGCTGAAATTTGAGTTCATCCTTTCCAGCAAAATCCTCATGTTCTTCCCCACTGTCTTTAAAGATTAAGTTTTTTACAGGTTGCTCAAGATGACAAAGTTGGGGGGGTGCACCAGAAGTGTCAGATTACTACAGGAACAATTTATTGAATGAATCCATTCACACAGATTGAGGAATTTTTAAAGTAATACTGCTGGCATACTGATAATTTGTTGTTTGCTAACTTCTGTGGCACCATTAAATTTATACCTGTGCATACTGAAGTTTATTAATCAAGTCTTAAACTGTAAATTTATATCCAGGTAAACTTTCCTGTGTTCATGCAGTTGATCTGGGGACTTCTTTTCCTTCAATATACTAATAGCACCTCATCTTAAAAAAACCCAATCATTCCAACCATCAGAGCAACTGATAAGTAACACAGACAATTCAGGGAGAACTTTACCTTTAAGCTGCTACCTGATTAATGGAAGATCGGCTGAGTGATGTGTTGTGCACTAATCTGCTTGTACTAATCTACTGATTAGTACAAAAACATCAGTTACTTTTAATGGAGGCTATTTTGTACAACTTCTGAGAGGAAAAAAGGAGGCTTTTCCCCTTCAGTATTTGATATGATATCAAATAGACATTCTGGCACTGTTTTTGTTTTTTAATTATTACTAGTACGGAAAAGGTCTTTCTTAAATTATAAGGTTCATTCTCTGCCCCTTTTCCATGGCATTTTATACTGCATTGGTAAAAAAATCTTCAAATACAGTCTTAATCCATAAATGCTTAAAAAGCCCCCCAAACAATTCTGACTGTAGTTTATACAATGAAGCCTGTTAAAAGATAACTAAGAATTTCTCAAATCAAAAAATAACAATTTTGCAGTGCATCTGCTATTTTGTTTTGCACAATCTTACCAGTGATTACTCCATGGTTTTCAACAATTCCTTTTAATCATTAGGTTTCTAAAGAAAATAAAGCTCAAAATTTAGTGGTAGAGTTGCAACCTCTATGTCTGCTAAGTCTTGTGGAGAAGGCTTACTGTGAAGCTGGATACCCCTGACACGTTGTGTCTCCACAGTCAGGACTAGGACATAAATCACAACCCTATACCTTTATTTTTATGGAGGGCAATTCCTATATTTAAATACATGTGCAATGCCAAAGTCATCTTTCTCCATGTAATTTATGGTGCACTTCATGAAAAAGAAAATAAACTACATAACCTTTGAGACCAAAAGGGAAGAGGATGGTCAGCACTCACCAGCACTGGGGGTACCAGAGCCAAAAGCTGGCTGTTGGGTTGCCTGCTGTCCGAACACAGAGGGCTGAGTGCTGCTCGTCACCGAGCCAAAGGCAGAAGGAGCAGGGTGAGAGCCAGCAGAAAACAACGTTGTCGACAGCGATCCAAAACTTGGAGCACTTGGCTGGCTGGAGCCTGGGCTTGGGCCAAATGCTGGTGGCTGACCGGCGCCAAAGGCTGGGCCAGCAGCCGGCGCTGGAGGCCCAGAGCCAAACAGAAACGAAGACGATGACCCTTGGGGGACAGAGAGGGATGTCAGTAGGGGCCCTTTCCCTCCCGCCCTCAAGAATGAATCCAGAAACAAAAGGTTCTCAAGCCTCAGGTCTGGTAGCTGAATACTCATCTTAATTTCAAACTACTTGTGTGAGTATATAAAACAGATACTATCTCAGCCACAACAGGAATTGCACCTTTTCTTTTAAGTAACATGAGAAACACCATGTTTTTGAGAGACAGACAAAATTAAATCTCAAACGCATTGGTTGCCTCTTCGTGTTGTACAGATAGATTCCTACAAACAATATGTTTTAATCTGTATTTACTAAAAGCTGTTTCTACCACACACGTGGAATATTCATTCAAATTAGATTTTTGAGACATGCAAAATACAGCTCCTGATTTATTACAACTAGGAGAACATGTATCTTTTCTTGTCAGCAACTGCACCCCTCCCCTGTTCAAGTGTTTACCATTATCAACTTCAGGAGACCAAATCAACCTTGTAGTAATCTCAAAAACTTGGTTTAGCAGAGTAATTCTATACCTATCATCAACAGGCAACCAGCCCAATTGTTTAGCTGCATGGCTAGCAGAAATAATGAAACACAACCGAACAGTGACTCTGAACATACATGGCAGATCTGCTATGCAAAAGGGACATTTTAAACAGCATTATTGATGCTCATGCAACAAGAAATACCCTCTAATTGCACCATCACTTGGAATGGCTGACTTTCTTTCCAAGGTGAGATACATGGTAAAACTTAGGTTTCTGAATTTGTGAAGGTGTTTGAAATATGGTGTCACCTACTAACAAAATTACACCAGAAGTTACTGATTTGTAAGCGGGTTAAATTGATCGGTTTGGTTGTTGTAATTTAGGAATGTTTTCTCTGTTTCTGGTACACAAAAAAGTGTGCAAATTAAACTTTTGTGACTGACAAAGTTAAGCCATCAGGATCAAACTAGATTGAGTCTTTCCCTTACAGGTTCAATCTTATTTCCAACATACTGCATGGCTCATAGGAATACAGATAATTTGGTGGATTTAGTCTTGTGTCATGCATTTGTTCATGCAATTCATGCAGTGGAGTAACAAACATAAAACGTGAAGAAACTCTGTATTTCTTATTGCTGTTTTCTCTAAATTCCTAGAAAATTAACATGCAGTGGCCATGATCCTTTAGTAGAAACCAGCCCTTAAGCAGCACTGACTGCATGTCAAGGTACTCTATTTATATATACTTGTGAGGGAAGGACTTGGCAAATCTTGACATTATTTCCAACAGTTCAGAGTTTTAGGTATAGGAGCGAAAAAGCAGGAAAGTTGTAATTCATTGACTTCTAGCTCTAAACACTGGACTGACAGTGATTGAAGAAAGAAATTATCATTCTCACAGTGAAAAGCTCCCATGCAAATTTGAATCCAGTAAAGGTTTGTCCTTTGCATAAAACAACTCTGGTGCCAGTTCATTCCTAAACTCTATTTCCCACACTGAAGAAAAATGAGCCCAAATTAACATTGCTGAATACAAATACTCAGTATTTTTCTCTACTTCCATGCATTTAACCTGCACATTTTCCAAAGTAAAATATTCATGAAACAGTACATCTCCTTAATCCACTACATAATGGCAAAAATGAGAAAATGAGAAGAGCATCTACTTAAAATGTACCTGTTGAACTTGAAGTAGTTGTTGCTCCAAAAGTAAATCCTGAATTTGCTGCATTGGTACTGCTCTCTCCTGAACCAAAGAGAAATGGAGTAAGAGTCGAGCCAGTGCTGGAAGATGTGGTTGCTGGTTTGTTTTCTTGAGAGAACCCAAATGACTGAGATGTTGCAGATTCTGCAGGATTGCCAAAAACAGAGCTGGTCACAGTGTTGCTGGGTTGTCCAAACACAAAGGGAGCGGGAACTGGCTGAGGGTTTGAGGAGGAGAGGGTGCTGCCAAACATGCTGCTGCTGTTGGCTGAAGTAGTGGGTGCAGCTGTGCTGGAGGAACTGGAGTTCAAGAAGCTGAAGGATGCTCCTTGATCTGAAAGGAAGGAAACAGTTACTACTAAGTCACACAAATGGAATTTAACAACCAAAAACTTTCCACGCAGCAACCATCCTCCTTTAATCCTCCACTGCAAACTTTCAACAAATTAAAGGAATACAAAACTGTGCAGTGTCTATGAAGTGATTTTTGTACATTTGTAGCAGTAGAAAAACTGCAGCAGATCTGCAAGTAGGTGGAAATAGGATGTTCCCTCTCTCCTTCCCTTTCACTATAAAAAACACTAGTATGAGGCCTCTATACTGCACCATATTATAGATTTTATCACTGCTACTACTGAGACAGTACAATTCCTGTGCTTATACAAGCAGTGATACAGGTTCCTTAAGGTGTGGCAATTCTTTTTGTCTAAATGTAGCATTAAAACTCACTGAAATCTACAAAGAAATTGCCACATATTGTCTACACAACAACTAGAACTAAAGACAGGCTGCCAGTAGTATATAAATCCCATAGATTTTGTCCAGTACAGCCTCAGAGGTATTATTTGATAGAGATGAGCAGAGAAGTGAAGGCAAAAGATGTTCTGTTTACCGCAAGTACTGGTTTGTGCCCCAAATGCAAAAGGTGCCTTTGCCTGCTCACTTTCCTTTTCCGATGGTTTACCAAAACTAAAATTGAATACAGGTTTTGCTGTGCTCTCCTCTTTGGTATGCTCAGCTGTCCCAGATGAAAAGATAGGCTGTGCCTTTAACTCTTCATTGTCAGCTTTCTTTCCAAATGCTAACGGACCAGCAGAAGTGACAGAGTCCTGTTTCTCTTCTGCCCTTCCCAAAACAAACTGTGAAGCAGGTGCAGACTCCACACTGCCGAAAGAGAAGCTTCCCTTCGTTGAAACAGTTTCATCCTTCTTCTCATCTGACTTCTTAAATGGCAAAGCAGGTGATGCTACGTCCTTTTCTGCCATAGTTCCAAAAGTGAAGCCACTGACTCCAGTTTTATTCTCATTAGTAGCTATGGAAGAAGTAGAAGTTGCAGCGAAACCAAAACCTCCCAAAACTGGTGGTTCCTCTTTCTTTTCCTGCTGCCCCAGACTCGTTGTTCCGAACTGAAATGTTGAAGGAGCCTGACTGCTTGTAGATGGAAGTCCAAAGGTAAAAATGTTACTTTTACTTTCTTTCTTACTGTCTTCTGATTTAGAGTCTGAGGAAGAAACTCCAAACTTGAAGTTCCCTGAACCAGTAGGAAACTTAAATCCTCCAGTCACAGTGTTGGACGACGCAGATTCGGATGCAATGCCGAATTTAAAGCTACTTTGTTCTCCAAATTTAAAACTTCCTGTGCTACCTAATGTTTGAGAAGATTCAGAGGACGATGATGGGAGACCGAATGTAAATGATGGCATTGCAGCATTTGTAGACACAGCAGCAGTACCAAAACCTGCAGAAATAAGCAGTAATGTCAAGTTTGCAATATATAACGTAATCCATGTGGGATTTAGCTAAATGGCTGGGATTCTAGTCCTGTGCTCTTCCCAGAGTCAAAACCGTTCAAAAAAACTCCGCCCCCCCCAAGTAAGGAAACTCCACACTTCCTCTCTACACGTATCTTTTAGTAACGGTGCTCTTCTGCGCGGCACCTGGCTTGGAAAAGCACGCTGCTGAGCTCCTCGAAAGACCGTGGTTTTAGTCTAAACTCCAAATGAACAACACATAAGGCTTGAAACAACCAACTATGTCACTAACACAAGCTTTCCTCTAAAAAATTAATCTTTTTCTGGAGAATGGGTATGGAAACATATGCATGTGGTCTCATTTAAGCAATATTCCTAAACAACAAACGGACAATTTTGCCATACTCAAAGGAAAAAACATTGTATTTTAAAAAAGGAAAAAAATTGCAGAATGCACATCCTTGTTCTTCTCAGTAACTATTACCTTTGAGCTCTGCTTTGGTGCCTGGCTTCACATTTTCACAGGCTACACATTTTGTGGCTTCTGCTTCATTTTGGACCAAGCAGACCTCACATTCCCAACTTCCTTCAGGCTTCTTGAATTTGTCTAAATCCAGAAAACCTCCAGAAGAAGCAGAAAATGCAGAAACACTGCTACTGGTCACAGGCACTGAACTCCCTGAGAAAGAAGCAAGATAGTTAATCATCCTGCTTAAATCATACAGTGAACACCAACTTTTTAAGAAATGCTCACTAAATTGCAAAGCACACAAGTGTACCAGTAAAAAACCATCAAGGTACAAGTTGATTTCAGTCAAACACAATATGAGAACGTAAACAACAGAAACACCTGGGTTCTTCTTTATAATCTATACATGACTTCAAGCACAAATTGAACCAGTGACATTTAAACAGCAACGGCAGTTCGTAAAATACAGCAACACAGCTGATTTCACATGTAAATTACAAGTACTGTATTGAATTAAAACTACTGAAAGAATTTTTGGTGACACCAGTTACCAGTAGTCAAAGTTAGCATCATTCAAGTTAACGATCACTGTCAAGTGATGCAAGGCTGACAGTTTACTAGAATGATTCATCAGCAAGCCTCAAGGACAGGACACATTCAAAACTATGTAGTAATGACAAAAGGAAAAAAAGAGAGGGACTCAAAGCTTCCAAACCCACATCTCTGTGTTCACCACACAAGCTACACTGCCTTCAACAGCAGCAGAAACCTGCTGCTGAGGCCCGAAATAGAACACTTGCCCTCTGACTTTTCTCCCCTGTAAAGGAAGAGATGTCACTTGATGCTGCACCCCAAGAGCAAAATTCAGCTCTGCAAGTGTCAGGAGAGAATATCCCAAAGGCACAAAAGCATCACATAATTGTAATGTTCACCTACAGTGAACCACTGAGGGTGGCATTCAAGAGAGAGACACAAGATAATTTCTCAAATTCAAAGCAGTAACATTTCCTAAACAGGAATGGGTCTTCTTTTCCACAGCACATCCAGAGAATTTATATCCTCCCATTTTACTTGCTTCACTCATCCCCTCGACAAACATCATGTAACTTTGCAATTCTCTGCACCGTGGTGGTCATGGCAACCCCTCACCTCCAAAATTCTTCCTTGCAATGGCCAAAGTCTTGGACAAAAGTGCCAGCTGACCACTCTGAGGCTGGAAGTCCCCGAGAATAAGCTTCCTCTAAAATGCATTAATCTTATCTGAAGAAATTCCACTCTTACTGTACACAATGATGATAATAGCAGATTCTAGTCCATCTTACATCTATTTTCTTCTCCCCAAGATGTCAGGTGTTTTTGACATTAAATTGTATTTTTGACACTAAATTTTGTTAATAGTCAATAAAAGTTAACACTAAACTAATTATTTGTGCTTTAAAAAAATAAACTCTCTCAAAATCAGTTACAATGACATATAATGGGAAACAACCCATTATCAGAAATGAACCGAAGAAGACGCCCACCTCCCCAACATCTGTAAGAACTCTGACCTTCCCAAACAAGGTTATCCATGTTCTGAAAAGCTACCATAGGCATAGCTGAACATGTTTCTGTTTTAGCACAAGACAACTAGCTAAAGACTACACTGACTTGGAATCCGGCTTCATACCTCTGTGCAATTCCACACAAATGCCGACTGGAGACATTGTAAGCCATGTTGTGCAAATACTGCTTCTACTCATGCTTTGAAAGAGGAAAACAAAACCCTAGAAAATCCAGTAGTTTTTAGCTCCTTGCATGGAGTTCACATTTTGCCCCACTGAAAATGAGTCAATTGGTTTTAAGTTAATTAAGGCATCTATTTTAGTCATCTTTCCTCACTAGCTGTAAAGCAGGGTGTATTTGCTTCAGTTCCGCTCTGCAGTAACACATTTCACAATCAGTTCAACTCGTGTGACAGGCTGGAATCTGGGCTGAGGCCTCCAAAGTGCCTGCAACCAATCCTGCAGAGAGCCACTAATCCATCCTGTCTGGCATACAGCCATGCTGCTCAAAGTATCTTTTATATGCAACATATTTTATTCCCTAAAAAATGCACATAGACTAAGATTGAAACAACAGAGGAGAAAAGAACGAACCTGGTTTCTCAGACTCACAAGCTACACATTTGCTGTATTCTGCCGTGTTTTGTTCAAGGCACACTGAACAGTTCCAAGAGCCTTTCGGCTGTTTAAATTTGTCTCCAAACCCCAGAGTGACTGTTGTGGCAGTGCTGCTGGAGGTGGATGTCACTGTCACTGCGTTGTCCATGACCACTGGCATTGTCAGAGCAGGCATCACTCCTGTTCCAGGCTTTGGTGTCTCACATGCTACACATTTTGTAGCTTCAGGTTTGTTCTGGACCAGACAGGTATCACAATCCCACGTGTTGGGTGCCGGTTTAAATTTGTCTTCAAAGCCCAGTGTCGCTGCTGTAGGGACTGTTGTCTTGGAGGAGACACACGGACTCACACTTATCGTCTGCTTTGTACTCTCAACAGTGGAAACTTTAGCAGCTTCACACGTTACACATTTGCCATCGGTGGTTTTGTTCTGCAGGCATGGGTCGTGTGTGTCAGACTGCCAAAACGAGGATGCTTGTTTAGAGGTGTCTTTACCTGCAGAAAAACTACTTATTGCAGGCCTCGTATAGACCACTGTGCTTGTAACAGGCTGTGCAGATGAACAGGAGGGCAATTTCCCAGACATAAAGCCTAGTTTAAGAAAAAGAAAAAGGAGAGGTCTTACTGACAGGGCTGTACCCTGGCTGCATGGAAGTTACTTAGAGCAGACAGCACAAATTTAAACCAAGTGTCAATGGTGGCAACTACAGATTCCAACATACTGCAAGAGGAAGTCCATGGAAATCTTACCTAAAGGGATGAAATTTCATATGCTGAGCTGGGACACAACAGAACACTTATTTAAAACCTGATTTAACTCTTCACTTTCAAGGAAGTTTTAAATACAAATCTCATTTGTACCTGCCACTACACTGGTAGATACAAGTGTAAACAAACAGTACTGAAAGCAGATGATCTGTCACAGACTGGAAGTAATCCAATTTCATTTAAAGACACCATGCTCAATCGAATCAAATTTCTAAAGCTATTTCTGCCATAGTAGATGACTCACATTTACTTTAGTAGCTGTATAGCACTTGGTACTTGGAGCAGCCATCCACACAGTATTCCCCCACAAATACTGAGTAATAATTAAGCAATAAAAATTAAAACAATGAAACAATTTTTACCTATAATCTTTGTTCAAAATGCATCGGGCACCTTAAAGGCGCAAACTTTTCAGAAAACAAGAACCACCAATATGGAAACACTAACAAAAACGCTACAGCAACACGTATTAGATAGCAGCATAATTTAAGTGTAAAGATAAATAGTTAAAATAAAATAAAATAAATAAAATAAAAAATAAAGATTTCTTTTTTTTATTGTTATGTTGTTGTTGCTTTGGGTTTGTTTTTTTTTTTAGTATTAGAAGTGGAATCTTCAAACAGAGTGGATTTTGAACCTGATTCTGTTAAACTGATAAAGAAAACTAATGCCACTTCACTCACAGGTCTTTCCTTGAACAAAACACACAGTGTATTTTCTCTCACTTAGCTCTTTCCAATATAAATAGGCACTGCCCTCTTAACAGATCTGTCATTTCATAATAAAAAGTCCTGCTGCAACTCAAGGCTTATGGGAAAGGTCAAGTTCAATAAAGTCCTTTTTCCTGAAACAAAAAACGTCATCTACACACACACTCGTTACTGAACAGTTGAAAACAACTGCAATGACTTAAAAACCAATCTTTTTTTAAAAGTGAGACAGCCCACTGCTACTTAAAACTTACTGAATCCATAGTAACTGTTATCATTTAAGGCCAAAAGATACGCAGCTTCTGACACACCTTTAGGAATGAAGTTGTCTTTACCATTCTTAATTTCTGGAGATGGTGAAGGTGGGAGAGGAACGTTTGTAAAACATTTTACAAACATGTCCTTTTCAATTACATACATCTTATTTATTTAAAACAAAACACTGATTCTTTGACTAATCCTTTTTATACTTAAGTTTGAATTACAACCTAACATGTAAAGGATAAGCAATGCATCTGGTTTGAAGATGCAGTTTTCCCTTCAGCAATGAAAGCCCCTTATAACAGAAGATGGCGTCAAGCCTAACAGATGTACCCTTAATGTAATGTTCTCCTATGTCTGTATTTATTGTTGACACTGCCTTAACTGTGACAAGTTATCTGTTTGGGTTTTTTTGTTGCTGTTGTGGTGGGTTTTTTAAAAATCGATGCAGCTATGTGAAAGTGTAGTCTCTGCAAAATATTTTTTAAAAGAGTACATTATCTCACCAGGGCTTTTTAGAATGTCTAACACACTTCCTTGCTTTAAGAACTTAGCAGGTTTGCAGAACCCATCATATTCTTCTTCCTCTTCCTTCTTATTGCTGGTGCTGTTTACAGTGGCACTACCTTGAAAAATAAAACAAAAGCCACCTTTTACTAAGAAATGCACTTAGAATATATTCACGTTTGCTAGAAATAAGAATTTCCATGTTTCATTCTTATATAAGAATCTTCAAAATTCACCCTTATTTACAACAGTTTATAGTTACAATTTGATTAGAAGCAGACCTGTCACTGAAAACAGACTTTTCCTGGAATTTGTAACAAGCTTAGAAATGACAGATTAACTATTTAACAAACAAAAAAAAGAGAATTAGCACTTTATGTTTGAAATGCTAAAATTTCTGTTACCTGGACTAAGAATGGATGTCACTGGTGTATCAGTGGATCCAGAAAGCTCTGATGACTTAACGACAGGAACACTGAATGTAAACTTAATCTGCTATGAAAAGAGAGATTTTGTTTAGATTCCAAGAAATTTTAATCAAGTTTCACATTCAAATAATAATCTGAAATCCAGTCTTCAAAATTTTGGTGGCTTCTGGGTGAAAAATTGCAAGTCAGAAATCTATGTATTTGTTTTCCCCCTTACCAGGGCCAATTCTGCTTTATTGTTTCACAGTATTCTACTAAAGCCTTGAGAAAACATTAGGATTTATTTTACTTACAGACAATGGAGGTAGCACTTCCACCTCAGTAGATTTCACAATTGGAGATGAAAATACAAACGTAGGACTCCCAACATTACTTGCTGGTTGTACCTATATTTTCAAAAGAATTAAGGTTTGTATCTAAAAGAAAAGCATCCAGGTGAAACAATAGCAGCTACCTGAATTCACTAACAGACATTCTGCAGTGCAGTTGGGAAATCTGATGTTTGATATTTCTGATCCACAGCTAAGAGTTGTAAGAAAAAGCTTGCAAGTCAGCATGTAAGATGGACAGAAGCTGTATCAAAATATGTGTCCCCCCCACCTCCCAATCTGAACACAACCCTGTTTTATTCAACAGGTTATAAACTCAGGTTGGTTAGTTTCATGAGCACCACAGAAAAAAAATCAACATTCAGCAAGGAGGATGCAAACTCATCCTGAAAAAGTATTCACAATACACAGCAAAGATTTACCTTGTTCACCACTGCTTTTGAAACAGTGCTGGGTGATGAGGAGACAGCACTAGTGGCAGGGAAACTGAAGTTGAACGTTGGCAGCGATGCACTACTGATGGGCAGCGGTACTTCAGGTAGTTCTTGCTCCATCTCCTAGGTGCAAATTTTAATTGTTAATTTAATTTTTTCTTTAAAGAAGTTGCAAATTCAAATTTTTCACTTTCTTTAGAAAAGCTGTAGATTTTAATTTTTCTCTTTCTTTAAGAAGTTGTAAATGTTAGTTTTTATCTTTCACAAGACCTACTACCTTCCTACCCTGTCCCACCCTTAGTTTCTTAACAAAATTAAATGCAACAGAGAGATCTATAGACAAAGCAAGTTTTCAAAAGGAATCCAAACCTCCCACGTAAGTCTGCCACATCATTTTTATTTACGGCAGGCCTGTTTCCATGCGATACTATATCCATCACCAGTCCAGTAAGAATACTGAAAGTAAGCTCAAAATTGTTACCTGAGCAGAAGAGAAAGGAGCTCAGATAAGATTTGTTTTTGGGTTTTACCTCTTACTTAAAAGATCTAGAAAGACATTACCATTCCAGGATTCTATGATTCCCTATCTCTTTAATTAAGAGCACAACTTCATGGCATGTAAGAAAGTGTTCCTCTTGCAAAATTAGGTAAGACAGCTGACAAAGTTTCTCAAGACACTTGAACTTGGAAAAAAAATATTTTAAGAAGGATGTGGGTTCCTTTGAGTCCTAAAACCCCCAAACCAAACCAAAGCACAGAAAGTGCTTTTTCAAAAATGAAAGCCTAATGAGTGACACAGAGGATCATACTCTGGTAAATCTAGTCAATATCATGTATCAGGATGCAAATTTAAAATTCAGAAATCAGTGTACCTTAAAAATTTCTGCTCTTACCTGTGTCTTCTAAACTCTTTGATTACTAAGATTAGATTTGGGATAGGATTTAAATGGGAATAGCCAATCTATTCACAATTTGGACAGCAGTACCAATATCTATTCAGGAGTGACTAAGCAGATATGCACATTGCTATTACAGACATTTAATGTACCCTACAGCTTCCATATTTCAGAGATCTGAAGAGCCTATCACACCTTGATACTGAGACCATTTCTATTACAGAAACATTCTCCAGCATTTACTACTTCTTTATTTTGCATCAGCCAGAAGACTGAGTTAACTTCTTTAGATTTAAGATCCAGTAGTAGGCAGCTTACATAACACTCAGTCAGGAAAACAATCCTTGGGATAGTAATGACTACCATTATATTAAATGGAGTTTTCCCATTAAAAACCCCTCTCACAATGAGTTTGAGTAAGTGCCAGTAATTCTGAATGATCATTAGCAAACATGCAAAACACCCACAAAACTGAAATGGCATTATTGTAAATTACTATGAGGCAATGAAGCTATTTATTTCAGTAATCACAGTAAGATCAATTAACCTGAAAGACCCTTACCAGTTGTTGTTTTTGTCCAGGTCTTGATGCACAGTATCGCTCTCTTTCCTTTCTCATCTTGCCACAGGCACTATCCATTCTTCCTCCTGAAGACAAACCGTTGGATGCAGGAATATTGGGTTTGGGGTAGCTCAAATTGCTGGCACAGAATAAAAATACGTAAGTTGAGGCAAGGGGTTTAAAAAAAGCAAAAAAAAGGAGAGAAAAAAATCCAACTTATCAACTAATTGTTTGAAGCTATTATAGCCACTATTAATCCTAGAACTGTCACCTGCTAATTGGAATCAGAAAAAAACATCCCACAAGTTCCTAAATACTGCTAAATAGCTTGTGTTCTAAACAGCCAAAGCTGAATAAGAGCAGCAGTGAGAATAACATACATAAAAACCAGTCACAACACCCATAAAGGAATGATGACTAAGCCAGAAGACCTGAAATAGAAGAACTGATTTAGATTGTTATTTTCTAATGTTTGCTTTTAATAGTCCAGACAGTGGAAATTTTGACTGCTAGTTCTCTGACTCTGTGATGAGCATGTATCTCTGAAGGGATATAAAAGAATAACTAAAAATATAGGGGCAGGGGGCGGGGATGTGTGTGTGCATGTGCGCACAGGAAATGCTGCCAACAGCTCTTATGGAACTGAGAGGCTTAAACTTGTGTGTCAAGAAAATATGACAGAAGCTTCATAAACAGCTCTGGCTTTCCTGAGGCCATTAGCAGAAGCAGCAGAGGTGTTTGGGTGTGCCAACATTCCAGAAGTCTTTTCAGACATGAATACAGATCCCTTTTGTAAGGCATACAAAGGCATTTCTCTGTTCATCACAAAAGCCCAGATCCAAACCAGAAAGACTCCCCAATCCAAGTGGGAAGGGGAAAGAAAAAGAAAAAACAAAAGAAAAACCTCAAAACAAGTAAACACACACACCCTCCCACACACACAGACAATCCCCACCCACCCCCCCCCCAACAACAAACCAAACCCAACCCATGCCACATCCCAAAATATAAGTGAACTAAGGAATAATAACAATAAAAACCAGTATGGCATTACGATGAAGTATCCCTGAAAAAAATTACTGTATCAAGCTAATCTTGCAGCCAAGCAGTCAGTCATTACAGAAGTACACTGGAAGACACCAGGTCAAGTTTCTAGAGGACTGAGGAAGAGACTTGGTCTAAACCTCTCAGATAGTTGCAAACATCTGCTTAGCACTGTAACCACTGAGAGGAAGCCAGATCCTTAAAGCCATATGCTCAAACTGTTCCCTAATCCAAAGTGACAATCAATTTGAATTCTGAAATAAAATCTCATGTCAAAACAAATCTTTATTCAGACAATTATATTATGTCTATGATAGCCCATATTCCTCTTTTCTGTTAACACCTGTCAGCTTCTAAGGGCAAAGACAGTTCTGTCTTTAAGCAAGTCAGCCCAATCTACAATTCTGACACTGGTTTAAAAACTAAACAGCTTTTGTTAGGCTGAACAGAGATGTACCAAAGTACTGCAGGTTAGCTGCATGAAGAGACCTGGCCCTTTACAGTTTTGTATTCCTACTCCATAATATGACAATACACAGACACTGGCTTTACAAAAGAGTTAAAATACAAGGACCGTCTACTCTAATGTCCAAAGTAGAAGCACAGCAATAAAACTTGTGAAACACATGAAAAGCAGTATCAGTTTCCTGGATCTCCCTTTACATGGGAGAAAGAATTTGTACCAAAGAAAACTTAGAACAGTTTGAAAACCCACAATTAAAACCTAACATCTCTTTGCACCTCTGCCAAAACCAAAGAGGGTTCCTGTAAAGTCAAACTATTATATGGTAAAATAAAGGGTTGGCTTTGGGGTTTTTTGCAAGCCAAAGAATGCCCAAGGCAATATAAGAATTGTTTGGAAGAGGAACACAGAGCCAACACATTAGCAGATTCCCTACTACTGTTCTTTGAAAGGTTCGAATCCTCAAAAAAAAAAGATATTTTCTGAGCATACAGTGTCTTAATTCGAGCATTACCCAAAAGATTAATCCCCCAGAAGGGAGAGCCATCAATATTATCTGAAGTCATTCTATGCCAAGCAAGCAGCATAATGCAACACAATCTCCTCAAGAAGAAATACAATTATTAACTCTCCTGGAATTTTTTTGTTTCAGAGACAAGTTGGCATTTGTCTTCAGATGACTATGAAGGGTTTCTGTTTTTCATGCAAACTCACAGAGCAGACAAGTGCCTTTGTCATGTAAGGAGCATTAGAAAACAATCTTCCTCCAGCTTTTTGCTTAAATAAAAAAAAACCAACTACAAATTGAATATACTTCTGAACTGTAAGACATTTCACATTATAAAGAATTTTTCAGAAAGGAATTCCTGTACAACAAAGCCTTCAGACCCCAAGCAATTATTTAATTACCTGAAACTAACAGCTACTCCCCTAATGAAGGTTAAGATGGACAAATAGTTAAACTCTCCCTTAATACAATTTTTTCACTTTTTCTATTCCCTTTTACTGAGAACTGTTACTCCCTTCCAAAAGAAGGCAAGCATGCAGACTGTACTGAGAAAGAAGAGGGCTTTCTTCTTTCAAGTGTTTTAAATTAATAGACTTGTCATACCTTTCAGATGATTTTACAGGCTGTTCTGCAGGAAAACTCTCCTCTATCATGTCCTGCAAAATGAATTTTATTTATTTCAAGATTTATCTGAACATATTTATAAACAAAAGACAAAGAGAAGACAACCAAACACACACTTTGTGCTGTTTTCGTTTTTTTTTAATTTATACCACTAAATACACCTCATCTGCTTAAGCTTGTTCCCTAACTACTCTGACTATCCACTTAATCTCCAGCCCATTTATTTAATACCTAGTCATTTTTACATTCAGAATAATACTGGAACCATGGGTGATTTTTTTCTGAAAGAGATACCAGTGTTGTTTCAAGGGAAGTTTATCAGGGACTCCATCTACACTGAAGTGATCAGAATAGGTAATTAAAAAAGTGATCTGAATTGGTAATTGTTAGAAATCTCACTTGGAGCCAGCAGTTGACTTGAAACATTATATACACAACACCAGCATGTTCCATCAGCTTTCTGTACAGCAGCATATGCAAAGGAAATTTGTGTTTCTGTATTTTAATATTCATTCACTGCGAAAACCCTGGCCCAAAAGTACACCACCACGTTCTGAAAATAAGCACCAGCCACTTAGTGTGCCAAAGATACAACTATATCCATAAAATCTCTAAGTATCTCTTTCACAATGGTTCCCACTCTCTAAATGCTTACCCCAAGTATACTACTGGCGCGCTTGCAAGAAACAATACCTTCGTAGATTGGTTAGACACATTCCAAGCTTGCAAAAAGCAGGCAAATTAGGACATGAAAGTTTACTTACTTGATGGTCTGTATCTGCCCTTTGGTGAATTTTTCTGGAACTAGTAGCTGATTTCAGAGATGGTTTAAAATATGTGATTTGACTCCCTGTCAGGGAGATTGGCTTTGGTGTCACAAGTTTCTGGACAGGTGGATGTTGAGAATCCATCTTTGAAAGGGAAGCAGCAATCAATTTATCCTCGCACCCACCCAAATTACCACAGCATTTACCAATGATAAAAGTTACAGAACTATAAACCTCCCACCAGTCTCAGCACCAGTGAAAACGATGTGGAAGTGTTGAAAACATTTAGCTTGCAGAAGGAAATCACCAGAAAAATCAGTTATAAAATCCAAAAAGCTACAGGAACAGTCAAAGCCTGACTGAATCCTGTGTCACAATTTGGCAGTTACCTCACAGACAAAATAAACTATATTGCTACAAGCAAAGTAACTCATGTTACAATAATATGCTCCCATCCTTTTCTCTCCTCTGCCCTCATTGTGATTTTTTTTTTTTTACTGGCTTAATCCATTAATTTAATATTGAAAATGTTAAGCAGTGTTAAACCAGGTTCTGGGTTTCTTGTTTTCCTACATTTTCTTCCTTTGAAGTTACACTTAAATAAATTGTAAAATAATTTTAAATTAGTCTCATTAATATATGTTCCAATGTTTTAGATTTGCATTTGATGCTCTTAAAAGTACTGGTCTGACTTTTCTTGTCAAAGCTTTTTTACAGACAAGGGCTAGTTTTTAAGCAGAAAGCAGCGTACATTCTATAAAACTGGCTTAACTGAATAGAGAAGGAAGACCCCAAAAGGCCCCATGATACATGAGATCATCTGTTGTGGTGGCCAGTGAACCTATGTTACAAGACAAGAGTTTTCAGTAAGTCCCTAGTACCACAAGAACCACTTTATATTAGGGGTGACCAAAAAGGCTTCTCCCAGGAAGCATTGCTCTGTTATGTTAATCTATCCCAGTTTGAATTCCCCGGTTGGCTGTCAGCCTCTACCCCTTGTCACTCCCCCAGAGCTTCCCCATTGGTCCCCGTTCCCTAGTCCTGCCTTTTCCCTACCCCCGGATAAAATCCCGGTTTGCCATTGTTCTCCCGCCTTTCCCTTTGTAACCTTCAACAGTGTAGAAGCAATAAATGCTCCTGTTGGAATACACGCAAAGACCCTTCCCATCTCTTTGTCACCGATTTTATACTGAAGCCAGCCGTGCGTTTGTGCATGCACACATGTGAGCCACAGAGCCGGGTGGAGACAGCAATAATCTGTAGCCTTGATGATAAGAAGAATGAGACTTAGGATTATCTATTATTTAAATTGGTATCAACAGACGGTTGTGCCCCAACACAGGTGCAGAACTGCATGACGTTCACATGGGCCCCCTTCTTCTAGAGCTTGTCCTGCTCCTTCTGGATGGCATCCCTCAGATGTGTTTAACTGCGCCACTCATTCTGGTGTCGCCTGCAAACTTGCTGACGGTGCACTCAGTCCCACTGTCTCAACGATGAAGATCTGGCATTTGGATTTGTTAAAATTCATCCCATTGATGACTATCCAATGCTTCAATCTATCTAGATCCCTCTGCAAGAACTCTTGTCCCTCAAGAGAGTCAACAGCACCTCCCTGTTTCGTATCATCAGCAAACCTGCTAATGGGGCATTCAATTCGTGGCCCCAGATCACTGACAGATACACTGAACAGCGCTGGCCCTGGAACTGATCCTGAGGAACACCACTGGTGACCGGTCACCAGCCAGATGTAGCCTCATTCACCATAACCCTTTGCATCCTGCTGTTCAGCCAGTTCTTCAGTGTGTACCCACTCATCCCAGAGATGGACAACTTGTCCAGAAGGATACTGTGAGGGACAGTATCAAAAGCCTCACAAAAATCCAGAAAACTACATCTGCCACCTTATTTTCACGTGCCAGGCAGATGACATTATTGTAAAAGGATATCAAACTAGTGAAACAGGTATGTACAACAAGGAAAAAAATAACCCAGTAACATGTTCAGTACACTAACTGTACACTAATACAATCCTCAAAATAAGAAAAATACCACAAAAAAAAAAGACCTGTAAAAGTTTTGCCTGAGTATTCAAGTGTCCTATCAATCATTTGTCTGCTTTAACAGGAAAACACACAACCCTCTTCTGGCCACATACAATTCCCTCCTCCCTTTTCATCAAGGGCTACCCTTTCTCCCGGCCAAATCTTATGAATTCTAGCATTATGAGTAGACAATTTCTCTATTTTTACCCAGTGACAGCTGTGTGCAACACTCACTTTCTGACTGATGTCAGGGTCTATGCTGCAAATCTGGTAGATCTTTTTTAATGCTTCATCACAGGTGTGGTTCTGCATTTTAACTGAGAATCCGTATCAGCTTTGTTTTCAATTACTGGGATAATGCTTAAGAGGTGGTAAAGAACTTACATGCTCTACTTTTCAACAGTCTTGTAATTTATCATATGGCCGAAGGCAGTACAGGAAATCTGAGATGCCTATAAACTCCTACGTAACTGCAGAATTAATTATGCTCCAAGTGATTAGCATAGAAACTTCTTGAGACATTCTGTCCACTTCCTCATTACAACAGCAGTTTGCATGGAAAAAAAACCACTTCTGTTCCTTTGGTTGCCTGAGCTAAATGTGACCTCTTGTGGTTTCACAACTTAATAAATGTAATATTCCAACGTTGTTTAAACAAAAACAAGGAAATAATAATTTACCACAGCAACAATTCAGTGCTACCTCCAAACAGGAATTTAGGAGCATAAATTTACAGAAGTAACAAAATTTAATCGTTTTCCAATTTTCTCCTTGCTTTGAGTAGTAAAAAAAATGTAAGTATTTACTTTTTGCTTAAAATAAACATGGAAATCTGCACAAGATCTGAACAATCACTCAATCAATATTTTTCTATTTCTGGTTATTTCTGCAAGAAAAAGCTTTCTGAAACAAGAATGTTATCATGCAACTTAACCCCAGGTTGCAGGACAAGATAAAACCACTCTGTGTGTTCTAGAGAAGTTGTTCTTGACATCAACACACCACCACAAAAAGATAATATAATTCTCCACCTGAGTAATCTTCACAGTCCTTCATCTAGTGTGGATAGAAAAGACATTTTTAGCGATTTCCACGCAGCCAAGGCAGCTATAACTCACATAAGGCTAATATTGACTTGAATTCATGTGCCTGCTGTCATTGAGGTTTGTGACATTTAAGAGCTGTAAAGCAGAGAAAGTTACCTATCACAGCTTAACATGTTACTGGTTCTTACCTGGTTTTGTCTGGATTGGAAGCTAGTCACATTCAGCACACTCCTGTCCACAGGCTAACAGGGGGAAAAGGCCGAAATATTAGAGGATGGTTTTTCTCCTATGAGAGGGTTCTATCCAACAAAAACACAGGGGGTTTGTGATCAACTTACAGAAGACAGTGGACTAGAAACAGAAGATGGAATCCTTTTAGCATCCTGTTGAAAAAACAGGTGCAATAAATTAAACCGGACATAACATTAAGTAACATCTTCATCCTATACTGGCACATTTACTGTGTTTTTCAAACACATGGAATAAAACGTTAAAAGGAGCGCCATTTACCGCCAAAGGGCTTGACATCTTCTCCAATGTCTGCAAGATGCGCCGCGCTGTGGAACTTGTCACACCATAGGATTGCACATTTGCTTGTTTAGCTTTCATCTGTCTTTTTATCGGTGGCTGAAAAATTAGCATTGCCAATGTTATGATGCTGGATTATGAGTTTCACACGTGTATATTTTATGCCCTAGGGCTACACTGATGATACAGCCAATACTCTCGTAATGACAGAGAAAAACGCACTCACTGAACATTCAAGCCATGAAGAAGAAAGATATACTCCACTGACTTCACAGAAGTTTAAGTGGGGCCCTGCATATCTTGAACATGGGATAAAGTAACAAAAGAAATCCTTAAATGTAGAAGGTCAAAAAATGGATGATGTTAGGTTTGTAGGGTCTCCGAAGCAGTGATTAGGAAAACAGAACTGAAGCAAAGACTTGTGTAAAGTACTTTCAGTAGCAAAACAGATCTTGAAGTTTCATAATGGTGTAAGCATGACATCTTAAAACCAGAGTATACAATCATCATCAGGAATTTCTAGTTCTACTTCTATTATTTCCTCCCTTCCCCCAAGATTACAGCTGACTGTAGGTCTTCTTACTCTGTTTAGAAAGATACAGATCTGATTTGAACTGCACCAGATCTGAACATAATACACTGGAAAAGTAAATGTTGTACCACGACTTAACATAATTAAAAAAAACTTCAGCATGACCTTTTTTTATAAAAAACTATGTTAAACCTCCCATGTAACCACACCGTGCTTCCCACATGGCTAAGTGAAGACAGGAAGCAGATCACACAACACATAGAACATGCAAGTGAGACTCGCTGTACACATTAACAAACAAGCTTGTCTCTCCTTTAAAAGCCTAGTATTTGCTTTCTCTTTTCAACATAATCCACAATTTTTGTAAAAAAATAAAAATAGCTGACCAAAGAGGACTTCTAGCTTACAGAAGTTTTAAATATTCTGAAGTTTGACTCAAACACTAAGTCAGGAAAACCCACAAGTTTCAAGGTTTCCCTGAATCAGGAAATTGTAAATTCCCTTGTTCCAGAGCAGAAACAGACTGCCAAAATAGGTCCAGCAAACTTATTTTCAGTTCCTTAAAGTTCCTTTTGACTTTTTTTAATAAAGGGCATTTTAATTTAAATAAATTAGAACCAAATCAGATTTTACTGACTTGCTTTTAGATTCAACTCTAGCTACTGAGAGTAATCAGGATTTTTAATTTGCTGGTTCATTTAAACCACAAAGAACACTTAGGAACAAGCACCTCTTCTCAAGAGCTATGTGAATGACAGTAAAATAGAGGGCACCTTATTGTTTATCTTGATATAGCATATAGGACCGCCTGCCTCCCACTCAGTAACAGAAGTGCAAAGGAGAAGCAAAGTTGCCTTCTGTATACTACTGTATTAAAAAATGCACAATATATTCATAGTTTGAGTGGAGGCACACTCGTGTAAGATCTACAAGCAAGTATCAGGCAAGTAACTTTTGCTGCTATTAACACAGTTTTCAAAGTTATGCCGTCATTGGAATTATTTACATGTTATTTTACTATAATACAGTCAGAGGCAGACCATGGCAGAAAATGGAAATTTTTGGAAGACATAACACAGGAAACCCCTACTACAAGAAACTAAGATGCTACTGTCATTCTCGTGCTTTATGATAAGCATTTCTACATGAAGGGTTACACAAGAACTTAAACAAAAATTGTAAGCTGAGTGGGCAAGATAGGAACTGTTGCCACATTTTTCAAGTTAAGTTCCCCGCTCACAGCTTTTTTGGCCAAGCTCCCCCTTCTGTATTTCCATTATGTTCTCCCCAACGCTGCACTACTATTCTCATACCTGGTAAGCAGAAATCTGCACTTTTGTCTGCCTTGCTGCTGCAGCTGCACCACCATAAGAAGTCTTTCCAGGGTAAAACGGAGAATCCCCAAGCTGTCTTGTCTTAAAGACAGAAGTGTTTCCAAGTGACTACAGAAACGTATTATGGTTAAGTGGTTAGTAAAATGGCTACACATTCAACTTGACTAAAATTAATACTGTGCAGTACTTACAGGAGAGGGAGATCCAAAAGCAGATAAATTGAATGCAGGTTTTTTAGAGCTAGATGCAGGATGCTGTGAGACGGAATGAGATCTTTCAGCCTCTGGGGACCAGAGCAGTGGTGCTGAAGTATTTTTTGAAACTGTGATATCTGCCAAAAGGACAAATGCTGTATGTAAATGCCTTGTGCACATAGAGAAATATAGTGTTAAACATCACACAAACTCCAGAGTTCTCTACCAAAACGTCTTACAGAATGGAAAAGTCCTTTAACACTCATTTCTCTGACAGTCTAACCTTCAGAGCTCTTCAAACAGATTAATTTCACATATGGTATGAAACCCAAGTACCAACTCTGAACCTAAAATCTGTTCACAGAACTGCGAATACATGACCTTTCAGTCATCTTTCAGAAGTATTCACAAGCTAATAGCACATTTCCAATACAACACAATTTTTTTTTTTCTTCTTTCATGGTAAAATAAAGGAACTGCATAAACACTGGTGCATCTCTAATGATACAAAGTTTTTCCTATGACGGTAGAGGGTTGGAAACCAGCATAGGACAAAACTGACCAGGTCATAAACTTGAAAAATTACCCAAAAGCTGAATTTACAGAGTTAACCACCTATTTTCCATATGTTTTATGGAGACACACCAGAAAGTTCTAGCAAACTCAGGTTATATTGATATACCCTGGCAACACCTACGCTGAACTGTCAGCCTGTGGTCTCCAGAGAACTGGCTGAACATGCCTCCATCACCATTCATATGGGGGCCTAGAAAAATCTGCAAACTTGCTGTTTGCTCTTTCTTGGTGAGACAAAAAACAAAGTAAGTATTGACCTCTACCAAGAACAGCAAAAAAGAAGCAGCCCAAACTTGTTCAATCAAAATAGTTGCTTCATTGACTCCTGGTAAAAAAAAAATATGAGACTATCTTGTGGTTTGATTTGTCAACCGTATTTATCCACATTTAACCAGCTGTGAGCGAGATATTCTGAGTCACTCCTCCTTCTAGGCAATCAACCTAGCTATCAAGCTACAGCAAGTCATCTTCATCTCCTATTATCCCATTCAAGATTTACAGATAATCGAGCTAAAATTGTATTTATCAGCACTGACTCTTTAGAATATCAGGGACTCAAAAATGCATTCCAAGCATGGTTATATTTAAAAGGTGACAGGATTACATACTTCTAAAATACTAAAAATTAAATTGAATTCTAACATCCAGAGCTCACATTCTCCTACTAAGAATTCTCCTGCCTATTTACTTACTAAAGCAATGTGGAATATTGAAGAATACAAAGTACTTCATGTTATCAAGCAAATCAATTAGAGAACAAGTTACCTTTATCAGATGCTCTAGAGGAGAAGCCACTGGTTGTTGAGATGTTATCGTCATCATGCTGAGAGGTAGAATCTTTTATTTCCTTTACGAGGGACAGCCCAGGACTGCCGATGCCAAGTGAAGATGATGTGGAGGGCTGACAGTGTGGGACTGTGGAATCCAACACAGTGCAGTTCAAATGGCTCCGGTGAAGAGAGGGCCTTGTTAACACATCTGAGAAGTTCAGTGCAGACCTGCTTGTGGATGGTTCTAAACAAAAACAGCGAAACAATCAGCTTCCCTGTAGACAAGCTCACAGAAGCCAAAACCTGTTTTCTATCAACAGCCACGCTTATTGCCAAGTTCTAAGCACAAAAATAGAGAAGCTGAATTTAACTTCCTCACCCAGATAGGGTTTCATCTGTCTGATTACAACAGCAACACTGCTTGCAATACTAAGCATTGATGTCACATTAAGAAGTAGTTGATGGGATTTTACAATACCAAATTCTGACCCTGTGCTCAAGCGCTTAAACTGTGTCTTTCACTAAATCAAACATCTATAAATTCCTTCTCCTCCAGATAATGCTTGCAATAAGCTTTCCAAAATTTGAGGTTACCTGACAAGTTACAGACAACTCTGCAGTTTTTATCATCTTGTAAAAAAGACGATGTTAGTATGATTATGTAGCATGAAAACGTGTATTTGCAGAGATTCTGGGGGGGTTTATTTGTTCTGGTGTCATCATCCTCCCTTCCAAATTCTATCATATCAGGTCATGCTACAGGCAAATTACCTCCTATCTATTAGTTTTTGAGATTTTGGCACAAAGGACAAGTAAGCAACATGGCCTCAGTTGTAAGATGGGCATTTTTTCCTCATGAAAAGGGTCTGTAAACATTGCCAGTGTCCTGCAAATGGTGGCCTCACAGCTCCAACTCGCCACATGAACGGAACAGCTATTAATGGCCATCTTGCCTGATATCCGTATGTCTACAGTCCCTCCCGGGATTTCTGGGTGTGAACTTAACTTTGAGACACTACCATCCTGACATTTGCACTGAAGCTTAAACTAGCCACTTCAATCTTCATAAGCACAGCAGTACTAGCAATTAATTCTCCAAAGCACTGGTAGATTTTAGGACTGTCTTGTTCGAGATGAAAGAAAGCATTATGAGACCAAAGGCTGGCCAAGCAAAGAATACAGGCTCTAGCAAATTGGTGCCTCAGAGCCAAAGAAACCGGCTTTCTAAAATAAAAATACCAGTAATAATAAAAAATACTATTATTAACTACAGCTAGAAAGATTAGACTACAATATCCACGAACTGCAACACAAGCTACTGACGTTCTAGGGTGTCCCATTTGCTCCTGATTTCTTGGAGCTAGAAAGTTTGCCGTGCAGCTGTTCTCACTGAAAGGTCCTTTCACACAATTCTTTAGGAAAGCCAACACAGATTACTCATTCATGAAAACCTTCTCTATTCCTTTATACAAACTTATTCTCAAGCTACAGCTACACAGAGAGCAGTAAAGCTCTTTATTTACAATTAGATGACATTGGTGACAAAGGTATTTCCTCATTATTTTTCATTCTGCCAACAACAGAAGGAACTGACTGTCCACACAGATGGTTATGTACGTGTTCAGACAAAATTTCTCACCTAATTAAAAACTGAGTTCCCAAAACTGCTAATTTAAGAGAAACTCAAATGAGAGCATATACAAATTCACAAAGTACTACAGAAACAGTGAGAAGCATAGATATAAACCACAGATTAATTTTAATATGGTAAAAGGGTTATAAATTTCTTTGCCAAGGATCCAAATGGTTTTCAAAGACCCCAAGCAATGCCACACCTTAATGTTACAAAATATTTCAAAAAGAATAACATCATAAACAAAGTTCCCCAGATCTCCACTAAACTAACAAGGAAATGTAATAAATTGATTGAAGAAGCCCAAAGGAGAAGAAAAGAAAAATAATCAGGATACATGAGGGAATTTTCCTCTGGCATTCTAGCATCTGGTCTTTTGAGGACAACAAAACAAATTAATGTTTCTACTACCTCAGGCAATTAGATAAACTTTCATTCCAGATCTTTTAAAAAGAAAACATAACCCAACACATTCACAAATGAATGTTAGCAATATTTTGCACTTGGCTAGTTGACTACCTGAAGTTAACTCATGACTTCCAAGGCCTGTAAGTCAACTTCCAGTATATTTTGAAATTATGTTTAAACTTTGAAGCTGAGCCAGTTCTAAAAACTGAGTTGCTGAGGTTTTTTACTTTGATTTTGCTTTGTGTGAGGCTATTTTTGGTTGGGGTTTTTGGTTGGTTGGTCGTTTTGGTTTGGGTGTTGTGGGGTTTTTTGTTGTTTGCTTTCTTTCTGTCCAAATGCTCCTTCTAGCCTCCCCTGGAAATGAAGATTCAAAACTAGAAATCTGTGAATAAATACAGATGGTCAGAATACTAAATGATATTTCACATACCTTCTAAATTAATTCTTGCTGATTCAGGCGTGATTCTCCCATCAATTACCAAGGCATCTTCATTTGCATAATCATGGTGATAATTTACTGGATTCTCTTCCTCGTTTGCCGATTCATTCGTATCTACACATTTATCTTCCCTTTTATTGAAATACTTCTGCAACCATCCCGGCACGATGTTTTTCACTGATTCGGTCACTCTGCTAATGAGCCCCAGCTTGAAAGAAAAATACAGGAACACAGTCAGCAGCATATTCTGGGATGCAACTTTGCACAGACCTCGAAGACAGACATTAGACAGCAATATTCAGATGAGTAAGATTAAAAGGTGGTGGATCCTTGACAAAGAATACCCATACTTCTGGAACATGAATGACAAAAGTGCGCACCTAACACTGATTTACTACTAACCCATCAGTTTCTGCACTTCCCAGTGACCTTGGCAAAACTTCCAGATTCTGAAACTACAGCTGAAGTTCACCAAAGGCTTGTCAAGTCACAAGCTCATCAAGAAATTCAATTTCTAAATAACTCCTGATGTACATACTGTTTTTTCAGGACTTTTCCTTTTAACACCTTCACTTGAAAAACCATCAAACCCAGAAACTCAGCAATTATCTACAGCAATAGTGATGAGCAGTAATAGCTACTAAAATCAGTGAACTTAAATATTTCTTTTCCTAATGCTGAACTGAAGGAACAATGTGTATCAAAAACCCCACTACTATGCTCTGAACAGTGAGGGTATCCTGAAAGGATCTCAGAAGAAACAGCTGGAGTTGAACAACAGACTCCTCACTAAAGGACTGTTAAATATATTCAGTTTGATCAAATTTCATTTCGTGGTATGTTAAAGTTTTGTATTTCCAAACCTTAATATTCAGCAGTTACTGAATATATACCAGGCATTTCCATTTTGACATTTACCAATTATTTGTAATGCTTACATTCTGGTAAGAAATATTTATTTAACATTTTGTTTCAGGCAGTCACTTGCTCCCCATCACATCCTCAAAATTTCAACATGCCTTCCTGTCAATCTCAACCCTGCACAGCAGACTGCTTGCAACATGGAGCTGCCCCTCTTACACTGGCTGCAGCCACAGAACCAGCTGCTAACCCCTGCAAGCTGGAAGCAAGCAGCAAAGCTACCTCCACAATTTCAATGCTTTGGAAACTGAAAAGCAACAAGAGTTTAAAAAGATTTTTTTGAACTTCATTGCCAGTTCCTAACACATGCATCAAGGTACTTTGGTATTTTTCTGGGTTTAGGCAACAAAATTTTATAAAAATTATTATTCATGTGTAGAAAATTGAGAATATTCTTTGAACATGTAGTAGTTAGTCTAGTAAACAACTCTGAAACAAGAACCCTGTTGTATTCAACTTTCTTAAAAAAATCAGCACATATGAAAGAAAAAGCCCGTATCTGTCATTCACATCTTTCATACACAGTAACACAAACACCAACTTACAGGACACCCTTGAATCTGGAGTTAGAAGGGGGCCTGGCAAAGAGGAGAAAGGGAAGGTAGAAAACAAAAGTCTTTTCACAGAAAGAAAGTCATCTTAATTTACAATTTGACATTTTTCATAATGAACTGTAATTTAATCTTTTACTTGCACAAAGAATAACTAGCTAGGGACAGCTTAAACCAGACAGAATACAGCATAAAAACCACATCTATCACAATCACCACACTAAGATGCACACTAATATGCCATGCTTAGTGTTGCTGCTATTCTACATAAATACTAAGCCTCAGCATTCCAACAACAAAAACTGTGCAACACCAGAGCTCACAAGCAGTTCAGTGCCCGGCACCAGCAAGGGCAGTCTGTTCCCAGCCCCTCATTTTCACCTTTACTTATGACACACTGTCCCCCTTTAGGGAAGTGAATATTTTGCTGCTATGACTAAAAGCATATCAGGAACTCAGAGGAGTCAAAAATTTGCCAAAATAAGCAAATGGTCAGGACACAAACTGCATTCAAGGCAATGCTCTTTCCAAAAAGCTAGGCATTACTACATTCACTATTGCTAGAGTCTCTCCATTAGAGAATAAGACATTACTGGCCATAAAACAGGTGCCAGTATGTTTCTCTTGCTGAGGAAATCCTCCCAGGACTGAAAGCTGCCTGAGACTCAATATGGAAGAAGTCATAGGCATCCAGAAGACTAAACACCCAATCATTAGTAAACCAAATGAGTAACTGGAGAATGTAGCTAGACTAGTCATTAACCAAGATGACATTTTACCATCCATATCTGACACCAGACTGGTTTGACCCTTTCCTGCAAATGGCAGCCTTTCCATTCTCCACATAATCAGCATTCCAAGCTGGGTAGCACAGGGTAACTTCCCAAACCAATGCATGAGCTAGAACTCAGCACAGCCATACTGTACCAAGTACTAATGGCCTGTTCCATCTGGCTTAGGCACAGTGGTAGATAAGGAGCATAGTTTTATACTCCAGAATAATGCTGGCTTAGTGACAAAGAAAGAGAAAGCAAAATACATGTAAAGGCACCTACATTTTCCATCTGCGAAATATTAAAGGCACTATAAAAGAACTATGCAAGCATTATGAATGAGCCATCATCACACAAGGATCCCGCTAGAAAAACAAACACCTTCCCCCTAAAAATACACCACACACCCCAGGTATGCCTATTCAAATACACACAGACAACAACAACAAAATAAAATTTCCTTCCATCATCTCTTACCTGCCCATCAGAGCTGAAAGCCAATCAGTAAAGCTCTATGGTTGGATTCCTGATCACGTCGAGCAGTTAAGGTACCACTGACCAACCACACATTTGAACATGCACATGCCTTGTTCTTGCCACAACATTTCAGCGAAATGTCACACCTTACGCTGTCTTTGAAGCTGACATTTCAATCTTACCATAACTTGTAGTTTTCTTATTCTTCAACTTCAGCATATGCATTTGAACACCCTTTCCCTCTCTCTGCACATGCAAACAAGCCAACTCTGTCAGCAGCAGAGCACTCTCCCTCTACTACTTCTGTGTCACCAGCTCTGCATTTTGTTCATCCCATCTCCCCACACAGGAATCATTAATCCTTCTAGAAGGCTTACAAGGATACTGCACATCTCATCGATGCCAACAGATCTTCAGAGATTAAATACAAAAGACACAGCAGACAACTCTAGTAGGCTTATTCTCCAGAAAACTGCTCAGATCCCGATCTCCTCATGCCACAATTATGAACCAGTCCCTTCCAGAAGAGCTTCATTCACTACAGCTACTCTGAACATGCTACTGCACAAAAACTGTTCTAGTTCCCAGTCTCAGGTTGGGAGCAGAGGAAGTGGCACTGGCATGCAGTTTAATGTTCATAACTTCTCATTTCTACAGGCCACACAGGCACCAAACTTAATATCATGAAAGGGCAGAAGACGTAGTGGGGCAATCCCAACTGTGTGACTGCAGTGTTTTATTCAGTGAACATGTTTTACTCCTTAACTGACTGATTTCAGAGGTTTCAGCTGCTGTCAGTACCAACTGCTATCTTTGCACCTCAGATGCACTCATCCCAAAAAATACCAGCAGGAAAGCTGAGAAAAATGAAAACCCACTGGAAAGACCCAGTAGCTTATGAATAGGTATTTAAAACAGTTTTTCAAAATCTGTGCATCATCTCAAGTGTCTGTAGCCCTGCTAGGTCTATCTAAGTCTATGTATACAAACATCATAGCAACAGTAACTACAGTAACAGCTACTCCAAGGCACACTGGCTTAACATCATGGAATCACTGAACTATTAAGGCTGGAAAAGACCTCTTAGATCACTGTGTCCAACTGCTACCCAGGAGTCCAAACCCTCCTTGTTTGGGCACAAACACTCATTTCTAAGTTTCAAGCCCTGCTCCTTAGGTCTCAAGACTCACCTGAAGGGCCCAGAACACTATTTTGAAGGCCCAAAGTCTGATTTGGAAGGTCCAAAGCCTCACCTGTAGAATTCAAAGTCTTCTTTATAGAGTACAAAGGCACATCTTCAGGCCCAAACCCTGTTTCCAAAGCCTCCATCTCAGGAATCAAAGCCTCCTATTTAGGATTCAGCCTTCATTCTAATGGGCTCAAAGCCTTCCTCTATGACTCCCAAGACGCATTTATAGGGGGGGAAAGCCTTCATTTGTGGTATTGAAGCATCCTTGTAGGGCCCAAAACCCGTGAAAACCCAACCTCAGAGTTCAAACTCTCTCTCACATCCAAAAGCCCATTTCCAGGGCCCAAAGTCCTGTCTTGAAGACTTAAATCCTTCCTTGGAGGGTCCGAAGCCTCTTCTCATGAGGTCATAGAATCATTAAGGTTGGAAAACACCTTTAAGATCATCAAGTCCAACTGCTAACCCAGCACTATCATCATGTTCACCATTAAACCATGTCCTCAAGTGCCAGCTCTGTTGCCCTTCTCTGGACACAGTCCAGTACCTGAGTGTCTTCCTTGTAGTTAGTGGCCCAAATATGAACACAGAATTCCAGTCATGGCCTCACCAGTACAGGGGGACAATCACTACCCTGGTCCTGCTGGCCACACTATTGCTGATCCAGGCCAGTATGCCACTGGCCTTCTTGGCCACCTGGGCACAGACAGGCTCCTGTTCAGCCACTGTTGACCAGCACCACCAGGTCCTTTTCCACTGAGCAGCTTTCCAGCCACCCTTACACCCCAGCTAGCAGCTCTGCAGGGGATTGTTGAAACCCAAGTTCAGGGCTCTGCACTTCATCGTACTGAACCTCATGCAACTGGCCTCAGCCCATCTATCCAGCCTTTCTAGACCCTCTCTAGAGCTCTCCTGTCCTCCAGAAGATCAATGCTCCTGCCCATCTTGATGTCATCTGCAAACTGGCTTAGGGTGCAATTGATACCCTTGTCCAGGTCATTGATGAAGACGTTAAATAGGACTGGCCCCAACACTGAGCACTGGCAAACACTATTTGACTGGTCACCGGCTGGATGCAACCCCATTCACCACCACTCTCTGGGCCTGGCCGTCCATCCAGTTTTTACGCAGCAAAGATCACACCCATTCACACCATGGGAAGCCAGTTTCCCCAGGAGAATGCCACGGGAAATGGTGCCAAAGGCTTTACTAAATTCTAGGCAGATGACATCCAACATCCAGAGCCCTTCCCTCATCCACCAGGTGGTGGGTAACTCTATCACAGAAGGAGATCAGATTGGTCAAGAAGGACCTGCCTTTCATAAATCCATACTGACTGCAACACTAAGCAAAAGATATGTAGAGAGAAATATCAGTTAACAAACAGGTGTCGTAATTTACTACTTTAAAATACCATTTCTTCAAAGGATTTATATAAAGAAAGAAAAAACAGTAGTTTATGGTCACAGTTTGAATTCCAAACTTAAAAGCAGACTATTTCTTGGCCAAAAATATTTACAGAATAGGACAGTTGTTCCAGCTTGTAAGGGTCTTTCACACAGCACAGGGTGGGGACAGTGCTGGCAGGAGTACTCAGCAGTGACACATTACTCGAAAGCACCCATTTTGTAATTGAGTTTGTTTCAGTCCAGAAGGTTTAAGTATGAAAAAAATCATATAAAAATTATTTAACCATCATACACCTACAGAAATTTGTCAGAGATGCAAAATATGTAACTGGATAAAAGAGCTAATTTCTACTTCACTGTACACATACATCTGAAAAGCATCAAATTCTTGCCTCTCAGAGACTTTGCTTCCAATTTCAAAGTTAAAGTTATTAGAACATATGAATCAGTAAGTCCTCAAAAAGAAAACCTGCCCTTAATAGTGATGTTCAATGAGATAGAGCAGATCAATGTAACCACTTCCAAACACCAAAAAAGAATTTTCTTGCCCTCCATCCCCCACAGTCAGCTTATGCCAGCTCTGGCACATAGCAGGCTACTCTCCATACTAGCTGAATTCATTAATCTGGCAAAAAGTACGTGTTTCTCTGCTGGGCTAATGAGTTGAACTGGCTCAGTGCACCAGAACTGGCCTGAGAGAAAGCACGATCAGGCAGCCAGGACCAGAGGAACACGAAACAAAATTCTCCCTTCTTTCAACCATCCTGTGTCCATACTGTCTTTAAAGACACTGTCCCTTTCTCCTCTTCAACTCACCCTTCCCTCGTGCTTCCACTAGCACATATAAGCAACCAAATGACAAACTGTATCAAGGCTCTATTAAATAGATCCAACCAAAAATCTGTCTATAGACTGATAGTGAGGACTACCCCTCAGGGGCATCAGGTTGCTGGTGCACCTTACCATATGCCTGCATTAATGCTCATGCAAAAGCAGGAATAGAAATGGAAACATTGCATGATTGCCTCTTGCAGCAGCAGACTTAGACTGGCTTAGACTAACTCTGCTTTTGCTATTTAGGGAGTGGCTTCAATTTGGATGTAGGACAGCAGAGTTTGATATTTCATTTAGAAAAAAGACCATAACACTTATGACTTAATACAAACAATGTGTTTCAGGAATGCTATTAATTATGTAACATTTGAAAAACAACACTTTTATTTAAGGCAAATGGACTAGTTCAGATTTATTTCTGAAAGTCATGAAGAAGGGACTGTATTACCTGATGCCAGTGTATTTCTTTCTTATTGCTTGAAGTGAGCCTTATTTTCCTTAGTCTAGTTAGCTTTAGAATAAAAGTTCCAGGGAAATTCAGGTATTTTCTGGCACTATTTGCACATCTGTACACATCACTATCACTTACAACTGAGAGCAAAACACCAGTATATGCTCTGAGAGACAAATCAGTGCCTAACCCACTAGGTTAAATCCTTGTGACACTGCATGGTTTTATCTCAAGTTTTGTCCACACCTTCAGTTGACACAGTGACAACATTACAAAAGGCACCATGAAGTACAAGGTAACTTTCTTTCTTTCTTTCAGGAAGCACTACATTAAGCACTAGTTAACCATCAGCAGCGATCAGCAATGTGTGCTGTAAATTACATTCAGTTTTACACTTTGAGATAGAAATCTATCAGCATCAAAACCAAAAAGTTTAAGATTCGTGAGACTATTTTCCCTTAGAACTTTACAAGCATTTTTAAAGTTCTTTCTTTCCCAATTTAAGAAGGAACTCCAAGTAGTTAATATTTTTTAATTGAAAGACTGCCGCAACTTAGCTACCACAGTGTGTCTCCAGCTAAGTTTCATAAGCAGTATCTAGAATTATATTCATTGAAATGCTGCTCAGAATATCTTTCCTATAAGGAAACCCTATAGTCTAAACTTATTATTTTTACTTTTATTTCCAACATAACTACATGGACAAGAATTTCAAAACTACAATGATCGAGAAGTACATTTCTCATGGCACCAAATGGTCTTTACAAGTCCATTAGCACAAGTTATCAGATTTAGCAATGTATAACACACATTTTATATTTAGGATTTAAATACACTACTTAGGCATAAAATTGTTTATCTTATTTACAGGTATTCTATATACAATAAGACCCAATTCATTACAGTATTTCGACATCACCAAACATAACTGATAACGGGAAAGTCTTCCTCTTCCTGCATTTACAGCCAAAAAGTTTATGCATACAAGGGCTATCAATACATCATACCCCAAACTACAGATTTTCTACCTGCTACAGTGTACTAAGCTCCCAGCAAACAGTTAAACATTTTCAATGCCATTTTGCCTAAATGCACTCACAAACAAAGCATGGTATCACAGGCTAATCTATGGCACATAGTGGTGAGGATAAGCTACATATTTAAAACACAAAAACGGGCAGCTCAAATTCTGCAACAACTCCTGAAACAACAGTTAAATGCCATCTGAGGTCAACTCACAGCTTGCTGACGTCTATCCCCGTGTCCAGTGCCTCCTAGTGAGGACAAGGCTTGAAGGTTTGAAGCATATTCACAAAATTAAGTACTTATGCAACAAAATCTCACTCCTGACACTTTGGAAAACAGTCTTCAAACCAGAATACTGGAATTAAATTTTAAAATATAATGCAGTATTAGCAAAAACCAGTAAAATATTCACGTGGTCCCTTTGAAATATCTTTTCTGTCCATGTTGATCTACAAACTAAGCTGACAATACCACATGCTAGTCATTTTGCAAAATGTACAGCCAATCCTGTTGCACATTCAGTATGTTATCTAACTCACAAATTTGAACCAGTAAATTAAAATCAAGTAACCAAATAATCACATTTAGTTACTCTGTGATAATTTGGTACTTCAGCAAAACTCAAAGCCTTCCTACTTCCTACAGACATTGTGCAGCATATAAAAGTTAAGCCTCACAATTCATCTAAACCAGCATAACCTGCAATTACTTTAAATTTGGACACATCTAACCCTGGTGCATACACTTCCTGACTAGATTTTAAAATGTAAGAATTGACGCCTAAGAGAAACCAAAATAATGACCCTTGGATACAGTTGCTTTAGCTGCAGCAGCAAGGGGTATTGTTACATAATTTGACATTTTAAGGTAATATTCTAAAACTATAAAGCTCAGGCAGCCTCAGCTCTGCTGCAGGGCAGTAATCTTCAGTTGTGAGGGGCAGCAGTGTCTTTCTGCCCATATTTTTTCATCACACTGCAACTGACAGAACCAAGAGCATCTCACAAACATATAACCAGTATCTTCAAACACTGTTCTCTCACCAGCAACATGAAAAATTGCCATTGCACATAGAGATTATTTTTTTAGTGACTGAAGGTAATGGCATCTACAAATCTGTATATATTCTACAACTCTGTAAAGTAAGTTTAATAAAGGCTGGCATTAGAACGCTGTTATAAATAAATTTAATATGTATCTGGCTGCATCACAGCAATTCCCAAACACAGCTACATTTAAATCACTTTAAACCTTGTTTTCATCTGTTTAGCTTAGGATGATTTTAATTACAAATACACCTGCATTACAGTCTCATCAATTTTGTATCTCGTTACTGTAAATATTTCAGTGCCTCTCTGTAATCCAGTCTCAAAGAAAATGACAACTAAACAGTTCAGCTCTTTGCTTCGTTTACTTCAGTCTAGGAGGTTGCCAGGCCTTGAGCTCTAATAAGGGAAGGAGTCTTGAGACATACCTACTTCAAAAACATTTGATTCAAAATACAGTCATAACTAAAAGCAAAGTCAGCCAGCTCCCCAAGACACTCTCACACAACTTTTTCCAAGAGCAGAACCACTGAGAAAATATTAAGCAGCCTTAGCAAGGAGAAAGGAAACTTTCTACTGGCACAGGGATTCGCAAACTGTGTGTGCTATTCACAGCTGTAGGACTCAATACATGTTGGTGCACCTGTGTTAGCACACACATTTCATCCCAGCAAATGGGAATATAAAGATGAACTTATGTTTAGTTGAAAAAACCACAGTAGTCTCAACTAAGCCACACTCACCCAAAGATCCTATACTTAAGTGCAACATGCATAGATTCATAGAATGTTTTGGGTTGGAAGGGACCTTTAGAGGTCATCTCGTCCAAACTTCCCTGCAATGAGCAGGGACACCATCAACTAGATCAGGTCGATCAGAACCCCATCCAACCTGACCTTGAATGTTTTCAGGAACAGAGCTTCAACCACCTCTTCAGGCAACCTGTCCCAAAGTATCACCATCCTCTTTTTAAAAAATTCTCCCTTACATCCAACGTGAATCAACCCTCCTTCAGCTAAAGAAGTCTAAGTCCCCTTTATGTACTCAAAGGTGACCATAACATCTTCCTAGAACCTTCTCTTCTCCAGGATAAACAGCCCTAACTCTCTCACAGCCTGTCCTCGCGGGACAGGTGCTCCTGCCCCCTGACAATTCTTGAGGCCCATCTCTGGCCTCAGTCCAACAGAGCTGGATGCAATACTCCAGGTGGGGCCTCACCAGAGAGGAGTGGAGAGGCAGAATCCCCTCCCTCGACCTGCTGGCCACACTGTTTTGGATGCAGCCCAGAATAGGTCTGGATTTCTGGAAGTGTGCATCGCCAACTCATATCCAGCCTCTCGTCCATCAGCAACCCCAAGTCCCTGGCAGAGCTGCTCTCAGTCTACTCATGCCCCAGCTTGCACTGATACTCGGGGTTGCACCAAGCCAAGTGCAGCACAATAAATACTAAATTGATTACACAAAACATTAAAAAGCAAAAAACCCAAGATTTTTTACAACTTAATAGCAGAAAAATCATGACCTACCACAAAGAAAGACAGAGGACATTTTAAAAAACTGGTCTGCAAAACAGCAACCGTAGAAAAAAAAGCCTCTTAGCTACTCTTTTTGAGGGCAAGCTCGCAATTTTCTCTGAAAAACTGCAACACAGTGAGATGGAGGCATTATTTCCTCCCTCAAGAGACAGCACAACCCTGAAGACAGAATTAGAGGATGGACCAACAAAAGGATAACCAACCTAGAGTAACAGTGACATTTATGCTGAAACCATGCCTGTGTGTGCTCTGTGGTCCAGGTGTAGCAGCTCTGACAGAACCATACACACACAGAGGCTGCAGGGCACCCCAGAGGTCACCTACTACGATCTCCTGCTCAGAGAATGGCCGAAATCAGCAAGTCATACACAGCTGAGTCCACCTGGGTTTTGAGACCTCTCTGGGCAGTTCCTCCAACACGCTGACTAGCCTCACAGTTAAAAGATTTTTCCTAATATGAAATCAGAATTTCCATTTTTACATCTTGAGTCCATTGTCTCTTTGTGTTGCTATTAATCTCCTGGAAGAGCCTTGCTATACCTTCTCTATAGTCTTATTAGGTATTTGCTGCTCTTAATCTGAACGCACCCATTTCTCTCAGCCATGGGCCTCTGCTCCCATCATCATTTTGGTTACTCTCAACCAGACTCACTCCAATATGTTTTTGTCTTTTTTTTTTTTTTTTTTAACTGGACAGGCCAAAACTGGACACAACACTCCAGATGTAGTCCTAGAAGTGCTGCATGTAGGGGAAAAAACAACTCCCTTAACACCCTTCCCACATACTTACTAACCTCTCAGTATGCAGCTGGCCTTCTTCACCTCAAGAGCGTGCTGCTGACTCACGTTAGTTTGCTGTCCAGCAGGTAGGTGGGGTTGTTTTGTCCCAGATGAAGGACTTCACATTTGCCTTTATTAAAAGTCATGAGGTTCCTGACAGCCCATTTCTGTCAAGTTTCTTCCATGGCAGCCCTATTCTTCATTATACAACAGGGCTGAAGTTCCCCAAGCTTTGGTATTATCTGGGAAATTGGTGAGGATTCATGCCATTCCTTCATCTCAGGTAGTTGATAAAGACATGTAACAGCATCAGTCTCAATATCAACCTCTGAGAGCTCTGTTAGCAATTGGCTGCCACTGGATCTCTGTACTGCTGGTCACAAACCTTTAAGGTCAATCGTCCTGCTAATTTTCCAGTCACTTTATGGTCCACCTTACAAGTCCATATTTCGCCAAGTGAACAACAGGGATCACATGGGAGACCATGCTGCAGGCACTGCTAAAGTCCAGGTAAACAACATCCACCGTTTGCCCCATGAACACTGAGCCAGTCATCCCAGTGTGTTACAATTTCATCACATGATGCTATGGCAGCCCACCACCTGCACCAATCTGGATACCTTTGCTCAAACATTTTTGCGTGTGCAAAAGAGATTCTGAACTCTGTCCTGCCGCAGTTGTTAGAATCAGCAGCAGCTCAGTTTGTCCATGGCAGGGGAGCAAGAACTGGTTCTAATTACTGACTGGAGGAATAAATAACTCAGAGGAAGTGATGTACTGCCAGCAACCGAAGACAATTTGCAATGCCCCAGCTAACACAGTCAATTATTTCATCTGCTTTTTTCTTCTCCTAAGATACCACTCACTAATATTGTTTTTCTCCAACACTCCACAGCCTCCAAGACTGTCACGACAACACTGTGAAACAAACCCCAGAATATTAATGAAATGCTATAGCAGTCATCATCTACAATTTGTACCACTGTACAGTACTGTTAGCCTAAATGAGAGGAAACTGTCAATATCTCAGTTTTACAAGTTCTTCCCAATTAGGATACATTTTTGTTTACAGCAGCAGTAGAAAGCCAAGTACCAAATTTAAACATCTGTTTTGCTAATACAGTATCATATTGCTGGGACACAGACAAAACTTCTGATGTTGACTTTTAGTCCATTGTCCTGGGTTGCCTTTTAAAAAAAATCTTTAAATACACATTAAACATTTCTTCAAATCTATTTGTTTTAGCTCAATGTACTAGCTTACTACTAAACCAAATCAAGCAGAGTTGCATACAAGTACAACGACCTAAGTGTGCTTCAAGGTGCAAATCTGTTGACAGGAATCAAAACAGTAAAACTGTATTTGTGTAAGTCCATATGGACACCCTTAATAAAGATTTTTTACTTAGTATTTTCCTGCTTAAGGTTTATGAAACATTACCTAGGTTACACTACTCAATATGCTACTCTAGAAACTCTTTAGTACCAAAGTATAAAAATCTCCTCACAAAATAAACCTGGTGGTTTGTAAGATCCCTTCTGCCCACTGCCTGCAGACACCACCAAGCAAGGCCTACCTTCAAGACACCAGCAGGTAACAGTGCAATACTTTAGATACTGCTGCATACAGTTTTAAGTTCCCGATCCTGTAGCTAGGCCCTCTGGGAAAAACCTTATAAGATATCTCAAGCGACTTGATGAAACTCACAAATCCAGAGAGACTTTCAGGAACAGGATCAATGAAAGTGGCTTTCAGTGGCCTTGTGGTCCCCTTTGCCAGGTAACGTCCTAACTACATCAGCACAAGATCAACTACAACACATGCAGAAACTTAAACTAGTTTCATCAAGGAAAACATCTTTGGATTTGGACATCTACATTATAATCAAAGTGCTCTGACTCTTTCCTTTGAATGGTTAATTATCAAGTTAAAAAATTACCAAGAAAAGTTATTTTGTTCTCTTCTCCCTCAAGTCACACTTAAAATCTCTGAAATCTGTTACGCGGATGAGAATGGCACTGCTCCAAACTAAACCAGCATGTGCACACACATGCACATGAAAGCGCAAAATTAAACATAAAATTAACAGTAGGAACATACAGATGCTCTTCAAGAAGCAGTTTAATAAGCCAACAATGTAAACATCCCTCCCATTTATACATCTGCACCAGTAATTCCCGTCATCTATCCAAAGCCAGCATTTAGAAACACTGGGGCCACATCTGGAAGACAAAACCCAGATGCTGGACACAACAGCTCCCTCACTTGGTATGTGCTTAGCTCTCAAAGAAACCGTAATTTTAACCCAAGTGCCTAAGCTTCTTAAAAAGTGCATGAGGAGGCTGGATATTTTAGCATGGGATGACCAAGTAAACAGGTAGCATGCTGAGCACGGTGTAACCTAAGTCAATGCATTCAGTGTGGAGCAGTTAACATTCTGCCCCGACAAAAGCACAGTCAATGGGAAGAACTTCACAATTCTACTCTAAGAACACCCAACACAGAGATACAAAAATGCTCTTTTTGTTCTGCAATGTGACTCCCACACCTCAAATCTTCATGGTGGGTGAGCTGGGTGAGTCAACACCATCCTTACTCCATGGTGCTGCTACTTTTTGTTTCTTGGTTTTAATAATACAGCTGCTGACAGTGCACTTCTTATAAGGCAGGGTGGTAGCCCAGAGAGGAAAATATTGTGGTTTAGTTCCTTCCCTAGTGGGGGAAATCTACCCATATCTCCACCTTCCAAGAGAAAAGACAAGCTACAAGTCACATCCTCCAAGCAGCATCTGTTCACCTTTCCTATTTGAGACTGATTTTAAAAAAGGCTCCACACTTAAAAAAACCACACACGCAAACATAAAGAAATATGGCTCTATCAGGCACTTGGGGAGAAAAGGGCAGGAAATTCTGCGCTTTGCATGTTTATTCCAAGAATATATATGACAAATAACTTCTGAAATCATGGATCAGAGGCTGTATGTCTCCACTCTCGGAAGGTAACATCTTCTTACACATCCTCTTCCTGGCTCAGTGAATCACGCATTCTTTTTCTGGATAATAACACAGTTTCAGTCAGAACAACTGAAGACAACACACAACTTGGCAACTGGGATATTTGCCCAGAAAGTGGAAGATGTAGGTTGATGCCTCTAGGCAAAAAAGAAATCTGAAGCAGGGTCTACCACATTCTGAACAAACACTTTAGCTAATAATCTTTGAAAAGCAGCACCATCTCCTCTTCCAATTGTCTTATAAAGCTGTCACTGAACATAATAGAAGACTGACTCTGCAGGACGTTGGGCACAATCGGAGAATTCCCACCTGACCAAGCTCCCTGTGAGACTATGGCAAAATAACAACATCAAGAAAGCGTAACAACATCAGAAAAACACAACAGACTTACTATTGTAAGCCTGGCATCATGCTACTCATCTCTCATACAAGGGGAAAAGAATCAGATATCCTAATAACTTTAAAGGTATTGGCTATATGGCATTCAGTGCTTAGGCACCTTCAGAGCTTGATGGTAAGAGACTGAGTTTTCAGGACTGCAGTCTTGACCCCAAGCACATAGAACAGTTCCAATACAGTATTTCTGAGCTTACTCATTGATAATAGTTTGGGGAGCGGGAGACCAGAATCAGTGATATAACCTCATGTCCAGACTGCACTGAGCACTTCCATGTCTTCCCAAATTCATTACTGAGAGACAATTAACTCCAAACCACAGAATACTTCTGTAGAGTGGGTGTTATATTGACACTTGTCAATTAATTCCAGTTCAAGTTAGCTGTCTACCCAGAGCTCATCTTTTTATGTAATGCAGGTTAGTGAGCTGCATAGGGTTAAAAAGCTATCCCTTATTAACAAATGCACGTATATGACACCTACTGGTTTGCCTATCTACCATTTCTTCCCCAATATATTACTTCTTAATTTAATCTATGTAGTTGATTTGCAGCATCCATGCTCTGGGCTGAATCCCACAGATATCCCCCCAAGCACGTTTGCTTTGGCACACTGTTAAATAAACGCACTAGAAAACACACAGAGATAACAGACAATAAAACAATCAGAAAACCATCTAACCTAATTATTTTAAATTCATCTGTAAGTTTTATCAGCTATCTACAGAGTATCACCACATGCGGGATATTGCAATTCCAACATTACTCTGTTGTTCATGTAAGAGCTTTCAACATTTGCTCTGCAAGCGCAGAGATTCTTTGGATGAAGCGTCACCCTGCCAGCTTTACAAGGACAACACTGCTGATCAGTGTGCTATACAAAGGACGAAGTATAGTACTTCCCAAATAATAAAAACTAATTGAGCAACAATTTGTGTGTAACACACCCTCAATTTTGCATATAATATTTAATCCCCTGACTTATATTACCGATTTAATAACGTAAACGCTTTGGTTTTACAGTCAATTTCAGGTTCATAAATACACGTGAAAGGCACTTCCAGAGCACTGTCTCCAGACATCTTGAAATTCCTTGACAAACAGCAGTTGGGAAGAATCTTCACTTCTACTCCCTGCAGCCACTCTAAATGGCATGGGATCTTTGTATTGCAATTTAAAAACTGATTTTTTCTGTTATCCATCTATTCTGTCCTACAATACAAAGGAAAACAAATGCCTTATGAATTACGTTCCACTTGCACTGCATCAGCACGTTTAGGTACAGGCAAGACACTGAAGAAATCGCCAAATGAAGACCTAAGGGTTCTGCAGGCAGCATTCTACAAAAAAAAAAAAAAAACAACCCACCAACAATGGAAGATGCCTAACTACCCAGCACCCTCACAGACTCATTTGCAACCTGGAATTTGCAAAGAAAGGCAAATATCGGAAGCGATGCACTTAAATCTGACGAGTAACTCCAACTCGGTAACCCAGTTAAGATCAATGTAACCACGATTAAAGCGGGCAGCCCAGAGACAAAACGAGCATCTCGCGGAGTGGGAGCCAGCCCGCCACAGCCGCGAGGGGAGGGAATGCGCACCTACCCATTCCCAGCCGCCGCCTTCTCCTCCTCCTCCCGCCTTTGCTCCTGCCTAGCGGGGGACAGGCGGGAGACAAAGGGGAGGCGAGGATCCCCCCGCAGCCCGGCGGTGCCGGAGCGGGGTGAGCGCCCGGAAATCCCACAATCCCCGCGGCCCCGGCGGGAAACCCTTCCCTCCTCCCTCCTCGCGGGCCGCTCCACCGGGAAATCCCGGCCCGAAGCCGCGCACGTGGGACTGCGTGGAGAGCGGGGGGGGTGGAGGGTGGCGGAGGGAAGAGGCGGCTCCGCCGGGTCGGGCCTCCGGGGCGCCTCCTCTCGCCGCTGAGGGTAGAGCCGGGGGAGAGGAAGGGGTTCACGGGGTTGACCCGCGACCTCACCTGCTGCTTGCCCCTCGCGTAGGGCGGCTTCGCGGCTCCCAGGTGGTGCCGTCGGGTCCGGATCTTACCGCCGCCGCCGCCGCCGCTGCCACCCGAGGCCATGATGTGATCCGGCCCGCCGCCGCCGGCGGCCTCCTCCCCCTCCTCCTGGTGCGGCCGCTGTGCTCCGCCGCGGCCCGGCAGCGCTGTCACTGTCACCGTCCCCGCGGGGACGCGCCCGGCCCGGCCCGGCCTCTCTCCCCCCGCGCCGCTCCCGCCCGCCACGCGCCGCGCGCGGCCTCTGGTGCGCGCGCGGGGGGCTCCCCCGCGGCCTCCGCCCCGCCCCTGCCGCGCGCGCGCGCGCTCGCGCGTCTCTCCCCGTCACGCGTCTCTCCCTTCCCCGCGTTCCCTCCGCGATCCCTCCGCCCGCCGCTCCTCGCTCGCGCTCTCCCGCCCGGCGGCGGGGCCCCGCGCACTGTCCGCCCGCGGCCCGAGCCGCCGCCGCACCCCCCCGCCCCGCCGACCAACCACACGCCGGCCGCCCCGGGCCGCGCGCGCGTCACCAGCCCGCGCGGGCGCGTCACACAAGCGGCGCCGGGCGGATGGCCCAGCAGCCCCTGCGCGCGCACCGCCCCCGCGCCAAGGGAAGCGGGAGGGGCTGGGCCGGGCTGGGCGGGCTGCGCGGGAAAAGCGCTCGCTGGGATCTGCCGCGACCCGCAAAGGGACGTGGAGGGGAAAATGGCCACCCCCGCACGCAGCTCAGGGACGCCTTGAGGGCTAAGAGCAGAGGCTTGTGCCGGGCTTCCGTCGCGGGTGACTGCACCGCCTTCTCTCCTCTTTCCGCGGCGTTTCACGGCCTGGGTCAGGTTGAAAGGGACCACAGTGTCATCTGGTCCAACCTTCCCGCTGAAGCAGTGTCGCCCCAGAGCACATGGCACAGGATTGTATCCACAGTTCCTGTATTTCTCAAGTGAGGGAGACTCCACAACCTCTCTGGGCAGCCTGTTCCACTCGCACAGTAAAGATTTATTTTCCCTCGTATTTAGGAGCAATTTCCTGTGCATCAGTTTCTGCCCGTTGCCTCTTGACCTGCTGCTTGGCACCACCGAGCAGAGCCTGGCTCCGTCCTTCTGACACTCTGCCCCAGGGACACAACTTGCCTACGCTGAACCTCCCCTAGGGGACAGCGGGGGGGGGGGGGACCGGCAATGTTCCCGTGTCCCTGATGAGGAGCAGCGTGGAGAACGCGGCAGGAAAAACGGCACCGGGAAGTCGGTGGTGTTTCCCCAGGATGCCACTAGCAACTGGGTTTGTGTAAGCCAAGAGAAACAGCAAGATGCAGGTTTTTCATCGCTCAGTGTTGGCATATGGAAAAGAGGTAGGGGGGAATAGCTTCAACACAGCTTTTACCTCCTCAAATCATGAGGAAGAGTTAAACAAAGTTAAAATGCATAAAAATATGGTTTTTTATTCTACTGAAAGTAAAGTTGAGGAAAATCTATGGTTTCACATTTTATTTTTAGCATCAACTTGCTCCGGGAACGACAGAGCAGAGCAGTGCAGAAAATCACAAGCACCTTCCCTATGTACAAGTCAATAAAAATGTTACTCCGAACAGAGCCGTGATGCACCATGCATCCCTTCCACCAAAAATAAAAGCATTCATCCCAGCACCCACCTGAATTAAGAGTGTGTGGAACTGGGAGAGGTGCGGGGGGCGAATTACGGGGGAGTCAAAAAACAAGGGTGATTCTTAAAGTATGCAGAAATGTGAACAGGCAGCAGCTGCAGAGGAGGAACAGCTTTTAGAAGAAATGCTACTGGGGAATTTTGTGCTGCTCTATCTCTGCTTCATACTGGCTTTTTTTTGAACCTCATTGGTGTCTTCCTAGCTCTCCTACGTAACTCCTCAATTCCTTTGTCCCATTTTCATTATCTACATTAGATAACCATTACCCAATTCCCAGCAGAGTGGAATTACTTTCCAGGTATTTCTCCTCATAAACTACACTCTTACTCTCCTGCCCCACAATTGTAAATACAATTTTACATGCAGTGGGATGATTTGCAGTGATAGATGATCCCTATCCTGGAACATGTATGTTTGAATTCACCTGCAAGAACCACCTCATCTTGTGTAAATGGCTGGTAGGCTACAGCTGCTGACTAGTTTTAGGATGATGGTCTGCTTCTACACTGTGCACATCAAGATCTACGTCAATGTAATTATCAAAACACAAAACCCAGTATTTCAGCCTGGATTTGTAACTCATTTTGTCCAGGAATCAATTAGCATGCTAGCTTTCAACTTAGGGGAGGGAAAGGGAGGGTAGCATAATGTGTTTCCATTATTGGAAGAGCTAGATTTACACAGGGATGTAAACTGTGCCCGTTGGTAACAGACACTCATTAGTAAAAATGCTGGCTTCTAAAATGGTACCTGTGTGGGGAACTGACTAAAATCACTCCTGTGCTGGTCATGTAGGAGCTGGACAATTTTAAAACAAGCTTCCCTCTTTATGCATGCTAAGAATATTAAGGTAAGCTGTAAACGAAATTTTTTCTTCCACGTACGTGTCAAATGCAGCTACACTACACTTGCTCTGTAAATTCAAGTGCTGCTTTATTCACTTATTTTACTTATTTAGAACAATTTCCATATGGTGGACATGCCTTTAATGAAACTCATGACTCAGAAATACTTGTTGATGTAGTCAAACAACATCTATTGACATGAGTCACTGAAGTTAAATAAATGTCATTAAAAATGAGACGAAACAAAAGGCAAATATATATATATCTCCAGCAGAATGATAGTGATCATCACCATTTGATCAATCTTCCCTGTGAGTTATATCTGCAAGTTACTTTGAGGTAGCGCTAGAAAGAAGCTGTTGGTCCAAGAGCATCCCTGCAAAAAGAAACATTCATGGCTTAAGTACCATTCAACCTTTTTGAACCCTTTTCAGTCTTCACCATTTTTTAGCCTGTTTCTTTCTCCCTGTTCACTGACCGCAGGATCATTAGCCCCTCAAACCATGGTACTAAAGCTTTTCTGTTCAGAGAAGTGGAAAACAAAAACATTACTCTTCTTCAAGAAATTAGTGGGTTTTAGGTAAAGGCACTATCTATCACAGCTAGGTACAATGAAGAGTTTCTAAAACCAACACTAGATAGTCTTCAAAAAAACCCCTTCATCAGACTTTAAAAAACCCCACAACATTTCAGCTGGGTAAAACAGACAAAACACAACCAGACAAAGAGAAATAGCATGGTGTTGAAAACATTGCTCCCAATACTTTTTTTTCATGTTTCTACTGCAATCAGCTCTCTGTAGAACTGAGAGCAGGCATCTGTATGACGTACATGTTCAGGTCTTTGTGGAAGCTCGCTAATGCAGGTGGTAGTTGGACCAGCGCTGGAAGTTTCCTCAGTTAAAAGTCTCAGCAATGAATGCCAGCAGTTCTGATGCACTCACTTTTTCCCCAAATTTGTGCTTACACCAAAGTTTTTTCAGTGTGTCTTTACAGTAAAGAATGTGCACTGCACACAGTATCTTGATCCCATATATGCACTCCTAACTGAAAGCAGGATGGACTAGAAAGGCTCAGGAGACAGAAAACAAAGTCAGAGCGCTATTTAAAGCCGTATCACACGGGCTGCAATCAGCAGACTCCCTTCTTCACCTCACTTTTTTTCTATGCTGACTGGAAGAAAATATATTCCCCAACATTTCTCAGGTTTGCAGAACTAATGGCCCAACCAACCTCTTTAACTGCATTACATAAACAGTATTTTCACTATACAGGTACTTTACAGGCCAGAACAGAAGGTGCATGCATGTCTGAAAACAGTGTCTAATGCAGAGTGTGGAGACCTTGCTAACACGTAAAATCTGCATAAATATGACAACTACAGACTCTGAGGTTTATGTGCTGGGTAATACAGTGCTGATCTAAGTGAAATCACACAGCTACATGGGCTCCTCATTACATAGTTCACACATGGATCAACCTCCCAAAAGGCAAAAATCAGCAGATACTCCATAGTATTTTTATCAAGCCAATAACACACCCTTAGCATCTAATAACACAGTAAAAGGTTTCCACAAATTACTTGCTGCAGCTTAAGTATGGTGTTAGGTAATGCTATGCAAAGCAGGATATGCACTTCAAAGCAGGAAGCTTCCAGGTCTGTGCCTGGGTTATAATCTTGCATCTTGTGATGATGGTGCTTGCTAGATACAAAATCCTTTGCCTAGCAACTGATTTGTACTACCAAGCTCAGGCATCACAGCTGTGCACCACAACTGAAGTGAAATCAAATCCAGCATGGTTTTGAAAGTTTAGCACCCCCACATCCAAATTCAAGCATCCTGCATCTACTATCTTGAGTTTCCTCCCTTCTGCAATCCCCTGAAACAATTCTATACAGGCACACAACTAATTCCCTTTCCCATCCAGATTCTCTTTGCTTCATTTAGTCCATTTTCTGTCACATTCCCATTAATAATCTCCCTTCTATCACCTTCTGAAGACTGACCAGTTCCCACCAAGGAAACATTCACCTACAAAATCTCAGTTTTCAGCCACTTTGCAACTAGTTCTCTCCAAAGCAGAGAAACAGTTGCTAAGACTATGATAGAAATTCCGTGCCTAAATGAGGGGGTTTTGTTTTCTCTCCTTCTACATATGCAGTGCACAAAATCCAGGAAAATGAAGTTCCTATAGCACACCAAAAGACCTTTCTAGTTCAGAGCATCTGTATTTCATGGACAGGACTCCACAAAAAAAAAAAAAATCCTAGCTGAAATTAAACTGTGAAAAGAGGAGATTCTGGTGAGCAGGCAGAAGGGACCTGCTCTGCCAAGTCATCACTCTGCAATGCAGGTATTAGTTTCACATTTAAGAACAGCATATAGGTTATGACCACCACTTTAATGTAATTAAGTCATTAAAGGAAAAAAAAAAGAACTTACTCCTATCTGCCAGCCTAGCAATTATGGTTTAGACTGCCCCCAAAACACACATGGCAGTACCAAAGTGCCTCAAGTAGCTTTAGTAGCTTTCACATGTATTAGCTATATGATAATTTCTACCTTTTTCTCTTCAAAAAACATTCTTTTGTTTCCAGCCTGAATTTATTTTATTGTGTACAGTAAATAGTAACAGGAGCTTAAGCTGTCTCTATGACTGGAAAATATTTTATACGCTTTCAGATAAGAACAGTTTAGAGGAAAGCCACTCAGAAGTTGCTATCAAAGCGTAGCTTTCTTCATTGCCATCTCCCCTAACCACTTTTGACTTAAATACTGGAAACTGTCATCCTACTAAAATGTTATAAACCTCATCACTATGAAACATCTGAGCATGGAGACTGAACAAATAACAGATGTTTAGGATAGGGTGCAAGTTAGTTGAAGAGTATACCAGGACACTTTAATTCCAGATAGGTTTTTCTTCCTCCTTTATATCACAGGGTTTTCTCCAAGGATTTTTACGTATAAGAACATGTATTATATTACAACACTTTCTTTGCTGTAAAGCATCAGTTGAGAAGACTAACAAGAAGGGCAAAAATAAAACTATCAGTAGGTATCATCCTTAGTCTTTGGAATGTTTGCAGCTATGGCAGCTCAAAGTTTGCCCTTCTGTATGTTAAAACTGTACAGATAAAGCATGTTAGGAGCTTGTAAAAGATTGCCTAGGTATCTTGGAAGTGTGTGAGAGCTAGTTCTTGCTAGTGCTGATGCCCATACCAAAGACAGGTGAAATACCCCTACTGCCTCCTGCTAAATTCCACAAGCCAGAAGAGAAGGTGTTTCGCATCTGTAAGTAAAATCCCTTGCTGGCCAGTTTGCAGAAACAAAATTTTATTTACACAGGCAAGTCTATCTTTAGACCCCACTGAACTCTTTACATTTCTAGAATATTTACATGATTTCAAGATGCTCCAAGTGATGAATAAAACAAAACAAAGAAAGATTACAGAAACTGCCAAAAGCATAGCAAAAAAACCCCAACCTATCATTGTGCTTTAAAACTTATGATCTAGAGTAATGTAGAAGAAATGTAATTTTAGCACCTTGGTCTTAACGGTCATGCTATATAAGACACTTAAATAGCAGAGGGGATGTCAGAAGTGACCGTATCCAGAGGTTGCCAGTGACAATTCATGAGGGCATCATAGAGTTCTTCACTTGTCTCCATAAATTGTCTGTTCATTTCATCAACATCCAAGTACAGCTGCGGATCTGAAAATAAAGGCCTGGTAAGTACAAGTGTCAGAACTCAGGAGGTTTGCACATAAAAACCTGAAGTAAATGCCTAACAAAGTGTACTTCAGGTAAATGTAATGACTTAACAGACTTAATAATACATCTAGTAAGATGTTTATTTGCCAATTTCAACAAAGCTAACAAGTCCAGTTTCTTTTGGAATTAGTGTATTCAAATGCTAGGACTATACTGGTATTTCCACATGAAGCAGAGACTTAGGGATAATTAAAATTTCTGAACACTATTACAAGATACCTCTACTAATGAGTTTAACATGTAACAATCTTAGCAGAATCAATACAAAGATACAGTAAATTCTCCAGTAGATCATTTTGGAAGAATGAAGGCAAAGGAAAGAAGCCTACTGCAAAGTGTTGTTGATAATGTGCCATTCTACTTGACATGGTGTATACTATTAGCTTTAAAATCCTACCTCATCTTAGCTATAACCCATTCTTTATCCAGTAGTCACTGGCTTGTACTGTTAAAGGGCAGAAGCACAGCTAAATTCAAGCTGCAGTGATAGAATTATCATTACCTTCAGTTATTAGGTCATCATTGATTTCAGTCATAGCTGAAGCTTCCTAAAAAAAAAAAAAAAAAAGTGTTTAATCACAGTCAGTTTCAGAAAGCATCACAAATCCAAAGTAATTTTATGCTCCCAAAACATCCCCTCCTCCCACAACTATAAAATAAGCAGGAGCAGGTGATGTTTTGTTGGGGAAGTGTTTTTTGTGGGATGTTTGTTGCTTTTTAATGGTTTCGTTTTAGGGGTTTTCTTTTTGTTTGGTTTGTTAGTTTGTTTAGGTAGGGTTTTTTTGTTGTTTGGGGTTTTTTGGGGTGTGGCTTTTTTTTTGTTTTGGTGGGTTTTTTTGTTGTTTGGTTGGGGTTTTTTTAAGAAAACCATAGTATAGTTCTGCTTGGAAGGCACTTCTGGAAGTTGTAATTGATCAACTTGCTGACCTAGATATGATCATCTTACAACAATTCTTTATTTTGCTTAAAGCAAAGCACATCAGAAGAACAGGATGAGAGAAAGACTAAAAAATTTTGCTGTCAGAACTGTTATTTGATATACATGAACAAATATTACTGTATACATATCTAATTCTACAGATGCACTAAAGCACTTAAATCCAAAATGCTGAATATAACCTTCACACTTATCCGACTGCATGATTTCACCTTTAGGACTTCTCTGCTCTGATTTACACAACCCACACAACTTGCTATTTGGTTTTTTTTTTTTTACATTAACTGTTTTATTTTTACCTCAAAAACAGCTGGAGCCATAACTGCATCTCCTAAAGAGCAGTCTCCGACAGCTTGCATGCTATCATAGGGAGTATAGGAGCTGTAGTTGTAGTCAGCATAAGGATCATAATTCCACTGTGAATAGTAGTTCTGATAATCTTGATAATAATCATTATAGTTGTATGACTGGTACCGCTGGAATTCTGCTTTCAGTCTGAAACATGAGAAGTTATACACAGTTAAGAGTTTGAGAACAAAAAACTGTAAACCCCATGTTGAAGTTAAACAATTTTACACTTCCAAATAGGCAACTATTGAGAAAAGCTTCCTTGTATAAGTTTTAAATCACAGCACAATACCTCATGTTTATACAGAAGCAAATGCTCTCACCTTCACCAATGCCAGGAGTAATTATTTCTGTGAACGAACTCAAGAGAAATGTATCTATATTCAGTTTGAGTACTTTTGGTATCTGTATAAGCAAGCTGCTGATAAAAATGATTTATCAAGATCAGAGACCTTTACCAAGCACAGGTGTTTTAAAAGATGCTTTAAACATTTAATTAGCCCTTCCATCTTTTTTAATGTTTTGTTAATATTAAATCTTGTTATTTTCAGAAACAAGGGGTAAAGGCTGATTATCTGTTTCAGAGGAGCATCTGACACTGCCTGTCAATTTACCATGTCTACCTTCACTTTCTCAATTTTTGGTCCATGAACAGTTGCCAAAGCATAGCTGTCAGGTGAAGTCACTATCCAGAACAAAGCCAAAGCAGCAGAAAAATTACAAAACTCATTAGTTCTTAAGACCAAAGGGCCACGTGATTAGTTTTCACTGCTTTCCCTCTCCTGAGCAGATTTCTCCCAGGGACAACTTCAAGGTGGCTAATGACAAGTATCACTGAACAAGAATAACCTATACTAAAACAGAGATATACTACATGAAAAAGATTGGGATAAATCAGCTGCACATTCCAAGAAATCTCCTATGCTTAGGAATTTCCTCACTGATTACATACATACAAGCTAATTTTCTGTAGCACTTTGCTACAGAAAATTCAGATTGGGGCTTTTTGCCAAGAACACAAACTGAAAGAGCTCAGAAATTGTTTCCAGTGTAAGTGACTTAATGACAAACTATTCTGATGGCTGGATATTTGGATCCTGTGAGAGCACAGTACTCAGCCATCCAGAAACAGGTATAGATTAGTGGTGTGTATTTCAATGCCCACATTATATTTTTGCTTCATTACTGTGAAGCTACACATACATTCTAATAAATAGGTATTTTATTGTCTTACTACTGTAGTAAACAAATTATTTCATAATGTCTCAGTCTTCTGCTTCCAACTTCTCTCCTATATCCATCTCTGTAGAAAGAAAAATCTAAAAATACTGCTGACATTCTTCTGGATGGCAGAAGTGAGGAAAACTTTCTTTGAAACCTCATTTTCAAAGCAAGTTAGTCAAAGCAAATCTGGACAGTGCTCTCTTGGGTAAGAGCATTCCTGTTCCAAAGCAGTGTGGCAACATTGGCAAAATTATCCAGGAAAGAGAGGCAGGAGCTGTTATTTTTAGCCTTTTAACAGAACACACAAGCTAACCTCATGAATATATACTGAAATTGTTTTATAAAAAGTTCTATTTTTGTCTGTATTCTGGATCAAAGTTTATCAAATTTGGTATCAAGTCTCTAACTAGATTGTCTTCAATAACTGACTGAGAGAACTGAGCTGGCAGAAAAAAACCCCTCTCAAACCCAATCAATTTTAAATTTCCTGCTGCCTCAATCACTTGAGAAGCAAAGAGTAGTATTCTAAACAAACCGTTCAAGCAACATCTCCTTTGGATTCTTCCCCTCCAGACTCTTGTGTCTTTCCACTAAAGATACCCTTCTTCTGCCAGCCTACTTTAAAACCAACACTGTGCTACCTTGTCTAAGCCAAGGGGAAAGGCCTAGAAGAAAAGCTTCCTAGCATAAAAACAAACACTTGTTGTCCCTTCTACCTTCTTCAGGCTCAAACATGAAATACTTAAAAATGCATTCAGCTTCACTACTGTGAGCATTAAGGCTGGTCACAACAGCAGCTAAGCCTAACTTATACAGTCTGGCTAGACTTAAGAGTTGTATTTCCTCAGCAATCTTTAAAGAGGTTGATGAATCCAGGCAGTCAAAACATATGCTTCCTTGATTTTGGTTTTGCAGAGTGTACAGCCATTACAGCAAGGGCCACAGTCTTTACAAAGGCAGAGCTAAAAGAACCCAATTATTTAGAATTACCAATGTGATAATTTAGAATGTATCAATGCACAACTCATTTGTTACCTTTTAGAAATTCCTATGCTCAGCCGGATTCGTTTTCCCCCCAGACCTGGTGCATTCTGGCAGTCTTGCAGTGCCCTCATCTGATCACCTTGCTCACCAAATCTGACAAAGGCATACCCTCTACAATTTTCAAAAGGGAGAAAACAAATTCTAGTATTCATAACAGTTATAAAGCTAATGAATTCAACTTCTGTCTTCACAAAAACAGAAAATAGTAGCTACTATAGCTTCTACTACCTAAGCAACCCCTCTGGCATGTGCACATGCACAGAAGATGCTTTCACAAAATTAAAGACTTGGGCCAGAAGCAAAGAGCTTTGTTCATAGCATTAAAACACAACTTGCTGAAAGCCAGCAAAACAATACATGTTAACTGCTATCTGTGTAAGTAACCAGATTCCATATTTCTGCACTTACAGCAGTTAATGTATCAGTATTAACCCATTCCTACTGCTCTACAGCTCTAGCATTCTTTTTAAATTTGCTGTCTCAGATTTCCTTTTTTTTTTTTTTTTTTTTTAAAGTTTCTGGAACTAGTCCATTACAGACAGTGTTTTCTGAACAGCAAACTCACTCATCCCTGCTTCACTCACTGCCTGGCCAGTGCAACTTCTACTAAGCTTTATTTACTAATATTAGAAGTTCCATCTCCCAACCCCATAAGATTTGCTAGGCCTTACACTTTTCTTCCACATGTAAAAAGGGAATTATTTTGTCCTCAGTACTGCAGATGACTAAGAGGATACACTGCTGTAGGTAAGCACAGCAGCACAGATGTCCACACAGAGCTCTCCCTTCTCCCACCATCTAACTGCTTTCATGCAGATATGCATTCAGCTAAATTGAAGCTTAACACATTAACTTAAATCACATTAACTGCTAGAACTAACCATAAAGTTCTAGAACCACAAGGATCTATGCTGTTAAAAAATGCCAGAGACTAATCTCTCTTCCTGCCGCTGAAGAGAATTCAAAACTAGTTCAAATGCTAGTTCCTATGTATTACTCAGAGCAACAAACATACTGTCAGCATAAACACATTTTCACAGGCATTACCTGGAATATCCCAGCAGGTCTGTTGCTATTTTGCAGTCAATACATGAGGGGTACCTCTTTAGGAAATAGTCATAGAGCTGAAAATCATCTACTTCTGGAGTCAGCTCCCCAACAAATATCGAATAATCCGGTCTATAAAAAGGTAAGAGAACCATCGTTAAGTTCAAGAATAACACAGTTCATTTCAGTATTAAAGTACCTAACATACAAGCAAGTAGTTATTACTGGACAAATAAGGAGACTAAATATGAAGAGAGCATTAACTGCAAAACTCTGCTGAGCAGCGTACAGAACCACAGTGCCACCACTCCAGCAAGTTCTCAGTTTCTGAGTCCATTCTACCACTTTTGCAAGCATTTGAACAAAGACCCAAATTTATTAAAGAATCTTTTTAAAAGTTGGTTTTAAAAGGTCTCATTTGTTGTCTGAAGGGCAGGGCACTCAAAAATACCAAGAAAAAATATTAAGTTACAGCCATAATTCAAAAGAGCTAAGACTATTTTGACACCACATCTCAAGCAATTATGAGACAAACTAGGAAAAAATCTTCATTGTTCAAATGGCAATAAAATTCCATAAGCAATACTTAGTGTATAGGCACCAGTTGTGCCATTCCAGGATTTTTAAAATAATTGATGGCACTCACTAGTCATTAGCAATTTGAACAGGTAAGGGGTCAGAGCTTCTCCTTTGTAAAGGTCTTTACCTGGTTGTATTAGTACTACTAGGGACAAACTCTATTCTTCCTGGTTTTATTTTGTTCTTTTTCTTCCGTTTCTTCTGTGGTGTTCTCCACCAGCTGTAGGCCTGGAGACATTCTCTTTTTTTTGCCATCAAGTCCTGTAGGGAGAAAAAAAAAAATCGCCTTTATAGTATTTAGCCTCATTTACATTCCTCCCTCCCACTCCCCATCACCACAGGTGATTTCCCCATATTCACCTTGCCCTTGAAAGAAGCCTGGGGTCCCATTTCTCCCTCCGCCTCCCATGAGGGAAAGCAGCCTCTGGGGAAAACGCCTGGCAAAAATAACAGAGCCAAAGGATTGTATGAACAGCCATATTCCCCTGACTTGTCAAGCTGGCTAAAGGATTGACAGCTTCCTCTGGGAATTAGGGAAAAACCAGATAGCCCTTTGATGCTGGCCAATCCTAAATGTTAATTAGCTTCAGGACTGGACTGTGTTCCACTTGAGCTCCAGGATGCAAAAAGCCCTGCCGCAGCACAATCTGAGTGATGAAGAGGCAGGAAAACTGTCACTCTTGCCTAGAAGGGATGTCCACTGTCCCTATCTCCCCTCTCCTAGGAATTCTTCTTCTGTGAGATACCTCTCCTCAATACCCAGCAGTGAGTCACTCTCCCAGGCCAGGAACAATGACAAGAGGCCGATTAATGGAACGTAAGGAGAAAGCAGACCAGAAACAGGCACTAGCTTGGCTGAGGGAAAACTCGAACCCAGACGCAAGGCCAGGAAGAAAGAGGCATAAAAAGTGCCTCTTGGGAAAAAAAAAAAAAAAAAAAAAAAAAGAAAAAACCTAAAAACCCCCTAAAACCCCAAAAACCACAGTTCAAAAAGGAAGTGAGTGGGGCAACTACACAAAAGAGATGGGGAAACAGCCATATTAACACAGGTTGCCTCCTTCACTTAAGATTCTGAAGAACAAGGTCTTCCAAAAATAAGAATGATGTTCCACAGCATTTACTTACGCAGGCTTTAATGTTCTTCCTCTATAAGATCTCCACATGTACCTTATACAGAATGTTATGCGCAAGGTCCTTCAGAAGAACTCACGCTCAAATAATGCAAACTGCAAAGCTTAATGTAATAACCCCCAACCTGCTTGAGTTGACACAATTAAGTGTCCTGAGGACAGCCAGCAATTGCATTGCCGGAACAATCATAGGACTAAAAGAACACCGAACTCAGAGCAAGCTAGCTATTTCAGCTTCACATTTATTAGGAATTCGGAGTATGGTTCTGGAATCCATTTAGGCACTGCAAGCCTGTATTTCTGACTAAATCATCTTACCTGGCTTGCCATGGTTCAAACTGTCTTCTCTCTTTCTCAAACAGTATGACTGCACAGGTTCAGTTTATTGCACTCCTTCAGCTGAAAAAAATGTGGGGGAGAAAAAGAAGATGAAGGATTTTATCCTCAAGATTAATCACTTCCAAATATGTTCACCCCACCATATGCTCTAATGTTATTAATTCAGAGCTTTAGAAATTAAGTTCTGACTTGTCACTGCTAAAACAATGGAAATAAAAAGGATATATGGCCAATGGGATTATGATTAGATGTCATCTTCACTGTCCTAAACTGTAACAGAGAACGAAGTCTTCCCACCATTCAAAGCACTAGAAAATTTTAGAGATCTTTTAAGTCTCCTATACTTTACCCTTAATTCTGAAATACCTACATATAATAATCCAGTAATTCAGAAGATTCTAAAATAGTTAAAAACAAGGCAAAAGATACATGCTTCAGTATGTTTTGTACAATCCCCCTGGCTTCTTCCCCTTTTAGCCAAATTTAAATTTACTTGTACCACAAACTATGCAGCTGAAAACAAGCAGTGGTACTTCCCATGTGCTAAAAAATAGAAATAAAAGCAGAATGAAGGCACAATACAAGCAAACATGATCTTTCTCTGCACCTTTTCTCCTCCCTCTCTTGCCTTTTCCACATATATGTTTCACTCATTACCATCAAGTTAGCAACAGCAAATAACCTTTTACTGCCATCACTAAACCAGTGGACACACTTTCCTAAAGAGGTACATATCTTTGTTGATTCTGATATCCTTTCTTTAGGCTTTTTCCCCTAGTCATCCAACAAATATAAATCAGTGCAAAAACCAGTTTGATTTGCAAAATATTCTGCATTTACTTTCACACACAAGTGTTCCTTCACCACTACTGATTTTTTTATATCTGGTGTTACTCCTTCTATGCAGATACTTGATTGCTGAAGTTCTAATTCCCATTTCTATGCAAGAATTTATGTAATGTTTTACATCTTGGCTGATCAAATCCACAGCCACATAATGCAATAAACACAGAGCATCTACACTACCTTAAAGGCTCGGCTGCAGAACAGAGCAGTTCAGAGCACTACTTCTGAAATGGATTACACTAACTTGACACAGGATAGCCATAAACCATAATTACAGCATCCATGCATGGTGCTATTCAGAGTAACTATGGACTTCATCCCCACAGCCATTCTGAAGCCAAGAAAAGAGCCAAGTACAAACAAGCCCTTAAAATACAGGCATATACTTGTAAGGTTAGCATATGCTAAACTGAGAATGAGCTTACTGAAAAAAATTGTATTCATTATAAAAATTATCAGCAGCAACTTTTTCCTGTTAAAAGTTGTCAATAATAACGCAAACATCCATGTAACAACATTCCTCTAACATTCGTTTTTAACAAAAGGAACCATAAATTCTTCCATGCTTTCAACACCGCAATACTGATTTTTGAATTCACAGTAACTTCTTTTAAACTTACCACTTCTCCCTCGTGCAGACCCAAGGGAAGATGGCAGTCTCGTTGCAATAGGCTGTCAGGAGGCAAGTGATGCAACTGCTTCTCGGTCAGTTATCACCGACGTTTATGCAAAACTGGTTTCGTATGCCTCCCTGTCCGATCTTGACCTTTTCACTACAAAACAAAAACATTTTAAAAACAATTAAAACAGCATGTATTAAGATAATACATTTTTTTACATTTGCGTTAACTGTATCTACAGTCACAGCTAGCTTTCATTTAAAGCAATGAGGCAGCTTCAACCTCCAGAATTCAAACACATCCTTAATTGGATTACACACACATCATAGCACCTTTTAATTTTATTCCACGTTTTTTGCATTATTTCGTTTACACGGGCAAAAAGGTGGGCAAAGCTGTTCACGGCCTGAATCGGCCGTGCAAACACCGCTCACCCAGGCAGCGAGCAACCCCCCTTCCCCTTCAGCACTAATTTCGCTCACACGAGGCGCTGGGTCAGGGCACCGGGATGAGGGAGTCGCCCAGAGCTCTTGGGGCCGGCGCGGTGACCCTGGCCGAGCCCAGGCCCGAGCCGTGACGCATTTCTTTAACCGAGCCACTCGGCACGACGGATGAGCCCGACCACAAGTGCGCCCCGCCCGGCCGCGGCCCTCCGCAAGCAGCCACACTGGCGCCGGGGCCGCGCTTCCCGCTTATTGTACTACGCGAGAAAAAAATTAAGTAATAAAAAAATATAAAAGGACCCGACGAAATAGCAATAAAAGTCGGCGGGGCCCGGGGCTGGTTCCCTGGGGCCTCGGCCCAAGCGCCGCCGGGGCCTCCCCGCCCCGCGTGCCCTGAGGGAGGCGGGGGCCCCGCGGGAAGGGAACGGCTCGAACACCCCAGCCTATCCCACCCCACCCCGCTCCCAATATATAGGTTCGCGCCCCTTTCCCCCGCTGGCAGGCCCCGATCCCGGCCACCGCTTCCCCCCCTCCCTCGCGATCCCGGCACTAACGCCTCTCGGCCGCCCCGCCGCCATCACCGCCAGCGCCGCTTCCGCCCCACGAGGCCCCCCCTGCGCGGGCTGCCCCGCGCGCAGCCTGAGCCCTCGTCGCTCCCTCCGGCGCTTCCCGCTCCGCGGCGGCTCCCACAGGATTCTCCTCACCCGCAGGGAACGGGCGCTGCCGGGCGCCACACGCGGGGCCAGCGCGGAGCGGCGCAGGCAGCGCGGCGGACGGGCGGAAGAGCCGGCAGGAGCCCCGGGGCGGCGCCGTGCGGTGGCGGATGGAGCTGGTGGCGGGGTGCTACGAACAGGTGCTGCTGGGGTTCGCCACGCGGCCCGGCCAGGTAACGGGAATGGGGGGAGTAGGGAGGAGGGAGCGGAGAAGCATAGAATCACAGAACGGTTTGGGTTGGAAGGGAGCTTAGAGGCCATATAGTTCCAACCCCCTTCCATGGGCAGGGACACCTTCCACGAGACCAGCGTGTTCAGAGCCCTATCCAGCCCGGCCTTGAACACCTCCATGGAAGCGTGTGAGGGAAATGCCCGGCGCGCCCCGGCACTCACCGTCTCGCCCGCCCGTAGCCGCGGTTCCGGGCGCCGCCGGGGCTCTTAAAGCGCGTTGCGGGGGCGGGGCGGCCTCTCCCGCAGCTTCTGCCGCCAGGCTCGGCCCCCTCGCTGTCCCGAAGGGCTCCCGGGAGCTGCGGAGCCTCTGGGCAGCCACGAGGGCGTGCGGGGCTGCGGTGCGAGGTCGCTCCTCCCGACGCGGCGCTGAGGATGGAGAGCTGCGCGGGGGATGGATAGAACGTGGTCGGGGGGCTGGGGCCAGGTGGAAGGCGTGTCTCCTGCCGTGATGGAAAACGAGAGAATCCTCCTCTCTTGCCCTTGGGATTTATTCCTGTGCAGACACTTTTTCACAGACAGCTTCGTCTAAGCACAGCACTGATTACAAGGGGAGGTTTGCACGCTTAAATCCTTTTGACTAATCTCCTAACAACACATTAACTTAATAAGATCCCATTATGCTTATATCTAGATATAATTCCTCCCCCTGTACTCAGCACTGAGGAGGCCACACCTCGAGTGCTGTGTTCAGTTCTGGGCCCCTCAATTCAAAAAAGACATTGAGATGCTGGAGCAGGTCCAGAGAAAGGCAATGCAACTGCTGAAGGGTCTGGAACGGAAGTCCTGTGAGGAGTGACTGAGGGAGCTGGGGGTGTTTAGTCTGGAGAAAAGGAGGCTTAGGGTGGACCTTACCACTCTCTACAGCTGCCTGAAAAGAGGGTGAAGCCAGGTGAGGGTTGGCCTCTTCTCCCAGTCAGCAAGCAACAGGGCAAGATGACATGGTCTCATGCTGTGCTAGGGGAGGTTTAGGTTGGACATTAGGAAGAATTTCTTCACAGAAAGGATGATTACACATTGAAATGGGCTGCCCAGGGAGGTGGTGAAGTCACTGTACCTGGAGGTGTTTAAGGAAAGACTTGATGTGGCACTCAGTGCCATGGTCTGGTTGACAAGGTGGTGTTCAGTTGTAGGTTGGACATGATGATCTCAGAGGTCTTTTCCAACCTAATTGATTCTGTGATTCTGATTTTTACACATATACTTTTTCAGGTTTTGCTTTTAAAAAATAAAATTACAGGACAATGAAGTGGAAGCTTACTATGGTAAGCTTGAGAAAGACCTGTTTGTTTTGCGTTTCATTTACAGTCCTGGACAGTCGTCCCTGATTTTACACATCATGCCCACTCTGCCTCATTGTCAGCAGTAGCAGTGAATAACAGATATGTGGTCACTGGGAGCAGAGATGAGACAATCCAAATCTATGACATGAAAAAGAAGATAGAACATGGGGCGCTGCTACAGCACAATGGTAAGGGAGCTTTTCTTTGTAAAAAACATTAATGACAAAAAATTGTAGCTGAAAAACCAGTCCTTGCCAGAAGAAGAAAACTGATTTTTTTTTTTTTCTAATAAGACTGTAATAGTGGTGCTGTTGCAGCCAGGATGGTGTGATGATACAAACAAGGTAAGCTTTTGAGCATAAAAGTAAAAGAAATTATTTTGGTATTAGCCAAAAAATATTGCTGCTGATTTCAATTATTTATAGTTTTATCTGGTTAAGAAGTTATGACCCACAAATGGCTTTTGTGCCATTTTTCTTCTATCAGGACAGTTTATCAAGACCATGCCTACTCCCAGCTACTTTCTTTCCCATTGTCCTTGTCCTGTCACAAGTGTACATGAGCCACACAAAAGAGAGAGTTTGCATGTGAGAGCAGGCTGCTGCTGCCAGATGAGTTAACCTGGTACATTTCCCCCTGTATGTGCTGCCTGAATTACAACTGCAAAGTACATGTTAAAGTCACAAAATAGTTTGGGTTGGAAAGCACCTTTTAAAGGTCATCTTGTCCAACCCCACTGAGTGAGCACGGACATCTTCAATCAGATCAGGTTACACAAAGCCCCATCCAATCTGGCCCTGAATGTTTCCAAGGACAGAGTATCAACCACCTTTCTGGGCAACTGTTTCAGTGTATCACTGCTGTCCTTGTAAAAACACTTCTTCCTTACATCTAATCTTAACTGACCCTCTTTAATCTAATGTGGATGATAAAAAGCAGGAGCAGAGGAATTTTCCAGCTGTCTTTGCATTTTGGGAAGGTTTTCTTTCTCATACTGCTAGCTGAGAAACAGCTGCTGATGGTTTTGTAAACTAACTCTCTATTATTACCGCAGTCCTAGGGTATATCACTGTGTCCCGCAGCCGTAGGGAGGAGGAGGAGAGAAGATCCAGCAGGCAGGAATTGTGCAGCAAGATTGATTTATTTAATTATTTTACAAACTCTTTTATAGACTTTTTTCTTCATAGTCTAATTGGACAAAGGATCAGCCACCCCTTGGGGTGATTGGCTAAAATCCTAAAACATCCATTGTCAAAATATTTTTCTACTATACTATAAGCAAGACTTTTCAAGGCTGCAGGTGTTTCGTTGTTTACATAACTCTGCTACCTCTTCTGTGAGAGAGAAAAGTCTCTCACGGACTTAGAAAATAGCAAGAAAATCCTTGCTAGCAGCATTTTTGTATCTACACTCTATCTTGCACCTGCATGATTTTGTTACGGTTCACTAGAGAAAATATTTTGAATGGGTGTTAGAGAACCTCAGCCAATCCCCCTAGTGGGTGGCTGGTCAAGCGACCAATCATATCATGCTCTCTTACGTACAAAGATATAAAACCTAGCTTGTATTTAATAAAATAATTCTATTTTCTCCTTGGACTTATATCATGATTCTGGCAGTTTCTTGGTGCAACAGCGACAATCTAAAACCATTACCCCTTGTCCTATCACAACAGACCCTGCTAAAAAGCTTGTCCCTATCTTTCTTACAATCCCCCTTCAAGTACTGGAAGGCCACACTAAGGTCTTCCTGTGGCCTTCTCCCAGCTGAACAATCCCAATTCTTTCAGCCTTTCCTCATAGGAGAGGTGTTCCATCTCTCTGGTCATCTTTATGGCCCTTCTTTGTTCATGCTTCAACAGGTCCACGTCATTCTTATGTTGGGGACCTGTTGGAGCTGGATGCAGTGTTCCAGGTGGGGTCTCACCAGAGCAGAGTAGAGGGGCAGATTCCCCTCCCTTGCCCTGCTGCCCACGCTGCCTTTGATGCAGCCCAGGACACATTTGGCTTTCTAGGCTGGAAGTGCACATTGCTGGGTCATGTCCAGCCTCTCATCCATCAGCAAGCCTAAGTCCCTCTTGGCAGAGCTGCCCTCAATCTGTCCATCCCCCAGCCTGTGCTGATACCAGTTTGCACTGTGCTTTGTGGAACTTCAAGGTTCCCATGGCCCACTACTTGAACTTGTCCAAGTCCCTTTGGATGGCATCCCGTCCCTCACCACTTACAGAGGTTGGCGTCATCTGCAAACTTGCTAAGGGTGCACCCTTTTTCTATATCATTGGTACAGTCATCAGTTAATGGCTGTCCAAATAAATCTGTTTGTAGCTTAGCATTGATTAACCAAAAAGATCCAGGAGTTAGACTGAGCATGGTAGCTGCATTTAACTGACATATGATAAATCTGGTGATTATGGGAAAGTAGCATGTGCAGTAAATTCAGCTGTGTGTCAGGAGCAGGGCTGTGATGTGGGAGCATTCCTATCACTGATAAGAGCTCTCTGTCATCTCTGCCACAGTGTTTGAGTACTGCTGTGTCAGAAAACAGACCAGATGGAGTTCAGATGTGTGGGTAAAGGGTGGCTGATAGAGCACATCAGACTATCGAATACAGCAAGAAAGTTTGAGGGTTTTTTTAAGAAATACTTAGGAAATAGTTTAGATTTTCCCAAGGTTAGGGTAGTAGCTGGCATGCCATGATGGAAGAAGTTTTTCTGTTAAGTTGTACATTCTCTGTTAATTTGTGCGATAACTGTTCGGTGTGTACAACATTGTTAATTGTATTTCTAGGCACAATAACTTGTTTGGAGTTCTATGGTACTGCACATCTACTGAGTGGGGCGGAAGATGGACTCATTTGTATCTGGAACACAAAGAGATGGGAATGCCTGAAATCCATTAAGGCACATAAGTGAGTTGCTTAAATCTTCATATTCATGTACGTTTTCATGTCTGTTTTCCTTGTAAATAATAGATGTGACTAATGTTTTGTTTTTATCAGAGGACATGTGGCATCTCTTTCTATTCATCCTTCTGGGAAATTAGCTTTGTCAGTCGGAACAGATAAAACATTAAGGTGAGTGAACAGATAAAACATTAAGGTGAGTCAAAACTGATGAAGGAATGCTGAGAATCTTAATTCAGTAACTGTTAATCAGTGTTATAAGCAACAATTCTGTGTTGGGACTAGGCCATGCAACACTGGTAAAATATATTTGTTATCAAATGGTTCAAAGATCCATTGGTTGTCTTTTGAAGTTCTAAGTGCCAGCAATATTTTAAAGTCTCTTAAGAGCAGTTTCTGCTGTTCATACCTTCTTCTTGTGAACTCTGACTCTTCACAAATCGCTTGTAAATGTATAAATATGTTTGCATTTTGGAACACAATTTGCTTAAACTTTTGAAAAATGCCAGGTTTTGTTTAGTGTGATTTTTCACTTGGAGGGTTTCCATGTTGCTGTAGATACATGTTTTAGACATATGAAATTCTTTTTCAACAGCACAAATTGCTATTTGGCTCCTTTGGGCTCAGTATTGCAAATGGTGGTTTAGAAAATAAATAACACAAGTTCAACATTATAGCGTGCAAGCAATATATATGAACTCATCATTTTCTCTTACATTAAGAAAGCAGAAAAATGCATAGAGAGGCTTAAAAGCTTCCTTTGGGTGCCTCATGTCAGCAGATTGTACTTCAGTTTTGCTGTGCTGTTTTTAACCAGAATGCACATTACCTGTTGTTGTCTTTCAGAACTTGGAATCTTGTTGAAGGACGATCAGCCTTTATCAAAAACCTGAAGCAAAGTGAGTTTATCAATTTAAATCCGCTAATTAAGTGGAATTTGATAGTTTTATTTTTCGTGTAAAGAAAAGTTGACTTAATTAATCGAGTCCGTTAATTGCAAACTTACATAATATCTTTTTTACACATGCAGGCAAGCATCTGTAAGCTTATGTCCTTAATAATAATCACTTAGCAAAAGGAAAACATAGAACCACTAAAGTAAATACTTTTCCCCCTTGAAATTTGAGATCAGGACATTTAAATAAATGTGTTTTAGTTTGTTTTTCTTTACACTATTCTGATAATCAGAAATAAACATTTAAGAGTATAGCTGTTTATTCTAGTTTATTTGATTTTTCACTGAATATTTTCGTAAATCTAGGTAGAAAACAGTGTCTAGCAGCTTCTAAAGATTCTTACTTTTAGATTCTCTGTATCAATGTATACAGATGCACACATAATTAAATGGTCCCCTGATGGAGAGAAGTATGTGACTGTGATAACAAACAAAGTGGATATCTACAGACTTGACACAGCTTCAATCACTGGCACCATTACAACAGAGAAGAGGATTTCTTCACTTAGATTTATTACAGTAAGTACAAAAATGAGAGGTATTGGGAAATTAACTGGTTTGAAACACATGAAATTAATCACACTTGCATTTCTTTTTTCCCCATTCCAAGGATTCTATCCTTGCCATAGCTGGAGATGATGAAATGATTAGGTTCTACAGCTGTGACTCTCAAAAATGCCTGTGTGAATTCAAAGCTCATGAAAACAGGTATTCTATATTTGTTTACTATTTAAATATTTATGGCAATGCTGAGTCCTCTCTGAAGTTCAATGGCTTGTAATGTTCAGCATATTTTGCTTTTGTTTTAGTATAGAAAGTGAATTTATTTATGTGCTAAATTCCAAACAGACTTGTTTGCTTTTAGTATGAGCACAAGTACTGTGCTGTCCATGCATGCTACAAAAACAACAGGGTACAGAATTAAGACTATTACTGTTCTAAATCTGTGTGTGTGTGTGTTTGTGTGTGTGTGTCTAACCAGTCTTTTTTGACTCTGACTCTTTAGAATGCTTCAAAAAAACAAACCAGTTTTCAGTTCAAACAATAGGAGTGTAATCACGTATTCTCTGTTTTTGAATACCAAATATTTGTCCGAATGTTGCTTTGAATTCATCAAAACACAAAAGCATTAGCAGTAATGTCACTGATGTGTCTAATAGTATATGCTTTAAAGTATTGAAGAGTTCTGAGCAAATGTTTCAGTGTATTACTGCTGTCCTTGTAAAGAACAAATGTTTCCAATATAAAACATTGTAGCAAATGTTTCTAATATAAGTGACAGCACTCAAAGCTGATCACTGTTCCAAGGTCCTGCTTGTCACTTCGGGGTTTTCTGTTCAAACTCATTTTTTAGACTGTTGCCTATTCATCTTTAATTTCTCTCAGCTTACTGTTCTGAAGTGTAATATAAAAATGTATTACTTTTTACAGAATAAAAGATATTTATAGTTTTGAAAGAGAAGGACAGCATGTTATTGTTACTGCATCCAGTGACGGTTACATTAAAATGTGGAATCTGGATCTTGATAAGGTTGGTGTATTAAACTGCTTTCCTACATTTAAGAAAAGTATCAGAGAACCAAAATTTGCAGACAGTTCTGTTGTAAGAGTTAATTATAAATGACTGAGGAAATTTTACTTGAAATGTGAATGTCTTGATCTTCTTCCATGTTACATTCAGTGGAGATTTATGTGTAAGCACATATATTTATGCACTTGTATATTTTTTTATCTTTGTACTTTTCTTTTTTTAAACAAACTATAAAGTATGATGATATTATGAGATCTCATCTCCATTTTATGTAAAGTCATGCTTCCCATCAGACTTAGCCAGGCTTATGACTATCTAATCAGTTATGTATGTTATGACTATCTAATTAGTTCAGGACTGCTGTGAGGTTTTGTAATGTGGATGACTGTTGCTACTCTTAAAAACACGAAGTCTGTGGTTTGGGTGGGGGAAGATGGTTGTTCATGTAAGGGGAGGAACTTATCCTTTGGAAAAATTCAAATACATTAATGTACTGGGTACTTGTATTTCCTGTATTTTCAAACAGTTCTGAGTAACACAGTTCAACAAGGAATCATGTCTTATCTTTAAAGTTTCTTTTGTTTAATGTCTCCTCTTAAAATCAGAAATAGATTTTTATAATTTATTGCCTAGTTACAAAGGATCTACTATATTTTATGATAAGCATCTTGGATAGTTCAAATAATTATTTCTCAACTTATATACTCTTCATATCTGAATTTGCATGTTTTTAATGTCATCCACTCTGATTATTTTTATACTTGTAAGTGCAGGAGTGATCTCCCTCTTTTCCCTACACCTTACATTTCTGTTCTCCTTGTACAGAATTGACAGAGTGATTGGGGAACTCTTTACCTTTCTGTGTAACATTGTATTTATTTTGACAAATATGAGATTTCCTTTCCTTGCAGGCAAAGTTTTGTATCACTGTGTGGGCTGCTCTGTGCAGCTCTGAGGGGTGGAATATTCTAATACAGTAGTTTCCAGTGGGTTGATGCTGTTAACATTGCACATGTGTTTGTGACACTTTTTCCCATGATATCTGTAATAGAATATTTGTATTCCAAGAGCTGAGTGATACAGTTGCCTATCAATGAAGTGAAGGTGGGCAGTAAGATGCTTTCTGACTTCAAATACAGTAAATTTAAACAGAAATAAAATAAGGTTTAAATAATACTCTTTTATGTTTTCTTCAGATTAAAGATGGGCCATCTTTACTGTGTGAAGTCAATACCAAAGCTAGGCTGACATGTCTTGCAGTATGGCTTGACCGAGCTTCAGAAATGAAAGAAAATTCTGATAAAACTGCAACATCATCTCAAGGTAACAAAAGTGTTCATGTTTTGAATTGTTAATGTGACTGTGAAGTGGAATACACCAAGTGGGAGGTTTCTACTATATCCATTGGAAAACATTCTGGTATTTTGAAGAAATGGGGATATGACACTGGCAAGTGATACAGGTACACTTACCGATCTGATAGTGTCTCAAGCCCGTATGTTTGTGGGAGAGAAGAGAACATAAGCCTCTTTTCACTTTTATTAAAGTTTTCTTTCTGTTTACTGGAGTAACATACTGAGGAAGCCACTGCAAAGCTTTTGAGACAGATAAGAAAATAAACAGTTGATAGAACTGCATGTCTTGTCTTCCTATAAACGAAATTAGGTCTGAGGCTATTGTAGCTGAGCAAACTTACAAAGTTTATCTCAGATCTGTTTGGGTTTTCTGCTGTTGTTTTTCCTGCATTGTAATCTGTTTACATACTTGATCTTTATAGATCTTAATTTCACAGGCAAAACTAGCATAAATGGCACTTTCCACTGTAAAATAAAAAGCTATTTATAACCTTTTTTTAAATGAGCTACAAATAAGTCTCTGTGTCATTTAGACTACAAAGACCAGACATAAAGTTCAATGTGAATAATTCCTTGCTTTTTTTCAGAAACAGAAGATGAAAAATCATCAACAGCCAGGAGAAACAAAGATTTTTGGACTAGTGGACGGGTTAAAGCAGCAAAAAGAAAGAGAAAAATTATTCCAAGGAAACAAAAGTTGGAAGCTCCAGTGCAAAAGAAGAAAAAGAAACAGAATAGCTCGGCATGAAGGCAGCTACTTTCTCTCCTGTATAAAAAGTAAATGCTGGTGTTGCCCTAGTTTTTATAAGAATGTAAACCCTAACAGGACATATACCTCTGACCTGATGTGTTGTTTAAAAGCAACTAGTGTTTTTACCCTAATAAATTGACTGATCATTCTGGGAACTTTCTGTAAGTGAACAAAGCAAAAATAAATTCATAATATGTAATGTTTATATTTTTATACTTACAATACCATACACTTTTTAACTGGCTCTGAAAAAGACAGCTAAAATAATAAAAACAGCTGCATCTCAGTTACATTTTTGTCTCACTTAAATGCATATTAAAAACGTACATTTTCTCAGTGTTGAAAATGTCACTGTTCATTTGACTCAAGGTATGATCTGTCTTTGTTCTGCATTTCTTTTCCTACTGTAAGAAAGAACATGTTAAAATTACTTAAAATGATCACATTCCATTCATACACTCAGGGAAAACTGTAATTTCTAGTTCTTGATGTGGACTTATATATGGACTTTAAAAGCACAGTGTTTGGCTTTTTTACTGTGTTCATACTCAAATATATTTAAGTTTTTTAAAAGTCTTTGCACCACTGTTCACATGACTGAAACATTTTGTTCGGAATATGATACATAATTTTAGGTGAAAGAGTTTATATCGATAAGGTTTTACCTTTTCTTCCCCCTTTCCATTGTATTTTTTCCAAGTCCTTGATCTGAGCCATGTTGTTAAAAAAGAATTATATAACATTTGAAATGTTTGCCACGCTGATAAATGTCACCTATCTGTTTGTTTGCACTTAAACAAAAAGTGAATTCCTGACCTTCTCAGTCAGTGGGAACAGGAGTTTATCCTAAGCCTTATTACAAATATGCAGTGGGAAAAACAAAGTTGAGCTGGTGAGAACAAGGTCAAAGAGCTGTACTAAATGTTTCCTTTCTTTATTTTAAGGTGTAAGGCATGTTAATGTTGTTTTCTGCACTACTGGAGTAGTCATTACTATTTCTGTTTTCAAAGAGTAGTTGGAATTCTGTTTTATTCTGATTCACTTCATCTGTTCCTCCTTATTTGTGTAGCAAGAGAAAAAGTAGAGAAAACCAGAAAAAAGATTGAGCCAAATCTGAAGACAGGCATGCAGGCTGGTTTAGGGATATAAAATAGGATGTAACTCCAGTTCAGCTGTATGCTCTGACACGGAAACAAAGTGAGCATCCTCAGTGCTTATTCAGAATGGTTCATGTGGCAGTAGCAGTATTCTCTTGGATGTCCATATTTACCTTATGTAACTGTTTTCCTACTTTAGATAAATGATCAGAGCCCCTTGTTTGGATATTCCATATAGTTGATTTATGCAAGCTCAGTTTAATTCAACATTAAAGGGATTAAGTTTGAGCTTACACAGCTTCTAATTTTAATGATACCCTAAATGCTTGTGTTGACAAATACATGCAAATAATATACAACTTCAAATGGTTTGTTGACTTGACAGAAAGGTGCCAAAACAGATTTTTAATTCATAAGGCTTCTACAGTAAATATAAGACTTTATAAGCCTAAATAAGGGAATTGTGTACAGTGTTTTCATTTGTAAAGTGTTATGTCTATTTGATAGTGCTTATGTCCTTGTCAAAATGTCTGCCACTACTAAACCAGTTTTTATCATTTGAATTTTTAAATACATGAGCTCATGGACACAGTCATCACAATTGCAGAAGCAGGCTTGCAGAAGCACCAGGAAAAATCCACTCAGCACATAATTTTAAGAATTAAAAAGCAAAAGTTCCACATAAATTGGGTTCCAAAGTTTGGACTTAGAAGTAAATATTAGACATTTGTAAAAATCCAAACTCCCTGTGTAGTAACAAAGAATTATGCATCTCATGAGACTCAGAACGATTTATGACCTGGAGACAGAGAAGAACAGTCCTTAGGGGAAAACCCATATTTTTTATACCTTGAGTGAATATTCTACTACTAATGAATACTTGGCAGTTTGTTTTTTTTGTTCTATCTTTGTGTACATCTTCCTTTTCAGCACATTTTCCATTCTGGTTTTCAGGGAACTGTTTAGAATGGTAGAGGGGAGGCAGCAGTGCAGAGAGAGGAGATGTCAGCAGTGAGAAAGCTGTCCCTGTCAGAAGGGATGGGTGTACATGACACTGGGAGAGTAGATGGAGCCATAGCTGCAAGAAACAACAGCTCAGTGAGCAGCATCTCAGCTGAGCCCCAGGTGAGTTCAATAGCTCCAGTAGCTGTGGATTTCTTCCAGTTTTCCTGTTTCCCCTCTTGGGGAATTCCTGTGCTGGATCACAAAGCAGAGCCCAGGGAAGCTTGAACTTCATAGCTATTACACAGCTCGAATGGAAAAGGAAACCCCATCCAGTATAGCTTAGATATGTGTTGGTTGTGGCACTTTGCACGGATGGAGGAGATTCCTATTTAAAGCACTTAGGCCAACAAAGGAATTAAACTGCTCCCCACTTTCTGACCATTAGGCTAATTCATAAAGATGGGAAACTTTGAAATGCAGCTATGGGAAATTGTGTTTTGCAGAAAGTACAGGCCTCTCATGTTTTATGCCTTCTATTATGAAGAGGAATTTAAGCCCCTCAGTTCAGGGATCTGGCTACAGGAGCACTTTTCCTTTTTATATGGTGAAACATCCATGGGAGATAAGTGCATGGACAACTGGAGTAAAATCATGGAGGATCATTGACATAAACGAAGTCCATTTCGGAGCTCGGAAAAGAGAAAGTTTAGCTTTTTAGGTAGTTAGAAACATCTCTACATTTTTCCAGATTAAAAAAAAAAAAAGGCAAACATTTTCTTTACAAGATGCTTTCCCATCTCCCACGGTTGCATAACTTCTACAGCAGAAGACTCCTTTTTCTGTTGCATTAGCCTGTAATTCGGAGGTCCTGGAAATCCTCTACATCTTCCATACAAGAGCTATACTGAAATTACTGATCAAAGCTAGAAGCAGCCTGTAGGCTGCCCAGAGTTGTAGCTCATGCTACACCAAAACCCAACCCCAAATTCTCAGCTGTACCACGTAACCTCACTTTTGGATCAGGACTAGGATGGATTGGGTGCACACTACTGCAGTTCTGCGGGAGCTTTGCCCCTCACTGAACATGAGCACAAAACTTGGTCTGTACTGAGTAATTGTAGGCACCAGGGCTCGCTCGAGCATCCTCGACCCCCGCCTCCCGCCATGCCGGGGGATTCCCGGGAGCTCTGCAAGTAGGTGGGAAGGCACCAGCACCTCCTCCTCCTCCGCAATCCCGGGCTGCGGGGCGCACCCTGCCCTGCCTCTTGGGTGGGTCTTCGGTTGGGTTTTGTGCTTGGCTTTTTGCTCCCTTTTCTCAGAACAGCCGGAAAAGGGAAGCGTTGGGCGGTGCGTGTCTCTCTCGCCTCCCCTTCCGCCGCCTGCTCCGCCCCGGGTGCTGCGGAGCGGGGCCGCCGCGCAGGTGAGACCCCGCAGTGTCCCTGTGCCCCCGGGGCTGCCTTCCTAACAAAGCCGGTTTCATCTCCTGGGCTCGCTTCAGAGCTTAGCCTTTAGGCAGGCCTTGCTCGTGGAAAAGCCCGCCACGGCAAAATGCTTTGCTTTGTTTTTTTCCTCCCCTGAAAAAGGTTAAGAGGTGCTGATCCTCACCCCAATTTTGTCTTCCAGTTTTCGGCATGGCAGTGGACTGGCTCGGCTTTGGCTACGCCGCCCTGGTGGCATCAGGAGGGATCATTGGCTACGCAAAAGCAGGTAGGGCGCCGAAAGGTGCTTCTATCCCTCCCCCTTTCCTCCCACCTGCTTCTCCCTCTCCCCAGTAATTTGGTGGGAGCTGGGCAGCTTTTTACGAAAGCCTCCTATCTCGAAGTTGACCCAGATGTAAATGTTATCGGTTTGTGCCATGTGCTGGTAACTTGCTGCTGTTGGGGTGTGGTGGATTTTGAGTTGAGCTGGTGCTTTGGGCTGATAAGGCTATAATCTGCTTTCTGGTGGATGCTGATATCTGCACTGTGCTCTTTAGATGAACTGTCATAAGTTTGCTTCAGATAGGCTTTTCCCCCGCTGTTAAAAATACAAGCATTCTGTAAGTGTTCTGTATCTACAAATGACATAAATCACCCTTTTTCCCCCTTAAGAGATTTATTCCCATTTTAATCTTCGATGATAACAGTATACTGCAAGCTGCAGAGGGCTTGCAGAACTATCTTTTCTCCAAGTAGAGCTAAACAGTGCAAATCAGTCCTTAAACTTGTTCCTCTTCTGGGCTCTGCATCATAAGCTTACCCTCTGACCTACTGCTTTCATTTCCTGGCCTTTTTCTGAGTTAGCCCTCCTCCAGACAGAACTGTGGATTCATTCCTGCTGCAACACTCTCTCTTCCAGCTTTGAAAATCCCTAAGCCGTCTTAGTTTTTATGATAGGAAGAGGCACTGCTGAAGTCAGTAAGATTCTTACCAGGGCATTTGACTACATAGATGCTAGTGCCTATTCCAGTTTGTTTTCCATTGGCTTGATTTATCCTTTGGGTTGTGAGTGGAGTTTAGGACAGAAGGGACAATACTGAGGACTTAAGTAACTAATTGCATCTGTATTTTTCCGAGGCCATTATGAAAGGATAGGTGTCTTTCAAGCCTCTGGAACCTGATTGGGTGGATGTGGTTATGCTCAGGCGAGGGAATCCAGGTCACAGGATTTTTGAATGGGGAACCATTTGAATGAGAAACTCATATGGTGACTGCTAGAGAGAAAAAAAAAAACATACAAAGGAGCTATTGTATCCTTACTAATTTCTTGGAGAAACCAAAAGAAAATGGAACTTTCATGCCTAGAGCTAAGTTGGTGATCTGTTCTTTTACAACCAGGTCTATTTACCCACACAGACAGGGGGCAGTAGTAGGTGCATTTGGAAGAATATGAGAACATGGCAATCAAAGAGTGAGTGAGTGAATGATTTATTGATTGATTGATAAATTTTTCTGTCTTCATTTAGCAAGTTCTCTGGATCCCTGTGTTTTGAGACATAGGAATTTCTTGAGCTGGAAGTAATGTGTTCTAGGAAGTGTATGTGTCATAGCTCCTTAAACAGTGCCTTGAGGTAAAATTCAAGGGATATGATAGATGTTTCTTGCTTCACAGGCTTGTGGAAAGCATTGTAGCTCCTGCAAATTTGGTAACCCATACTCTGTGTAAAGCAGCCACCTACTAGAGAGTGCATCTTTTCCTTGCACATGTACAAGTATATCAGGTGCTTTCTATCATTTTTGTCCCTTCTTTTTATACCAGAAGCAGGATATAAAGCAATACTACAGCAACCTTGTTGATGACTAAAGAATGATTACTTTCTGGAAGCAATATGCAGTCCTCCTGTAACATTGAGAGGAGATCTTTATCAGATTAGCTTTTCAATCTCAAGTCTTTGAAAGGTGACCTCAGAATGGAATATGTAAAGAACCAGCTTCAGTACCATTAGCCTTATAGAAGGCTTTCACCACTCACAGTGATCATGCCACTTCATTACTTGGTATATTCTATAAATCACCAATTTAGAGGTGGTATTCTTTATTTTCTGGTAGTTTGAGATTATCATTTATACTGAGGACTTGATTCAAAGTTTAGATGGGTCCAGGGAACCTTCTTCCAAAGTCTGTAGTTACCTTTGGATCAAATCTCAGCTGTACTTAGGAGATATGACCTCTTGTCCAACTCTGCCCTGTTCCTTGGCAACTCTTTGAATGCCTTCCTGCCCAATTCCACCCACATGTCCTTTTTTTCTGATCTTAAATCCTTACAATTTAATCCATCTACTTTACTGCCCCTCAAGAAATTTTCATAAGACTGTTTTGAAACAGCATGCTTCAGTTTGTGCAAGGAAAACACCAATTATTTTGTATTTCTCACTATTCTTTCAATCATAAGTGTATTAATGTCTTTGCTGTTAGAGAACTAAATACTAATGCAGTATGTATCTTATGCAAGAGTAATTGAATTGTTTCTTGGTGCTGATCAGCATGGTCTCAATATCTTACAAAAACCCTTCTCTAATCATCTTTATAACAATGAATGATGAATGCCCATCTTTTTTTTTTTATTATTGTTGGTGTTTTACGAAACGAAGCTGATCACCAAGTTAATTTTAAAGTTTCTAATAAATGCATTATCTTCTACTTATTCAGGTAGTGTTCCATCACTAGCTGCTGGTCTTTTCTTTGGGAGTTTGGCTGGACTGGGTGCTTATCAGGTCTCACAGAATCCAAATAATGTTTGGGTTTCTCTGAGTAAGTAACTTAAAATTTTATTTAGAAAAGATTATATTTAGCCTATATATTTTGAATGAGTACCTTAAAGTCTTTGCAGAAGAGTTAAACAGGGATAGTGTTACAAATCTAATTTCAGTTCTGTCTAAACTTTGCTGAACTGGTGGCTGCCAGCATGCATCTGTCTCATACTGATGTGTATGAAGGATCATAGTGCAAGGGAAGTGCTAATAAGTGGATTTCTGACCCCTGTATGCCCTCTTTTTGGCTGGATCCTCCTACCTTGAGCATCCTGCAGGAGGCTGGAAAATTTTGGGAAGTGAGATTCCCCTTCAGACTGACCATACCCCTAGCAGACTATTTTATTATCAAAGAAAATGGCAGAGACTGTGACTGGCTTATTTTTATATATGACAAATATGTGGAATTACAAAGGTGTTGATGCCTGGGGAGGTTTGAGAGAGAAGCAAGCTTCAGTAATGCTGTTTCTTCCTTCTCAGAATTGGAGCTTCCCTTCCCCCTGATTTGAGAAGGTAACTGTGGAGAGTTACTGCTTGGTCAGTATTTAAAGAGCCACCACTGACTATAGCATTTTTTACTGAAGCAGTGACATAGCATCTTTGACATGTGAAAATCAGAAGTGAAAGGGGAAGGCCCAGCATTTCCTCCACTTCAGCTTTGTTTACAGGCAGTCCACTTCCACACCTACTGGACAGGCCAAAAGCTGTGTGTGGTCAAGCCTTAATAACTGGAATACTCTGCAAATACAGCGAGCCTAAGAAGTGTGAGGTCAAATGTTTTCCCAAATAGGAGAGACAGATACATTTCTGTAACTCAGTCGCGTATGGAGTCTTTTCGTCCTTCTCATGCTTTAAAGTTTTTGGAAAAGATGTGTTCTAGTGCTGTTTGAAACAAAATTCCATTGTGTATTAGACTACAGTCCCAGTCTCCTACATATCTCCTTACGTGGGATTAGAAGACATCAATTACAATATTTAGGCTGGTGTTAAGGAGGAAGGATGCCATGGTTAGGACTGAAGATGAACTGGATCCTGCAGGACCAGTCATCACATAGAAGCAACAGTAGAGGATAAAAGAGTTGTTGGAACAACATGTTGTGTGTAGCTGTTACCACTGGGTAGCAGATGCATATTAACGCTAAGGATTTCATCAGTGTATGTTTTCCTTACTTTTTTTTAGCATTCAGTCTTTATTTGAGATACCATGTTCCAGGGACTGTCCTTTCTATTTTACTGAGTGAAACTACCTGGCTCCTATCTGTATGTCAAGTGGTCAGGGACAGTAGCTTTAACTCTGATGGTTGGCACACTTCGTTTTGAAGTCTTTTGAAAACATAAATTAGCTCATTCTTAGAACATTGTTACAAGTTAGACATGAAAATGCTCCCTCCCTTTTTTGAGAAGTGGGGGAATTATGTGGACAACTTTCATGATTTCCCTGTGTGGGGAAGGACTGAGTTCCAGAGCAGTGTATCATAAATTATTTCCAGTCTCAAAAAGAGCACATTTGGAAAAAAAAATTTGAGGAGTATGTGCAGAAGCATGTGGAGTACACTGTCTGCTAGAGCTTGATGTAGAATACTTACTCTTTACAAACTAAGGCATTTTAAAATTTATGCAATTTTATTGACTCTCTTAGTCCGTCAAGTGAAGTAACCCTGTTTCTCTTTTTACTTGATGCTGTTACTTCTCTCTGTTCTGTTACTTTTGAATTCTGTTGTGTTTCTCCCATACACACATCTCTGCTGACTGAACTGTGCAATCTCTCCTTTAAGTTACCTCTGGAGCACTGACTGCCGTCATGGGAACAAGATTTTACAACTCCAGAAAATTCATGCCTGCAGGGCTAATTGCTGGTGTCAGGTACAATACAGTATACTTTTTTTTAAATTCATGTGTGTGATTTCTTATTTGCTTAATTAAGCTGAGACAGAGTGAACCATATTTTGTGTATCATTTTTCTTCCAGTGCACCCCTTACGTGAAATATTTGAAAATGAATTGACAAATTGTTGTTATTATTGTTTAATTATATTATTTTTCCCCTTATACAGTTTGCTAATGGTTGGAAGATTAGCACTGAAGATGCTGGAAAAGCCCCAGGATAAGTAACTGTTAATTTTACATCTTAATATTTGGAAAACGAAACCTGATAATGAAGTTGCATGAATGAAGAAGTGAGAAGATGGAAAAATTTTCTGTATCAAGACTTTTTTTTTCTCATTTTTATGTAAGGGGAACAGACAGTTTATATACAAGGTGCCATTTGTTCCAATGATCAGATAGAGCTGTATGTGTATAGAGAGAAATGGGTCCTGGCTCTGATTTTTCCAGACATGTTTCAATGTATTTTAACGCTTCCATGTTTGTATATTCCAAAATATACTGCTGACATGTATGAAGCAGAGAGAACCTGTAATTAAGAAAATATCTACAAAGAGGCACCAGGAGTAAGTGGCTAAATACAATAGTGTATCTCAGACCTTTTATACCGAGTATTACAGCGTGCTTTACCCGTTGCATTCTGAATTGATATACCATGTCTTTATAATGTCAAACAGATCTTGCCTTTTTATTGTTAAATGATGCTAAAATGATGCTTTTCTATAAGTAAAATCTGTTACAAACCTTTATTCGGCATGGGTTTTTTGTATAATTTCTGTGTTTGGAGACAGGGGTACTTTTTTTCACCTTGTTTTCTCAGTGGAGGTCTTTGGAGTGGACTGTTAGTATCCAAGGGCTGTCTTTCAATGATATTTAAAAATCACTTTATACATGGAGGGACAGAAGATTAAATTAGGGGCCTTCATTAACACTGCATTAAAAAAGTTGGTTGAAAGGGACTTACCCCGTGGATTAATTAAGCGATTAATTAAGCTAATTGAACAGTTGAATGTGATCTAGACTGTATAACTGGAATAAAATACCCTAACACTATGTAATTCTGATCTTACAGGCTTATTTGACAATAGAATGTATCAGCATCTTATTTTTATCTCTTAGGAGAGTGGCTGTGCCTCTTCAAATCTGTCATTATTAGGAAACCCTGGAGTCAGGAGGGTTCCTTGTTCTGCTGGGATGCCTGAGGACTGAAGTGTGGAAGAGGCATCAGTGCCATCTGGTGCTTTTGTTGTCACTCCAACCTTGACTGCTTCTCCTGCACTGGCTCTTGCAGCTCTATTGGTGCAGGCACAGCTAACGTGGACTTAGCACTGTGATGGAAGGGAGAGGCAAGAAATTGTTGTGAAAGAAAATCCTTTATCAGCTTATTCTTTAGTGATACATTATTATTGATAAATTAGGATTCTTACAGTGTGTACCTTTATTTTAAAGTGATATTTTATGTATTGACTATTTAAGATTTTACTTTGGGACCTTTATAGCACTGATGATATCAGAACCTTGTCAACTGCTTAACATGATCATGGCAAAGCAGGTTTAAATTAACTTCCATCTTACACACTTTCCATTTTGTAGTGTTTACAGGAATTTGTAAAAATTGCCTCAGACTGCATAAAGCAAATACCAAACTACATAATTGCTCCATTTTGTTGGTCACTTCAACACCTGTATTTCCTTTTCTGAAAATGGCATTTAGTAGTATTGAGTCAAAGTGACTTTTCTACTGTTGTGGATCAATGGCCACCCATATGGTAGTAGACTGGAGGCTGCTGTAGTAGAAAGTAGTAATTACAAGCAGATCTATAGATGTTGGGCCAGTCATGCTGTCTGTTACCAATTCTTTTAGCAAAAGTTATCAAATTAATTCCAGGTTTTTGAATATATTGCATATTGTAACCTATCTTGTTTCCAGGGACTTAATCTGTAAATAGCCTCATCTGTACAGGATGAATGTGCAGGGAGCAACACTAAAAACATGTTAAAGCACATCTGAAATTCTAGTCTCAGTTAAATCATAGTCTCTTCTGGCCATACTTGAAGCAAAATCTAACAGAAGTTTTGTAATTACCTTTTTATATTTTTAAATCACCCTCTGTCATTGAATAGAAAATCCCATCACTGATACAGAGTTTTCTAGAGCCGTTCAAGAATTAAAGACATGAACATCCTTTCTCCAGATTGTTCCTGCTTTTAGTTTGATTGTTAGCTAATTCTAAAAGATTTCTTTCTGGGGGTTTTTTCCACTGTGAGTGGTCTCTATGTAAACTGAGATAATTACTTTTGCATTAAATCCACTGTGGCTATGCCATGACTTGAGTGGAACTTCATGTTATGAGTCAGCTTGTACATGGATTTTGGAAAGAGTGATTTAGTTATTTTTGGGAAATGAACTGCTAAAATAACTCGTAAAGTAAGGCTGTTCTGTTCAAAGCACACTCTGAAAATAAAAATATTAGTTTAATATTTCTTACAGTTTCAGCTGTCAGCACAAGCTGAAATGAATACTGATTTTTTTAAAAAGGTCCAGGAACAGGAAACTAGTTTTACTATACACATATTGAGTCACCAGGATTCAACAACTCAGAGTTTAATCATGCATCCAGAACATTACAGAATTGAGAGAAGAAAAGAATTTGAGTTGTCAAATCCTCGTTTCACAGAGTGAAGGCCCAGGTCCTCCACATCTACTTGCCTGAAAGAAGCTGGGTGGCAAGAGGAGATGTCAGGTATTTTACCTCTCTGTTGAGTGGCTTGCTCAGGACCAGAGGAGGGAATTTCCTATTCACTTTGGTAGGTAGATGATCTCTTGAAAGTAGGAGTTTGCCCTAAATTTTTTAAGGGGGGCGTTTAAGCCTATTTTTGTAATAGCAGTTGCTGACCTTAAGTCCTGGAAAGTGAGAGATGTTGGGCTCACTTCAGTTCCTGCTATGGATGGGTTCAAGTTCCCTGAGGCTCCTTGCCTCAGGCCGTGGGATATCCTGCAGGGAGAATTTTGCCAGGGGAAGACACACCACAGCTGAGAAGAGATTGCAAAGTTCCTGGGATCTGTGGGAAAAGGATCAACTATTTTTAAAGTCTTCTTTAAAAGCTAGATAGTAACTGGCAAAAATGCAGAAACATTCTGAAGCTGTGCAATGGAACCCAGATTCCTCTCTGCCCAGCGTGGAAAATCCATGGGACCACCTAGATTTTACCTATGTGTTTACTTCAGGCTAACTCTAGGATCTCCAATTATGGATCTTACCTGTGGTGCCTCAATTGCTGATACTAAGGCAGGAATGTTTGGTTTGGAATGTTATAGAACACCTAATTAGTGAAAATGTGAGCAAATATTTTGGGGGGAGAGTAAAAATATTGGACAGTTGAGTGCATCCATGATGGCTTAGTCTTTACAGGTACAACACTCAGACCTCTAGTACAGCAATAATATACTTAGGCTCAATTGCACCATTGTGTTGAGGTTACTCACACATTGATAGATGTCAAACTCTAAGCTGTTCTTCCAATTAATGTGACATTTGCAGGTAGCAAAAATCTCTTTGATTTACTGCAAATGTGTGGTATAGAATAAGAATTCTGGTAATGTTACACTAGCAGTACAGGTAACTGTCTTTCACAAACCAGCAAAGGAGAATGAGAGGAGGATGAAAGATGTTCCAAGTGGAATGGTTTAAAAGGGAAGTAGTCATGTGCTGTCCTACTTTATCCCTTGTTCTAAGAATATGGTACAAGGCTGTTTTAATGCAAAGCGAGTCCCCTAACTCTTGTTCTGCTGCAGGCTTTGAAAGTGCAATTTGCCATGTCCCAGTTCTGTCAGTCATTGTGCTGGGAGCTGTTGGCACTCTTGTCATCACCAGCTGAGGGTCAGTCTGTGCTGAAACTAATATGGCCTGAAGTATTACACAATTATCCTTTTGTGGTGTTAAAATTGCTGGCTTCTTGGCATTACAGTCATGCTTTCTGACTGCACAGCTTAATCACCTGGAAAAATGGGAGGGGAAAAAAATGCCAGGAGAACCTCCAGGCAGTTATGACAGGAGGAGGAAAGTCTTTGTTTCTCCAGAATCCCTACAAGTAAAAATGGAAAAATGTTGTGTCAGTAATAGCACAGAGGCATCTGCCCTCATCTTCCCTCCTGCTTCCTCGAAATTCCATGATGGAACAGATCGAAGTGCTGATGCTTTTATGCAATATTCCCAGCTCAGTCCAGTGCACAAGTGACTTTGAGTGTTCCCTTTAGTCTTTTTGTGCTTCTCTTCTGAACTGTGAAATGGAGATAATGTTTTCTGTATCCCTTCCCTGTCTGTCTTTTACATTGCTGTCTTACACAGTGTGTGGCATAAAATGTTCCCTGCCCCAGGAGCAAGAATTGGTAGCTGGAATTGATACTGTTTTATTGCTGGTAGTTCATACAATGTTTTGAAACTCCTTTAGAAAAACCCTAATGAGAAAAAAATATGGTACAACAAAAGTCTATTTCCCTTATTTCATGAGATGTTAGCATTTGCTAATATATTGCTATTGTATTTTGAGATCCTGTCCTGCAAGCACAGTAACTAAGTGGGATTGAGCTTTAGTACTAATACGTAGAATCCCAGAATATTCTCAGTTGGGGGGGACCCATAGAATCATTGGGTACAACTCCTGACGCCACGCAGAACAACCTAGAAATGGAACTATGTATCTAAGATCACTGTACAAGTGCTTATTGAACAGCAACAAGTTTGGGACCATCACTGCTTCCCTCAGATCTTGTTCCACTGCTTGGCCACCCCCTCCGTGAAGAACAATCCCTCACTCCTCCCCTCTTCTCCCCTCCCCTGCCCTCCCCTTCCCTCCCTTCCCTCCTTTTTTCGTCTATTTTTTTAATCTCTTATCTTTTTATCTCCTTTCCTTTTCATTTTTTCTTTTTTCCTTATTTCTCTTTTTTTTTTTGTTCTCTTTTAGCTTTTCCCTTTTTTTTCTTTCCCCCCTTGTTTCCTTTCTTTTCCTTTTTATTTTTTTCCTTCTTCTTTTTTTACCCTTTTTTCCCTTCTTCTTTTTTTTACCCTTTTTTTCCCCCTTTCTGTAATTTTTCCCTTTTCTCCTTGGTATTTGTTTCGGTTTTTCTTTTTCCTGGTTTTCTCTTTCCATTTTTTCCCCTTGTTTGTTTGTTAGTCGGTGGCTGCCTGTGCTGGGAATGCAGGGGCTTTGGAAGGCTTTCCAGCGCGCCGAGCCGGGAGAGGGCGGCAGCGCGGCTCCGATGCGGCCGCTGTCAGCCGGGGGAGAAGGACACCCCACCCCACCCCGAGACTTGGAGACAAGGATAAACAACAATCAACTTGTTTCCAAGTTAGGGTTTGCCCACTTGTCGCTATCTGACCTGGAACTCCAAATGCTGGAACACAAATGCTTGGCTCTCTCAGCTGAATAGGTCTTTAGCTTCTTTATTACCTTTGCACTGGCCTGAGGAATGAAAGGAAATGATCCTGGGGCAAAAGGCTTTTCTCACCAAGCATACTATGCAATCCAATGGTCGTGCTGCTAAGGAGCTGATAATAATCGCGCGAAAAATGAAAATAACCCTTTTGCCACTCTTCTTACACCCCCTGAAGGAAAGCTTTTCTGTATTGGAAGATCATCCCAGTCTTTCTCACCTATTTACAGCAAAAAACAAAATCTGCAAGTTCTCAGCCTGACTCACAAGCAGAGGGGATTTAGCAGGACAGGCCTCCTCTAAACGCTTTTAGAAAAAACATAAACATTACCGTTTTGTAAGATGTTGGAATAATTATATATATAATGAGGGAGAGGCCATTGGCTAAGTTTCTTCGGATACATGCTCTTTCAGCAGTGTTATAACCACAGAAAATGATTGGGATCACATTATGTGCTGTTACCTGAAGGCATCCCACCAGTAGGAGAATTAATGGATGCGCTGAAATTCCTTCTGACCTCTCTGTTCCTCAATAAACCTGCACGCAACTTCTCTGGGGATGGGCCAAGTATTGCCCCATTAGTATGCAGCACCACAGTCAGCAGGGCGGAAAAATACACACCAGGAGGAGAGAAAATAGATGAAAAGCAGTAGGAACAAAGTAAACGCTTTTAAATTCTGGACAGAAATTTCCCTTCACTGAGATTCCTGCAGGTCTGTGGTGTCACGACAAGACATAAAATATTCTGAGGTGAGAGGAGGGTTGGTCCTCTTACTCAGATTCTGCTTCTGTTAAAAAATGAAGCCTGGACTGGGAGGCAGGGAAAATTTATTATGATGGGGGTAGTAGCCCAAAAATCATGACAATGGACACAGAATGGCAATCCTAAAATCTTCTGAAAGTATTCTAATCCGTAAAGCTGTTGTGAAAATGATCATTCCGGTTCTCTGTGTGGTTACAGATCCCTGGTGTTTAGCAGTGTGCTAGATGCTTCACTCTGCATTGTTTGTCCTATATCCAGCAACATCTTCAGTTCCCAGACGCTACCTCACCTGGCAACCCTGCAGCATTTACATCAGTTTAGGGCCTGTCGCCAGATTTTCTCCTTCATGTGCCACTACTGTCTCATCCCTGCCAAAAAATAAGGACACTGTGTTTAACCTACGCCTATAAATATCATCTATATGAATTTATTTTTATATAAATCCATTTATTTATGTAAAGGACAGTAGGTTGTTTAGCAGTCAGTTTCTCAGGCAGCACAGAGTCCCTGATCAACACAGACCCAACTTCAGCTACATCCTCCTCATGGCCAGGTGTGCGATTAACACACACATTCACGCTTCTGCGCAGCAACAGACAGTACCATGATTGCACAGGAGTTTTATTTCCACCTTTTTAAAGCATTTTGTTTGTTTATCTATGGTTTTGGTATTTATCAGTGGTAAGTACCACATAACAGTGATAAAAACCAAAAGACAAATAACATTTTCTTCTGTATATCCTCTTCCCATGCTGTCAAGCAAGCAAATATTTCCAATATTAAAAGGCATTGTGACTTTCTGAGACAGAGGTGGCAGCAGCCTGCAATTATTCCTGTTCCTCTTAGCTGTCAACCATTATACTACGCTTCTTTAGGGAATGTTGTGTTGCATGGAGGGAGAAAAGATCCACAGATTTTGTTACGACATATTTGATTTATAGAATATATCCCACGGGGTGCCCTCCAGGATCAGGACTTTCCTCTAGAGTATTCCCTTTCACCAAGGGTATCAACTGTATGGTGTCACCTACAGACACTCTGCTTGCTTTAGTCAGGGCTCTCCGTAACAATGCACCAAAAGACGTGCTAAAAGATGATGGTAAATGCATTCAAATGCTCCCTGATCAACTACAAACAGGGTGTGGCGCATATGCTAAAAACGCAGCAGCAGGAAAGAGTTAACTGTTTAAAAAAAACATTTTTTTCTCTCTCTCTTTTTTTTTTTTTTTTTTTTTTTTTTTTTTTTTTTTTTTTTTTTTTGCGCCGGGAGCAGTAAGTGTACACAGGAGAAGAGGAGGTTTGGGGAAGGAAGGGTAAGAGGGGTCAGCCTACTGTTAATTGCATCTTGTTTAGCTGGGTCACTGCAGTTGATCTCATTCAAATCTGTGTTGGGCTGACCCTGGCTGGATGTCAGATGCCCACTGAAGCCACTCTTATCGCTCCCTTCTCAGCTGCACAGGGGAGAGAAAATGAGACGAAAGGGTTTAAGGATAGATCACTCACCAATTACCGTCATGAGCAGAACAGATTCAACACAGGGAAAATTAATTTGATTTATTACCAATCAAATCAGAGTAGAACAGTGAGAAGTGAAATTAAATCCTAAAAACACCTTTCAACTTCACTCCTGATTTTTTCCACCTCCTCCCCGCAGTGGCCCTGGCTGATGTGGAATGGGGTTTGAGGTCAGTTCATCACACATTGCCTCTGCTGCTCCCTCCTCCTCAGGAAGAGGACTCCTCACACTCATTCCCTGCTCCAGCCTGGGGTCTCTCCCACAGGAGATGGACCTCTATGAACTTCTGCAAGGTGAGTCCTTCCCAGGGACTGCAGTTCTTCATGAACCCTAATTTCTTCCCCCGTTCCTGCTACCCCTCCCTTAACTTATTGTTGTCCTTGTTTATGTAGATGGGCCTCTTTCCCAAAGAAGCAGCAACCTGATAGCTTGCAGAAAACTCTCATGCTCTCCAAACAGTTATGTTTTCCTTATGTAGTTTCTTACATCGGTAGTTTGGTGACTTTGGCTGCCCAGACACATAACTAGGACTGCACATTTGTGTAAGGTTGTGCCCATCTGGAGTCCTGCCAAGTAAAAAGCCAGGTAAAGGACCCCCCCTCTCATGGAAATGTGGGAGGGGCCATGTCAGCTTGCAGTCAAAAGCCTCGGTGTGAAGAAGGGCGCCAAGTGATGGAGAGGAGGAGCTGCAGAGGCAAAGCTCAGTCCCCAAATGCAAGTCTCATGGGCCACCCATTGATTCCTGCACACTGGGACTAAAAACCCTCAATTGTGGGCAATTGCTACTCCAGAGAAAACGTCAGCCCTAAAACCTTCCCAGGGCAGCAGTAGATGGGGGCTGGCTGGATGGGTACCCCTGGCCACCTTTATCATGCAGCTTCCTGGGGTGTACCACCAGCCCTGCTGTCACCCCAGCCACCTCAGCCACCCCTGCTCAAGACAATGGATTTTTTCGGTCCCTGCTCAGAGCAAACGCTGTGGGTTTAGCCCCCCACAGGGAGGTGGTAGAGCTGACAGCAGCCTGTTCTTTCCAGGGTAATTGACTAAAATTAAATAAATGAATACAGATCAATTAGCATTACCATCTTCCTGAAGTCGGCTGTTGTGTGACCTGTCCATGGCTGGGATGTTCTCCACTTCCCTTGGGAAAATAGTGCCTGGGAATGCATTTCCCCTGCCAGTGACCTGAACTGATGTGCTTATTAGGTGAGAGGAAGGGGATTATTTCGAGGAGGCCAGTGCTTAGGTGAAATCACTCTGGTAGGCTACCTAAAGAACTCTAAAACATCCAGTCCTGGTGCACAGTGAACTTCCTGCAGTGCTTCTGGCAGCTAACAGGTTGTTAAATGCTCCTGGGTGTTACCCCTCATTACTTTTGCTATCAGTGTGAATGTGCATCACTTGTGCAGTTCAAAGAGTTGTCCATCACTTGTGCAGTTCAAGGCAGCCACCCCGGTGAGGCAGGGCAGAGCTGTGCACAGGTAGGAAGGGGCTGCTGGCTCGCCCCAGGCTGGGGCTGGCTGTGTCACACTCTCCAGGCTGGTGAATGTGGCTGCTATGGGACACTTGCCCCGCGAGGGAACAGCAAGTGGACCTCAGTGACCGCAAGCGTGTGGCACCTGTTTGTGGTGCAGATGGGCTTCCTGCCCCGACTGTGGGCCGGACACTGCCAGCTCCACTTGTTGGTTTGAATTGTTTTGCCCGTCTTCCCCTCAGGGAGCAAAAATTCAATTTCATAAAAATGGAAGGAAGGGGGAGATAAGGGAGCAAGGGATAAAACCCACCCTGGCTGGTCAGTTCTCTGTAGAGACCTGCCCTGAAAAAGGAACCAGCAAAACACAGCCAACCAAAATTGTGAAATTCTAAGTCCACACTGAGTTGCTTTTTCAGTGTTTGCTGGGGTGCTTGGGGGAAGGGGAACAAAGAGAGATCCTGGAGCTGCCACTGTCTGGCTCTAGAGGAAAATACTCATCTAAGCATATTCAATGTAGTTTGTTTGTATTTTCCCTAGTGTCACTGTATTATATATACAAGGATATACACTCTATTTTAAGGAAACATATCTCTGAGGAGGATTAAAAAAGCATTTACCTAACAAATCATGTTTGTTTCTCAAGTAAGTCTCTGATCTAAGGCAAGGAACCATACATATTTAAACTTGGAAGCTGTTTATCTATGTATGATTAACACTGATTTCTAATGTATACGGCATCACTTCTCCAGCTTGCTGCAATCTGCTTCATAACTTATAGGGGAAATTTCAATGCTGTCTACTGAGCTGTGACAGAGACATAGGAAATTTCAGAGGACAAATGAAGGATGCTCTTGAAAACCAAGGCTGTTAATTGGTACTCTGCTCTTCACTGATCTCGCTCTTCTGCTTCTGAATTTGACTGAGATTCTGTAACCCCAGCTCAGGCAGGTTGCCATTAAAGAGTTTTTTCTGCATTAAACCAGCAGTATTAAACCCTCAGAGGTTCTCATACCCACCTTCTGAAATACCAGATGCCCATCCAACAGACTTGCTTTCATTCCATTCCCTGCCATAAAAACTCATGAATTTGCCCATCCAGCTGATCTATTAAAAGTTAGCCAGCATTCCCTGAAAAAACCCCACCCATATGGCTTGCAAAGCATCACTTAGTCTTTTTGCACTGTTATGCTTCATTCTGCAGAATTGCTGATGGTGTTGTAGCTTCAAGTTTCTCCACATTAATTGCAATGATATTTTTCAGTCTTTTCCTGCCAACCAAGCTGCTGGCTTTTTATCACGTGTTCCAGAAAGAAGCAGTGGATTCCTGTCAGCTGGCTCCCGTCTGTTTTGCCATGGAGGGAAGGGTGAGGTGCACAACACGAGACTTCTGCAGCTGAGGAGAGAAAAGGTATGAGATACAAGTGTTACATAAAAGAAAGTGGTAATTAGGAGCTTAAAACACCAACCAAACCCAGGGGCCTCTTTTTATATTGTATTGGACTTGAATGGAATAGAAATTGTTTCTATCCCTGGATTCACTGCTGAGCTGAGACTGACACTAGACTTCCACCTTCCTGTGCCTCAGTGTCCCCATACAGGAACCAGAGATAAAAATGCCAGGCTCCTTTATAAAGTGCTTTGGAACCTGCTGATGAAAAGCATCATTTGTCGTCATGTGCCCTATGGGCACATAAAAATAATTTCTGTGGGATGAAAAGGCACTAATATATATGTAACAAGTAGGTGAAAAGGCAGTAAGTAAAGAACCACAGAGCTCCCACTATCTTGGCTGAAAAGAGGCATCACATGCAGCCTGTTGGAGCACAGCCTGCACACAAGATGGGTTATGGATACAGGGATGTGCAGAGGGGTCTTTCAACAGGGACAGAGAAGCCTGCTGATATCTGCAGATAAAAGAAGATCCATGTTGAGGGCTGTCAAGTTTTTCCCTAGGAGATTCTGGGTACAAAGATGCCCACATGTGTGACAAAATGCCTCCTCAGCAGCCCCCCAGTTTCTGGAAGGCCATGGGCATGTGCTGTACAGATGGTTTTGCGTGCTGGGCACCAACAAATTTCAAACCTGTGGTGATGCTGTGCCCACACATGTGAGAGGCAGTGCTTACTGAGCATCCAGTGGATGCCTGGTCAGCTCTTTCCCTTCAGGGAAGCCCAGAATTTCCAGATATAGTTCCCATGCAGAAACACCATCTGGTCTGCCAGACAACCAAGAAGATGATCCTGGATAAAAGTAAAGACCTAAAAATCAAATGCTGGCTTGGCATAGTGTCCATGCAAAGGCAACAGGGAGATATCCAGGCACCTTATCTGTGGCTCCACTTCTCCTGCACTTACTTGGTTGTTGGTACCTTCTGGGCTTACTTCTCCCCAAGGAAGGTTTTGTTATGTGTGTATGAGTTGCCCACTTGAAAAAAACATGCTGTTTTGGGCTTCACAGTCAAGGGAAGAGCTGCATGGCTAAACCTCTGCTGGAGTTTGGGAGACTTCTATTCTTCACGAGCTTTTCCTCAGATGGGCAGGCAGAAAGCATTATAGGCAGGGCCATGGCTGTGTGGGCTCACAGTTGCCCCTAGGCAGGTGACCCAGATCTCACACAGCCCTTTGGCACCACTGCCAGGCCATTGCCACCAGCATCCAACCCGCTCATGGAAGGCATGAACCCTGGTCCCCTCTTTGCCTCTCAGGAGCCCCTGTCATGGCAAAGAGTTGGGTTTTGATTTCAGGGGGAGGGAAGGAAGGAGAGCAATTACCGAGTGTGAGGTTATCTCCAGTTCCTTGGCATGTAAGTGCTGCAGGGAGCTCCTTGCAGATCAAAAGAAGAGGCATACATCAGGGAGGGGAGCTTACCAAGTACTCTGCAGTCCAACTCACTGACAGCAAACATTATACTCACCTCTTTCCTGGGGGAGTTGCAGGGAGTCCAGCTTTGTTTGGAAGGGAGGTTTGACAGGACTCATGTGATGGATACTGTGAAAAGTTTCCAGGGAGCAATTAAAAAGGGGTAAGGGCAGGCAGATTCTTTTAGCATTTTTCCATTACTATTTGGGTAACTGGAAGAGCTACTTGTGAAATTCTGAAGCAACAGTAAATTCCTGGAGAGAGACAAGATGCTCCAAACATTTTGTTCCTGACCAAACTGTTCTAAGTTTTGCTCCCTACAAACAAAAAGTGAGAAAATGCCAAACCAGTCATCCAAGTAAATGTACAGTTCAGTGCTTGTTTTATGCCACCTCTTTTGGGCACCTCTTCTAAACAGAGGGTTTTTTCAAGTCCTTTTCTTTCCCTGTGTAACTTGACATTTCTTTAGAACATCTTCATATTCCTTTTGTAAGGCAACAAATTCTGCTTCTCTGTTCTATTTTGTCTCTCCCCTTCCCTTGCATCTTCTGTGAAAAGTACAGAAATTTCTTCCACATAATAAACAGACATTCCCGCACCAGTAATTTTTGTTTTGTCTCAGGCAATCCATCAATCTTGTGTGATTAAAAGGTAATGCCTGTATGTGGCTTGTATCTCTTTCTACTAAGAAGATTTTTTTATACCAATATATTGGGCAGGGCAAAGTTCTTCCAGTCATGAACACGAAATGAATGTAAAAACAATTATCCATTTGAACCAGACTTTCAGAAGTCAGTTGAAGGAACACTAAACAGTTATAGGCAAGAAACTGGCAAGATCACTGTTTTGCCATGCAAGCTGAAATTTAATTAATTTGGCAGCTCTTTGACTAGAAATTAGAAGAGAGTTTTGAGAGTCATGAGAGAAAATCAGGAAATTTTTTGCTTTTAAAACTCTTTAAAACTCAGCAGTACTTCTCCTCCCCTGGAGGTTTATGAGCCTGCAGCAACTTCTGTATTTAATAAAGCAAGCAAGCTAGCACAGCAGAAAGACTGAAAATCTTCCAGGGGAGGTGGGGCTCAATCTTCATGTGATAACAGACCAGAAAATGTGGTTTCTGGAAATATAGTCCTCAGCATCTTGGTTTGCATAGTCCAAATCTGCAATCATGTATCTTGCTTTATCCAGAGCTGAGGTCTAATTTAGAAGCACTCCACAGTGTCAAGCACTGAACATGGCCTGACTGACATCTCTGGAAATCTCCTTGCCCTCCCTTGAGAGGGATCTCTCTGGAGGTCAGGCTGCCTGGCCAGAATGAATCTTAGTTCCCTCCAGCAGTAGGAAGGTAGCCAGTGCATATGAACGATGTGGAAGAGAAGGTCCCATGGTATGAATCATCTGCTTTCCCTGGTGGAAACAGGATGGTTCTAATCAACGTGTTACAAAAAAACCAGAGAAACCTCTTTCCTGAAAATGATCAACATATGCCATTTGTGTGACAAGTCTAACTTAAGAGCAGTAAATTGGGAGTCAGTCAGTATTGTTAAGGATGCCTTGGAAGTTTCTTGGCGTTAATGAAGGTTTCACTGGAAATTAAAGACTTTAAAACTGCTTTTTTATCAGATGTGGGAATGCAAAATTAATGCAGGTGCAGTAACCATGACCCAGTGGAGAGGCTGTAGGCTGAAACTCAGAAGATCTGGTTTCTGTTTTGGGATGTGCTGATTGTGACATGGAAAAATACTTTTTGCTAGATTTAGGAAAGTTTAACACTTTGGGCAGTCACAAATCCAGTTTTATCCTTCTGTGCTCCCAACCTTTCTGTGCAGTTAGTTTTCCAATTGTTGAGTCTCCAGGGTCAAAGCTTTTTACCCTCCAGTCTGGAAGCTACTAACAGTCTGCAAAAGATCACCAGGTGATTTGTGGGAAGTGCCATAATTTAAAAACAAAATTAATTATTGCCAAAGGCATCATGAACAGTCGGAATGGGGAAAACACAGATACTGAACATGCCTAATTATACTTGGCTGCAAAGAAAAGCTGCTGTGATAAGTCTGTTCTGTGCAGACACTTTGATTTGTTTCCTAAAAGATGTAAGTTACTCTGGATAGGACCATTGCTTTCAATGCATGGCTCTGTCACCATGGTGCCCAAACTGGTGTTTCTCAGCCTGTTCTGCATTTGGAGTCAAAGTTCATCTCACCTCCCCCAACAGCAAATCTGAAAGTGACAGTATATTCCGTTTTATGCATGAACTCTGTAGTTAAGGCATTAGTTCAAGATGTAGAAGAATCAAATTCAAACTCACCACCTTCCCTGAGGGAATGTGAAAACCCATCTCTGACCTTTTGGAAGGTTGTTCTTGCATTCAGGCTCCCAGCAGTTCTCAGCCTCTCCCTCCCACTTCCTATGGAGTATTTCCATCCTTCCTAAGACAGCTGTGACCTTGCAGCTCACAAGAGAAGGCCCTTGCTTGTGAAGAGGTGGGGACAGGTCAGGTTCAGTGTTTGCTCAAATTAAAAGCTCAGCATTTTAGTAACATGTTTGCTAACAAGGCTCTAAAGAAAAACAGAGCACTGAAATGGGGAGCCAAGGCATGAAGTGAGCTGGGACAAACACTTATTGAAGTCATAAACAAGCATTTTTCACTTGGAGCCTCTATTGCAAGTGAAGAAAGTATATTTCCTGCATTTCAGTTTCTTCATTTTAGCTTGGTCAACCACTTGTTCATTAGAACTGAGAAAGTAATGACAGCTTAAAAGATCTGTAAATTTCCTTCTCCTACCCACCAGTCTATGAATCAACTGAGACATCAGGATTAGGATCTACTCATTCCAGGCTGTTCAAGCACTAGTTAGCAGTTATTTAATGAGCGTCGGTTTTCTTTGTATAATAATACAGTCAATTTTAAATACAAAACGTGTTTTGACATCTTCTTCTTTCACATCCAAATCATTTCATATGACTTTATTTGATAATGGAAAGCAATGCTGCCTTTTGGTATGTTATTATAGCCCAATTTCTACCCAAAGGCAATTCAGCATAGCTACTAAGAAAAAAACCTGAATTACCTAGTAAGTACAAAATATAATTTGCCCTTTTCTAATATAATAAAAGGTAAATATTAAACACTTAAAAGGTAAAAGCATAAGCATTTGAATAAAAATGTCTGTTGTTTCAGTATTTGAACATATATATATTACATTCTGAGTTAGCAAAACAAGAAAGTATGAAATACGGCAAAAGTCTTCAGTCGCTATGGAAGAAATCTCAGTGGTTACCAACTACTAAGCATCAACTGCTCTTTGGAAAAATGATTAAATACAAATTCAAAACAGGAATAAAATCTGATAACATTAGCCAAGGTCACTTGCTTTCTCCTTTAAGTGACAGTTAAAATAGATTGTTTAAATCCCACACATATGAATCACTCCACCCAAGCTCATTTTTCACAACAGGAGGTAGCGAGTTTTTGTGCCTCTGCGGTTGAAAGGGAGGAGGAAGGAGGCAGGCTGCTAACCCTGTCACTGCTCGCTGCTGTTTTGCTTCACCTCCGCTCACTCCTGGCCCTCCCTTGCAAACAGCTTCCAGCAAATGCACTTCTCTCACCTTGCTCTCTATTGCCTTTCCCAGGAGCAAGGCACCTGTGTTTTCTGCCTGGCCTTTCACCTTCCAAACATACATCTCTCTGCCCTTGTCCCACTTATGTTCCCCACAGACGTCTGGTGATGGAGAGGTACCTCTGAAACGATCAGATAGATCTGACCAGAAATGCTTGAAGGAGCCTGAGATTTCCATGGAGTGGCAAGTCGCAACAGGTCAGACTTCTAGGACATGCAGGAAACTCAGACCTACCTTTTCTCCTCTGAAGGGAGAAAAGCAGAGAGATGGGCATCCTGGGAAGTCAGAAGATGAAAAGCAAAGCAGCCTTGATGCATTGGTTCTCCCCAGGAAAAGAGAGGCTGTTTACTATGCTGCTTCTTACCTGGGACTTATCCACTTCTTCCCTCCTTTCTGCCTGACTCAGAGTCACTCCATCATTGCACATCCTGCCCACATTTTGTACTAAACCAGCCCAGCCCAAATGCAGCATAACTCCCCTGGATACCTGTTGGGAGAGTTTCAAAATCCCACCAAACCTCTCACTGCAATTATACCTCCTTCCAGGAATAGGACGTGGGCTCTGGGGCATTTCCAAGGGCAGCCACGTCCTTCTGCCGGTATGTTGCTGTGCATGCAGGTTACCAAATTCCCTGATGCCAGCTGTTGCCTCTGAATTATTCCAAGACTGTTTGGCATTGCTTTTTTGTTCTGCTGTTTTGGTTTGGATTTGTGTTGGCTTTGGTTTTTTTTCAAAATAAGCATGCTGAGTGTAGCATGCTGGCAGCCACCAATATTCAGATCAAAGATCACTGTGTGATGCACTGCCCAGGGGATAAAGAGAAACAGGAGATGACATTGGATGCTGTTAAAACTTATCTACTGCTTAGCTCCATTGCAAGTCTGAAGGCAGAGAACTGGCTCAAGGCAGGTTTGTCTGCCTTGACTGAAAGGCATAACTGCCTGATTGTAAAGCCTTGTGACTGTGCATATTTTGGGAGTTTAATGCAGAGAAGAGCAGGATTTGCACCCACGTGAAACTGCTTTGAATCCAGGCTTAGGGCATTTTCTGTGAGAAAAGAGTTGATATTTCCTCTTCCTTAATTGTCATGAAAATGAGTCACAACTTAATGCTGGACCATTTTCTATGCCAGATGAGAACAGCACAGTGATTCTTTGTTCAGATACCTGAAATGATAAAAACAATGCAAGGATGAGAACATCAAATTTCAGTGCTCAAATCAGAGATTCTCCTTCCCTCAGTTGGTATCTGAAATGTCTGCATTTTTTCAAGTGTGAAATTAATGAAAGAAAACGTGAACATCTCTCCTTTTGAGATGCGCATGATTTCATGGCAAGTGCTTCATGCATATTTTTGACTTGCCTTTGAGCCTTGCCCAATCACAAAGTTCACTACACTGGAAACTATTTCTCTGTGCAATCAAATCTGGTTAAGCCTGAAGTCTGAGGGTAAATGTTCTATCTGGATTTGTAAAATGATTTGCAAATGGGATTAAAACCAGCCTAGCTTTTCATGGTGAATTATGAAAATGATGCATCTGACAGAGATATTAACCTGAGCACTGCCAGTGATTGCATTGCTGTATTCAGCACCCTCCTTTCTCTTTTGTTAGAACAACAGGAGCACAGTCATACATTTGACAGTGTCCCACATAGGGCATATGTGGGACACAGCCCAATGTGTACTGCATTAGATTCGTGATTCCATACTGTCCTTGATAAAGCTGCCCTACTTTCCTTGTTGCTATGCTTTTCTAATATTAGAAGTGCTGAGTGCTATCACGTAGCCTTATTAATATTAAAAAAAATATTCTCCTATTACTGGGTGATCCTCATTCATCCACTTTTGGTCATTTGTCCTACACTGAAAGGTGGTGCGTCCTTAAGCACTAGAAAGGCGTGTACACAGCTGGAACACTATCCTTTGCATTATAGGTGAGGCATGGGTCAACTGGAAGTTCCCTGCCATAGCCTTCTCTTGGATGAGAAATTATGAAGTCCTTTCATGAGGGTTTATTTAATAAACCACAGTTGCTGCACCAGTTTCTAAAATGCTAAGTATCCATTTTATTCCTAATGATTAATGCCTGAAGCCTGATGATGATATACATAGTTATCTGAGGTATTAAAATACTTTTGAAGAAACATTCTTCTCTTAAATAAAGTTCCTTTGAAGGATGTCTTTTAATTTCAAGAAGAAGATTAAGCCTTGCTTAAATATTAACAGGGAATTCTGGTGTGGAAATTTTATCTGTTTATCTTGAGTTGGGAGTCAGTCTCTAGCAGTTATGATTTCAAAGACCACCTCAAAAGTATAACCTCATTAAAATTGGTGCCTGGTTGCCTGCCTCAGTTTGCAGATTTCATGAGAGTCACTCTCTCCTATTCATTTTGATGGTGATGATTCAGGCCTGGATATCAGAAATCATTTTACTGTGTTTGTTTGGGCATACCAGGGCAGGACCTGTTCTGAATAATTGCTGACACAGGGCAAGGCAGAAAGAGGAAGGGGAAGCAATTAAGCCTGATTTCAAGAAGGAAGTCTCCAGCTTCGAAAAAGCCAAGAAATACCTTTGGCTCTTAGGAGGGAGAGAATTTTAAAAAAATCTGATGGTTTCTTTGTTATCAGGAAACCGGTGCTCCAAGTTTCTGATCCCCTGAAACACTTAACAGCATACTCTCCTCACCCCGTTGTGGATGGGGACCTGAGGGACCCTAGGAATGGACAGGCTTTCCTCCTCTGACCAGCAGACATTGCTGCATTCCTGAGGATAGCAACACTCAACTTCTTCACTGCAGACATTGCAAAGGTTCAGTATTTGCCTGGATTGAAGAAAGAACCTCCAGAAACAACCAAAAATAATGGATTTACTATTGCAGATAAAGGCGAAATCGTAAGGAGCCAGAAGCCTAGAACCTGGACTGGACTGAATTTACCCTCTGTGTAATTAAACAAGACATGATTGACTATTATTGATTTAATGAAACAAGGTCACAGAGCAGGTAATGCAGGCCAGACTTCAACACAATCACATCAGTACAGCTGGCAAATCTAAGGCCTGAGATTTAACAGGGTTACAGTCTTAAAGAGCATGATTTTAAGGGAGCAATAGCTGTAATGTCTGAAAGCAAACTGCACTAACCTTGCTTGTGCTACAGCGCTAGCATGAACCTAGCTAATGGTTTTTCTCTATTTTTTTTCCCCAACGCATAAAAAAGAAAGACTCATTAACTTGCATCTATTTTTTTCAGATTAAAAATAATCACAGTACCAATCCACAGCTCCAATTGTTTGTGCCATAAATTCAAAATTGAAATGGAAGCAAAGGAGGAAGGCTGACTATGATCATAGGATCATACTTTAGGCTGGCAGGGAGCTCAGTAGATAATGCAGTAAATACCACTGCCTCAGAACATTTCCCTTCCTAGCAGGGAAAGAGAAGGCTGGCATTTCATTGTGTCCAGGAAGCTAACAAATCCAGACCTTTGGACAGATTATAGGAAAAGTGCAAGTTTCTGTACTGAATATCATTAAAATACATATATGTAAAGACCAGCAGCAGGACACAAGCCTGCATGAGATGAGAGCACCCTCCAGAGACAATTAGCTGGGTTCATCTATTTCCAAGAAAGAGATGCACCTGGGATTCAGTATCTTTCTAGTGTGCACAGGATATGGGCTTGTTTCAACAGGTAGACAGACATTCCTTCCTTCTCTGCCTGAATCACTGAGCCTTTGTTAAACAGCAGCAGCTTTTCCACTGTGAAATGGAACTGATTTGCAGTATCGCGGAAGGCTGTCAAAGTCTGCAGTATTTAGCATATCCGACAATTTAAAATTATTCATGCAATAGACATATTTTTCTTTAAAACCTGTTCCATACCTATCTCCATTAAGGCTTCTTGCAAGTCACATTGAAATCCCAACTGCTTTCTGAGAGAGGACATTTGAGGAGGGAGGTGACTGATTCCAGCATGGAACAGTCTTGAGTTACACTCCTTGACCACTTTTCTTAGAGTGCAAGAGCTCTTTATCCTGGTGTGTAGGAAATTGAGCAAGGCAGGCTGTAAAATGGCATGGCTGAGCACAGATCTGCTCCTCAAACAGGAGTACAAAAGAAATGCACAGGCAGTGGAAGCAGTGACAGGTGACCTGGCAGAAGAGTACAGGGATATGGTTTGAATGAGTAGGGATGGAGTCAGGAAAGCCAAGGCAAAGCTAGAACAGGAGTTGGCAAGGGATGTGAAGAATAACAAGACGCAATTCTATAAGTACTTAGGTCAGAAAATAAAGGCTGAAGAGAGGGTACCTCTCCCTTAGAAGCAAGAGGGGTGAACTGGTAGCAAGTGATATGGAGAAGGCTGAGGTACTCCATGAATTCTTTACCTCAGCCTTCACTGGCAGTCACACTTCCCTCTTCTCTCAAGTCCCTGATCCTCTGGGTGGGTGTGGGGGAAGTGAAGTCCCTTCCACTATAAGCAAAGAGCAGATTCAGGATCACTTGATGAAGCTGAATAATCACAAGTTTATGGTATTGGATGAAATGCATCCCAGGGTCCTGAGGGAACTGACTGCTGTCACTCTCCATCATATCTGAAAGGTCACAGCAGTCAGAAGAAGTTCCTGGTAACTGGAAAAGGGAAACATCACTCCCATTTTTAAAAAAGTGAGAAAGGAAGAGCTAGTAAACGACAGAGTGGTAACCCTCACCCCTGTGCATTGGAAGACCAAGGAGTGGATTCTCCTAGAAGATAGATTAAGGCATATGGCGTGGGTCCAGAGGAGGCCATAAAGATGATGAGAGCACCTCTCCTGTGAAGACAGACTGAGAGAGCTGGGGTTGTTCAGCCTGGAGAAGAGAAGGCTTCAGTGAGACCTCTTTGCAGCCTTCTGTTGCGCTATGGGGGTTTATAAAAGGGAGGGAGAGGGACTTTTTGTATGGGAAGACAGTGACAGCACAAGGGACAATGGTTTTAAATTTAAAGAGAGCAGGTTTAGATTAGATATCAGGAAGACATTCTTTACTATTATGATGGTGAAGCACTGGAAGAGGTTGCCCAGAGAAGCTGTGGCTGCCCCATTCCTGGAAGTGTTTGAGGCTGGGCTAGATAGGGGTTTGAGCAACCTGATCTAGTGGAAGGTGTCCCTGCCCATGGCAGGGGGGTTGGAATTAGATGACCTTTAAGGTGCCTTCCAACCCAAACCATTTTATAATTCTATGACTTTACAATAAAAGGGGGCTTTCTGAGAAACTGAACCCTTTCAAATCCCACCCTGCATGGCCAGGCTTAGAAGTCTAGAAATCACAACACATGCTCACTTTCATCCACTCCTGCATGACTTAAAAAGTGATGATTCTCTGCTATTTTCATTCCAAAGTAACATCTTGGATGCCCTGCAAGCAACGTGCAATGCAATATTGCTAAAATAATAACCACTTCAGCTGCATATTACAGCTATTTGCACAGCACTTAACAAGTGTGATATGACACAAACTACTGCTTAGGCTCAAAACCGTTTTTCAGAATTAAGAATTTCTATATGACTCATTCCCACTGTTGTTTTTTTTCTCCCAGTGAAGTACTAATATGACAATTCCCTTCTCCCTGGGTCTACTTACATAGTTCGAAAACCACAGATTTGCTAAGGCGGCTTACGAAGCTTTAGCTACTGCTGCCCAGTCCATGGAATTTGTCCAGGGTCTCTGGAGGCCTGGAAGAAGCCCAGGCAGGGCAGTAAACAGCCAAGGCACAGAAAGTTAAATTTCTTGTGGGCAGGAATCCTGCCTCCTCTGCAAACCCAGTACCTGGTGCTGTGCTCTAGGTCTGTCTCAGGAATGGCTGGTTTGCTGAAGGCACATCAGGGATTTCATAAGCAGGTGCATGCAACACATCTGATGATGCAGTGCTTGCATGTTTGCTGCCTGCTGCATATGCCCATGTTCCTGTCAGGAGGGAATGCCTGACATGAGCTTTAAGCACATATTACACCATCATGGGTCGTGGTTGCACCCATGTAGCTGTGTGGCTATTCCCTTCTTTCATTAGGTGATCCCAGGTGTGAAAAACTAGGTTCACTCTCCTGTTAGAATTTAAAGAGTTTAATATAAAGACAATAAGAGACACATAAAATAAAGCAAAGGGATAATGGCCGGGTGCCTTGGCGCTCTGCCAAGAGCACCCCTGATGCCCGAGGTGAGTCCTTTTTATACCATTTTTACTGTCTGTTCTCTATTCATATTAAAACTTTTCCTGGGGCTGTTCTGCATGGCCACTCCTTGGTTCCGCCTTTTTAGAGCATGCGTAGTCTTCTGCCTTGTGGTTTTATTTCTTTTGATTCTTGGGGTTGGGCCCGCTAGGTAAGAGTCGATGGTAGGGTGGATCTCTTAATTCCTCAGACAGTCAGGGCTGATTGCAGCTTTGGCCTCTTTGCCCCCCGGGCAGAGCGGTGATAAGGGCTCTCGGACCCTCCTGGCCGCCCGTTCTCCAGCGGAGCAGCCTTTGGGCCCTTTTGTTCCCCGGACAAAGTGTTGATTAGCAGCTCCTTGGGCCTCATCCTCTGCTCGCTTGGAGGTTATCTTACTTGCTCACACTTGCTAACATTCTTGCTAAAACGAGAGAAAACTACATCCACACAGCAAAAAGCATTTCTAACACTATATAATATCTACCTTAATACTTTGCGAGAAGCCAATATTATAATATATGTTTATAACACAGGTACATCTCTACTAACAGGTTCTCCACTTGCTTTCTCATGTTATTGAACTGTGATCAACAGGAGCTTAGGAAAGCCAGCCAGACCAGAATTATAAGTGTATGCCATCTGAGTGTCCTACTTTGGGTGCCTAGTTGTCCTAGTTGTCCCAAAAAGACCCAACAGAGAACAACAGAGAACATTGTGCTCATTTTCTCTGAGCCTTAGTTTCTCCACATGTACAGTGAGAATACACGCACTTGTCTTCATAGGATGTCACAGATTATCAGAGAGTGGAAATTGTACTTGTTTAGGTGCTCCTCTGTGCCTTAGTGAACAGAGCAGCAATGCATTCACAACTATCTTGTTAGTGATTTCGTTTCTTGAAGCTTTGGTAGCTTTCTCACAGTCCAACCACACTGGGCGTACACTGGGCATTCTTCTAAAGAAAGGTTCTGGAAGTGGGAAGGAATAAACATAGAAATTGTACTGAACAGGCTCAGAGACCCCAGGCATGGTCACAATTCCCATTGATCAGAACAGAAGAGGGCTGAATGTATTATGAACCCTTTGCTAGCAACGTGGTCTACTCTAGTTTTCTCTGATGCACGTTGGACCATTTAATACTACAAATGTTAAAGCAATTTCTGCCTTCAGAACTCAGAGCAAGAACTTCTGTGGATTGTCTCAGTGGAAATGCATTCAAAGAGACACTAAAACAAACTTGCTCTTCACAGGAACAAATTCCTGTCAGCTTGGGAAACTGCCAGTTGTGTGGCATTAGACGTAAAAAAAGACTTGAGCAACTCATTTCAGACATCCTTTCTTGTGCTGCACTTTAAAGCTGTGGATGAGTCAGTACAGCTGAGTAGGAGAACCAGACAGGTTTGAATCACCACTTTTTCCCCATCTCTGAAGCAACACTATTTCCATGCAAATAATTTCAACCTCAGAGTTATAAAAGAAGCCCAATAGTGGTGAACACTAACCTCATACCCCAGAAGGAATTGACTGGTTAATGAAAATTCTCAGCTGTTTCATGTTTAAAGACACTGATCTATGTAAAAGGAAATGAGCTAATTAATCTTAAAATCCTGGAAATTGAGAAGAATCTGGAGAGAGAGCAAGCTCAATTTCAGGGTTTCTCTGAAGCTATGTCTTACTCAGCTCTTTCCCTTCTTTTTCAGAAGGATGTATGAGAGGTTTGAGAAATACAGCTGAGGAGTCTGACTGGATAAATGTTTAAAATCTGAGAAAGAGCAGATTTTCTTTTAAGTACAGAGAAGTAAAAAAGAAGCAGTGTGGGATCCTGGTACTCCATCAGGTGGATCTTATCTTTGTGTTGAGTTGAGCAGGCTCTAGAACTGAAAGTTCTGCAATACGTGGGAAGATGCCTTCACACATTTGGAAAGTAAATTGGGGATGTGTATTGACTAAGTGCTATCTGTATGTGGGAGACCACCAACTTTCTGCATTTTACTTATGCTAACAGATAATGCTTATTTCCATGTCATGTATGCTTGATTGATTTTATTTATCCTCTTATATTTAGTACTTTCAACCTAATAGCTACTTTAATAATAATAACACTAAATACAAAAGCTAAATAAAACATTTTTTGGTAGTTAAGTAAGGGAGTTTCAAATTTTTGCAAACAATTGTATGAGAATTACGTAGAACTGCTACTGAGCTGGGATTTCTCACAAAAAGCTGGTAATATACCTGTTATATCCATTGCCCAGTATAATGACTTGGAGCCACAAAACTCGGCTGAAGTAAGTAAAAGGAGTAGAACTGTGACTGCAACACTTTCATTAGTTTCCCGCAGAATTCATTACAGAACTTAGTATAGAAACAGAAAAAGGATGTATGAGACGTTTATGGTTTTGTTTGTTTTTTCTATGTGCAACTTTATTCTAATAACTTAGTTCTGTTTTCAGAAAAAAAGTCAAGAAAGAACAAAATCACTGTCTCTGTGAGAGAAATCTCTGGGTGCATGTCTTCCTTGAAGGAAACTTTAGCAACTTTAAGAACAAAATGCTGGCTGTCTTGACAAGACTGACATGTTTAGAAGTGTAAAGGTATAATATACAGAGTACAAGAGGCTTTGTAGTTCAATACACTCAACCCAGGGAACCTTGGTCCTCGTCAGACACATCCTTCAATGTGAGGCACTTAGTTGTTGTCCTAATCTCCATTGTTTTGCACAAAAAAAATCTTTCCTAGATTTCTGATTTCAAGTCAGAGGTAACTGGCAGCATTAGTGATGTGGACTTGAGCAAAGATTCTGCGTTCACTCACGTTTGCAGTTGCCTACAGCGTAGTGAGGACATGGTCTGTATTCCTGAAAGGCCAATTGTCCTTCACTGGCTTCCTTCAGTCCTTCTGGGTGCTCATGAGGACAGGCAGGCATAGCAATAGGTGGTCCTATTTCACACAATTAATTGAGAAAGATTTGACCCTGCTCCAATACAAACAGTCTGCAGTGTGTCCCCAGAAGTCCCTGCAACAAATGAGAGGGAACACAGGGCTGCTGCAGTGTGATAATTCAGGTTGCTCTGAAGTTGACTTGGCTGCTGGAGTGCTGAGGGCTGGGTGCCATCTGCCCAATTTAACTCCGTAAAGTTATGTTAACCTAACTGGAGAAAAGAAATTAAAAAGTAAAGCAAGGAAAAATTCTTTTTAGGAAACAGTGAACAGAGCAGAATGTAATAATTTCATTGCCTAGTGCTCAATTCCCAGTTTGAATGCTTTACTGAGTATTTCCTAAAACAGGGACCTTACATAGAACTTCATAAAGTGGCTTGTGCGTACTAAAATAATAAAAGCTATATATTGATTGAATAGGCACATAGCATCTACTTCTCTTCAACCTTCATGTATTTAGCCTGTTCCTGTAACCTGGCTACTTTTCCAGGTTTTTTTATTATGCACAGACAAGCAATTAAGACAAGACAGATATTCTAAATTCTCATCATGGGAACAACCCCTATCAGCAGGTTTGAATGTCTGATGGAGAGCCCAAAAGCAATCTTTGTATTTTAAAGAAAGGTAATATCCCTGTGGTTCTCTGACAAATAGATCTGGATTGTATTTCAATTGTCAGAAGCCAAAGACTGTCCATCTCCTTCACTGCAGTGCTAATAGTGCATGGAAAACAAAACATGTTTAACTTGCATCAAGCCTTTCAGTGTCTCTGGCTTTTTGTAATAAAGAAGTGTTTGCTGTGAGATGGTGGCAGAAAAAAACCCCCACCCCACCTCTTTACAGAGTATGAGAGAAGAGTACTGGCTTCCAAGCCTTATTTTTTTTGAACACTGGTGGATTACGTTTCCAACATTGTCCCTGGCACACTTCCAGGAGTCTCATATAGGAAAGGTTTTTAATTTCTTTTGTATTTTCTTATACTTTCCTTTTCCCTTTACTTTCTTCTAATTCCTTCCTCCCTTTCCTTCCTTACCTTTCTCTTCCTTTCTCCTAGGAACTAGTAAAGAAGACAATATGTGGCAAAACATCTTATATTCCAATCGGAAGCAGGATGTTTTGTAATTTTTCTTTTAAAGAGTCAGATAGGCAGTGAGGTAACTGTGGGCACTCACAGGAGCTACTCTACTCTCACACCGGCTGATCTGTGCGCAGAGCCAGGGCAGAGATTCACCTGTGGGAACGAGGTCTGCACGGACCTGTGTGAGGCCAATGGGCACTGCAGTGCTCTCCTCTCCTGCTCCCACCTAGCGGCCTCCAGGTCGGCAGGAGAGTGGCTCTGGGGGCCCAGCGTTCGGCCCAGACAGGGGCAAAGGTGGGATGAGCAGGAGCGGGCACGGGGCACTGCAGTGGTGCTGGAAGGTTTCGTCTCCTGGAAAGGGAGTTTTTACAAGGGCATGTAGTCATAGGACAGGGGGCAAAGGTGGGTTTAGATCAGACATTAGGAAGAAATTCTTCACTATGAGAGTGGTGAGACACTGGAACAGGTTGCCCAGAGAGGTTGTGGCTGTCCCATCTCTGAAGGTGTTCAAGGACGGGTTGGATGGGGGTTTGAGCAACCTGATGTAATGGAAGGTGTCCCTGCCCATGGCGGGGGGGCTGGAACAAGATGCTCTTTAAGGTCCTTTCCAACCGAAGCCATTCTATGATTTTATGATTCTATTATTTGATGTGTTGCATGCTACGCACCTGCTTATGAAATCCCTGACGTGCCTTCAGCAAACCAGCCACTCCTGAGACAGACCTAGAGCACAGCACCAGGTACTGGGTCTGCAGAGGAGGCAAGATTCCTGCCCACAAGAAATTTAACTTTCTGTGCCTTGGCTGTTTACTGCCCTGCCTGGGCTTCTTCCAGGCCTCCAGAGACCCTGGACAAATGCTGTGGACTGAGCAACAGTAGCTAAAGCTTCGTAAGCCGCCTTAGCAAATCTGTGGTTTTTGAACTATGTAAGTAGACCCATGGAGAAAGGGATTGTCATATTGATGCTTTGCTGGGAAAAAAAGGGAGAACCAATGTCCCAGTAAAGCTGAAGAGTCTTGATATTTGTAAGGGGAGTGAATGAACAACAGTCCGGTGTGGGATGGGTGGGTACTCGGCACCGCAGGCGAGTGGATGTGGTAGGAAGCGCAGGTGGTGGAGCTGGAATCCGACCCCGCGCACGGCAGCGGTCGGGGTTCAGGGCAGCTCCCCTCGTGCTCTGGGACATCTCTGTTCTGGAGGACAGTCCTAGGGCGAGACGGACCGCAGGGCGATGGACACGACCAGCTCACGCCAGTCTGCCGCTGTGGCTCTCCCAGCTCTCCTGTGCCTTCACTGGGGCGTGACTCCGACGACTCCCCATCACCACGACCCCTCAGAGGTCCTCCCGTTGGGGAAGAGGCGGGAGAGCGAGGCAAGTCCCCGGGGATGCCCCGATACCGACCCGCCAGGCGGACGGCAAACCCTCGCGGTGCCGCGGAGCGCACCTGCAGGCGATGCCTGCACCGTGCCCCCGCATCCCGGGACGCGCCGCGCGCCCGGGCGGGTGCTCCCAGGGGCGCCCTGCGGCGCCGGTGCCGGCGGCGGGGCGGTGCCGGGGCGGGCGGGCGCCAATGGTGCGGCGGGGGCGGTGCGGGCGGTGCAGGAACACCCGGGAGGTGACAGCGACGCGCCGCCCTCCCGGCGGCGAGCGGGCGCCGGCGAACATGGCAGAGGAGCGGCGCTGAGCCCGCGCCGCCGCCCGGGGAAGGGCGGTTGCCCCTGCGCGCCCAGCGGAGGGAGCGCAGCGCCGGCTGCTCCTCGGGGCTGTGTGTGATGGTGCGGGCATGGCGGGGCAGCCGGCGGCCGCGGCGCTGCTGAGGCGGGGGGCGGCTGGTCCCGGCCCCGGCAGCAGCAGCAGCGGTATCGAGCGGAGGCTGCCTCCCTCTCCCCGCTGAGAGAAGGAGGGAGCGCCTGGCTTCGCCGTGCCACTCGCCTCGCCGCCGCCATGCTGCCCGGGGTGGGGGTGTTCGGCACCGGGCTGACGGCGCGGGTGATCGTGCCGCTGCTGAAGGCGGAGGGCTTCGCCGTGAAGGCGCTGTGGGGCCGCACGCCCGAGGAGGCGGAGGAGCTGGCCAAGGAGATGAGCGTCCCCTTCTACACCAGCCGCATCGACGAGGTGCTGCTGCACCAGGACGTCGACCTGGTCTGTGTCAACCTGCCGCCGCCGCTCACCCGGCAGGTCGCCGTCAAGACCCTGGGTGAGTGCGGGCGGCCAGGGGGGCGACCCCGCCTCGGGCTCGGGATTCGCGCTCGCCCCGGGCTGAATGGAATTGAGCCCCCCCTCCCGCTCAGCGCGGAGTTTTCCGTTTGCTTTACTCTTCACCCCGCTTCCCTATTCCCCGTGTCCCCAGAGAGGGGCTGGCCGAGCCGCGGGTGCAGGCCGAGGACCGGCGGGGCGCGGGGGATGGCGCTGCGGCAGCTCGGTGTGACATCCCGTATCCCCGGTCCCCGCCGGCGTGGTCCCTCGGCACCGGGGACCCGCCCCTCCGGGATGCTCGGGCAAGCCTGGGCAGGGCCGGGCCTGACACCCAAGGGTGCGGGAGGAGGGAGCAGGTGTCATCCGTGTCGTGGTAAAAAGGAGAAAGTCGCGGTAGAAGGGAGGAAATAATCATCCCGCCCGCCGGTTCCCGTCCGTGGCTGGCAAGGGAGCGAGGATCCGAGCGTCGCGCCCGCCCTGGGGCACCCGCGCTGCTCGGGGGGTGCGGGTGTCCGCATTGCCCCGGCCCCCGGACCCCAGCTGCGAGCCAGAGGAGGAGGCAGGAAGCGGTGACAGCAGAGGAAACGCTGTTACTGCCGAGGCTTAGCGAAGCTCACGTACAAAGGGAAGGAGGGACTGAAAAAGTAGGCATGCACTGTGGTGAGCTGCTCTGGTTTCAGGCGTGCAGAAGCGGGCCGCATCTCGCTTTCTCCTGTGTGAGCGCAAGTCTGGGCTTTACTCTTTCAGCTTCGTGATCACTGGTCCTCGGACACTGGCTTTCCGATGGATTTTAGTGGAAGCACTTTCTGCAGTAAGGAAGTCTTAATTTGTCCCCGCAAATATAGGTGACAAAAGGTGAAAATGAGAGGAAAACGAGGTGTCGTCGCAGAGAGTGTGGAGGTTTATGAGCCGGCATGGCTGGTCCGGCTCTCGGGCTTTGGCTAAGTAGGCTGATTGCTATCACTCTCGGCCTCATAAATGTGTGTGGCATGTCGTAGTGTTACATTGCTACTAGCACACTCATTAGTCACCATTCAAATGCTGCTAATATCGCAGCCAGCTAGTGTTTTCAACATTTAAAATTAAGCAATTAAGGAAATTAAGTCAGTACCTAAAGAACAAATCCTGCCTCAAGTACAGTGTAGGCATTTGTCTGGAATCTTTGCTCAGTGTTACTTTCTGTACTCGGAAATGCTTGTTCTTTTAGTCAGAACATTTGCTTTTCTTTTATAATACACTTTTGACTTTTTCCTGAAGATGCTACACTTGCACCAGAAGCCTGACTTGCTTGCCAGAATGATGCGTGAATAAATTTGTAATGTAGAAGTATATATCCCAGAAAACGTATATAAAGGACAGTATAAGGTAACAAGGTTTCACGTTTGACACGCATTCATTTGGCGACAATTATGTCAGTTTTCCTGTGACACTATCTTCCTGCAGGTGTTGCTCATGGAAGTGTCCCAGCTTGCCTGGGATCTTAGAGGTAGAGTCCCATGAGGTTTCAGGCGGACACAAGGCAGCTGGTAGAAGAATAAAAATTCTGAAATAATAAAGAAACAAAATTGGTGCGCTTTTTCTCAGAGGGCCGGACACATGTCGAGCATAATAAAGTAATAATGTTTTGTCCTTCTCTGAATATTTGCAGATAAAGAAAAAAAAAAGTCTGTTCTCAGACATGAGCTGAATTTATGAATGGTTCTATGAATTGATGTAGCTGAGATGTTCATGGTAACTTACTGATGCAATCTGCTAGCAACAGACCAGAGCAGGAAAAAAAGGTGTTTTCTCTCTGTTTATTAGAACAGCGCTATTCTTGGTTCCCTTTCACCTCTAGTTAAAGGGTTTCCTCCCTTTCCCCAGTGGTCATTATTTATATGTTGTAGGGGTAACGATGTTCGTGTAAAAGTGCATGGAATGGTCATTAAACAGGGATTAAACAGGTTACAAGGTGATAATGTGCAACATCTGATAATTTTTTGTGGGGGTTTTATATAAAAGATTATTACAGAAATGTATCTTGGACTACAAATAATTCTTCTCACAGTTACTTCAGAGGTAAATTTTCCTAATTTTTTTTTTTTTTTTTTAATATGGACATTGGGTCTATAACAGTGAAAGTTCTTGCATGTTCTTATAGGTTCAAACAGGGAGCTAGAGCAGCAGTTTCCAAACTGCTGAGAGGATTATCTCTCTTCTGGCAGCTCCATCTCCTAGTTCTGCTTGTCCTTCATGACTTGGGAACTGCTGTGCCCTGGAGTGATTATTTTGCTTTAATCAATGCATTTTCTGGTTTGTTGGAGAGAGCGCAATTCAAGTGGGAGGTTCAGAAGGCTCTGGTAAACAGGGGCAATGTTATATAGGCTGAGGAAAGCAAAAGATGGAAAAACATTCCTTACTCTTGAAATTTCACACAAGAAATATTATGTAGCAGCTAGTGATAGGACATAGATGGGGATACCAGAAGTTTTACAGGTGGAGACTTCAGGATGTCTAAACATGGCGTCCTGCATTGCAGTAGAAGAGGTTGAAGAAGACATGAGTTACTTCTTAATAACACATACGTCTGGCTTCTCTATTACAGGATGTGTATCTGGCCTGGGAGGAGGCAGGGACCAACTTTTCTTTGATACCTGTGTTTTATTTTAAATGGTCTTGTTTCCCAAAGCTGTGTTCTCATTTGTTAAAAGTTTCATTATTAAGAAGTAGAAGCCCAAGGAAGCAGTTGCAGGTGTTTCCGTCACCCATCTAGAGCTGAGTTTACACTGTGGATTTGCAGCACGTTAAGTCCACTCTGGGCTGTTTCTGATGCAGACTCCAGAGGTGAAGGTGGGGTGAAACAGGTGTCCCTGCAGCTGTGTTTAACTCTGGCCACTCAGTGGGAAGGACTCAGTTGTTTTGTTTTCACTGATGCACCTGACATGTAGATGTGTTGCTGCTTGAAATGTGTTTTTGGCTTAGTGGCCTATCAACTGCTGTTGAAACTGAAATGAATGTATGCCCCAGCTGAGGAAGTCCCCAAACTGTGGCTTTCTGGCAGCTTTTGAAGGGAGAAAATGGGAGAAAAAAGCTTCAAACTTGCCCTGTTAGCTTTTCCTCTAAACCTCTACTGCCTGTCTCTGTTAGAAATAGGTTCCTGAGCTGCATCTGACTCTATGGTGGTATTCTTAGGAGTAGGATCAATGTTGGGCAAGTCTTTGGAACAGACTGAAATCAAGAGAGAATTGGAAACCAGGCTGGTTTGAACAGTGACCAAAAGCACAAATAAAACATATGGTGTTTCATGTGAAATATGCTGATGGCCTCAGTCACTTCTGGATAAAAGGAATCAAATTCCTTGTTTGCTTCTATAAAATGGACCTGATTGACTCTTTCACTTTCTTGCTGCTGGTCTGTCCTGCTCAGAATTTAAATTTAGGAGCTCTTTTTATTATTGCTTTGAATTCTCTCCCTGGAGCATAATATAAAACTAATGTCCTGACTGACTTGTTGCTTGGTGGTCAAGAAAGATCAATGGATGAATATTTAGGTAAGCACTGAGAACAGTCCTGCTGTTGAATAGGGGCGGTTTCCATTCTCACTGAACTGAAACATTCAGTGTGTTTGCTAGAAATTGTCTTCTTTTCCTCTGCCTGCATGCTTCAGCAGTGCAGTTGTATCCCAGGCCTGATCAGGCAGGGGTGGTGTGTTTGCTTACAGGGATGAAATATGTCACCTATTGAGTGCCTATTTGTGCCCAGCATCAGAAGAGCTGCTAGTACAGACAACATGATATGACCCTCCACCTAGTTCAAAACTGTCAGCACATGACTCTTGCCAGTGTAATCGCTCCTCAGTCAATTAGATATGACATTCTTCAGATCCTGACTGAAACACTTGCTTTGTGTGACTGAGTAGCTGCCATATCAGGTGAAATGATTTACTGTGTATGGTTCTGAGAAGACCTTGGTGACATTTCATCTTGAAGGCACAGCTGTTTCTATGTGCCTGGTCCTGTTGGTGTTTGCGTAAAGTCGACTTTGCTAAAGAGAGCTTATTCCTGAGTTCCACATAAGTGTTTCTGGGGAGCAAATGTTCTGTTTTTGAGAAGACTCAAGTACCAGATGTTTAGCATGTCTCTGGAGATGTTATCCTTGATTCTATTTACAGTTGTTTTGCTTACTCTTTCATCCCAAGTTGAGGACAGGAACACTGAGCTGTGTGTTGAATATTTACTGCACGTGTTCACAGCCATGTCTACGTAGTATGAGTTTTTGAAATGTTTATGTTGTAGAAGTGCATGATAGGAGTCCATTCTGCCTGGGGACTACATGAAGTACGACTTTACCAGGACTCCAGAAGCTGCTCCTCTTAAGGAGCACTTAAAGTTTTTTGCTGATTGGTGGTTCTTCTATGCTTGATTGTGGTCATGAGGGAGCATCTTTATTTAGAGAGGAACATAAATAGTACTGCCCAGATCCTTACCTTCCCATCACTTCATAGGAAGCACTGGCTCCACACAGGTGTGCAATATAGGCCTGCTGTCCAAAATGTGTTTGTGAGAACTCTGTGTTAAAGCACTGACAATATTATTGCTGGATCTATCTCTGAGGTGGGAGGAACATCCAGCTGCAATGACATAATTTACAGATCTGATGCAATCTCTAATTAATTTCTACATTCCTCTGCACCCATGCAAATCAGGCAGAAGTTAGGTTGTAGCAGGGGATAAAACTCAGTCCATAGTTTATAAAGCATTAGGATTCTTGGGGAAGAGATGCCCTATTAAGGGAAAACATTATCATGACTGTATATTATTAATAGCAATGTAATTCCTGTCCTGTAATACTGAGTTTAAATTTGACCTAACAGCAGTGGCTTTCAGCAGAACACGCTCCTGTACTTGGAAGGCAGATGACTTTGCGGCATATTAAATGTGAATTATGGTCATCTTATTGTGAAAGAAGTCAGATGAAGTGCTGTCTGTCTTTAATCAGCAGAGCTAGCAAAGGCTGTGATGCCTTTTTTTTTTTTACATTTATTGGAAAGGCAGTCCAAAGAGCCTGCTGGCAATCGGCTGCATGTCGTCTTTCTACTTGAGTGATGAAGGTATACCACAGGAAATGGCATCTAACTCTTCCATTGACCTTTTTCTCTCAGTACGGCAGACCTTTAATGCCAGTATTATTCCTGTAAAATTCCTACAGAGATATTTGGCCTCCGAGACAGTTCAGGTAAAGACCACTGATCAGGTTTAAAACTCAAACTAATAAAAATAATAATAAAAAACCAACAGAACCCCCCCCACCTCTTGTTTCCTTTCTGACCTTCAAATCAAAGGTATGTTTTCATTTTTCCCAGTTGCTCTCTTCTGTGTAAAAGTAGTCACCAGTTCTGTTGTTGCAGTGGTAGGTGGGTTGGGAGCCCAGTGTGGACCAGACTTGGAATACTGTGACACTGAGCTCATGCTGTGATGACACACCCAAATTTGCCTAGCCTAAGAAACAGCCAATTGTGATGGAAGTGGTTGTTTTAAACAGTGTTAGACATGAAGATCTTACTGTGATCCTGTGTCCAGTCAGATCAGTTTGTGTTGCTGCAGTTTCTTCCCTACTGTTTTTAAACAGAGTGCTTGGCCTTGGTGATCCCAAAATGCTGTCTCCAGACCATTGTGGGCAACTGAAGTGGGTTGGGCTGACTCTCCTCAGGTTGGCTGCAGGAGTAGCCTAGGCCTACTCAGCTGGAGGAGGGGAGATGTGGAAAGCAGCATCTCTCAAGTTTGGTAGGTTACTGTCCGCTATCAGATTTTACTGTGCTCTGTAGGTGAGTTGGTTGAAACATATGGCAGCCCAAGCCCGCAGCAGCCCCAATTCTCCCTGTGATTTAAATGGCAAAACGTGCCGGAGCACAGACACCCTCCTTCCATCTGCTTGACTGCTGGGGGTTGGACCTTTGGCATGGTGAAGAAAACGAGAGCGTTGCTGACCTCTGCCAGTGTTTCATTTGATCTGTCATGCTTTGTTAGTCAGAGCCCATAGTCAGGGGTGATACTTTGAAGAGAAGTCTTCCTATTAATATATGTGTTGGGGTGCTGTTGTTGTCTTTTTTTTTTTGTTTGTTTGTTTGTTTGTTTTGGTAAAGTCCATATGCAAGTCCTTACGACATTTATCATTTCACTGTGCTTTGAACACTATTGTTGCGCTATTCTGCTCTTACATCATGTTAGCAATGGTGGCAAATACAGCTATTTTTTTTTACTGTCTGTGGTGCTGGAAAAACTCATCTGTTCCAAGACTGGTGCACACCAGGGCTGTTTCCCAGGTCCTCCCAGGGCACCCTTGTCAGTGCAAACAGAGACAAACCAGCATTAGCAGTGCAGTAATACCTTGATTTGGCGTTGCAAATGGATGGAAGAGGTAAGCAGCTCTCTGAGGCATGGCTTCTGGTGTGGCTGAGGAAGATTTGACTAGTGTGAGTTAACTAAAATAGGGCTGGAAGTAGTAAAATATCTCCCATGAGCAAAGGAGGCATTGGTGCTAAAGATGCAGGCATGCATGTCTAGCCTTGTGGCTGTGCTAGTGAGGATCTCCTTCTGTGTTTCACTTGATGGCACAGTTCGTACAGTGAGTACCACACAGACAACATCTTGTGTGGCTATTTTTTTTTTTGTTAAAATGGCACAGCTGTGCTGTTGCACATACAGAAAATGTGCAGCATAGCTTGATTCTATGAGAAGATGAGAGAAGGTATTGATAAAAGGTGTGTTTATAGTGTTAGAGCTGTGCCCAGGCTATGTATTGTAATTATTTAACTTCTAGAATAGAATATTGTGCTCCTGTAACATGGGAAACATCAGAAGACAGATATTCTATTTTTGTTATTGTTGTTATTATTATTTCTTGCATAGCTTTGTGCCTTCATTCTTGACACTGTGATGCCTGAGCTGTCTGAACCATCTTCAGTAGACCTTCCCTCTGTGACTTTGTCTTGTTGCTTGGTTTTAGGGACTTGAGTTGCCAAGTGATCAGTGGTATAGGTAAAGGAAGGACTTGCAAGCTACTTCTGTTCCAGATTTTGAAAGAATATTAAATAATAAATTCAGGGAGAATATGTAGGTAAATGTGGAGAAGGGAAAATATGTTGAGCAAATAAAAAGACTAGATTTCCAAGCTTCCCATAGTTACCTCTTTTCTCTCTTTTTTTTTTCCTTTTTTTGTTTTTTTGTTTTTTTTTCTTAAAGCCCTCTCATGCCTGAGATTGACAGTACATGACAGAGGTTTGCTGTATGCTCCTGACATGGGTAGTTGAGCACAACCCCTGATGGAGGCAGGGTGAAAGCTCTGCAAAACCCTAAATACGTTGTTCTATCTGCTTTTGTTTGAAAACCAGGTAAACTGTGTTGAAGCATATTGCAGCTTACTGTCCTTTTCTTTGTATGTGTAGCAGATTTTGCCCATTGTGCAATAGTGATGGCAGAGCACCAAGGATGAAAATGGAGTTAAATTTTCAGGATAGCCAAGATGGGCATTTTTCACAGGCCACTGCAATGCAACAGCCCCCTTCACTGTTAATATCTGTTTGCCACAGTACTTTTTCAAGTGGCTATGAATTGTTCTGGTTGCTTCAAACCACTGAAGCAGAAATGTTTACCCTACTGCTTTTTATTATCCATGTAGCAAACTCTGAGCTCCTAAGAGTAAGCTGTCAAAGTCAGTGACTTCATTTGCAAGGTCAGCATGCATGCCAGTAACAAAACCACACTCCTTAAAAAAAGTTATTTTGGGTCTTAAGTCTTGATATAAACAAATTTATTTAAATGGCTATGTAATTAAAGAGGGACAATCTCTTGTGTAGGTTTCCTAAATTGATTTAAGGCCTGGCTTGCACATAGATTTTTGTACCAGTATAATTATGACTGCAAGGGGTGTGATTTCTGTAATGCAATAATTGCTCTGTGGTCATTGGAAGTCCAGCTGGTGTGACTTGGCATGAACATTTTTCTGCCAGCACAATGGCACCTGTATGTGATACAGGTTATTCCTGCTCCTGTGCAGACATGAGTGGTCAGTTGCATACATCTTTGGAGCGTTCAGCTGGCACAGATGTATCTGTGTTACAGTCCAGCTCTAGGTGTATTGGTATAGCTGTGCTCTGCACAAAGATGGTCCATTTATTCATTCCAGTGGTTCATGGTTGTGGACACTGTGAGGAATTTGGTTTGGCTATTGAGTCACTGTCAGTTTGGAGACCTTTGAACAAAAGTCTCCAAAAGGTCTCCAAACTTCTGTGCTTGTTCAGGAGTTGGTTATGCTAAAAATGTGGTGAAGAGCAGAGGAGGATGAACCTTGCTGCCCTGCACAGCTGCCACCGACCACCCGTGTCAGACAAGACTCATCCACCTGGCAAGTGTAAGCATAATTATCCTTGAGCACTGTGGATGCCTGGGATAGCTGCACCTCCAGATGGTGGAACTGGCATCCAGGAACATAAACACCAGATCTTATGAATACACAGGTTTGACTGGCAGAGTAACGGGAGTTACGGAGGCTGAGAGTTTACCCTCTCTTGCCCTTTAGAAAGAGACCACAGCATCCTTTGTTTTAGCGTAGCCAGGGCTAATGATGAAAGGTTTTTTTTTATTGGGCCTAACTCCTAACTATGAGCATGGTAAAGAGCATGGAAAATGAGAACATGGTGTGAGGAACTTGCTTGGTAGTAATGTAAGAGTAAACATAGTGATTTAACACAGGGAGTAAAATTGCTTTTGTCATTTGATACTGTGCTAGAGTTTATCTCAGGGTGAAAACTGGTGCCTTCAATTCCATCACAGCAGCAATCACAACTTTAGTGAAGCAGATGGAAGTGAAAAAAAGGCAGCACCTTTGTTTGCATTCTGATGTTTCCATGGCTTTTATCAGCAATAAAGACCCTTGTTTTGGCACTTCTTTGCAGTGAATGTTTGGCTGTCTTCAGCTATTCCATCTGGAAATTTTTTTTGCCAGGAAATGCCCAGAAGGGAGGTTATGGTTGAATTAAATACTGTTTCTAGGGTACTGGGCTTCACATGGCTAATGAGAAGCCTTAATATAGAGAGCTTTTCAAAATCCAAATGGAGTCAAGCAAGGAGAGAGAACTATAAAATAGTAATTATCCTTGCTATGCTGGAGTGATGTTGCTTAAAAATGTGAAACCAAGGGCTAGACTGAGCACTCCCAATTCTTTCTCTTGGTGTCTGGACATATAGTTTCATATATGTATAAAAATCTAAAAAAACCACCAGGGTGAAAAATAGATAAATTAAAAATTCCTGGAAATTCCTTCCCTTCCTTCACTTCCTCAGCCCATAAAAGACAATGCAACTGTTAGTGTTTCATGTGGGGATAGGAAAGGGGAGAGAAAATAGCTGGGAGAACATCTGAAACAATTGCAGCTAAGTTTGTGTGCATCAAAATAAAATCCAGAAATGTGCCTGAAAGTTGTATGTAAAAGCTTTGATTCTGATCCTGCTTGTTACACTGTAAATGCAATTAAAGCTCTACTGGATCAAAGGAAATAGTTGAAATCTGTGATGATGTTACTGAGAATGGATTGTGGCCCAAAAGAAAGACTAACTGTGTCTCAGGGAGAGGGGCCTGGCCTTGCAGATCTGTGTCCTCTCAGCAAAGGCATTTCTGTCAATTCAGGAAATGATTGGTGGGAGTCTTGGGACACAGTTCTGCAAACCTTTGCTTACAAGTAGTCTCCTTGAAGACAAAAATCACTGATTCCTTATAGAGAATATTTGTAAAGCACAGTAATTCATGTAAGTAGGAATTTGCTTGCAAATGGCTTTTGTACTAGTTCATCAAAAATCTGAAGATGTAGCTACATCTGTACAATTCCATAGCTCAATACAGTAGTGTTTCTATAACATGTTATGGCAGCATGTCTGCAGGAATGAAAAATAAGAGGGAAAATATTTGGAGCAGAGGTGCATAGATACCTTAGCCATAGCCTGCAAAAATCTATCACTAAATAACAGAGCTTGCAGAACTCTTGTGACTTGCTGCTTGCCTTGAAGGAACTTGACAGTTTAGTGCTGGGAAAGACGCTTTGTGGTTAAACAGTATGAGATGCTTTGATAAAGACTTTCTTCTCAGGCAGAGTGCTAAGCAGCACTCCCTGAGACTAGTTTGTGGCTGTAGCGTTATCCAAATGCATGAGATGGTGTCCTGAATTTTAAATTCATGTTGCTGAAGAATTCTGTTTAAAGATCCGTGTCATGAGATGTTTGGTTTGCAGGGGTGACATCTTTGTTAAACTAGCCAAAGTATGTGTGGACATGGCCTGTGACTATTGGCATAGCTTGAGAAAACCATGGACCTGAAATGTAATTCTGAATATAATTTTCACTCCACCACATAGCCATTAGGAAAAAATACTGTGATGCATTGGATGCCTAAAATGAGGAAATTGTGTTCACAAGCCATCTTGCTTCTGTCTCATGAATGCTGTTCTGTTTGCTTGTGAGATGTGATGCTGTCTAGCAGAGTTATTTATGCCTTTGATTATAGTGCTATCTCACAGCTTGTCATATAAATTTAATTGCGATGGTACTGTGGTTGTCGTTGTTTGAAATTACAGATTTGTTCACATAGGCGAAGGTGATCCTTCACAAGGCCTGATGATGTGCCCAGATGTTTTGGCAGCTGCTGAGACCACACCTGCTTCCATCTGTGTGCAGAGGAACCTGACCCTTTACTTGTCAGGTGGGGATAAAATTGTTCCTCTATACCCTTGTTGTGTGTTTGATGAGACTCCTATTTGCTCTAAGCAAGACTGGTATGACGAGAATTAAGCTTCAGAATTTCTGTCGTGAGCTTCCATTCTCTGTAACACGGGTTGTGTGTTTTAATTAGATTGCACTTCCTGCCTTCCTGAAGCTGGTTTCATCTTTCAGGATGCCCAAAACTACAGACTGGTGATGAGGGAGCACAGGGAAATTAAGAGACTTGCAGAAGTTTGTGTGGGAAGCTGGTGGCAGGGGCAGAAGCTGAGGCCTCTGAGGCCTCTGAGGTCTGCTCTTCTTTTTCACTGCGGGACCTGCTGCAGCTGAACGCTGTTGAGGGGATGATAGTCATGGGAAGCCCATCTGAGCTGCTGGAAGAGGACCAGTTGCTGTCACTCTGATCGGGGCTTTCCCCCAGATGGTTGTGCAGGGACTCTAAAACCAGGGTGGAAAGAGAAGACTGGGGAGAGTGCAGAGTAACCTGGTTCACAGTGGAGAATAACCTCTACTGCTACTCTTGTGGGCGTCCCTTTTTAATGTGTGCAGGGCAGCTTGTGAAGGAATTGCAAGGACTTTTTGAGACACTGAATACTTCATGGGTTATTAATGTCAGTAATCATCTTTCTAGTGTTGGAGCTTTATTTAACAGATGCTTTAAAAAAAAATCTTAATAGGACAGCTTGCTATGAGCAGAGATGGCTCAGTGGCTGGGAGACTTGTGTATTTATTTTTACTAAATTATGCAGTTTCTCTTTAGTATTTGTTCTGGCCCTCTGCACACTGGGAAACCCCTTTCTTTAGCAAATGGGCAGGGCCTTTTTGGGCTGACTGGAGCAACTGGTGTTTTGGAAGATAAACAGTAGCATACATGTGTTATGTTGGTTGCAAATACAACCTTGAGCATCGGCTCAAGCTGATATGAGCAAGTTCAGATTTGCAGCTGCTGTTAGGAGTGCTCAAATGAAGCATCAAAAAAGATACATGTGTAATTTCATGTCTGGGCATTTTTTTAGCCTGTAGAGTGCTTGGCCTCTTGCATGGTACAGAATCATCTGATAGTGCTGGGTGAAAGTGAGTAGGGTGCTGGTAGTTGCTGGAGCTGCATGTACTGTCGGGGTCTTGTCATGCTTACAGGGAATTTGCACTAGATGGAATTGCACTGTACAGAGCCATGAATGAGGTCTTTCTAGGTAGATCTGAATGTTAGTGCTTTTCACCAAGGTGGTATATAAATAAATAGGCATTAGAAAACATTTCCTTTCCTTGGTGCCTGACAGAAAATTGTGGGATGATGCTCTAACTGCTAAATCAGGTTTTGGTAAATCATTTAAAGCTCTCTTGATGAGTGTTAAATGTAATGCAACAAGTGAGTTATTAATTGGCCTTGTGAGCTCTTTGGTTTAATGACAAAAGACTGGATTTTGAGGCTTTTGCTTACTTTGGGGAGGAAGTACTTTTACATTTCTTGATTGAAAAGAATGCATCGAAGAATTAACAGCAGAGAAGCACAGGAAACTGGTTTTTTACTCCTAGAGAATATTAGTTTTACTTGCACTGCAGCTCTGGATCAGGATGATGGATACATCTAGGTTTTTATAACTGTTCGTCTGGTCTTAGTATGTTAGCTTGCCTTGTATGTGGTGCTTGCAGCTAGGAAGTCTGTAGTATGCAAGCAGATCATATGGATTATACTCTCATGACTGTAATGAGATATATTCTTCATCCATATATCAAAAATCTCTAAAACAAACTTCAGATGGCGTTATGCTGTAGCAATAGGCTTGTGAAATTGCTGCAACTGTTGATGCAGGAAAAAAGGAGTGTCACATTCTTCCAGTCCTGCCAGCAAATAAAATATATTAATTTGTAACTTAGTATTGTTCCCAGAATATATATCTAGTAATAAGATCACCTTGTCGGTCTCTCTGTCTTTTTCTTATTATCTGTTCTTTTATTCCAGGCTCGTCTGGCACTGAAAAGCCTGTCAGGGCCTGAAACTAGTATTAGGGAAATTAGTGAGGGTAATTGTGCTGCTTCAGTTTTCTTGTAGCAAACAGTGGTGGTAGTTTCTTGATTGGAAAAAAAAAATTTAAAATATGGCCAGAGAGGAAAAGAAGTCAGAAAATTAACGTCGGACCGAGATAGACTTTTTAACTCTGGTACGAGGACTGTGTAGCATGAGCCTCTGTTCTGATTTAATGAAGCTGTACTGTCCCAGTCTCTAAACCTGTAATTACAAGGCTGTGAGAGATGGATTGAGGTGGACAGTAGTTAGGATATTAATTAAAATGCCACGGATGACATGGAACATCAAGCCTTATGTGCTTTAAGTAGGGAAACTGGAGGATATGTCATTCAAAATGCCTTGAATTTTCAGTCTTGGATCTTGTTTCTTCTTTTGGATGCTCAAGTAACTGTAAATTGCTTCACAGGGCATGAGATAATGAAAATTCAGGTATTTATAGTCAAATGTTCATTTTGGTAGGATTAGAGTGATTTCAGCTAGCCTGCTGCTTTTCAGACATGGAAACCAGAAAAAAGGCCTGTGTGGAGCAATCTGAGATTTATGTCTACATTTCCTAGGAGAATTTAATCTTTTTTTTTATGTCAGTATCCCCCTGTGCTCATGTAACTCAAATTCTTTCCCACAGAAATATGCATGCAGTCATTCTTTATTCCTCCTTTGGGTTAAAGGTCCTTGGGATTAGAAGTGGAGCAGGTGAAGAACACTTTGAGCAGTTGGGGATGGGACTCCCATGTGTCTCTGGTTCTCAGTTTTGCAGATCCTATAGCCTTTAGCACATCTGTGGCATTCCTTTTTTCGTGTTCTAATTATATGTCCCATGAGAAGTTTTACAATGATGGGAAAACTCTCACCTCTTTTGGTAGCTGCAGGTGTTGGAGCCCATTCATTTGAAGCACATCAACCGCGGTGAGTGATCAGAGGCAGCATAAGCTTGCAGAGCTCTTATTCTGGCCTGTCTCAGTACAGCAGTGAGTGGTTTGGGTTAAAGTGTGGGAAGGGGGTTATTCACCTGGGCAGGGTTGGGCCCCTAGGCAGCTTGTCCTTCTCTGCATTTGTGTAAAGCAGTGGAATAGATGCAGTTGTTCTCTAGGCAGTAGGTTTGTTAGGCATCAGTGCAGAGGTGTCTTTCACCTGGTGGGAGGCTAACTGTGAAAATTCAAGCAGAATTGCATTCAAGGTCAGGTGCTAAAACATTCACAGCCCTGAAGGACTATGCTGTCTCTGAAAGTTTTGGTTGTTCAAAATCATCCAGATTTCACCCCTGAGAGCTAGATCAGTATTAGGAGTGTGTCAGGTGTCACCTTAATGGAACTTCCACATGCCTGAAGCCTAAAGACTTGAAAGCCTTCTGATCTGCTATTGGCAAAAAGTCATCTGTTTGAAGTCGCTTTCTGTTTAGCAGTTGTTGTTTTGTCCAAAATCCCAAAGAAACTGGTCTTCTACTGAAAGCAGCATTACAAGAAATGGAAAGCCAAACCCAGTCACTTGCATTGTCTCAGCATTTCCGTGAGACTGAAAGAAGTGGCCAGACCAAGTTGTTTTTCTTAAAACAAATACTTCTTTTTTTCTAGTGTAGTGCTTGTTTTATGGCTGATACCTTTTTGCTGCGTTTTATCTTAGAGCAGTAAAAAGCTGTAAATACTGGGAGTGGGATAAAGAGAATGGAATTTTTGGTAGAAATGTGCAGTGGGCCATAGTTGGGCCATGCTGCTACTGCTGTCTGCACAGCAGCAAACTTTAGTCAGATAGGAGAATATTGTATTTCTTTCTGCATGGCTGACTTTCTTACATTTGGTGGCCTGTGTTTGACTTGCTACCTTTGTTTGGAAACACTGCCAAAAAAAGGAGAGTTATGAGGGGTGGGGAGTAGCATGGGCTGTTGAGGTTAAAGTCCTGTGTTAGGGGAAGACACCACATAACTCTTCCCTCTGCCCCCTGTGCAGGAGACAGACACTTGCTGCAGGTTCCCTGAATGTCTCAGCAATGTGACAAGCCATGCCCAGTCTTGTGTGAAGTGGTGAAAAGGCTTAGTAGCGTTCTTTGGCGTTTCTTGTCTTTGAGAATGCATCGCTTGAAACCTTCAGAAAACATTTGCCTGGAAGGGGAGGATGTGTTTCAGTCAAATGATAAGAGGGGAGGGGCTGTTCTCAGGGCTGACTGTGAGACACCTCCCTTGTGTGGAACGCAAAAACGGGAAAAATAGATGAAAACAGAAAATGGAAAGGCACCCATCATGCTGACAAATTTGGCCTGAGGAAGCCAGCTGAATAAAGGCCGGCAGGGGAGGGGATGGGAGAGTCGGAGAAGGAGGGAACAAGTGTTAATGCAGCAGGCTGTGCTTCTGGGACGACGCTTGCAAATGGAAGGGGAAAGAGGGTGTAGCTCTTGTTACTCTCAAATTCCCTTGTCTGCCCTCCCTCTTGCCTAGGAGCTGTGTTCCCTGTCTCCCCTCCCACTACCAGGCTGTGGGCTGCTTGCCTGGAAAGGGCTGTGCACCAGTTGCCCCTCGGATGTGCTGCAGGGGCTCACATGGTGGTGGTGGGCCCCTGGCAGTGAAATGCAGCTGGAAGGAGAGGGCTGGGGCAGGACCTGAAGTGAGGTTTGCATTACTCTGGGAAAGGGTAAACTGAGAGGGAGGAAGACATCATTGACTTCAATGAGAACTGTCACATCTCCAACACTAAGATGCAGTGAATTAATGAACCTTCCCTGGAAGTGAAAATGCTAGCCGTATGCTTTGGTGGTGAAAAAGGTTAAACAGAGAAGTGTGTTACCTTTACTGTCTTTTCTTCAAGCTGTCTTGAACTTTCCAGAGAGACTCTGTAAAGGCTCTCTCCCTGTGGAGATGAACTTCAAAGATCAAGACTCTTGAGTGGAGGAATAAAGCAACCTGTCTGGTGCTGCAAACTCCCCACTGAGGTACCAAGAACTATTCTGGTCAGGCAGAAAATGCCTTGGGCACCAAGTGCAGCAGGTTACTGATAGTATCACTGTGATGGTGAAGGATGGAAAGGTAGCCTTCCTTTAGAGGATTAGGAAGGCAGGGAGAAGTCAGGCACAGTTAGAAATTTTTATTTATTAAGCAGGGTTGATGAATAGGTGTTTCAGCATCAGTAAACCATAGGACATTTGATAAGAGCCTTGTTGAGTAACTCCAGAAGTTTTTGCCAAACGCAGTAAGGTCTGTTTGAAGTGACCTGTCATGTGTCTGTGTGTGCCATAGCCTCCCATACTTTCAGGTGTATGAGCTGTCTTCCCAAGATGGTTGCTGAAATGTGCTGTAGGCAGATGGCCAGTGTGACCTAGCCTGAACTCAACCTGTGTGTAGAAAATGGGTAAAAAGTCTGTAAAAATTTGCACTTAGGTAATTTTTTTTTTTTTTTTGTGAGGAGGTTCTCCAGGAGAATGCTTTTCTCCATGCTCTGGGAAGGGAATAGCATTGGTCCAGGTTCCATCAGGGCTTGATCTTCGTTGCTGCTCTCAGGTCTGTGTCGCAGCCCTGCCATCTGCCTTGTTTTTGTTGAAGCCACCCAGCTCCTCATAGCGAGGGCCTGTAAGAATATCTGTATTATCCTGACCTGTGCTATGATGCTGCCTGATTTGGCAGTGGTTCCCATGCAGTGTATTTCAGTTGTGCAGCAAGCATTACGGTTAGGTGGGCTCAAACTTACTTGCTGTTGTTTGAATAGAGTTAAATGCCCCAATGATGGTGTTAGCAGCACCCCTGCAGCCCTTTCATTGAGGTGCTTTCCTAGTGCATGCAGTACTTCAGTATACTCCAGGCAGCCCCAGCCAGTGGCTTGTAGGCAAGAAATTGCTTGTGGGTGTCTTCAGTCTGATCTGTGGTTCAGCCAGGCCCAGCTGTAGAGGGAGAGCAAACTAAGTGTTGTTCATCTCTCACCTAGTTCACAGCCTTCACTGGCACATTTTTAAACACTGGGCTTGAAAGGGGGAGCTAAGGGGCTGTTACTGTGACTTGCTTGACTTGGCCCAATGCACAACTCAGCCTTTTCCTAACATGGGTATGTCTACAGCATGCATGCCTTTGTATAGCTGAGCTATGTTTTTCTCCTCCTGGCTTCTTTTTATGCAAGTTTTTCTCATGTGAAATATTTTGGATTAGATGAGGTTTACAAGGAGGAGTTGACATTACATTTCAAGGTTTGCTTCTGCTATTCCTTCGGCATACTGACATCATATCCGCTGGGGTCAAACCTCTGGGATAAGAGCCAGTATTTAAAAAGATTTTTCTTTTCAGGGTGGAGGAATATCTTCTAATTTCACCCCCCTACGAGTTCAACCTCTCCCTCTTGCACTACTTGTTCATTAGTTCAGATTCCACCTCTACAACAAGTAAAAAAAGACTCTGTTAGCCCTTATTGTGATACTTCATGCTTAACCATCTGTTTAGAAGGGATTGATGATACTACATGCAGCTTGATCTCCTCCTGACTCGTTTCTGAATTGCTGGTACATCCCTGTATGCTCTTAAGCCATCTTTGAAGCTCACTGTGTCACAGCATACATGAGGGGTAAATCTACTGAAGTCAGCCAAGTGGTACCAGCGTGAAACTGGAGTGACCAGAAAATCATGTCTTCTTTCTTCTGGATTATGTACAGCAGAGAGGGGTGAAAGCTCCAAGTGAGCAGAGAAAATTTTGAAAGCAGCTTTTTGATTTCCCTACCAAAGAGTCTGGCCAAGTATGCTGAAAGTAATTCCACAGACCACAAGCTGATTTGAAGTGGGTCCCTGGAGTTGCATAAACAGACAGTGCATTATTCATGAGCTAACTGAGCCTTTGCCCTCCTCCAGCAGACTGGGACAAGCAGAAATGTGCTTGCTTCCTTCACCTGGTTGACTGGCCCTCTGGGAAGGCTCTGCTCTTTGCAGAGCGGAGTGGAGAGAAGAGAAGGCTGCTGATATAATTAGGCTGATTGGCACTGTGATGTAGGAGCAGTTATAGGAAGCCCATATGAATTCACTTACGGCTTGTTAGTGCTGTGTTTGTCAGACAGCAGTCAATGGGGATCAGAAGTCTGGGGTGCACAAAAATGATGCAGGAGGGAAAGACTGCCTAGGTACCAGTGTACCTGTGTGCTAACCCCACAGGCTCAAGCACATCTCATCCTTGTTCCTCCTGCACTCACTTGGAGAAAACAAAAATAACAGTATCTTCATTAGAAGCTGTTGAATGTGGCCTCCTTCAGTGTATTTCAGAATCATAATCTTGTAGAAAGCATATCTCACCCAGTAGGAATTCAGCAAATCCAATAACAGGCTTATGATGCTGGATCTGGCGTGAGTGATTTCAGCTCAGCTGACCATGAGCTGACTTGAGAGCAGAAGGGGCTACCTCGTTTGTACCCATAGCTATGATGTTCATGCGGGATGTGTTTGTGGGAGAACTGGGTGTTGTGTGTGGCTTCTTCTTGAAGCATCATGTCATAGGGAAGCTAAATAGACACAGAAACATGGACTTGGAGCAGTTGAAGTGGCCACAAAAAAGGGAATCCAGTTGGTGGCTATTGCCCCTTTCCTTCATGCTGTGTTTGTCAGTCTTGAAAGTTCCACATCTGACTACTTCCTTAGTAGCTTCTCTCCTCTCTGGTTTTATTGCAGCAACAGTGCTAAAATGACATTTTGCTCCTCTCCCATCCTCCGCTGCTTACTTTGCCATCTAAGCACTGAGCTGCAACAGCTATAACATTAATGTGCCATGAGCAAAACCTCCTAAAATACTGTGATCTGACAGAGAGCAGATGAATGTTGTCACTTGAATGTGTTCTACCAAGTTTTACTTAGTGTTACGTGTGTAGCAGTGGATATTTTAGCTGGTACAGATGTGCAATAATGTTCTTAGTCCCAGGACTGCACTATCTTGTAATAGTTACAGGTCATTGCAAAAAAATAAGTGTTCAGAGGGCTGACATAGTCATGCCATTCCATAATCATACTGGAAGAACAGGTCATATTATGTCTTTGGAATAAGCTGCTGTGGATTCATCATGAAAACAACCACTCAGGCTTGAGTTTGTCTCTGACACACCAGCTCTCTGTAAAGGCTCTCTCCCTGTGGAGATGAACTTCAAGTAAGTTCAAGACTCTTGAGTGGAGGAATAAAGCAACCTGTCTGGCACTGCAAACTCCCCACTGAGGTACCAAGAACTATTCTGGTCAGGCAGAACACTGTTTTGTGTGTTAACAGCCATTTGAGACAGACAAAACTGTTGAGGTCACCTAACCAATCTCCTGGACAGAGAAGAGTTTTCTCTATATCTTATTTTTGTGATATATCTAATCTTAATTACTTTCCTTGATGGGGATTCCATCACAATGACCTCTCTGCTGGAAGAGGTAGTTTGTAATCAGGCTATACTGTCCTTTTTAAATTCAATCACATTATTTCCATGTAACTCCAGTTTTTAATACCTTCGTGAGTCCTCTTCAATCCTTGATGTTCCATTCTTTGAATTCACATATGCCTGTACTTCTATATTGATGTGTCATACCTGTCTGCCAGTGTGATTGATGAAATTACCTCAGTTTACTAATGCCTCACATAATCTGCTGAACTGCATTCAGGTGCCGTTAAAATGGGTTGGGGGTTAGACCACTGTGACAGAAAAGCTTGGAGCTAAATAATCCCCCAGATCGGTTTCCAACTTAAACCATATCCCAGTGGTGTAGTAGAAAGCAAAAGTAATGCTGTGGTCATAGTCCATCTTCTGGTGTGTGGTCAGATGACCCAGGAGAGTATCTAAACCATTTAAGGCCTGTGAAATCAATGCTGAATGTGCAAGCAGTCACTGTTGTAGAGCTGTCTGGATCAGAGAAGCATACACAAGAAAATTGTGTTTTCCCAGACCTTTTGCAATGGCTGTTACCAAGGGGTTGTGTTTTCCCTCTGTACCTCTACAAGCGGGCTGCAGGACGTGGTTGATGTGCTCTCACAGTGCTGTGCTGTGTGAAGGCAGGCTGCACGAGGGTGCTGATCTGACGTGCCTGTTGATCATGGCCATGTCAGATAGGTAGGTAGACAGTGGCTGTGATTTTTCTTTTTCAGCTCTTCAGTGAGCAGCTCAGTCTCTTCATTGCAAGCCTGCCAGCAGCTCTTGCCATTCAAGTGGGTGATGTTCTAGCAGCATTTCAGAGCTGGCAGAAAAGGGTGATGATCAGATGCAGCCAGTTAAAAAAAACTAAGCATATGCTTTACAGGAACATTTGTTCTGTATCCCTGAGCTGAAGATGGAATTTCACTGCATCAAGGCAGAACAGTCTCACAGGGGATATAGTGGCCTTTTGGAAAGCTTACTTAAATATTAGATGCACTGAGATGACATGTCAGCTCTGCATTAAGGATTTTGCTACATCAGGAAACCCAGAGGTGGACACAGCCTGCTGAGCACAGAGGTCTTGTTAGTGAACGTGCTGTGGGTGTTACAGAAACATAGCTAGAGTAGATGAGATTATGTTAGGCATTAGTATGGTAGTATTAGACCCTGAGGATTTGTAGGTTTACTCCCCAGCTTGTATCAACACATTATAAAATACATGTCAAGTTGTAGCTGAGGTGATACCTCATGATGGGAGATGTTACCTCAAACAAGTTGCCCTTTGCATGCTCGGCTGAATTTTGAGGGACAGTTTCTTCTGTCTCTTGAAGGTGCTGCGAGAGACCAATCTCACAACATAATGAAGTTAGGTTACCCACCCTGTGTCACTGCCCTCACTCATCTTCTCAGAAAAACGGCTGAGAGCTGCATGAGGATGGAAGCTGAAACCCCCATTCTTTTGGGTATTTGGCCTGTTCTGGGTTGGATGCACTGATGAAAATGCTGTGGAAGAATTTGTAGTTGCTGTTCTGTTCAGGAGTAGATGCAAGTCTCTGGAGATGATAGTCTCATGCTTCCACCATCTTTAACTTCACAGAATGGTAAAATGCAATTGTTGTATTATGAGACCCAACTGTAATACCTGAAGAATGTTTGGCACATTAAACCTGTCTGGTTCATACAGAAGCTCATGTATAATTCACAGTCTTTGTAAATACATCAGTTTAATGCTTCTCTGCACCTATCAGCAAAGCTCTGTCTCCCTTGGGTTAGTCAGACTTGACAGCTTCTGAAACTGGACCCTAAATTGTGTGACAAATGGTGCTGAACTCTGAATATTGCTGAATAATAACTAAATTCAAATTCAGAAAAAAATTTCCTACAGTCAAAGCCATTTATTGAAGTTCTTCATTATCTCCTTAGGTCAATTTTAAAACTTCATTCTTGTTATGATGGAGGAACCCTTTACTTTCTTAGTAGAGCAAGATTGTACCAGCACTAACCAAGCTTTGGTTATTCTTCCCTGGAACACCTTCCACCAGCATCAAGAAACGTAACATAATGCAGTTTTTGGTCATCTTATAGTTCTTTCAGATGTTTGTTTGTAGTTTAATACAATATTATTATATATTGTATACTAATATATATATATTAGTACAAAATTAATATATTAGTGCAATATTTTCTTGTAGACTGTAGCTCCTGAGTAAGAGTCACTTGCTAACCTGTGACAGAAATGTGCCATGCCACAAGGCTCTTGGTAACTGGTATGATGTGTGCCTACATTTTATTAACTGAATTGCCTGTATTCCATGGATAAATTGAGTTGTGCTTTTGTAAAGCCTGTGAGAATTCATAATTTGGTGTGTTTGGTGCTTGCAAGCCCTCCTTGTAAGTGACAACACTCGTCTCTTAAGTAGTCCATAGTAAGCAACAGCTTGGTTTAGTCACTGCTCCTCAGAAAAAAATCCCAAATGTACTATAGGCACTATGAAAATAATGTTAAATAACAACATGTTTTATTGTGGCTCAGTCAGAGATACTGAGAATTTTAAGAGCTGTTGGATGGTAAATTGTTAAAACATATTGCTCTGTGGGATGCTAATGTAGCCTGGGCTGAAGCCAAAGTCTGTACAAGTCTAAATGACTTGTTAGTTGTCCAGGGAATTAGCCTGCTTTGGACTGGGTCCTTTGGATGAGATTTTCAGAAGCAATCAGTAGTGCTCAACTCCATGACCCTGACTTCAGTGGGAGTGGAGAACCCAATGCTGAGTTTTCCTGCTGTTAAATCCGACTGGTTTTAACATCACCTTTGAGTGACTCAAAGGCACTGAAGGGAGGAAAAATAATCTGCATTTTCAAGTCAATACAGTATAAATTCTCTCAAGAGCTGGTTTTACAAGTGACTCTATGAGTTACAAAGCTCTCTTTACCACATGGCCAATATGAGTTACTTTCCTGCAGACAGATGTGTCAAAGCAGGGACAGTGAGAGGTGTGAGTCTGCATTGCTAAATGGCTTTTTGGCAGGAACTGGGACCCCTCTGCGGGAAATTTAATGTCTGTCTATGTGAAGGGAGCTAAAGCAAGAGACTTTAACATCTGGAAACCCTCCCAGGGCACGTCTTAAACTTTACTCGTTTTCCTGAGCTCTGGTTTCTTATCCAATTTTAGGCTGCCATTTATCACATTTTAACAGCTAGTGGAAGTTGTGTGGCAACCTTCCTACTCTGTTTAAGGGTGTCATGGTAATTCTTTATTCTTTCTTAAATTCCTATAATTCCTCTCTTTGGGAAACAAAACAAAACCTATCTATAATAAAAACAAGAGCAAGTCTTCCTGCAAATACAACAGCACAAAAGCTGGCTGCTCTTTCCCACTGAGGCTATCTGACCTAAGCAGCCTTTCCCCTATCACCTTCAAAGCCCTTGATTTAAGGGAAGGGAGTGATTACTGAATCATTAAGGATAATGGCTATTTACTTTTGGAAACAATGGACTTGATGAATCACAAAAAATAGCCTAATTTTCAGAAGTGCATTTGCCTTGGAACAAACTAGCTGGGTTTTGGGGTGGAAATACCTACATTTTAATGGGGTGGTAAAAAGTGACCTTTTGTTCTGAGATAAATCACTTTTTTTTTTAATCTTGAGGACTGACGTGGACCCCAGCATGGAAATGTCGGGCCAGAAAACAATACTAGCATTTAAAATAAAGAGCACAGAATTGAAAACTTCATAGTTATTATAAGTTCTCAGACTTACCTGGAACATTGCTAGGTTTTCCTGTTTTTACCTTGTATGATTTTACCTCTCTATGTTACCATACAAATTTGCTCTGTCTGCAGTAGGATTTTGCCATGTAAGCATCAACATGTGGAAATCTGCTCCTATTCTGTAGAATCACAGAATGGTTTGGGTTGGAATGGACCTTTAAAGATCAGCTAGTCCAACCCTCCTGCCATGGCAGGGACACTTTCCAGTGTGTATCAGTTTGCTCAGAACACCTACCTGGCCTCAAACACTTCCATTGGTGGGATACACACATTTAGGTGTTTAGTCACGTCTGCTTAGGTTACAGTATAATTAAAACTGTGCTGAGGCAGGGGTAATAGGGTATTACTGTGCTAATTAGCATATTATTGTAAAATAAGGGATACTGCTGGATTTGCTTTGTGAGCTGGGTTGAATTACAAACTGGAGGCAGTGGTGGGGGAATAGCAGAATTATTTTCCTTCCAGTTTTTATCGTAGTCCTTCCAATTTATGTGACTCTGGAGCTTGAGAGATGTGTGTATTATCCGCATTTGGGCTGAAAAAGTGACTACTGCTCTGTTGTAAGCAATTTTGGTATTTGTATGGATTTATTTCTCAGGGTGTGTAGTCTTAGATTCACTCCTGACTTGAAGAGTGGGAGTAAATGCCACTGCAGACACAGCTGAAGAAAGTGTTTGGCCTTTCAGAAAAGGTCTTGACAGAGGTACAGATGTGCATGGCAGGCACTTTGGACGGCAGGATCCTGCTGCTGTTCATGATGATTGCTGTGAAATAATCACTAACAACTGCATGTTAACCTAATAAAGAAATACTAATTACAGGCTGCACAATCTGCCAGCAGATAAATAACACAGGAAGATCAAAACTGGGAGAAAAAACCCAGCAGTGTTTTGAGCTTATGTAGATGGTTCTTCATAGACAAGTGATTTGTCAAAAGTCTTATGTGAAAGTGCCACAAAAGTTGAGGTAGTCAGAGTAACCCAGGTCTTACGTGCATTTGATAAAACGGTGTGGCTGCACCTTTGATTTTGGCAATTTAGGTTTGCAAGTTTAAGCCCTTTGCACTTTATGAAACCCTAAGCAGCCTTTTGATGCCCAAGCATACTTTCTTCCTGTGGAGAACTCCAGGAGCATTTTTTGTCAGAGACAGATGTGCTATCATTGCCTTCTGCTGAGCCTCCACTGGGGTACCATAGCAGAAGATAAAATGTGAAATTTGTGATCACTGTTTCAAGCCAAAGTCTCCACCAGTCCCACCATTGAGCTCTGTAGGGCAGCTTGTAATTGGATTTTTTATTATTAGAAGCCTTGCTTACTAGAAGTTTTTGCATAAAATACCCAATGATTTCACTGGTAGGATATGAGGATATGAATCTCATTTGTGCTACTGTACTTCCTCCTATTGCAAAAATGCTTTAGAATGCTCCTGTAATAGGTATATAAATATTTTAAAGTGCTTTTAAACTTAAGGGAGTGTAGTGAAGTGACCTCCTAAGAATCACTTTGTTATGTCTGAAGGGGATTGTTCTATTGGCATCTGATAATATGTTCCAATTTATAGAGAATCTGTTTTTCAGTGAGCATTGCAAGCTTAACTCAGTCAGTTGGCTGAACTTTCGCTATAGGGACAAGGTCATCATTCAGTGCTTGTAGCCTGAACAAGTAAAGCCTTCCCACTTCTGCTGCTGTCTTTGCCCTCCAGGAGACACATGAAAGACTTGGGCAGAGCCCTTTTTTTCCCCCCCCCCCCCCAGTTCAGTTTTAGATCATCTCAGCGTTTATTGCCCTTTCTGCTATTGCTTAGATCAAGTGGCATTATGAGATCCAGCTTGTCTTTGTACAGTGGATGAAATTTGGTCACACGTGTGGTGTCTCCCACATTCTAATGAACTTTAGCAAATAGATGCTTAATATTTCCGGGTTAAACACAGGAATTAGATGCTTAATAACGTGTATTGGCAGTTTCATTTCACACATACGTTCCTAAGGGCTTCATGCTAAACCGAAGGAGTGATTCTAAAGTACAATATGGCTAATTTGTCTCACAGAAAAAGCATTTGTATAACAAAATAGAAACTCTGTGACCTTTCTTTAGAAAATACAAATAAGTATGTGTATACAAAAAGGAGGAGCATCACCCTTTAAGAATTGCATGCAGCTTTTGAGTAAATTTTAAGCTGTTTTACTGCAAATGCTTTGTTTTATTGGCAGTATGCGGTCATGGTGCTTAAAGGTGATCTAAGGTGTATAGAAAGGTGTATAATGTATCTTTTATCCGGTGAACTGGTGAGAAAAAGCTCCAAGCCTTCAAGCACGTAAACATTTGTGTTGTGGGTTGGGGTTTTTGTTGTTGTTTTTGTTTTTTTGTGGGGTTTTTGAGTGTTACAGGAGCCGTAATGAGTGAGACAGACATGCTAAATTTCAGCAGACTTTCTGTTCTTTAGTTTAATTTTGCATTCTGGGCAGTGAACCATGCTAAAGCTCTTTCCACTTCGCTGGTGCATGCCAGAAAAGTGTAACTGAGAGCTTATGTAGTTTTGAGCAGACGCTGCGGTAAAATTCCCTTCTGACCCTTTTTGCCTTTCAGGCTTTTGCCAATCCTGCTAAGTCACCTAAAAGGCTGGATTAAAAATATCTCGCATAGCCAGAGCTGGTTCATCAGTGCTTGCTTTGTATGTCTGGACAAGCAAAAGGTTCTCATCGGTGATTGGATATGCTTTTGACATGTGCCATTGCCTTGTTTTAGGGCCTTCTTGTACCATAGGTTTGACCACATATGAATGTGGTTCCATCACTTCAATACACGCAGAAGACAAGATTTTTTCAGGCAGGAGAAATGGCTCTCACATCTCAAGCATTCCAGACAATAGCAGCTGTGGGCCCAAGCTCTCAAGTAAGGAAGGTGGAAGCACAACAGGAACCAAGAACAAAACCAGGGTGGGACTATTTTTCTGTCCTGGCAACTCAAAACTGTCCCCAGATACAAAGATGTCTTGTTGGTACCCTGCATGCCCTAACCTAGCCAGGCTGATGATCAGCAGCAGGGAAGCTGCAGTAGTACAGATATCAGCACACCCTGTGCAAAGTCACCAGGCATCCTGTGGTCTGTGAAAGTCCATGTGCTGGGATTTCATTGCTGTTGCTGCTAGAGAAAAACTCACTCAAGTGTGTCAGCATGTGCAGCAGTTGTATTGTGCTTGCAGTGTAGATACGAGCTTGGAGAGCAGAGGAAAGATTCTGTCTCCACTGGTGTAAGGAAAACACCAAGCGTGACTCCCATGACTTGGAGGGGGACTTCTTAGAAGGGCATGTAGTGATAGAACAAGGGGTAGTGATTTAAACTGAAAGAACATGGGTTTAGATTAGATATTAAGAAGAAGTTCTTTACTGTGAGGGTGATGAAGTACTGGAACAGGTTACCCAGAAAACTTGTGGATGCTTCATCCCTTGAAGTGTTCAAGGGCCAGACTGGATGGGGCTTTGAGCAACCTGATATAGTGGAAGGTGTACCTGCCCATGGCAGAGAGGTTGGAACTAGAGTCATAGAACAATTCACAACTCTAATTGTTCTATGACTCCAGAATGTGTTACAACAGTTCACCTTCAAAATGGGGACAGAACTTAAAGTAGATTAAAGGTAGGAATATCCATGTAGGCTTTCTTGATTGTCCTCATTCAGGGTGGTGATTCCATATGATGATACTATGTATGAGTTTATGACTGAATGGGCTAAACTCAGGCTTGGCTTTCACGTGTTAAGCTATGACGAAACCTGAAATATGAACAGAAGCAGTACTGCTGCAGCTGTTTAGTTATAAAGGTGGTTTATACCAGTGTAGTCTCTTCCTTTAAGAGGAGTGGAATAAGCTATCCTAAAATAAAGCATGATACAGATAAAACTGTTTCTACAACAGACAAACTGGAGAATCTGTTAGTACTTGGGAAACATTTTAAGAATTACTCAAGGATTTAGACCAATTGTTTCCCAATTCTGTGGGTGGCTGCTAAACTAAAATAGGATACTCCTCCTCTAAAATACTTACATTACTTTAAGATTTCAGATTTACATTCCAATAGCAGAAGTAGTGGTATATTTTGTTCACTCACTTCTATCACTTGACTATTTTGGTACACAGAGTAGTTGTATCCAGAACAAGTGAAGGTGCATGTGACTATATATTAGATCTGCACTGAGTTACCATTTAATTACAGGGCACTTACATACAACATGTTGTCATTTTACACATTATAATACCATAGGGCATATCTGGCACATGAGTGAGGCTGTACTGTGCTAGACACTGTATCATCCGCAGAAAGCTGATTCTATCCGATGAGCTTTCCATCTTAAGAGAAATCAATATAGATGGTACATAGGGGAGTGCAGAAAAGACAAGGGCATATTATTTTTCTGAAGCCAGATGTCAGTTCTGACACAGAAAAGTTGACACAGAAAGAAAAATGGAGGAGAGAAGCACTAGCAACAGGAAAGGCAGGATGAAGGAAAGCATGAAAAAATGCTGGAAAATCTGATATTTGGGTGATAGCAGAAGACTTCATGGAGTGATCAGAAGCCGGAATCAATGGCTCAGTAGTGAGTGAGGAATGATAGGGTGAGGGTGAGAGATGGAAAGGCTTGAAACCAAACACAAGTTTGATGCAAGAATGCATCTCTGAGAGAGAGCTGGTGGTAGTGACATGTTTGGGCTGTGATATTTGCCAAAGCCGTTTGGGTGGAAGAGGATGAGCTTTTCCTTATCAGGACTGGAGGAAATGATGTTGGAGCTGCTGAGATGTTTGGTACCGGATGCCTGAGAAAGGAGGAACTGTACACACACTTTGTAAAAAATACATTCAAGATGTGCTGTCTACCCCTCTGTGTTAACATAGGATAAAATAAGATGTGAATAAAGTGAGTTTTCTGTTACTAACTACACTGCTTGCAGGTAGCTCTGTTTGGGAACAACAGACCCATTTTTCTATTTAGCTTAACCCTCTTCAAGTGGAGCTGCAGAGAGGCAGACCAGAGTTTCTGGTCTGGAAGAAAAGTATCCTCCTGCAGAATTGAGGAAGTCAGGAGAGGCTATTAGGATAAGCTCTGTCTCAGCAAGAGCTTCAGCGTAATCCACATCTGTAGACATAAATGCAGTGCATATCCAAGCTGACAGCTAATGGTGCAGGGGTGAGCTGTGTTGTCCTCAGGCAAGAGGAGGCAAAATAAGCATTCCCTTTTACTGTGTTGTGCTTGAGCTAAAGGCTAGATATTGTGGATGTGCTGTCCAAAAGACAGGCCAAGCATTTACTGAGTGCTGAAAGGGAGTAGTCTGGAAGCAGTGATGCATTAGTGTGTCATCAGTTTGGATACAGTTGAAACTGCAGATAAAATTTTCCAGGGATAAGATGCAGAGGTAGAAAAGAAGACCCAGTCAGAGTACTGCATGTAACAGGACCACAGAACATGGGAGAGAGTGTTGAGGAGAGCATGAGTAAAGCAGGAGAAATAAGGTTTGGACAGAGTCATAAAATTACAGCTTTTATGTGTCCTGAGAGACAACATGAGCAATTGTATTTGTACTGTTCTAGTATTGTAAGCTTACATTAGTGATGCTGAATGCTATATGATTAATACTGCTGTAGTGTTTGTGTGATAAGGAATATCAGCAATCAGTGGTTACATTAGCGCTCTAATCTTGGCAAACAATTGAATTAACATCGTGTGTGAGAGTAATGAGACAAGAACCTTATGCAGTGATTGATTGCTCAGTGCCTGCACTATTGCTCAGTTAGGGAAAAGTGCAATTTTTTTTCTGATTCTCTGAAAGATTTCAGCTGTAATCAATTGGAATTTTTGCCCTCAGGAACCAAGCAATGTAGCACTGTTTTGTTACCCTGTGATTTCATTAAATATTAAACTTTCCAAGAAATGAATAATCTGTTAGTCAAATATAAACTATAAATATGGCATGAATTCACTGTTCTGTCTGTTTCATGCAAAGCAGGTGTAAAGCTCCTGCCATTTTGGTGGGATAGCAGTTTGAACTCTGCTTGATCCCTGTGCTGGTACACACAGCAGTGCAGTATCTGGTGTAGTCTAAGTTGCTACAGATATGGTTGAGTTCCAGAAAGGCTGGAGCAGAAACAGAGGATGTCTTGCACAAGGAGACTCTCATCTTAGATGAACCTGCATTTTCTACTGGGTTTTGCCTTGACTTAGCAAGAGTGATCAAGATCTGTTGAGTGTATTAGTACCAAGCGAGTAATGCTGGTGCCTGGTTGCCTTACTGCTGTTCTGTTTGGCTTGGTTTATTCAGTGCAATCTCTGGCACTTGTAAGGTATGACAATTTCATTCTTATTTTCCTTCCTCTTTCTAATAACCTTTGCCCTGTTCTTCCTCAGCCTGCTACATCAGATTGGTTGTACTCATAGGGTTTCTGGCTATGTTCTCCCAGAGAGTTGTGTTCTAATTTGGTTTTTGAAGGTAAAAAGAAAAGCATTCAACTACTTCCCTTTCTCTTTAATGAAGAAGTGTTCTCTTTTCTGAGAAGAAAGGTTTGTGGTCCTTTCAGGAAACATTCAGTCTAAATTCACAAGACTTGCTTCTGGGAGCTTTTTCAGCAGCTGCATCTCCTCTGCCTTTGTAAACCTTACAGAAAATATTTTTAATCAACTGCTTATCACAGAAATTCCTGACCTGTCAAGAAGCAGGAGCAATTTGCTTTGGGAAAGCAGTTATTGATCCGGAAAAGCAGAATAATTGCAACAAGCAGTAATTAGTGAAATCAAGTTTCACTCTACACTAACTGTCCTTGCATATTTATTATACTGCAGTTGTTGGCTATTTCACACTTAATTCTGTCACTGTTTTATCATTTAAAATATTTAAATCCATTGCTAATAAACTGGTCAAGTCATTAAATTTCAGTATCCATTCCTGATGGCTTTCCATATCCATGGCTTTGCAGAGCCATGGTAACTTGCTGTTTGTTTCGCCAAAGCTTTTGCAAAACTTTGGTAGTGATTCCCACAGACTATGGCACTGGCACCATGTTACATCCCGAGATTTTCTGAGTCATGTTAAAATTCAGGAAACAACCGTATAAATAGAGCTCTCCAAATAGTACCTTTACGTCATCATCATGTGTTCCCAGTCGGGGGATAAGTACTTCCTCATTCTAGTGGTGATATCACTTTTCCAGACCCTCTCTAGAACTAAATATAGTCATAAAAAGTGTCTCTGCACTTACAAACTAAAGTGGTTGAGTCATTTAGGACCCTGGAGATTCAGAGAGGATGTGCTGTGTCATACATCACTGACAGTAATGCAGAGTGGCTTCACTGTCATTAGTAAAAAAGGGAGGTGTGGTCTTGAAGCCAGAATATAAGTCTTGAGGTCAGTGGTTCATTATGTACAGACTGGCTTTGCACAGTGATGCTGTTTGTCTGTCTGTTGATCTTAACACTTAGAAAATGCTGCCCATCAATGGGACATCTGGGTACTTGACACCTGGAGGAAGTTGCAGATCCCTAGGCGGCTTTGTGGCATTTCTGGTGATCAAGAAAAGCTAAGGTTACAAGCTAAGCTCCACTGGCAGTAGCATTCCCTTTGAAGGGAATAGTAAGGAAGAAGAGGGATCCTTTGGGCCTGATTTTGATGATTGCTGAGCCTGTGCAGTCATCTAATCACTCAAAACTCCCAAAGCAACTGTGCTGCAGGGTTCCGTGGTCAACTCTAAGATTCAGAATCATCAGAATTGGTGACCAGTCCTGAAAATGTTGACTTCTGATGTTCTCTTTCACTTAAAAAAAAGGCACTGGGTAAATGGTATTATGGGCAGAATAAAATAAAATCTGCTCAAGAATTTAGGCCCTATACAAAAGTCAGTAGCATTAATTAGGTCAAAAGAACTGATGAAGGGTGATGTCAGTGAGCAAATCTCCTAACACCTGGCTCTTCCAGGGTTATTACTCCTTGTTTCCCTGCTGCAGATCTTCTCTTACTGACTGTAGTGGAATTGTGTTCTTGTAGTGCAGTTCAACATCAGAAGGCAAACAGTAATCACTGTACATAGATACCAGTTCAAACTGAAAGGAGGGTTCTCTTCCAATTTTTGGAAGTAGAAATACAGGAAAGAACAGGATTCTTTGGGCCTGCCATTTGCCAGATGGCCAAGAGAACTGATAATCTGGAGAGATCAGAGCTCTGCAGGACTGACAGCACTGCCGCCAAGCCTGGGGAGGAAGGCCTTGCTCCATACTGGACGTTTATTTGAGAAGGACTGTGAGGACAGTTTTTTCACTCTTAAAAGGAGGAGAAGGTTAAAAAGGACTTCCAATTCTGGCACAAAATCATCAGGCTAAACTAATCAGCATGCTTGTTTTTGTGTTGATATCCAGAATGCTTTTCTGCCCTGCTGTGTTTTCACAAAAATACTGGTGTTTGAGGCACTAGGAAGAAAAAAGGCATGCCAGGTGAGCAGAGAGCATGTTTCCTTGTCATATGCTTTCCAAATCAGAATGCCAAGATCTTTCTTTATATCTGGCTTTCCACAGATTTCTAAATAGTACTTAACTACAAGATTTTTGGCTAGTATTTTGAGAGAATTAAATCTTCCTTTGAAAAAGGAAGAAGTCGTCTGAAACTTCAAGAAGAAAACCTGGGAGAAAAGTATAGCTCTCAATCCACCTGTAAGCCTCAAAGGAAGCATATTTTCACTCTAGCATGCCTTGCAGTCCCTTCAGACAGTGGATTCCAAATGAAGGCAGAGGCCCCAAATGTGTCTGTGAGGAGTGGTGCTGGAAGTCTAGCTGATATTTTTTGGGATAGTGAGCTGGGCAGAGTGTGATATAACACCAAACGCAGTCTTCTAATCAGAAGAATTGGAGAAACCCACTGCCCTAAGGCTTTTCTTTATGCTAGAGGGTTGTACTCTTCAGATTATATGGTCAGATAATCTGAATGTGTGGAAATGGAAGGCTGCTTGTGAAGTTTTGCACCTTAGCTTGCAAGGACAAATATTTGTGGGACAGACAGACTGGTAGGTGCTGCTTAAGTCTTCAGAATCATGGAATCGTTTAGTTTGGAAAAGATGTTTTAAGATCATTGAGTCCAACCATTAACTAAGCACTGCCAATTCCACCACTAAACTGTGTCCCTAAGTACCACATCTACAAATCTTAAAAACCTCCAACAACCACATCCCTGGACAGCCTGTCCCAGTGCTTGAAACCCTGTTGGGGAAGAAATTTTATCCTAATTTCCAGTCTAAACCTACCGTGGTGCAACTTGAGGCCATTTCCTCTTGTCCTTTCTAACAAGAACCAAACTCATCTTGCAGTTACAATTTGTGCTTTGGTGAGTTCCATCTAGTTTGAATCCCTGTCATAATTAATTTGGATCTGGCAAATACATTATTTTGTAAAGCATATATTCTGATTTATCACGACATTTCTGATCTCTGATTATTTCTTTTCCACAGACAGTGGGGGCTTAATCATCAATTTTTTAAAATATTGACCTTTCAGTGCTGAAAGGTACCTCTTGTCAAGCAGCACAAAAAAGTGCTGCCCATGCTAGCTGAGCCAAGGGAGGGAGTTGTACTCTTGCTGTCATTATAAGGAAGTTTGTAGGTGGTAATTTCCCAAACCAGAATTTGGGACCATAAAACTAATATATTTTTTCCCTGGAACAAAAAGACTGTAGCTGTTACTGGGCATAGTGATTTGATCTCTCTGAGATCCAGCAGGAAACAAGCTGGGAAAAAGCAAACAGCAGTGTCTGCCTACAGTTTGCTCTTGCTTACAGAAGCCGTACCAGTATTTGTGTGTTATCTCGGTATTGCAGGGAGAGTGTCCTTCTCCCCAGCCTTCAGGTTACTCTTAGCTCTATCAATAACCAGTCTTTGTGCTGCATGAAGAGATCTGCTGTGTGTGAGGCATCTGCTTAACACTTCAGGTGCAGAGAGGCTGGAAAAGCTTCCTGTGAATTGCCAAGAAGTACTCTGCTATAGGAACAACAGAAGGAAATTAGTGTAAATTCAACGTTGATGTGTTCAGCTCAGTCTCATAGGGAAGAGGAGTTTATTGTTTCCTTGCTGGTGCCCCCTTCCCCTCTGACCCAGGGAATGCTGAGCTAAGGGCTGCTCTGTGCTGATGTCTGATCTGTGTCCAGAAGGGACTTGACAAGGATGGTGTCAATTTCTTCTATCTCATTAAGCTAAATCAGGCTGTGCTTACAGCTTTTGCATTTTAGCACATGGCATTCCCTTGGTATGTACCTTCTCTGTTTCCAAGACACCTCTTGTAAAGGGAGACAGCATCTGGCATGAGCTCAGAGAACACGAATATTTAAGACTCTCATAGTTAGCTAGCCCTGTTTCTTTTGGTATTTGTTTGTTCTTTGGAAGCTTTTGTAGGGTGTAGGGACTGGCAGGATGTGGAAGCATATGATGTGGTCAGCCTGGGATTATGCTATCTTTTGTAAAGTGTTTTAGCCTTGAGTGACATTAATTCTCTTGCCTCCCCTGGCTGTAAGGAGCAGGGAGATTTGCCACAACCCAGACCAGATTTAGGTCAATGATCTAGACAAGTTCGTTATTTATTTTCCTGCAGCATCCACAGGCAACTTTCAAGGCCAAAACAAGGGTATTTGAAGAGTGTAAATGTATCTATACGTGTGCGTGTGTATATATATATATACACACGCATAAATATATATATACACACACACATGTACCTTCCTCTGAGAGTTTATGACCTTACTGGGCATAGAGACAGGCCAGGAGAAAATTGTGAGTTAAACAAAATTGCTTTAATTTTAACACAGAAACACATATCCTGATGCTGGAAAAAGGAAGTATCAGGAAACTTCCCAGCCATTTTTGTGGCAGAGTTTTATTGGAGCATTTTTGGGGCAGCACATTTGAGAGTCTATGGAGTGGAGCACTACTAAACTGCTTACCACCTCATATCCATGCAGACAGTGTGTGCTAAATCATCAGGAAATGTCTTCTGCCTGTATTTCCAACTGGAGCAGCGTCAGCATGAGCCCTGCACTCTTCCAGCAAGAGACTGCTGTGAGCAAACCACAGAAGAAAACAGCTAGAGAGCCCCTTTCTCCTTGCAGTTTTTGGGGAAAATCTTTTGTTTAAACAAAGGGAACAGAGCCAGTGGTGCCTGGAAGATGTGAGCTTCTTGCTGAGATGTAAATCACTTTGGATTCTGTCTGGAAGATACACTCTGGGAACAGAAATAAGTGACTGAAGGAGCTGTGGGATGGGAAGAGTAATTGGTGACAACCTTTACATGGTGCAGGAGGGTAGTAGCTCTGAAGGGAAGAAGTTCCTTGTCCTGTTTCTGAAGGGGTGTGATCTCCTTGCACTTGACTCAGGTTGGAAAAAACATGTTAAAAGCCTTGCCCTTGGCTGGCATTTTTGGGTTACCAGCTGTTATACGTGAACTGTGTTAGCACACGGGAGTCCAGTGTGAACTCGGTGTACCCTGTAAACACGGAGCAAAAATAAGTAGCTCCCTCATCAGATGGCTCACAGCCTTATTTGTCATGTTTCTGTGTTGCTTTTAAGATGACTTTCTTGCCAGTGGTGTTGTATGAAAACCCTGTGCAAAACGTTTGGGAGACATGCATGCAGTGGGCTGAGATGCAGAAACAGCAAATGGGAGGAGCAAAGAGGGGGGAAACTGTCTAGTCTTTCTTGCTTTCTTCCCCCTCTCCCCCCCATCCCAAGCAGAGCACAGAAGGTTTCAGCTATCGATGATGATGACAGCAGTGAGTCACCACTTCTTCAGACAGATGTGGAAACTTTCCATATGATGGAATTTCTAAAAGCAGCAGTCCTGCCAGGGGTCTGCTGGTGGAGGAAGGTGCCAGTTGGGGCAGGATTTTTTAGGCAAGCAGAAGCATGTGTGGTGCTGGTTCCCTGGACAGGCTGGGCTGATGTGTTGTGGTCGGTGGGTGCCTCCATAATCCTTAATGTTGTCAGTGCAGGTAGTAACATCAGTAAAGACAGAGGAGCGTGAGCTTATTCCATTCAGGTAGCAGGTGGTTGGTCCGTGTCCAGGTCCCTAAGGAGGCTTGTACCCTTGCTGGTCCCTCTGATGGAGTCAGCTGTAACTTCTTCAGCTGGTGCTTCCAAAGCCTGTGTGGAGGTGGCCCTATGGAATCCAATTACACTTTTGCTGTGTAGACACAGCAAGAGGATGGGACCTGCACAGGTGGTGGTGGTGGTGGTAGCAGAGAGAGGCTACAGCAGCAGTAATGGGAGAGGTAGTGGAAAGTCTCTTTGTTGTTCTGCCTCACTTACTAGGTAGGATAAAACTAACCTAAGAACAATTGTGTTTGGTGCAGAGACCTCCTGTGGATATATTTTGGAAACACTGATGTTTTCCTGCCTAGAGCAGAGTAAAAAAGCTTTGAAATGTAAACATACGCCCTCTCCCCTCTTCTCACTTTATGCTCTTGTAGTAGTTCGCTAATATTTTACTGACAATATGAAGCTATAGTAGGCCATGACTTCTTAGTGTAAGTCAGGAGTATTCCCAAGGAAGTAATTGGCATTTTCCCGGTGTACAAGGATTCTAAGGGGCTAATTGCAAAAGGTGCTTGTATCTTAAATTGCTCCTGAAGGGAATGGTCTAATTCTTGTCACTTTTTGCCAGTGTGATACCAGGGAAGGTGCACTCCTGTGACCAAGGACACAGTAAAGGAAAGGGACTTGACCTTGGATTGGTACTGCAAGTGCCAGATTTCTTGACAAAAAAATCTTACTGTCTTTATAAGTGGAATTGAGCTGCCTGAGCGATGTTTTAGCTATGTAGCAAGTTACAGACTTTCCTTACTTCAGGGCAGGACTCTGTCCTGGTTTAAGGAATGTTCCCACGTAACAGCTGCTGGCTCCACTTTAAATAACCTTCTCTATTCCCTAAAATGAGATGTTTATTTATTAATTTTTATCATAACCCATGAAAAAAAGTTGTAATCCAATAAACCACGGAGGTTCAAGATGCCTCAGACTAGGATGAATCAGAGTTTTCAACTTTCATAGATCATCCTCTTTTTGGTGACTCAGAAGTCTGTCTCATCCTTTCCTGAGGCTCAGAATCTTGCTGGATTTGGCAGTAAAGTTCGTCATCATGGTCAGTGTTTCACATGAATGTTCATGTGACCAAATGACATGTGGAGCTGAAGTTTCAAGATCAAAAAACAAGAAGTAAGACTCAAAGGTGATTCCCCCCTGGCCAGTATTTAACTTGACTTGGTCTTTTGCAGTCATCTGGAGTCCTGCTGACCTACTTCTGTGCCCCAAACAGTGTGCTGAAAGATTAGATGCAAGTGAAAGATAGAATAAGAGAAAAGCCAACTCAATTCTTCCTGCCACTGGTGTCAGTCATCACTAGATAACCACTAAACATAAAGTAGTTCCTTTAAAGGATGGAAGATGCTGGGTTCATACAGTGCATCTACAAAGGTTTTGCGTGACAGGTAATCATTACAGTAGAAAAGCAACAGTGATGTGGAGTCAGCAAGAGAGCTACCCCTCCCCATCTCTGACATCTGCTGAAGTCCCATCTCAATGCCCTTCTGCTCTTTTTGTTCAGAGCATGTGAGCTCCAGGCCTGGCAGGCATGTTTGTAATTAATGTTTCCAACGTCATCCTGATGCTGCTTGCTGTGCCATGGAGAACATGTGTTCCCATGAAGCTGGGCTGTCATGTGGGCTGCTCAAGGGTAGCGCTGAACTTTCACCAGGCTGCTGCACTGTAAGCTGGTCTCTGTGCAGAGTAAAAAAAACCCAGCCTTGCTGGAGAATTGGGTGAACTGGGATTCTTAGGGTAAAAGCAGGTTTGAAGAGGGAGGGGCATCAGCCTGCCAGGTTGATCCATGAAGGGAGTTTGCCAGGATTCTTAATGCTGTGAAAAGTGAAATAACTACAAATATATGATTCTATAAAATAGTGTTTATGTGCCAGAGAAGCAATTCCTCTGGGGCAGGGTAAAGGAAGAGAATGTTTACAGCCTTCCTGTTCAGTAGGCTTCATGCATTTTGGCTGCTGCCTTTATTGGATGCCCATTCATTACCAGAGCCTGTTAGAGCACTCAGAGCTGCGAGGCAATGCACACTGTGGAAATCAATTCCAAGTTAAGTCCCTGAAACTAGTAGTCACCTAGGAATCAGGCATAAAAGGATGAGAGAAATACCCATTGGGTCACACCAATGTTCATATCTGGCCCTGGATTCTTCCTTATCAGCACCCAGAAGATGATTGGGGAGCACACTGGAGCCTGGCCCCTGTCTGCAGTCTGCTCCCTGGCACGTTCCTGCATCCACCACTCTTCTATTGGAGGTGTTAGGAGGAACATCTTTGCCTGTTCCCTGTACTGTCTGTTTATGGATCTATTGTCCCTGGATTTGTCTAATCCCCTTTTGAACCTGCTGATACTGTCTGCCTGTAGCAGATGTTCCAGGTCATCATTGTGGCAACAAATTCCAGAAATTCACTACCATCTCACTAGAACTGTATCTTCTTTTATTAATTTAATTTCCTGCTAGTTTCAGTGAATGCTAATAATACTGAATTTAGTTAAAAACAGTTCTGATTCAAGTTCAACCTTGTCCTGATGCCTTGAGAGGCCACCTAGAAACAGAGACTAGACAGGAGTAAGGGAATGAAGGTAGGTATTTACTTGAAAGGCCTTCAGAGGTACCCCTGGGGAGCCAGAGGCTATTGCCAAGATGGACAACAGGCCACGAGTTCTTCACACTTTTATAGGTCTGGTTCATTTGCATATCAGGGTTAATTCTCCAATTAAAGCTTCAGTTTAATGATGTAATTCCCCTCAGCTTGCCCCCCCTTTAGAGGCTTTTTGGTTTATACTTTTTGAGCCTAAGAGGGTCTGGGTGTCCTTGGAGAGCAGGCCTGGAGAGGCTTTGTTATGTCTACCTAGCAGGAGAGAGCAGAAATTAACAGGCTACAAGAAACTTCAGAGTTAACACAATAAGCAGTACAGAATTTGAAAAATATAAAAGGTAAAACCTAAGGCATCAGTCCACAGACTTCATAATTTTGTAAACTTTGATCATATTTCCCATCAGATGTATCCTTTTTAAGCTGAAGACTCATGGACTTTTCAGTTTCTCTTGGTAAAGCAGCTCCTCTGTCCCCTTAAACATAGCAGTTGCCTGTGTATGTACCTTTTCTATGTCCACTTTGTCCTTTAAATGCAGAAACCAGAAATGCCCCAGTGCTCAGGACACCTGGAGGTCTTGTGCAGATTGAACTTGGAAGATGGAACCACAGACCTGCAGCATTCACTGCACACAAGAACTATTACAGATGCCAGTTTGGATATCCACCGGGCATAGAGATGGGGAATATGTTTGTAAAACACTGTTACAAACTGCTGTTATGATTTTATATTTGATGTTAAGTACTGTAAATATGCGTGGCACATCTCAGAAAAACAGCAGTAGGGTGGGTCGGAATAACACAGCACTACGTCATGCTTTGTGAACAGAGTGGTTTACCACATGCTCCCAGCCCTGCACGCATTTCCAGCTGTAGCGTTGCCAAGAACAATCACATGAATTTGCAGGAGCTGTTCATGGCAGCAAGCAGCACTGTGGCCTCTGAACCCATGATGCCTAGGTGTGTATGTACATACATATGTGCATATATAGGTAAGGGCCTTTCTTAAGCCTTGTTGTACTTTTCCACTGTAAATGTCAGTGCCTTAAAAATGCAGAGTGAAGGGTGGATGAATTGTATAAAATGATTACAGGAATTTCCCCTTCGTCTACATAACTGATAGCTGACTGAGGTTATATTTTACACAGCCTAAGGTTAGGGATGGATCTGAAGGTCCCTAAAAATCCTTACCCATATGCTCAGGCTTAAATCTGGTGATCTGTTTTATAGTGAGAATTATTTATTTTTGCTGAGCTTTGTTGTGTGGTTGTTCACTGCAGATGGAGGGTTAACTCTGAGGGGGAGACCGTGTAGTAAGAACTAGTGCTTTTTTGGCATTGCCCACTGCAACAGTGGAGAAATAACCCATGTGTTAGCAGCTTCATGTGAATTTTAACTACTTTGTACTCTAAATGTTGTTTTTATGCTTTCAACCTGATTACTTGTATCTTGGTTTTGGTAGATGGTTTATTGAAATCCTTAGAGGTCACTGCTCTTGCCAGAGATCAGCTGAGAAGTTTTACCTTATTGACTCATGCTCCAAGGACATCCATGGGTATATTAAGTTTGACTTACTAATGGGCAGAGAGAAAATTGAAAGAAGCATTAGTTGTTGGCTTTCACAGTCCTTTGTGCATAAGGTGAAGTGACAATGAAATTTGAATTTCATTTTCTATGATGGTAACAGGAAAACTAATTTACAGTCAACATTTTGTCCACTAAGCTTTGTCTTAGGAATCTGATTTCCAGTGTTTTAAAAAAAAACCCAAAACATTTTCTAGGATAAATATGGTTTACTTTGGTATATCTTTCCTTCATTTTTCTGCCTTTCCCCACTTCATTATGAATGATAATCCATCCAGAAAGCTAGAATGGCTTTATGGTGCAGCTGTATTCCACGTATAAGCAGTTTGGCTGCCTTCCCAAAATGGCACAGTCTAACCATGACTGCCATAAAAGCTGCTAGCAGGGATTCTAACCATACTGATGTGTTTCAATCAGCTTCATTATATTTTTAAGTCAGGTCACATTCAAGAATATTCCTGGCCCTTGGCTACACAGTAGCACAGTAACACTTCGAAATTTCATCTCTTGGGACATCAGCTGTCACTTTTGAGTCATTGAAAAATGTGTTTGATGGTACCTTCCCAGTCCTTGGTGAAACATTTGCTCCTAGGACCATCTGCCCCTTTAATAGAGTTGTCATTTCAGCATTGCTTCAATTTCTGCAGCAGCTGCCCATTGATAATAAGTCAGATGTGGGGATGTCGCAGAGGAGAACAGCAGAGCCTGACTGCAGTGCTGTTGCTGCCTTCAGCTCACTCTGTCAGAACATCATTTCCCCAATTAATGAAATCCCCGTTGCGCGTTCTGCCTGATCCATCCTTCAGATTTCTTCTTGATCCGTCTCCAGGCAGAGAGGCAAGTCATGTGCTAGCTCAGACCAGATGCCTTTTTCATGGCCTCCACTTACAGTGAGCATCTTTCTGTGACTGCTGAGCTATGTTTTTAGCTTGGCTCAGCTAATTCAATTTAAAACATTGGCAAAGATACGAGAATTTGCTGTTTCATATGGGTTAGCATTTTTAAGTTCTTTTTTTAGGCTTGAGCTTGAACTGATAATCTCTGTTTATTCTTAGACTTGCCAGACATCTGCTTTCCAGCTGTCCAGATGAGCATCCTACAGAACCCCTGCAAATCTGAGCTGTCCAGTTCATAGCACCCCAACACTACTGAGCTGCATAGTGACTCCCGCAGGGCATGAGGGACTAATGCTGTGTGCTTTGGGACACAGGCATCTTGTTGGCTGTTCAGCCTGAGTGAAAAACCTGTGCTTTTAAAAACAGGCCCAGTGTGAGTGACTTCCAACAGTGTTTCTCTTACAAGTGTCCTCTGTTAGCAGGGACAAATGTGCCAAATGAGGTGTTACGAAATAATGCAGTGTAGGAAGGGTCATTCCAAGAGTTTGCCTGTTACTCTGAGATATGGGAGATGCAAATAAACTTTTCTGTTTTGCTACTGATTTTCTGCCTCCTTTTTAGTGGAGGCCTGTCTTAATCAATTAACTTTAGACAGTCTTTGTTTAGACATCTGGTCTAAAAGTTACTTACATAGTCTTGGGTGGTTACCAAGATGGTTTGTAAGTGGTGGAAAGACAGGCACCATCCTAAAATGTGTGCCTAAGTTAGTTAAGGTAAATAGCCTCGTGGTGATGTGTATTTATGTCTGTTGGGAAGTCTCAGATTATTATTTTAGACTAGATGCTTAACTTTGTGATGATAGAAAGGAGTAGAAATGAATCCAGGGCTTGTAGTCTCTCTGTGCCTCTTTTCATAGGCTGTAGAAGTCATTAATGATTATCTGGTGTTTCACAGGATGTTGTGGTTGGTAAAGATGAAAATGCCCAGAAATTTTGTAAGTAACAAACTTATGCAAAAGGGAAATGTGCCCCTGTGTAGGCAGAGGTGACCTAAATGAAGTGACAGTGGCTTCTTTTGAATGGGAAATCTAAAAAAGAGAACTTTTATCCTCTTCCTAAATAGCTAGCTTTATGGAATTTATAAAGCCAAAAGCATAAGCAGCTTTTGTGGCAATCTTGGCTCCCTTTTCTGCTCCTGTACACTTGAAGTCTTTCATAGATGTACATATTTCTGTACATACCTTGTCTGTTCACAAATCCACTGCCTTCACCCAGGTGTTGGGAGTGAATGAATTCCTTCCTTTTATTTATTTATTTATTCTTCTGTTCTTTCCCTTCTCTGATGTGAGTACTGGTTTTGGGGACTAAGAGGATACATTTCAACAGCAGTGTCTCTTGATTCTCTGATGGGTGATTTAGTTGCAGACAGACTCCAGATACCACTTCCTTTGATTTCTCATTTTCTTTCTGTTCTTCTGTACAGGCATGTGGAAGGCTCTGAGGAGCTCTTTGCACATTGTTGGGTTGCTTTGCACAGGACTTTTGTCTGCTCTTTGGGCCTTTGCCTCATCTTCCAGGCAGAAGAAGGTTAGCAATTGCCTTTATGGTTGGACGAGTTGTTGTGTATCAACAGAATAGACTGCTAGGCAGAAGTGCTGCATTCTTCCAGCCCTTTTGGGATCGTAATAACCCTTCCTGCGAGAGGATCTCACACCCTGGTCTTCTGGGGTTGATGAAAAAGGCACTATTGTCTGTCTTTTTTTGTGGGAGCATGGTTAAGTTCATTGTGCCCAGCTGTCTGGGGAACCTCCCTGGCTGGAGCTGGCTGCATGAGCAGAGGATGAGTTGCCCCATGAGACACTGAGCACTTAGTGCATTCTGCACAGAGGTTGGAGTTGTGAGGCTCTCAGGCTTTGTGTTTGGTCTCACTCAGCCCAGCAGGGGAGCGATGAAGATACCCCACTGGGTGGTTGAGCTCAGTACCCACCACCGAAAGGAGTACAAAGGCATTACAGCATTGCCTGTTGGGTTTTGGCTATGTTTCATGCCACCTGGAAAGGCATCAAGGAAGTTGCAGTGCATGATGCCTCGCATGCCAGGTGAGACCTGCTTAGTCACAGTGAATTGGTTTTTCCTTCTAGATCAGTTTCATGTTGGTTTGGCAGAAACTGACCCACTAGAGCCAGATGCTGTATTCATTAACACTTCTGAGGCAATGTTTGAAAACAAGTTAATCAGTCTGGAGAAAAACAATCTGTTTCTTTTAGTGTGAGGTCCAGTGTGGAAATGATGAATGGGTTTTTGCTCGCATTGTCCACTTCTGTCACAAAAATTATTTTGTTAAAAATTTCCTGGTTGACTTTAGAAGTCACCAAAGACTCAGGCTTGTGTATTTGCACAGCTCTAACCCCAGCAAGGCATGATTCTTGGATAATAGGAACTGCCGAAAACATTTTCTCACTCCTTTGTGCCTGCGCTTAGTGAGGAAACTGGGGAATGGAGAAAAGACTTAAATGCTTTTCCCTAGGAACCTGCTATGCTGGCTTTCAGTTGTGATACCAATACATCACTTCCCACCAGGCAGTTTGCATGTTGTGCTGTCCTTGATCCCCTTAGCCTTCCCACCGTGAACAGGAGATGTGGCACTTCTCATGTACACTGAGGTACGTTCCTGGTGGCGCATCCCCACCATGTGCTGTGTGATGGGAAGAGCCTTTTTCCTTGGAGGTGCACATTGTGCTGGTGTTGCAAGAGCTGCCTTTAGGGATGCTGGCAGATGTTGTGGCACTCGCACAGCTGGGGTTGTTTTGAAGCTGTATGCAGTGCATGTGAGACCTTTTTGGGTGTCTTACCGTTGGGTGTTTTGTACTTATCTTCCTCTAGGGAGCTGCCCCTTGCAAAACAAAACTCTGTGGCACACCTGGTGAGTTGGCAGTCTGGTGTGAGTTGAAGAAAGCTCCATGTTTTTTAACTCCTTCCCCTTTGCATCTCAAACCCACACACTAATGTACATTAAGGGACACTTCAGACTCCTTTTGTCATTAAAATTCTAGGTTATGACCTGGTCTGATCTCAGACAGTGTACCTGTACCTCTGCTATTTCACTCCATTTTGTTATAGCAGTGCTGAGTCTTTATCTGGGGCATGGAGCTGGGGAATGTGGACTCTGAGCCCTGAGATATGTTCCCATTTGTCTGACTGAATGCTCATGGATCTCACATTTTGGCATCTATCCACGGATTGAAACCCTGTCTCGCCTGCTGTGACCCTGTAATTGCATAAATCAGCCCTAGAATTTGGCTTCTGATCGTCATTTTTTTGTGTTACTGTGTATTGTATTCCTAATACAGTGATGTGTAAGGAGACAAGAGTTTCTGAAAGAGGATTTAGGTCAATCTGAAAAAAATTGCTGTTAAATAACATTGATTTTGTTTTATATAACTGGGACTCTTTTTGAAGTCCTTATTTAAATATTTAGTGACACTTTTTTTCTTCAACTCAAGGGTCAGTGTCTTGCATTGGCCGGTGGTGTGGGTTCCCTTGCCAGCATACAGAAGTTGCCAATTGTTTCTTTTCATCTTACCAGGGCTGGCTTTCCACTGTGTCTGTAAGCAGGGCTTGACTACCATATCCAGATGATGGTTGAGCTCCCTGCAGCTAGACACTGCTCACTGACTTCCTCTAACAAGCTTTGCTGGCTGGGATACTCTTAAACCCTTCTTGCATTACTCAGGATGGGTCAGGGAAAGGCCACGTGTTGGCAGTTTTTGGTTTCCTGCTTATATATCTTCTCTGCTCACTACCTTGTGTATTGCTCAGCTTCTCTGCAATCTGAATCTAAATCCCTTCCTGGTCAGAACAACTTCATTTTCTAGAAAAGAGTGGAACATCAGTCTTGTGTCCCCCTCCTGTTGTGTCCTGTCCCCCCAGTCTGCTTTTTTTTTTTGTGTCCTGAGATGTCCACTTCATCGTCATAACACATTCTGTTTATAGCACATTATCCCTGCAAAGATAAAGATATGCACTGCTGAACAGTCATAGATTTTTAGTCATGAACTAATAAAACCTGATTTTCACTTTTTTTTCCTATGTGAAGTTATAGTACGTGAAAAATAAGTGTACACAAAATGAGATCCCATGAGCATTGTTTCCTTATGAAATTAGCCTAAAATGAGTCTGTATCCAGTGCCATCTCACTCTGTCTTAGGGAAAAAAATACAGAGAACTGAACCTCTGAAGCTTTCTCACGTTCAAGCTAGTTTGCAGGTTGTTCACAAGCTGTTACAAAATGGGAGCTTTATCCCCCCTCCTGTGCTATTCTGTTAGTTTCTTTACTCTCTGATTCATGTTTTCAGTGGCTAAACCTTAGGGGTTTGAATGAATGAAGCTTTACCAAACAATCTGCCATATAACTCAATAATAGACAGAAATATTTTATCCCAATATTCCCCATAAGATTGGTAAAAAACCCAAAACAACAAAAATCAACAAAACATTCCCAAACAAACCAACCAACCTTCCCTCCCTCAAAAAAAACCCCCAAAACTCCAAAATCTTACCTCAGATACTGTAAGTTTTTATTTTATTGTAAATTGAAATAATTTCTAGGATCTGTGCTTTCAAGGTGTTACGTCCTGTCTCCAGCGTCAGTCACAGAAGTGGAATACAGCTTTTGCAGTGTAGCGACCAACCTCACTGGTTTTAAGGGTCCAACATGAAAAATGGCCCAGTGTAATGATTTATTATGAGATTTGGGTTTCATATAGTTAAAACCTGCCTAGAAGCCCAGCAAGATATTAGTGATATTTAATTGTATGCCAAGAGCTTGTGAGCATTGATAGGATCTGGCTTCCAAGACAAACCAGTGTTGGAAGCACCTTTTCAAGGTGGGCCAGGCACACCTGGGTGTTCCTCAGGAGTCTCCCACACCTGTCTCCTCTGGGCCTCTCAAACATCTAGGTGGCAGAGAGTCAGCTGCCCTTTCTCAGTGCTCTGTTCACTAATGCAGGGGGAAAGCTTTGTCCCCTTTCTACAGCCACTTATATTTGTATGCGCTGAAGTGGTGAGTGAAGGCTTTAGCCTGTCTGGAAAGGCTGCACAGAAGCTGTGCATAGCCAAAATTCACATTTGTATGCATGGGATTTCTCCTTACTGTCACTTCTTTTGATCCCACTGTGAAGTGACAGTAGAGAGGGGCAAATGGGGACAAGCAGTTCTTGCAGAGGGAAGTGAAGAGAAGAAGCTGTGAGTGATTTTGTGTGGAAAATTAAATTAAGTCCTAGTGAGGCAACTGGAGCAGGGTCTTGTCCACGGTGGAGGAAGGCAAACCCTCCTGCTCCCCTGCCCCTGTGACGCTTGGGAATCATGTTCTTTCCCAAGGACATTTTGAGTGTGTTATGCAGGGGTGGTCTTCCATGTGAGCTTCGGTGGAAATGTCAGATGACTTGCAGTGGAGAATGAATAGCGATAGAGGAGAGAGGGGCTGCCCAGCTCCCTTTGCTAAAACTGCCTGATCCTATTGAAATGTTTTATAGGGAGACAAAGCCCAGCATGACAGACAGGATTTAATTGCATAATTCCTCTGGGGGAAACAAGAGGTGCTTCCAGTGCAGGTCCAGTCCCCTAAAGGGACTGCAGATTAATGGCTGAGAAGCCTTAGCCGAACTCAGCCAGTGGGAAGTCGTCTCTGGTCATTCAGGGAGGCAGGTAGAGTAATTCCAGTTTTAACTGGATGTGGCATTCCTCTCCCTTTCCTAGACAGCATCAGGGGCTCCTGCACTTGCAGACTGGCTGTGTTGGTGTTCTGTGGTTGACACAGATATCTGGCATCATCAACGTGTGTGGAAACATTCCTGCAGCAAAGCCATGCCAGGCTGCCTGTGCCTGCCTTACTAATGGGATCACCCTTTTGTAATCCAGGTGTACCCCATGGTCCTCCTGCTGCTATATGATAAGGTCTTTTCCAGCCAGTTATGGCAACTGGGTGTGAATTTGTGTCCTGCCCAGGCCCTTCACAGAAGAGTTGGAGGTTGGTTTGCTGCCTTTGCTGTTTTGGCTCAGGTGACAGCGGAGTTGAGACTCCAACCAGTGTCACCAGCTGTATGTCCCACTGCATGCTTCTGCACCTGAGTGGAGGGCGAGAGGTCTGAGATGAAAACTGCTTGCAGTGTGCAGTGGAGGTACCTGTAGCTGCCCCCTTGGACAATCAAAGGTATGCTCTGCACTCTGGAGTTTTGACATCCTCCTAGGAGTAGTGGAGTGTGCTGGATTCACACCTATCAGATACCAAGCTTGTCGGGTTGTATTTCTGGAGAGCAAGTATGGCAGCGTCTCCATCTGTGCACAAGAGCATCTCTTCATAAAGCTGGCTGGAGATGGGCAGGACACAGTCCTTGCAGAGACCTTTTCTGTAACCACAGTCAATAAAAGTAATGTTTTTTTTAGGCAGAAACCACCAAGATTTTTTGAATATTCACTGTAGAGAAAGCAGTAACATTCTCATATACTATTTTAGCTGGGGGGAATAAACCAGTCTGTCTAGCAATTAGAAAAGACAGCTGAAAGATACTGTGTTTTCATGCAGTTGGAGGTGAGAATTGGAAAGCAGAGCTCTGTGCTCTTTGTTTCTGCAGCCACCCTCTGTCCTTTGTATGGGAGCCCTTCCAAAAACCCTGTGCTTGGCAGGACAGCACAAACAAGTGAATTTAAAAAATCACATAACTTTAAAATTTTGCCAAGCTAAGGTAGCAGCAATCTGGCTGTTTACATATCTGCATGGGAGTAGTCCTTAATCACACTGTGCATGAGGTTCATTTGTTTCCTCCTAGGAAGGGCTGTTTTCATGCTAATAATTGCTTCCATCCGAGAGCTGGAGGTGTGCTGCTCTGCACTTCTCACTGCGAAAGGATGTGCTGGAAAGCTAAGCCTGTGGTAGATACTTGCTGTGAATTGCAGGTCTTGCTTGCATCCTTTTATAGCTTTTTTCAGTGATTACTGAAATTGTCCAAAGCTTTTTGGAAGAAAAAAAAACCTGTTTAATTTACAGGTGGTAATAAACTTTTACTTTTCTCTAGTCAATCCTTTCGTCACTTTCTAAATCTTGTGTAGTATTGTCACCTTTTTTCCTAGCTTTATACAATAATGCCGGAAGTCAGAAAGCCAACTTCTTTCTTGTCTTCTTCCCTTCTCTGAAATTAATGTTTCATTGCCTACCCTCAGATTTTCTGGGCAACTGACTCAACTAAGGACCAGATGTGGATGAATAAAGGCGTGTTGCAGCCCGATACTTCATCTGGATGTGTTCAGTGCTTGCGGTGCCTTGAAGGCTTATTTGCATGGCAGTGAAAACTCTTTAGTAACACAGTGAGCACTCACACTGGGAGTGTTGGCTTTCTGGAAATGAAGGGGTGCACTAGAGTCTTTTCTGACATAGAAGCAGAAGAGGAAGAGATGAGCTGGGATATGGCATCACTTCCCCTCAGGAATATTGTGAACAGGTGACCAGATTTCTGTGTTTTGTCAATTCCCACTGTAGAAAGGACAAATTTAGATGAGCCAAACCAAAGATGACAACAACAGAAGCTGTGAACCATACACTTGGAGAACAAAATACTCTCTGTAGACTAAGGAGGGCCAGTTTTGTTGCAAACGAGCAACACAAATTTTTTCCAAAGGATAACCCAACTAGATGTGACTCAGAAGGGAACCATCCAAATTTCTCTGAAGCCCAGCTCCCTTCTGGTGTCACTGAGCCAACTGAAACCTCCTGTATTGTAAAAACACTGGCATCAACACAGGCGTGTGCTTTGTTCACCCTTGAATATTGTAGCATTAAAAATAGGTTTTTTTAAAGGAAAGCCACACCTATAGAATAACAGAATTGTTAAGACTTGTCCAAGGTAAAGCAATTTGTATTGCTGTGATGACATCCTACAGAATTGGAAAACTCCTCTGTCAAAGGTGCTGCTGTAGTACAAAACAGCTTGCAAGCAGAGAGGCTGTTCCAGTGTGTTGCCACATTTTATGTCCTGTCAGGCCTCAGGGACAAATACAAGCTGCACAGTTTAGAAAGTTTTTGAAGCTAACCACATTTGCAGTGAACAAAAACCTCACTTAAGGAATCTAAATATGCAGGCAGCTTACAAAATTCATGCAGGATTTTTGCAGCACATACAAGAAATCTTTAAAGACCAAACAGTCTGTTGTCTCCTTGTACTCTGGATTTTCTGGAGATGTGAGCAGCTTGCTAGAGCCTCTGCTGTCGCACTCCCCAGGCCTGGCAGCAGGGCAGTCTCAGATCCAGTAAGTCATGTCTCTTCCAAGGCAGCAGTGCTGTGCTAAGGTACGTCAGCTGTACTTCCCTGTGGCAAAGACTCATTCAGCTACAGACAGACTACAAGGGCTGTCTGACCTTGCCCATACATTCCTAAATCATCCTTAAGAAAATAGGAGGCCTATGTGCAGATACTTCCTCAAAGAAAGGGAAGGAAGGGTTACGTACATTCTGTTTTGTGCTGCTGTGCCCTTGGAAGGTAAGGATGTGCTCAGTAAAACAGGTGAAGTGTCCATGCCATGGGAGACGAACTTTGACTTGTTTGGGCACTTCTCTTGCCTTCTGCCTCGGGGTAAATCCAGCTGTTGTAATGCCCTTGACAGAAACACACAGGATCGTGGGACAATGCAGTGTTTGGTAGGACATGCTTACTGCTGCAATAGAAGCACCTCTTCAGCACGTGCTGCTACTTGTAAAAAGTCTGCTTATAGGCTGAATAAACCTGGGAAACTGAAATACTAATGATGAGGACAGCCTCTGGTATGGTGATGTGTGCATCCAGCATGTGCCTGGAGTTTGAGGCTGGCTGCTGGGCTCTGCTTTTGCCCCGGCTATTGTGCTGGAAGGGCCCTGAGGGGAGTTGGTGGTCTTCTCAAGAATGGCTCTGATGACAGACGTGCTTCATGACTGGCATCTGGAGGCAGGGTGAGCCTCTCATTTCACCCAGGCCACCACATTTTTGTCAGGCCTAACAACATGCAGTTGGCCATTATTGAGATTAATTTGGTCTTGGAGGAGGAACACATTACTGCAGCAGTTACCCTGAGCCACTGAGTGCCTGCGGTGCTGCAGTCAGACCAGGCTAACCTCCCGAGAAACCACAAATAGTTGTTTTGCTGTCCCCTCTTGCTGCACTGAGTCATGGGGGTGAGCCTCTGCAGGCAGTGAGTTGCCTGTGGAGAAATTACCCTTTTTTGGGTTTCTCACTCTCTTAATTTCTAGTTAGGTGGAGTAAATATTAACCCTTAGCTCTCTGCAGGGCTTGTATGACTGACTGGCATCTCCCCACGTGGGTCTGTTGCTGCTGATGGGTATCACCACAGCCAGGTGGTGTTCCTGCTGTGATTTTAGGGAGTGCTTTTGTCTCAGCACCTGCCTCATTTTTCTCTACCTGGTGATGTGCAGAAAAATGCCTAGGGATGAATCTAGCCTAAAGCTTGTATTGTCCTCCTGCCTGAAAGGCTCTCACAGTCAAGTGTGTGAAAGCAGGAAAACGAGCTTGGTGATTTTGCTACACACAAAATCTCTGGAAAATCTCTCCAACCAACATTCCAACAGTTCGGTCTTTTCACTTCCAGCTGAAGTTGAGATATTCCAGCAATCTGCAAAGTGCAGATAGGGTGCTTTTTTTTTAAAGAAAAGAGTAAATCATGGCAAAGTTGGATGGAAAAGCTGAAGGGATGGTGTAATTTCTGCAGATGCACAAAGCTTACTATTGAGGAAGAGGTTAGATAAGATCGCTGCTTTTGCCACTTTGGCAATGTCTGTACCAGGAGAAATCACCAAACTTCTTGACTCCTCTTTCCTCTGTCTTTGCAATGTGGGGGTGATAGCTGCTTGTCTTTGTCAAGTGCTGGGAGATCTGTGATTGAACTGTGGCTCATAAGTGACCGGTGTCAACTTCTAATAATACTGTGATTGTTTGTTAGTTGTCCTAGTTCCTCCAAAGGGATAATCTGACTCCCAGTGTTTTCTGTGGTAGATGCAAGTACAAACTCATAGTTTAGCTGGAAGTAGGTAATGACACTGAAGGGTCAAGAAGCTCATCTCCCACATGTCCTAGGGGGAGGTTTTTTGGCATATGAGGGATTCCCAGTTCGAGTTTAAACAGACTGGAGTCGTAAATGAAAGGGAAAATAAGAGGGTGGTTTTAATAAATTTCCCCCATTCCTAAGCAGCAACAAGCAAATGGATTTGGAATCAACCCCTTGACGCACCAGATGCGTGTGGCACCCTTCTCTGGCTGTCCAGGAGAGTCCTCTCTGATGGCCCATGAGTGTGTAATCCTTGGCTGGAGTATAGAGCAAAGCTCTTGTCCAAATCCATCCACACAGAGTCATGTTCGGGTTTCTGACTGGAAACTTCATCCAGACTGAAGCACATCACAAATAATGTAGACCTCCCAAGGAACTGTCTGTCCTGCCTGGAAATTAGCCCTGGTGTAAGACGTGGGACATATACAGAGTTGTATATACAGAGTTGTAGTCGTGTGGCTGGTTATACTGGAATAAAGATGACCTACTGAAATGAACCAAAAAAAATGATAACACACTTTTAATCAGGAAAACCATGTGTGTACTTGGGGGTGGGGATGGTATGTTTCTTAATGCATCATTACGAAATTCTAATGAACTCTGTGTAGATGGAGCATAAAAACCCAGAGAACCCCAGGCTAACTTTCCATCTGTACTTATTGAAGTGTCTTTTAGGCTATTAAAACACTGGGCTAAATTAAATGATTTTAAATATACAAGCTTGTTACCGTGAAGCCACTTGAGATATTGTACAATGTGACTGCAGATACATGCAAATTGGCATAATTTCCATTTGACATATGCACTGTAATTATTGAAAGCTTTTTTCCAAATTTATTTTTCATGTCTGCTTTACTTAATTCACTATCTCCTTTTAACACTGGCAATTATAATTATTTGCCAAGAGCAAATCCTTGCTAACAAAAATCCAGTTTTCTTTAGCCTGCAGCTTTTCCTTTGATTTCATGATGAGGTACTGTTAATCAGAGGAACCAGTGCTGGCCCCTGAGTATCCAGCAGGGCAGGAAAACACTGCAGTCAGAAAAAGAAATGCAATTAATTAGCCTAAGCTGCTTTCTAGCATCCCAACCCAGTGCCTCCTGGGCTGCTGTGTTTGAGTTAAGAGGTGCTCTGTGAGATCAGAGTTAGCATCTCAATAGAACTGAAATTGAAAACTGTCTGTGCCCACTGTGAGATTTCTCCTCACAAGTTCTTGTTCATTCTTCTCTTGTAGAGGCTACTGGTAGAAAATAGCATATATTTGGGGGAAACAGTGTTATTGGGTTGAAAAATAAGCTTTTTCAGGTTGTTTTGCATAGGAATCTGAGCCAAATCTCTGACAGAAAAATGTAGCAGTTAAAGAGCTTTGGGATTCTAGCTGCATACTGTTGTTCAGAAATAAAGCAATTCTTATTCCCTTGAAAATGCCTTGTCCTTTGTGTCCTCCTTTTCCTTGGAGATCAGTGTGTTACGCAGCTTCTGAAAGGAAACACAAGTGCAAGTGCTGTCTAAGAATTGCTGACCTACTTTACAGGTGTTTTATTCTTCATTGAATCAGATATGTACCCACAACAGTGTAGGTGGATAAAAATTACATTTCTTTCACCCACTGCAGCACAGGTCAAGTGCAGGAGAGCTCTACCCTTGAAGTTTCTACCCCAGGAATATTACTTCAGGTTCTCCTGGGGCTTCAAAGGGATGAGGTCCAAACATAGCTTTGCAGTGAGCTCAGAACAGCATAAGGTAAGCCCAACCTGGGCTGCACTTCTGCCACAGCAGTATGTGGGCACAGTGAGAGGAATTACCCATGTTGACCTGTCTTTGCAGTCCAGGTATCCAGGACGCAGATGGTAAAACAAAGCCTGCTGTGAATAGGGGCTCATTTTCCATTGTACGCTTGTGGAACACCGGGCACAAGAGGGTCCTGGGATTACAAAGTAAATGCATCAAAATCAGACATTGAGGCTGATGAAGAACACAGCACATTGGGCTGCCTTAATTAACTATAGCCAGCCTAATGAACATAATGGGGAAATGTTTCAGTGTTGATTTGTTTTCCGGCAGATTTTCAGTGGTGGGCAAAGGTTCCCAGTGTCCATTAGAGCAAGTGGAAAACCATAACAAAATATGACTTCAGCTGCTACTGTGCCATTGCTGTGTCTTGTCTGGTGCACACTTAGCCAGTGTGAGTGTGAATGGCATTTTCCAAAAACCCTTTTGGGAGGATTAGTTTGCAGATTGACTGCAGACAGAACAATCTGGCATCCAGGCAGATTGTACCTGATGAGTTACTGCTCTGTGAGTCGGCTGGTTGGGCTGCTGCTGAGTCCTTGGCTCTTGTGTAAGCTCTGCAGCCTAGGGAGTAATTAATCAGATCTCCATCGTTCTTATGGACCCAGGGTTGGAGCCAGGGAAGCATGATGTCAGCGTCTCATGTAGTTAGAATTGCTGATTCATTTGATTCATTCTTGCTGCTGCTTTTCAGAATGGGTTTATGGCTCCTCTTTAGTGGCACTTAGCTCTCACTGACAGGAATATAAAATACTACCCAAGAAAGCACACCAATTCTAAGATGACTGCCTTGAGGGGAGCACTTTATAATTTATTTAGAAGTTTCTCTAAGAACCAGAGAATCGTAAAGTACTGTTGGATGACAAGTTAACAGAAGTACAGTTAGTTTAAACCCCCATTTGCTTGTCATCTATTCACTGTTCTATTAACCTTGTTGCTCGAAGAGCCAGACCAATGGCCAGTGTGACTAATTCATGGGATTACAGCTGAGGTAAATTTGACCTCAAGCTTGCTAAGGCCTGATGTCAACTGCCTGGAAAACTGTTACCAAAATTCTCACTAACTTCAAAATGGGAGTACGGCTGGACTGAAGGAATCCAACTTGGTTATGGGTAGGGTAGAACTGCACTACTCAACATTGACTCGGAGAAGTGATGGTCCTCTATAAGAACGTCTTCTGGCTTGAAAGGATCCCAACAAAGAGTTTTAATTTTGATCAGGATTTTGATTTAGCTGGCTTGGTTTTTTTTATGTTGGCAAAGCTCACTTATTTTCTTCACCTGTGTGTTTTGTGGTCCTGATCCTTGATGTTCTTGACAAGACATAAAAACCATCTCTATTTGGAGCAGAGGACTTAGACTGCGAAGAGGAAGTGAGAAGCCATGAAGAATCCATGCCATGGTCTCATCCATAAATAGCCTTAGGCAAACTTCGATGAGCTAGGCAGGTGGAAGAATATTGTCCTGCAGATTCACTGTTGTGTATATGGTTTTGTAATCTCCCAGGTTCTGGTGAAATGGCACACCAGAAATGAACAGATGGGAAAGGCAGCCTTGAGTCCTCTGGGTGAGGTTGGGACCAATTACCTGGTTTTGTTGTGACACCTTTTGTGGCACAACTTTTCAACTTTTCCTCTGTGCCGCAGCCTTTTCTAAGAGCAGAGCAGTCATACCAGCCTCTCCAGCCCTGCTGCTGATGCCCCACAGTGAGAGGGAACCTGCTGACACAATAAGTAGGAAACCACTGACAACATTCTCTCTAAGATGCATTGTGCAATCCGGTGTTCGTCCACTCCTGCATTACGTGCTGGAAAATCCAGTTCCACTGCTAGGCAAAGCCTTACAGGCTCTAGTACGGTTTGCCTAGTGATTATAAATTGATGTTTCCAACTTTTGCAGCTGCGTATGTGAAAGAGAAAATGTGACTTAGGGTGTGAACCTGTATGGACAGGTGCACACAGGATCACACAGGGCATTCATACACTCACTACTGAATGAAAGGAATTGCACTGCTCACTTACACGTGGACTTGTGTGTGTGTGTGTGAAAGGGACTTTCCTTCTCCTTGGCACGTGTCTGTGTCTATGTGCTTGTATATTAAAGTCAAAACTGTGTGTGTGGGTGCAGTCCTCAAATGAGTTCAGTTATGTTACTGCGTCCCAATCCATAGCTGGGAGCTTTGGTATCCGTAGTCAGTACAGTGTTTGGGAATGTGAGTAATGATCTTAGAATTTATTTTAACCACTAGTATCAGAAAATTAGGTCAAATGCATGCTCCATTCATCCAGCACTGCAGGGGTGCACACATTTTCTTCAGCACAACAATCCTTCAGACTTCCCTGGGCAGGAAAAGAAGTAGAAATACCCCAGCTGAAAATATTGCAGAGAAAGAAGATTAGGAAAAACATTTTCAGCAGGGTCTGAGCTAAGTGGGTAGTGAAACTGATGCTTCATACAATTGTGACATAGAAGGGATCATACTGGAAACTTCACTGCTTCTCCTGCAAACAGATTGCATTGCTGGATGTTTACTGAAGAAAAACAATTCTGGTCTATAAAGTGCAGGGAGAGTGCTGGTGCTGCTCTGCACAGTGATGCCATGGGAGATGCAGATAGGGATCTGACACTGCTACTTGTAGGGCCAGTGGGGGTTTTTTTAAAACCTGGATTTCCTGTCACTTTCCCTGTCATTTGGCTGGCAAAATGCCATTTTTCAGTGTTCATAAAGCTTCATGAATCCTGTACAAATGATTGCATTAATTACTCACCGGCATTAGTCTGATGTTTATCTTCCGTCAGTTTTTTTATTTAGGACCAGATTACAATTTCCTAGTTTTAATGGGGTAGAAAGGGTAGGCAAGAGAAACATAAAGAAAATGAACTCTAATTAACAGTTGTAAATTTCTCTGACTCAGTAAGCGTACACAATTCTATGATGGAAAAGCAAGCCTAAAGAAAATTGAACTGCCTGATTTCCTAATCCTCCCAGAGCCTTTACAACAGCTGGGCATTTAGTTGTTGTCAGCTAATACAAAAAGAAACATATTTAAATACAGATAACAATGCCTCAGGAGAATAGGGATTTATCATAGACTGTGATTGCTCTGTGACTTCTTTACTGAGGAAAAGAAAGGTATTATAATATACTGGACTGATGGCATCCATTTTGCTCTAGAAGTTGAATAAAGGGAATGAGAGTAGTTGGAACAAATAAATGACCAAACACAGAGATTTTCACTGAGTTTTTAATTTAGTCCTAAATCAGTTAGAATCCCCTTGAAATCAATGAGTGTTTGCTTGAATAAGGTCTAAGTAGAATGTCTGGGGTTTTTTTTTCCTCAGGCTGTCTGAATACTTAGTGCATATCTTTTGATTTTTTGTCTTGTATGGGGAAGTACTCAGCAGGGATGTGATCATGCTGTTTTGATGGGGATTTGAAGATAAAAAAATCAAACAGAAATTTGGGAAAGCCAGCATGGTGTGTCCCATATACTTTTTCACAAGCACGTATGAGAGCATGGAAAGCATCCAAGTAGGGCTCAGGGAATGTAAATCTGAGCATGTTTCAGATGCCTGAACAGATAATCTCAAGCTGAGACCCCTGAAGCATTTCCTTGTGGTGTGCACAAGTAGCTGGTTTGTCAGGGTGTATTTTCACCTCTAGATTTCCCAGCAGTTAAAGGTTTCTAAGGAGTTAAAAAGTACTAAGTGTTTCATTTATTTCAGTCTTCAGTGCTGTTATTTGCATAAGTGCCTAAGTAGAAGAGATGAGAATGACATGCCAGGTGGCCTATAAACAGGGAATCAAGCTCTCGCCCACATTAGGAAAGGGTTAGAGAATTTTGCTTTGCCTTGCAAAGTGTGCTGGCATACACAGGAATGCAAGTCTTGGTTGCTTTGCCTGCTCTTAAGCACATTGTCCATGGATTGAGTGATGCAGAAACTTTATAGTGCCAAATCAAAGCCCCCAACTCACCAAACTAACAGAATAAGCAATAAAAAATTTCTGAGGACTTAATAGGAAAGTTACCTTCTAGTCTGCACATACGGTCTTTGCAGAAGAGGTTCTATATCATGGAATCTTAGAATATCTCAAGTTGAAAGGGACCCATAAGAATCAGAGTCCAAATCCCTGCTCCTTGCAGGACTACCTGAAACTTTTCTATGAAGCAAATGTGAGTCCAGTGTCAAGCACAAAGGAATGCATCTATTTCAAATGCCATGAACTGCTACAACAACATTTATATCTACTGTAATATATGCACAGACATGGTCCCAGTCCATAACCCTAGTGACTACTTCTGTGCAAATAAAAGCTAGCATCAATATTAGTACGTAATGAAAATTGATACCATCATTACAGTCTTCTCTCATTCTGATGAACCATCCTGGTTCTGCTTAGGTGGCGCTTACTTACCTGCAGGCATCATTATAATCTTTCTGGAGTCAGCGGGGTATTTTCCCAGCCTAGGCACCACACCTCAGGAGCTATCTGCAAAGAGCCCAACATAGTGGTTTTTTTGGTTTGGTTTGGTTTTTTCTCAAAGACAAACCAGTTCCTTATTTTTCCATTTGTTTGAGTGGGTTTATAGACCTCTAGCCCAGCTGCAATCACTGCTGAGAGCTCATGGTAACCCTCTTAGCTGTTGAGCCTGATTGCAGTTCTGGCACTGTACACGTGAGCTGCATGTCTCGTCATGCTGAATGACACCTAAACAAACAGCTTTTTTTCCCAGTGTATTTGAATGTTTGAGTTTTGTTTTCAAAGGAATTGCGTGAAAAATAAGTTAAATTCGTGGGGATAAACCAGCCTAAAAACTGGAACCACAGTGTGATGGACCAGAGCCATAAGTGAACTGAGGCCCTGGCTTTTTAGGTGTGTACAGTTTGGGCATGTGTGTTTTTACTGAGAGGTATTTTTCATCTAACACCTGTGAAGTGCAATTTGTCCCAGTTGACTGTAAAATTTAGCAGTGCATGTGTTCTTTTAGTTCATAATATTTTGTTGCAGAGAAAGACATGTAGGGTTTGTAAAATCTCTGTAAGCCATTGGTTTGCTGGGGCCAAATGAGCTGTTGCTCGTCAGCAGGGCAAGTGTATTACCAGCCGTGTGCGTCCACTGTCTGCTTCAGTTGCAAAGGAAAAGGCATTCCTTCAGTCACTGTTATTTTCCTTCACACTTCCAGTGGACTAGGAATACACACATGGCCTGTTAATACAAATCAGATTGTGAGATATGACTCACTATGCTGTAGTAACTTGATTTTTTGCAACAGTTATGCATATCTGTGATTAACAAAGCTTGTCTTGGCCAATGTTAGAGCTGTGACTAAAGCCAATCTTGTTAGGCATTCATCATCCAGATTTATTTCCTTGTCAAAAGTTTTCTTAAATAAGGTTTCTTCAAAGAAACATTGTCATGCCATCAATTTTCCCTGGCAGATGTATTGATTGAAATAAATGTGTTTTTCATGCCACTCAAGAACTGAATGACAGATCATGCACTGAATACAATAAATGTAACTATTGTTTTTATTGCTAGTATGATCATTACTGTATGACACCATTGATGGCAGCAGCATCTCGTAAGAGCAGAGACACATCTACATGTTAATAAAAATCCTCCTCCCGTGTGAAAAGGTTTTCAAATCACCTGAATGATTGTTTTTTTGAGATGGCCCAGACATCATTCCTCACTTCCAAAAGTAGAGCAGCCTTCTATCAGGTTTTCTGCTCTTATTGCATATATATTATTTTCAGAGAGATTCAAAAGCTTTTAACCACTGTGCAGTATGTGATTCACACGTCTCCACATATAATGCATCAGAAAATAGTATCAGCCCCACAGAATAGCCTGTCCCAGTATTGCATTTCTCTAGGCTAATGCACAGTTGGGCAACAGCTTAATTCATACACGTATCATATTTTAACACAGATGCTTTTTCTTAATTGTCCCTCCCTCCTGTTCAGTCTCCGGGTAGAGAAGGGTGCTAATTTTCTCTGAAACCTGTTTCTTTCTCCTCCATTGTTTCTTTCTTTTGCAGAAAAGATGCTAGCAGGGCTTACAAAAAATTGGACTGAAGGTGATCCTTTCAGGATGAGCCTCCAGACAGCGGGGATGTTGCTGATTCCATTAGGGCTGGCTGTGCAGCTCCTGGAGTGGCAGGAGCTCCTCTGGGTTTTTGCACCAGTCCCTTCCAGTGCCTTCCTTTCCACCTTGGGAGTGTTTTTACTTTCAGCTCTCTCTCCTCCCTCTCTTTGTTTACTCAGCCATCTTCCTGCTTTTCTCTGCTGGACTTCTGCTGATGCTTGCGCACCTGGAGTGACTCCAGAAATGCCCCCAGTGGCCACCTTGGATTCCCTCGGGAGCCCCAGGAGGGAAGAAGGACTATGGACTTCACCTGGGTCCTTCTGATGCCCAGGTTGCCAGTCCCTTTCTGCTCTTCCAACATGGAGATAAACTTTGTATCAATGAGCACAATATCCCTCTAGTCCTTTGTCTTGGTTTTGAAAGACAGGTGTCTGCTAAGGAAGACAGAAGTCTCCCTTGGAATGGCAGATGTAACCCCTTTCCCTCCGAGTTATTATAATTTTGAAATCAAGGGCTTTTAGGCAAAGATGTGGGAAATAGGAATAACAGTTCTTTACTATTATATATATAACAAGTCAAACAAACGACAATAACTCTGGCAGTAACAGCAAACAATCACAAACCCAGTCCCAGCCTTCTCGGCTGTCGGGCCCTTTCCCCTCGGGTGCAGTTCCGCTCGCAGCCGGCAGGGGCGCTGGCGGCTCCCGGTGAGCAGGGCAGGTGCGATGGTTCCCTCGCGGCTGCAGGGGGCGCTCCGGAGCGAGCTCGGGGAGCGCGCGGCACCGGTGCCCCGGGATCCCGGGAAGGGATGGAACAAAGGCTTCACAAACCCCAGGCGGCTGGCCCCGGTGTCTGGCTGGAGCTTCGGGAACAGCAGGCTGGAGCGGCGGGCTGGAGCGGCAGGCTGGAGCGGCAGGGACGAGCACAGATCCCAGAGGACAGACGAGATGTGTCCAAACGGGGAAGCCCCCGGAGGTCGGGCAGGCAGGGCAGGGCTACAGCGTAGCGAAGGCTCGAAGCAGGAGCGGGGCAGGGCGGCCACAGCCCGGCCTCCAGCAGGGCAGGGAAAACAGCTTTGGGATTTCGGCGTTGTTTCCAGCAGAAAGAAGAACGCCGAAGAAAAAGAACCAGCAGCTCCTTTCTCTGCAGCTCCTCTCTCCGAACGCCGAGAGCGAACTGACCCCACACCCAGGTGAAACAAAGGAGTAGCCAGGCCCGGCCCACCCCCAATGGGCTCTTTTTGTCTTTCTTAAGTACAGCCATTTGTCCCCTAGCAACATGCATATGGGAAAAAATTCCTTTAACAGGAAAAAAAACTAGGACTAAACTAAAACCCCAACTTCCTTACAGCAGCTTTGTGTCAAGAGAGCCAAATGAAGGCAGCACTTTTCTTTGAGATGCCCTTGGAAGCTGTGCCTGTCTGCTGCTAACAGACAGGGACCAAGGTACCCTTGTAGTCATCAACTGCAGCTAAGGGAGGAAGGAGGCCTTTGCAGAGCTGTAATTAAGAGAGGATACTGTTCACCAAATAATATTGCACTGATTGAAGAGCAGACCAGAGAACTGTGATTTATAGTGCCAGAGGTTTATGGCTCACCGTGAATGTAGCAGCTAAAGGGACTATATCATTGCTGCATCTCTGAGCCACCCCAGCTGTCAAAACTTAAAATGAGTGGCTGTATGAGCTTCTGCTTTTGAATTCTGTATCTGCATACAATTTCCAAAGAGGTCTTCTCAGTGTTATGTGTCTTTCAGATCTGCTAAAAATATCAAATAGTAACAAATGGTTGGTTCCAGCTTCATACCAAAGGGACCATGACTGTGTGGTTATCATGAAGACACTTCTGAAACAGAAAAAATAGTGTCACCTTCTTTTAGGTCTGTGTGTTTCCTCTGCAGTCAATGGTTTAGCACAGCTGCAGTTCAGATCTGTTAAATATTATTCTGGGTTTTTTAGGGAGTGATGAGATGAACTTGGAAAGAAAAGAGAACTTCATTACCAACCTCTGGTTTTCTTCAGACTGTTCAAATATTGGAATGAGTTGATAAGATAACTGAGAAAGTTTTTTACAGGTCCAGGCAAAATTAAGCCTTCAAATGTTGTATTTTTTGCAAATTCGAAAAAAAGGCATAGAAGGGAATGGTTCAAATAGCTGTGAGGATTTCTGAGGTCATTATTATTGAGGGGGAAAAAATTATTCTTATATGGGTGACGTTTTCTGAAACTCTAATGGGGTTGCAGTAGTACCATTGACTAACCCAATCAGTATTGCAAACAGATCTCTGCCTAGTATGGGAGTGTGTAAAATACACAGCTCTACTGATAACACAGTTTGTATCAAAGATCACTTTAGCTGTATGGGCTGGCTCCAGGTGCCTTATGTAGTTCATAAGATGGTTTCTGTGCACAACCTCAAAGCTGACAATGTGTGTACATATGTGCAGGAAGAGCAAACTGCTGCGTATCAACTGTTTAAATGAGAAGTACTGTCTTTTGATTTAGGTTGTTTACTTTGACCATGGTTTTTGATAAACTCCCAGGGAAAGATCTTTCTCTGATTTTGCGTAGGATTCAAAGGCAGCAACAGCATCTGCAATGGTGAAAATCTGAGAAGAAAAATTTGCCTGTATTTATTTATGTTTATTATAATGATAATGTGGATTGTCACCATCTGGAATATAGTTTTGTACTAGTTTCTTTTTTTAAAAAAAAATGTTTGAAAAAGGTACTATAAGTATTTTAAATCATCCGTTTGAAACAGCCTGGTAAGCACGCTCTTTCACCATTTCAGTATTTTCTGAAACCCTGACACTGTCCCTTGAATGTTGACAGTTCCTCTTTGCTTTTAGAAATTCATTTTTCTGCCAACAAATTTAGCTCAGTCCACCAAAACCTTATTTTTCATTTCTCTCTCTCTCTCCCATCCTGACAAAGAGCAATAGGTAGCAACTGCTTACTAATGATTCTTTCTGGTGCCAGTGAAGGGTTTGATTATATGCCCAGACTCCAAATAGAGCCCTTTTTGATTTTCTTGTGAATAGGAGGAAGAGAAAACACTGTATTGGGGCCTCATATTTTAAGCTGAACAGATAGAGGACTAATCTTACTTCAGTTCAGTGACAGACAATTGTTTTTTAATTAGTTGGAGTTTTTTTATGTGAAAATGTTTCTCTCCTTATTCGAAACAATCGGAGCAGATGGGAAAAAAAGCTGACATCGCAGGTTTCAGAATTGATAACGCCTCTGCTGGTTATAGCCACTCTACCTTCCCTTGCAGTGAGCCCAGGACTTCTGCTCATTTGCAGGCTGTGCAGCACAGGGATGATACAGGGACAAAGAAACTTGGGCTGCTGGTAGCCAAGGAGCTTGAATCTTCTGTAAAATGAAGAGATGCAAGTGCCAGGAATTGCAGAGTCGGTAGTTAAATTCTTACTGTAGCTCTTCACTCTTTCCCTGCACGTACACGGAAAAAAATGTAAATACTACTGCCCTGGACCATATCTACTTACCACTCACTTCTGGGCTTATCTCCAATTCACAAGGACTTTCTTTTTTTAAAAAGAAGACTGAAGCTTTCAAATAAATCACATGGCTTCCTGACAAAATTAATTACTGTGGGGTGGGTGACAAGCCATTAGAGCATGGTGAGGATTTGACTTCTGAACATCAGGTGCTAGAGAGATCTTCACTTGACTGGTAGCACCAATGACAGCACAGAGAATTTTTTTCTATTTGCTCAGCTGCTTCTGGAGAGTTGGTTAGACATCCACTTCTTCAGAGAAGATCAGTGTTGTTCAATAATGTTCTTTAAAAAAATGCAGATTGGTACCACAGTTGTTAAGGTTTGACTTGGGGAATGCACTTTATGAGTCTTTGGTAGGAGATGTGTTCCCCACTTTCAGCTTTGGACTTGGGCTGGCCAATAGTGAGCCTTCCTCTATGCTGTGCCAGGTCAGCGAAATCCCATGCTGTGTCACTCAGCACCTGGCTGGCTCCACCCTCTCTCTTTCTGAAGCACAGCCAAGCAGGGAGGTGAGGGTGAAGGCTGTGTAGAGCCCTCAAAAAGAATGACGTGTATTTAAAATATTTTTCGTCTTCATTTTATTTGAGAACTCAAGAAATCAATGCTCAGTAGTTGTCTGGTTGAGAACTGTAGCACTGTATACCAGATTTCTTGATGGAAGTGGAAGGGGTGTGTATTCTTTCATAGGATGAGATTTATTCCACTCTGTTGCTTATCAGCATGGACAAATATATTGCACTTTCTTGCTGAAACAAGCTGGCTGCACTTCCCTGCTTTTATGTAATTACTGAAGTTTTTGCTGTCTGTTGTGATGCGATTTTCAAAGACGTGAAACAGCAAAACACGCTGGTGGAATGACAAGCAGTAACAGTTCATCCTTTCTTAGACTCTTGTCCCAAAGTGGAGGGGATTAGACCACAGCCCCAGACACAAGGAGAAGGGGTTCAGTTCCCAGAGGAGCCCCCCACAGCACCTGCAGTCAGAGCACACCATTCCATGAGTCTTAGTGTTGGGAAGGGAGATTTTCCTTGCACACTGCCCTCTGCTCTGCCTGATGCTGCTATAGAGAATGACTCAAAGGGAAGGTGCCTTTTCTTCCTTCTCCTTTTGAGAAGGGAGTGGAGGAAAGAGAGCAGAAGAATGGTGTTTTGATCCGCCTGTTTCTCATTCTGGTTGCATAAACACACCAGAGTATTTCTCTAAATTAAATTAAGCAAACCTTTCATGTTCTCTCCCTGCTTCCAGAAAGCTAATGTGGCTGCTTGCAGATTTGCAGCTACGGAGGAGACAAAGACCTGTAGTGCGCACAGACTCAAGTGCTGAGCAGTGTCATGCTGAAAGAGCTGCACAAGCTTTAATAGCATATAAAAGCTTTCTGGGCATCAAGCAAAAATCTGTTTAAATCCCTGCCGGGGATGAGAGCACAGCACATATTATCAGCACATGCACAGACACAGAAAGTCTCTCAGAACATTTGCATTTTGGATGTGTTGAAATTAGAAGGTTTCAACCTTTCCAAAAAGGTTGAAATGGTGGAAGGAGTAATTTTAAGACTTCAAATTCTCCCTGTCCTCATATAAATATTTAGGGCTCTTCCCTTTTCTCTGCATGTGTCTGAGTTAACACTGATCCCAATGGCAATTTTTCTCGAACATATGTGATGTAAAAACCCATAGGCTTCTCTTTCATATTAATAATCATAATTTCCTACTCAGATGTTGACAATCCCCCAAGTATTCCCTGCCGCACATGGTGAAGGACTGACCCCCACCACGCATGGCACTGAACACGCAGCAGAAAAAGCCCCCAGGCTGCAATTCCTCATGAAAGCAGATTCTTTTCCTAGTGAGCACGTGTGTAGAGCTGTGTATCTGGAGACAGACCTCAGATAAAATGTGGCAGGCGTCTGTGAGGCAGAATGATGCAAGCTGAACTGGAGCAGAACGTGATGCTTTTGTGGATCAGTGGTGAGCAGGTCAGATGATGAGGTAGTACATATTGCTTCTTTGGGGGGAAAATTGCTATTTCAGGAAGGTTTGACTCTAGGGAAGTTTTGTCTGACTAAGATTTCCCTTATTTTGATAGCTAATTAGCCAGACTAAAATCTCTCTGCAAAGAGTCCTTGTAACTCCAAGACTATTGTATTAGTGATCTGTATCAAGTGGCATAGCTGGAGCTATCAGTCAGAGAAATATAGGGCAGGTGGATGAATGGTTTCTCCAATATCAAACAGATGCAGCAAAAAATTAATTCAGGCTCAGGAAAAGAAGTGCTATTAGGTTGAAAATGTTAACTCGGTCACCAATAGCCATCTGTAAAGATGAGAGAGAAGAGTAAGAAGAGAAGACCATGGCCACTCAATATAAGATTCTTGCCTAATTTAAGAGGAAAATGAGTATGCCTCTACTTACCTGATTAAGTAGAAGGTAAATAGGAGCGAGTTGGAGAAAGATCTTTCCCTTCTTGTCCGTTAACTGGATGTGACTGCCACTTCAGCAACTCAAATAGCAGCAGACAAAGACTGGGAATAGGCAGTGTGGATAAGCTGGTTATTGAATGTTTGGACTGTGACCCCCTTCTTTTTCCAGTCAGGCTGTTAAATATTCATGTAAGTGGGCTCAGATAGATCCCTGCCATCTGTCTGTATTTATATGACTTCATCCAAACCAGCTCCAAAACATGTAAAATTTTATATTCAGAACAGCTCTTCAGAGAAAAAGGGATTTTTTTTTACCTACCTGAAGGGAACAGGAATGAAAATACAACATGATTTAGCAAGTAACAACATTTACTCATTTGGACTCCATCAGTGAGGACCCAAATTCAGCTCTTTTAAGTGCCAGGCCCAGCTGCAGGCCAAGGCTCTCAAGGCAAAGATCATATTTAGTGTCATATTTTATATCCAAAGTGTTTCATAGCTCACCTCATATTGATCATTAAGCATAAAAAAAAGTTTGTATGCGACTAAGAAGGAAACTGGAGATTCTGTCACTGTATGTGTGTGTGTGGGTACAGAATGAAAAGTATTTGAGGAGGAGAAATCAGTAATAAGCCCATTATTTAGCTTGCACTGCGTTCAGTTGCACACCTTGATAACTAGAAAAGGGGACTGTCATGCAAGCTTCAGTAAACAGTGTGCCATATGGACAATTCCATGAGGGAACAGATTGTCACAGCTACATTTGACCTGTTTTAGAGCAATCGTAACTCTCCCTTGGCACCATGGATGCGCTGCTGACATTTCAGCAGAACGGCTTCAAAAAAACTTGAGTGCCATTGTCAGAATAGCGTGGCATTTTATGAGTGAGAAGCAATTTCTTCATTTTAAATTAAGCAGCAAGCCCAGTAGTTCTCCTCCTCTCCTCATAGCCTCTTAAAACAGTTTGAGCAGGAAAGAGGGAGAGACAAGAGTACTGAAAAGACAAAGCCAGGCTTTTCAGTGTACCTGTGTTAAGTTACTGAATACATGCACTTGTGCTATTCATACGCTTCAGGGATTCAGATTCAGATTCAGATTCAGCTCACAGAAGCCTGCACGGGCAGGTTATCTCAGAGGAGACATCTGTGAGATGGCTGAGGGGGGTGGTTGGTTTCATACCTGCTTACTTTCTTCTGTTCCTGCCCTCACCTTTGAGCCATTTTTAGACATGAGTGCATTTTGAAAATAAAAAGGAATACATTTTCACTGTGGTGCTCAAGAAACTCTAACATGCATTTTGGAAGCATGCCAGAGTGGGTCTTTGTGCCTTGAAAACATTTCAATATGGTGTTACTTTTTTAAGGGTCTTTCTCCTTGGCTTAGTCTTTAAGAATAGCCTGGAGGCTTTCAGCTTACTCAGTCGGTAAATTTTTGTTGATCTTTTTTCTACTGTTTTTCAGGCATTGGGAAAAACGTCATCTGTGACAGAACGGCGACTCCCCTGGATGCCTTTAGGATGATGACTGCGGCTCATTATTACCCAAAGCTCATGAGTATCATGGGGAATGTTTTGCGCTTCCTGCCTGCTTTCGTGAAGATGAAGCAGCTGATCCAGGAGGGTTACGTCGGGGAGCTGCTGGTGTGCGAGGTGCAGGTGCACAGCGGGAGCCTGCTGGGCAAGAAGTACAACTGGAGCTGTGATGACCTGATGGGAGGCGGGGGCTTGCACTCGGTCGGCACCTACATCATCGACCTGCTGACCTTCCTCACCAGCCAGAAGGCCGTGAAGGTGCACGGGTTGCTCAAGACCTTCGTGAAGCAGACGGACCACATCAAGGGCATCCGGCAGATCACCAGCGACGACTTCTGTACGTTTCAGATGGTCCTGGAAGGGGGTGTGTGCTGCACGGTGACGCTCAACTTCAACATCCCGGGGGAGTTCAAACAGGACATCATCGTGGTGGGCTCGGCGGGACGGCTGATTGTGATAGGTACTGATCTCTATGGACAGAGCAACAGCTCTCCTCAGCGGGAGCTCCTGCTGAAGGACTCCACGCCAGTCAGCAACTCCTTGCTTCCAGAGAAAGCCTTCAGTGACATCCCGTCCCCCTACCTGCGGGGCACCATTAAGATGGTCCAGGCTGTCCGGCAGGCCTTTGAGGACCAGGATGACAGGAGGACCTGGGACGGGAGGCCCCTTACGATGGCTGCCACTTTTGATGACTGTCTGTATGCCCTGTGTGTGGTGGACACCATTAAAAAGTCAAACCAGCTGGGGGAGTGGCAGAACATTTCAATCATGACTGAGGAGCCAGAACTGAGCCCGGCATACTTGATCAGCGAAGCCATGCGGAAGAGCAGGATGTCTCTGTACTGCTAGCTCTTTTGAGCTCCTAGGAAAGAATAGTAACCAGACAGGTCTTGAAGGAGGTGGTAATTCAGCCCCTGTGAAGGGCTTGGGTGTCTCAGAAACAGCTGAGGATACAGGAGAAGGAAATACAGTGTCTGGATCAATTAAATCTATTGGCAGCTAAATGCCAAACTGATACGGTCCTTCAAAATGCCCAAAACAGACAGGAGACTTAAGAGCTGATAAACTTAACTGTTTTAGTAACAGTATTAGCTGGCTGATTGCAAAGATATATCACAGACTCATCCCCTGCTTGCAGGTGCTTTAGATTATCCAGTTGTGTTTACTGTGAAAGGTTGGGAAGATCCTTTTAGATTTTCCTTACCTACCAGAGGACTGTGAAGGTACTGTCATGTCATTAAATTTTCTGTAGTGTCTGACATGAATGTTCCTACCATGACAGCTGATACCACCATGCTGTATTACTACACCTCCAACCAACACACAGAATAACAGGACTTGATGTGAAAGTGTTGCATGATTCAGAAAATCTTGGCAGCTCACTTTTCATACAGCCTGTTAGGAGCTTCTCTGTGTTGGTGTAGTGGTTTGGTCCAAAATACTCATTGCTGTTTATCTGCTGTGAGATAAGAATTAGGAGAAATGCAAAACAGGCACCAAACTTGAAAGAATATAAAGAAGTTTATTAACAGACCTAAAAGAAGAAAAAAAAATTATACCACCTTCAGAACTCTCCTCCTCCCCCCACCTTCCTCCCTTCTCTCACTGACAATGTGAAAAGACAACCCTTGAGATGTTCAGTCTGTTTACCACTTCCATAATAACCTTGTTTAGTCCATTTAGAAAGAGAAGTCTCTTCTTGCTCATGCTATGAAAAACATTATCACAACGAGACAGCCGCCCACTTCCAAATATTGTTCAGTCCATTTAGGAAGAGGAGTCTCTCTGCCTGCGTGTGAGTCCTTTCCCCCGACTTGCAGCTTTTCCCGCAACTGCTTTTGAGGGTCCACTCTTGAAGGTTTTTGGGGTACAATTTTAAGGTTGAGCTGTTCAGAAACAAAAACAGAGGCCCTTCTCCTTCCCTGGGAGCAAAGGGTCTTCATCATCTTTAGGACTATCTCTGGGAGCATCTCTAGGGACTGAGGTTTTCTCCTTTCCCGTTTGGAGCAAAAGTCCTCATCTGGTTCATCTCTCCCTGTCCAAACTTCTCATGAAATTACAGCTGCGTCAGCATCTGCCTATCTCAGCGCAGGTGCTTTTGCTTACGAGTTGAACACTCCACCCCCCATATCTTCATGAAATTACAATGGGATACTCTGATATATCATAGCCTCACAACAGAATTTCAGCTTTAAGCATCTCCTCTCTCTCTTCCCTCAGGTTTTTGGCTCTTCACAGCAATAAAAGGGTTAATCTCACCTCGGCCTTGCAGCTTTGCAGCTGGAATGTTGAATGTTTCTTATCGCAGTGGAGAGGGGGGAGAGCCGAGCCGCTCTGGCTGCCCACGGCAAGGCAGTGGTGGGGGTTCCACGACTGGAACAGGTCCATCGGCTCCAGGGTGGCCGTGGCCTGGCCTGGCCCAAGCAGGGCCTGGCCGGGCCCACTGGGCCCTGCTCGGGCCCTGCAGCCACCTGTGCCAGCGCTGGAAACGAGAGAGAGCTTGGGGGGGAGTTTGTCTATTCTTAAATGTGGATCACAGAGGCGGTCACAACTTTAAGTGGCTTAGAGAATTGTCCATATTCAAACTGGCCAGCTGATAGGTTCTGTCAGGTCCCAGAGGAAACTGTAAGCACCCCTTAGCAAGGACATCCCTTCCGGGACTATGCTTGCTAACCTATGACAGTTGGTTTAGTAGTTGTTTTTTGTTTGGTTTGGTTTTGGTTTTTTGTTTTGTTCTGTTTTTTTAAAGCACAATTAAATAGGAAAATGCGTGGCTTTTAAAACAAAGCAGTCCTCAACCACAGTGCATATGCCTGGGTATTTGGGGAGGGAGGGTCTTCTGTGAGCTCCTGGTAAGCTTCAGTGTTATGTGTTTGCTGATTAAAATGGGTTGTGGAAAACCTTTGTGGATGGCAAGTGGCACGACACAGCAATGATAATGGGTTTGTTGTACAGGCGAACTCAGGCTAGTCTTATGAAGATTTGCTCAAAATTTCCTGTGCTTTGGGATTGACTTTTGAGTGAATTCATCATGCATTTTGGTTTTAGGTGGAAAACAGTAGGAATACATCCCAAAACCATATGATGTTTAGATGAGTGGTGTTCTTTTAAACTGCTGTGAACTCACACTTGAGAGATGCACACCAAGAAGTAACTTCATATCCCTCAATCCAGAAGCTCTCACCTCCACCAAATGGTGTGAGTGAAAAACAAAAGGGATGAGAAAATTTCCAATCCATTTACAAGGAAAAAAAATTACATAGGACCCCCAGCCTCCTCACCTCTTTAAAGTGGCCAGCTATTGGTACTGTATTAATCATTCCCCTGTCACCAGTGCAGGGGTGGACAAACTCTTTTGCTATGTTTGTCCGGTTCTTCTTTTTAATATTTTAGATAGCGTCTTGAAATAATTATTCTTTTGATAATATCTTCTTGAAAGAATATAGTGAAAGGCACATGGTTTATCCCAGTAAAGAGGGATACTGTTTTTCTGCATAAAGCTGCTCCAGTGCTGATATGTTTACAGCGCTAGGTCTTCAGATGGTAAAAAAGTAGAACACAAGCATATAGCACTAAATCATATTAAACTTGAGAAAAACCTTTTCAGTGTTTTTTGTTAATTTTGACTAGGGGAAATAAGAGAACATTCAGATGAGCAGTAAATCTAAAGAGAAAATATGACCCTCTTTCTCAAGGCTGTCACATTAGTGTTGCCATTTTAGGTTGGAAAGAGAACTGTCATAGATTTCTTTTTTTTTAAACCACTTACAGTTTGCTATTTTTGAGGAGCACTAAGAACTTCCCTAGGGTTTTTCCTACAAATGACTCTGATTGCTGTGTGTCTGTCCTATGTCCAGTTCTAGAGCTTCAGGTTTTTGAACAGGAGGGCATCAGTAGTGGGGTTCATCTTATCTGAGTGTAGTCATCTCAGTCGGGTGTCTTGTCCTGATCAGCAAGAACACAGCAGTCAATACAGAGAGAGCTCTCCAAAGGCTGACTCAGTTCATCCTAGGACTAATAGAGAAAGGTGCCCACTGGAAATGCCTGTCTTCCTCCTTTGCAGAGAATTTTGGCTTCTAAATTTTGAGGTGGCTGAAGTTAGGAAACTTGACTCCCAGCCCAAAATTATTCATGTGTGCTTAATATTTCAAGAGCATATGTGTGACCTTTCGTTAAATAGTCCCCAAAGTGTAATAGTGTGACTGATGAAGGTATAATGTAATACTGCAAAACAGCACCCTGGGGGAGAATTGTTTCTATCGATGTTGTTCTGCCAATTCTAGAAACTCTCTCTGGGGCTGACTGTTTCTGGTAAAACCTCGGGCAAGCCTTTATCATTCCTTCTTGGAAGCAGCCCTTGACAAGTTTGGTTGTTTTCCTTAAAAATGCATTTCTCTGAGAATTCCAGAGGTAGTAGCTGGGCCAATAGGAATTTCCCATTGCAGCTGTCATAGTATATACCATGCTATCCAGTTCCTGCCCTGAAAAGTCAGTAACACAGAAGAGAAGGTTTGATCAAGAAATCACCTGTCTTCTGAAAAACAGAATTACCCCCACAGGGATCAAGAGAGTTTTCATACAGTGAAGCAAAACCCATTCACTGAAAAGAGTGGCTAGTTCAAGTCATGAATGCAAGCCTGGTGGATAATTAACCACGTCTAGTTAAACATCATCCAAAAGTGGAACCAAACATGGACCAAAATGTTTGTGAATCTTGCTTCTCAGTGGTTTGGCGATTGTGCTGGAGTTGCTGTTCATGTCCATGCACTTCGTTTTGGTGCACAAATGTTGGCTGGTTTTCCTGTCTGTGTTTTCTTCTTTTCCATGTCTTTCTGGGTTTTGTGATGCCAGTTGGAATCCTGTTCCCTGCCCCTGCAGCAAACAGGCGAGACACAGTGTGTAGGGATAGTACTACTGAGCTCAAACTTTCTGCCCCGGATCCAAACGTTTAGGTGACAGGCATCGTTCATCCTCTGTGCAGACCTACTGATGCAGCAGAAAGAAAATCCAGTGCTTTGGTTACACAGACATCTGATGCTGTTTTCAGTCCTGGCTTGCAAATGGGTTGAATCTTGTACAGCTTGTTGTGCTTGCCCAGAGAGAGCAGGGACAGGGTGGGGCCTCCTCTTCTGATGGCAACAGAGATGCTACGTTTATGTTATCTAAGGGTGATAGCAGCAGGAGCTGCATATATTCAGGATTGTATGGCAGTTATTCCATTCTCTAGGAGGTGAACGTGCTGCAGTGTCAAGTATAAACATACTAAACTTCCACCTGGCTTAGAGGAGGAAAGAATTGGTTTAGTTAGTAAATGTGTAGTGTTATTCTGACAAATTGTTTGTTTACAGTCTGGGATTTTTCTTGGCAGCATCCAGCCCTCTGCTCCTTTGGTACAGTTGAAAGCACATTGAATTGCCCTAAGTAGCCCCTGGAGTTCATGCTGGGTTTAGGAATTTGGGCAGCAGATAGCAGTGATGTACTTGATGGAACTCAGAAGCAGTACCACTCCAGGAAACGCGTATTTGGAATTGCACTTTTAATGCTGTGCCACAAGGTTTGAGATGAATGCTGCTAAATTGGTGCAGGCCTAAGAGCCAAACTGCAGCTACTGCTGGAATTTACAGTAGCCCCCAAATGAATTTGTTCATACACTAGGTAAGAAATTTAATTCCTCCTTGCCAGGGCTGCTGTTGGAGAGGCTCTTTCCTTTGCCGTCAGCCTGTGCACATAGGATACCGATCATTATGGTCTGTTGCCAAAGACAAAAAGAGCCAAAGGGTGAGCTTTGCTGCTCCGCAGGGTTCTGTTCCAGTGCTGGGACAGTCAGCTGAGAGAGGGTGTTTTATTTCCGATGGGAATTGCATTGGGGTTCACACCATGGGTAGGACAACCCTACGCTGTGTGACAGCAGGGCACAACTGAACTCCTTAAATGTGCCCGAAGGGAGGGTGGTGACTGCAGCAGGAGCAGCAGGAAGGTGTGTCTGCAGGCTGGTACCTCTATGCGTGCCCTACAGGGAGGATACGCTGGTGGTGTGGAGGGTGAGGGCTGCACCTCCTGAGGGTGAAAGCAGCAGCCTCGCTCCACCTCTGTGGGAGCCCGAGAAGGGACCCTGCCCTTGGGAAGCAGGATCTGTCCCATACTCCTGCTGGATGTGCACATCCTCAGTGCTGATCTCAGTAAAGTCCTACATGGAAGCGTAAGAACTCTGCAGGAGCTTGAGGTTTTCTATATCTAGTATCCTGCATGTGTTAAATCTGTAGTACTTTAGCTGCGTAGTTAGAAAATACCAAGTAGAGACCTTACCCATGCAGCCAACATGGCAGAGAATCAGGGCATGCCTCGATGAGTTTTGGCTCAGGATGGGCTGCTCTGGAGCTCATCCTTTGCTTTGGCTGGAAGTTTGAGACATCCCTGCCCAGCCAGCATCGGGCAATCAGAGGCACTATCCACTTTGTACTTAGTGTTCCCTTCTTTTCCATAACTTTCAAAAAAGTGACTGAACAAGTGAACAGCTATCCTGGAAGTTCAGCCATTCAAAAAAAAATGAGGTTTTCTGCTGCGCGTGGTCACAGCACAAGGTCAATTCAATTTCTTGTTTATTTTTGCGTCCATGCAAATGTGGAATAGACCCAGACTCAGACAATCTAAAATGACTCATTGATCTACCAAGACAAGGCATATTTTATTTAATGGTTAAAGGTAAACATAGTATCTTGATGTTGTTCTTGCAGAGATTCAGAAATGAGTGATGACAGAACTTCTTGTTGCTGGGAATTTTTGTATTTGACTTTTATTTATGTACTTCAGCATAAAATGTCACTAATTATGAAGTCTATTCACTGTTAAGTTCTGTATTTACAAGGGTTTAAAAGTACCCAACAGAGTTCTGGCTTTGTGCAGATACTCCACACTGGTGTGGTGTTCCAGTGGCCCAGTGATGTACCCTTAATATGTATGAAACTCAACACTGGACTTTTGACCTCTGCAGTGCTCTCTGGGTATCTGGGGCTAGTTGTGAAATGGCAGGATTATTCAGGACAGTGGTTTCTTTTTGTTGTTGAAGTTGTTACTTGTGGGGAGCAAAGTTTGTAAATTTTAGAGATGAAATGTGACTGAATAATATTTGGCAGTCTTATCTGCTTTAAAATTTCCTCTTTCTTGAGCTGCTGGGTGAAGTCTGTCCAATAAAAATAATTTCCCTTAACTGCCCACTTCCATTTGCTCGTGAAAAGAAGAAATTTTTAAGTAAATGGGACTACACATAATGCTGCATTCATGAACTGATGTCAAAACCTCATGACTTAATGAGTGTATGAAGCCACAGACCAAACAAGTAATGTCTTTTTTGAAGCTGCCAGATCAAGGCCTTGGGGTTGGGGAATGAAGGGTATCAGTGCAGGTCAGACTGAAATAGCTTTTATTCAGCATTTTGAGTAAAATGAATAAACAGAATGGCTATGGTCAATCCAAAACTGAACACATGTTTGTATAAGGTTATTTACATTTTTTTCTTTCAGGATTAAGGTTTGTATAAGGTTATTTACATTTTTTTCTTTCAGGATTAAGCTCCATTTTTAAGGAATGCTGTTTTGAAATGAAAGGTTTTAAAAATCTTTCTTTTATTATGTTTTGGCACGTGTGAAATTAACTGGGGTTAGGTGTGGGGTGGTTTTTTTGTTTTTTTTTTTTTTTAATTAATATTTTAAAAATCTCATCCATTTGGTTTAAAGACGTTCAGTGAATTCAGCTGCCCTTGGGCAGGTTCAGCTCTGAACCTGCACCCTCACAGTGTCTTACAATGACCCTATTTCTGGTATCTGAATTTGGCCTTCTGGGTTTTATTTGTGTCTTCTTGTGGCAGTGGGATTCATTCCATGGAGTTGGCAACAGATAATGAAGATACTTTTTGCAGCAATGTCAGCCATCTTTTTTAAAAGCACTTAACTCTATTGACTTGTTTACCTTGGTTATTTATGACCTTCCAGCCATGTGCTGTCCATTATTTGTTTCCCTTTTTTCATACCAGCCATTGGACTCGCTTCCCTGCCCTCTCTGTTTCTCATTCCATTGCAAACCTGGAGGCGAGTCTCCCTTGTTACCCACTGAGCCCCTGCTCAGTCTGTGTTACACATGGCATACAGGGTGGCTAACTACAACTTGAAGTGACTTAACACAGGTCCATTACAGGACAGGTGAACACCACAACTGCTCAAGTATGGGGCATTCCAAGTACCCAGCCAGGGCAGGAATCAAAGCTCCCTGCTATGCTGTGCTTCACAAGCAACACTCACTGTTTCTCTCCCACTGGTTTGCTTTTATTTGATTTTGAAAATGAGAATATATTCAGTTTGTTGCTGTGTCAATATTAAGTATATATTTATTGTTTTTCAGACATACATACATATATAAATGCTATATATATATAATGTCAACGCATGGACATATGTACAGTAGATATTTTAAAGAGCTATTTATCAAGAAAAGTAAGTGTTATAAGTAAACAGAGTTTATATTTTATATATTATGTAGATAGCAAAAAACAAAAAAGTGGTTAAATTATACTAGGACTTTTGGGGGTGGGGTTGGAGAAATGGGCAAGGACTGGTTCTAGCATTTTAAACAGCCAAACTACTTTGTACGGAAGCTGCCTGCTGTGCCTCTCGGCTGCAATATCTGTTTGTTTCTTCTTTTGGAAGACGATGTGCATTGTTACTTTTACACTGCTTGGGGAATGTAGTTAGTTTATTCTCAGCCAACTGGTATGTGCTGCTTAAAACATGGTTTCCTGCTGTTCTGCATATTTGCATTGATGGAATAAAAGGATCTTAACTGGCAAATAAAGACGTAAAATGATGTGATCCCGGCTGTCTGTGGGTTTTTCCCTACACTTGTACTTGGGGAGGGGGGGGGGGGTGTGAGTGTAATTGCCATCACCTTTGCCTTGTTTCTGGCCTGTCTGTTAAGTTCAGCATATCAGAGTAAAATAGATGGGGTTTGTGCTTGGAGGTGGGGATTTTGACGGAGAGGAAGAACGAGGTTTAACACTCAGCTCTTGAAGGTTTTATGTTATGGCAAAGACTGAGCTAGTGCCTGTTGGAGGGGTGTGTCCTAAGGAAATAGCTCCTTTTGTTTTCAAAGGATGCAAGTAAGTCCAATGGCAAGCAAAACTGGGGCATTGGACATCCTCCCCCACTCCTGCTGCCTGGAGATCCTTTCTCCTAAATTTTCTCTTACTTCTGGATCCTTTCACTCCTTTTTTTCTCCAGCACAGCCTGAAAATCCTCCTCCTACCTCCCCACTGGTATTGTGGAATGTTTTTGCCTTCCCAGTCCTCAGCTGTCTCCAGTGACTTCCCCATGCCTACCCCCATCCTTGCTCCCATCTGCCAGGAGCTGTCTGCTTATCCGGTGCTCCTTTTCTCCCCTGTATGTGGGAGTATCTAAAGTCTCGTAAGATCTTGTTATTCCAGCCCCTCTGTTGCTGAATAAAACGTCACTTGGGTATGAAGCAGAAGAAATTCTGGGATCTGAGGGAAGATTTATTGCCTCTGTGACTGATGTGTAAAAAGGATAGAGCATTTCCTACATTGCCTTTTAGAGCAGAGCACACAGAAGGGTGTTGGATTCTACTTTTGTCAGTAGTGTTCCAATCCCAAGCACTATGAAAGTATGTAAATTTGAGGCACCAATCTCTGAAGGAATGGGAAATTATCATCACTTACAATGCATGCTCCCCTCAGATCACATAATCTTGTAAACTGTATATTTTTCATATATATAAAAATCTACAGAGTGGGTATATTTTATACAAAATTTACAGTGTGGTTTCATCACAGAAATGTAACATGTTAGCAACTTCTATTACTACTACTGCAATTAGCATACTGTAAAGATGTCCTGATGTTTATATACGCATAAAATACTCTTTATCAGTTTTAATACACATCATTTTCTTAGTCTGAAGATAAGAAAAGCACAAGGCAAGGAACCATCAGTGCCCAGGTCTTCAGGAATTATAGTTTAATGTTTGCCTTGCCCTCATGAGTAAATGTAGTATAACCTTGCTCGGGTTTCCAGATCACCGTCTCCAACCAATCAATTAGGCACTGAATTAGAATAGGGCCAAATTTCACGGTATATCCTTTCCCATCAACTTCAGAGTACAACAAGGCCTACTTGTCTTTCAAAGACTAAAACACAGAAATCTCTGCAAAACAGCACCTGGGGGAGCAATTACTGTGAAACAGTGTTGGAGATACAGTGGGGTTATTAATACAGCGTTCCAGCGCACAATATATAACTGTAAGGTAAGTGCAAGTGCAAGAGCAAGTCTAAACATTCCACACTAATGAGGCTGCACAAGTGCTAAGATAAACACTTCCAAAGCTGTGTCAGCACACTGAGACACTTAAGTGTAGATTTATGAGCCCAAGTAAAAGTTCTGCTTTTAAAACAAACTGCAAACATGTAGGGGAGGGGGAAAACCTCTTGCCATTTTCCCTAGTTTTTGAAGAACCAAGGCTTCCACAGTTTACCCTGGCTTGTCGTGCTGTTTTCTGGAGCCCCTATTGATTAGCAGCTATGCAGGAAAAACAATGGGTGGCTTGTAGCCATAAATATTAATCAGAAGAATGTTAAATGCTTTGCATTGTTCTCTTTGGGAATGAAGAGTTTGCTGGGGCAGGGGTTATTAAAACATGCTGCTGTGCCAAAGAGAAGACGCACTTAATGCCTTTGCTATTTATTCCTGTTGGGCAGTGGAAAGCCCATGTTTCAGAGCTGTCACAGGTGATGCCCAGAACAACAGGGCTTTACACCAGCATAGCTCCAATGGGGTGACACAGCATGGCTCTTCTGTGACTGGGCAGCCTTTCCTGGGTTGGAGGCTGGGAGAAGGCGCCTCTCTGCTCAGTCTGCTCATGCCCATGTGCCTGTGCTGGTTCACAGCTGCAGTCACCATGTTCAGCATGGAAGGAGGAAATTTCCATCAGGCATCCCTTTCCATCAGGCATCCCCAGCAGGCAGCCCTTGGAGTCACCAGAATTGTCACCTGCCCCACAGCACTGGCTTAGTCCAAGCTATAACTCATGTCCTGCACACATTGCCTTTTCTAATGTATTTTCCACTTGGGAATACTCCAGCTAGTGCATTTAGCATCACAAACCTTCGTGTGCACCACATCTTTGCTTTAAAATTAATCATTGCAGCTCCACAAACAGTTCCTGAGGGATGAGGTAGGGCTGCTGCCAAGCCCAGGGCACCACTCCTTCCTCTTGTCCCCAGCTGCCTGTTCCTGCTGTCCCTGAGTACAGGCACTGGGGAGAACGTGTGCGGCCACCTGGTTAACACAGTCATGGATTTAGCTGAACACTAACATTGTGAGGTTTTTACTAGGTTAGTTTTCAGGCAGAACAATTCCCTGGTCTGAGTCATGTCGACAGAAATTTATGCCAGATCACGCTAACAGCAGAATGTAAATAGAAACCAGGTGTGCTGACTGCCAGAAATGTGCTTTTTTCATCAGATCAAAGACTTGGTAGAGTAACTACAGAATAATAAACAGGACCAAAAGAAAAGCTAATAGAGGAAAAAAAATTTAAGTTCTGCATGTCCCTACAAAAGGATATACGTGTAAGCAAGTGTTTCTTCAGTGGCCCCCTCTCCCATACACGGAAGTGGTGTATATACAGATTCTAGAGAAACGTTTCACAGCCTGCTCCAATCTGTTTTAATAACTCTGCTTTTCACAGTTAATCACATCTTGCAGACTAAAGGCTTTTGCAGATTATCAGATCCCATCCAGGCAATGACAACAGCCTCTGAATGCAACCAGTGTTGTCACTTGTGCTAGTAAGTTTTACATGGTGTTTCAGCCAAACCTGGAAAAGCTGAGACCCAGTTTTCAGACTTTGAGAAGGCAGAGATAGTTGGAAATGGAAATGGTGCTTGACAAGCTTCTTTGTTTTCCCAATGCTATCCCTAAATTGCTAGATTTTATATTTTAGCACTCCTAGTCAGTGGTGATAGCTATGCACCTTATGGAAGTACCTGTGATGAAAAGATGCCTTCCATTACTAGCTGTGACAAGCTCTCCAGCTCAAGAAGGAAAGTAATCAGAATGTCAGAATCAGGATAAAAAGCAGATTTAGAAGAAACCAGAACATTCCTGGCTCTGATGATTGTCTATCCTGTTAATTGTTAGAAACATCCGAAGCATGATTTCTGTCTTAGATCTACTTATATTTGTCTAGATCCTTTCTGTGGCATTGTTAGGAAGTTAGCACACAGTAGACACGATTCCAACTAAGCAAACTGCTTGAAACCACTCTCTTTTTTGGTGATTATGAAATTAATAATTGGCATTCTGTGCCAATAGTCCTTAGTGGCAGAGGATGGGCCTCGGTGCTTCCTCTGCTGCTGTGGATGCAGCCGAGTGTTGAGGACTGATTGGCAGAATGGAAGGATGTTGGGATTACAAAACTTGTGTGTTAAGAAATGAGTCTGTGTCACAGTGTGAGGAAATGCAGGTATAAGCTGTGCCAAACTCTTTCAGCACAACATTTTTTGTTAAAATTGACTATTTTTCCATTCATTTTCTATGCCTTTTGCGTGCAGTTCCATGACAGGAGAAACAACTTTCTGGGAGATGTCCTTCCCTTCTGGCTACAGACCTTGATACCTGGAATTAATTCCTGTCTAGGCCTACTGCAGGACCAGGACCTCTGTGAAGAAGAAAGGACTAAGTCACTTGCTGAATTGACAAAGCTCCCAGCTATCCACCCACACTGGCAAACTTTGTCTGTACTGCTTCACATGTATGAAGTGTCTTCTAAACATTAACAAATCCCCTCAAAATGAGCTGTTGTGATTATTCCCATTTTGCAGCTGGCAAGGTGGAGGCAGAAGTGAAGTTGGTGAGATCACTCTCTAATGAATTTCTCTTTTCTCTGAATATCCTACTTGGATTATTAGGTTTGCTCTGTCCCAGTGTCTGAACCTATCACTCAAAATGTCACTTTCAGAGGGCCTTCCAAATGTCTAAGATGATAGAAATGTCCCATTCCAGACCAGGTTGAAGCTCAGGTCTTTATGGAATTCCAGATCACTCAGAAATACTCTTACAAAGAGCAATATTTTTTTATCCCTATTTTTAAGGCAGATTTTGGTAGGATTTTCCTCCTTTTATGGACGAAGTGGTGAGAACTATTTAGCTTTATAAAATGATTTTTATATTTTTTATTGTGAGGATGGTGAGACACTGGCACAGGCTGCCCAGAGAAGTTGTGGATGCCGCATCCCTGTCACTATTCAAGGCTAGGCTGGATGGGGCATGGAGCAACCTAGTCTAGTGTAAGGTGCCCCTGCCCATGGCAAGGTGGCTGGAATGAGATGATTTTTAAGGTCCCTTCCAACCCAAGCCATTCTATGATTCTATGATTTTAAAACTGTAGTGCTGGAAGATTTGAAATTACAATTCATATTTCTGTTTGTAACAGGATGCCATTGGCTTTACAAAGAGGGTACATACCATTACCTTCACCTTGTCTTTTGAAAATTAGAGATGAATGGCAACCCACACTGCTCAAGGCCGTGAAGAACAAGTCTATGACAGCCACTTCCACATCCTGCTGCTTTAATTTCTAGTTCCCTTTAAATAGTTCTCAAACCTAATATAATTCCCATTCATTATAATTAATATAATTAGTCATATATAATTAATGCCTAATATGCAGTTGTGGTTTGTGAATACCAAATAAGCTAAGGTTGGCTGCACAGTCTGTATTCAAATTCATCTGTTTAGAACAGTGCTAGCACCACCAAAGCCAATACCAACAGCTTCGCAGCTATGTGAATGCATGTTGTGCAGTTCCATCTATGGAGGGGAAGGTGAGACTGCACTCTCCATGCGTTGATTTTAAAACCAAGCTGACAAAATTAGCAGCATGTGCTGACCAGAAAATCATTAGGTAGCGCAAAGCTGCACTTCCTGTTGCGTGTTTTGAGAAAGGATGTTTGACGAGTGTATCTGCCTGCACCCTGTGGCTCACAGTGCTCAGCTTGACAAAGATTTCTGGCCCCAAATCCTTCAGAGAACATTGCTTTCAGTTCCCAACAGCAAGTTCTCAATGGTAATGGCTGCAAATCATTGCAAATGGCTGCAAATCATTGTAGAGGCAGATGATAATCATCCTGGTGTAATTTGGAAATTGTCCTATGATTTTAACAACTTCACATTAAAGCAGGACATTGACAGTACCTCTAAACCCCACAGGAATGCAAATGTAGAAGGCTGACAGAAAATCACCATCAGGAGAGAGGTGGAGGCTACTTTGTCCTGTTGCAAAATAAACGCCAGTTCACCATTCCGGCTTTACCGCTTGTCTTCATAGACTAAAACAAGCCTGCAAAGCATGGTTGATATGATTTCGAGTCATTAATTAGTTGCAGCTCAATCCTTTGTGAATGCACTAGAAAAGCCCTCTGAGCTTCACTGAAATCAAAAGCCTGCTTGTGCACAGGGCTCCCCTCCCCCTGGGCAGGCAGGCTTTCTGAAAGAGAGCGATTAAGTGATAAATTATTCTTTGGAGGTACAAGTGCTGTGTCTGCTGGGTTGCTTTGGTTGGATCCTTACATCAGTGGTCCCAGTGAGGCCACTGGGTTGGGCTCCTGCCTTTGAGCCTAGGCAGCAGGGTGGAGCTATGAACTTGTTTCCGTGGCCAAACCTGCCGGCAGCTACTTGAGTGCTGTTCTCAGCTCTGGTTCTGGCCGAGGAGGGTAGAAATGGGGTGCAAAGCTTGATCATAAAATAGTTTGGGTTGGAAGGGACCTGTAAAGCTCATCTAGACCAATTCTCCTGCAATGAGCGCGGATATCTTCGACTAGATCAGGTAATTCAGCCCCCCATCCAACCTGACAATCAGTGTTTTTAGGGATGGAGCATCCACCACCCTGTAATCAGGTATACTTGGTTGAGTGAGGAAAACAGAATCTAAATGTCATATTCAGCTTGTGACCTTGAAATGGCTTCTGGACACATTTGTGGCTCTGCTACAAAGAGAAATACTGCAAAGACTGAAACCCATTCCTAATTCCTACTTGGTTTTGCATTTTGTCACAGATACCTGCATATTTTTGCCTCACCTCTAACCATATATAGCGATCATAATAACTATACCTCATCCAAATACCAGAACTCGATTGGGCTCCTCAAGACATCTTATTTAATTTTCCCACTGTCCCTAAACTGACCAACCTTTGTCTCATTGTCACCTCATTGTCCTTTCTCAATTAAAGAGTAAGAAATGCAAGACAATATTATTTGGAACTGTTTATTAGTTACTGTGTAGTGCCCCAAACGTGCCATGCTCAGTGACAGCACAAAGCGTGTGTTTGGTGCTATTTAAAAACTTGCAAGCCTTTTTCAGGCAAAAATGTCAATCTTAACACAACTACTAATTGGGTTGGTAGAAGAATAATTAGGGCAGGCACAGCTGAGGTTACACAACAAATCAAAGTTATGACTAGAACTCAGAAGACATTATCCTAAAATATCACTAACATAATCTTAAAAAAGCCCCTTTACATTTGGAGCAAGCAACTGCAGTTGGTTATTTCCTTCATAACTGTCTCGCAGTTTCTGTGTATCTTTGCAGACAAAACCATGACACCTCTGAAGAACACTCTTTCTTTAGCAGGATGAGAAAACAGAGAAGTAGGACACATTTGAACTCAGATTTCCAAGTTCAGCCGCTCCTCTTGCTATTTTCAGCCCCGTAAGCCTTTTCCTTGCTGTCATTTGGAGATGTGTGTTAATGATTACAGGGACAGTGTTTGGTCTGCTTGGAGACAAACCTGCCTGTTGTGCTGCCATGCTAAAATGAAAGGCTGAATTCCCCTTTGATGCCAAACAGCTTTATAATTTTTTTTTACCTCAGAGTGTTACATTTTTTCCATCTGACTTCAACAATGAATTGTTGTGAACATTAATAGCGCCAATATTTGCATTTTTCTCTCAGGTAGAATGTAAACAGCACAGTGATGCTGTTTTGGCCAGGAAATGGGGCCAAGCTTTTCCAGGTCTGCCAGTCTTCATAATGAAAAGGTTATGTGAATGTATAAGTAAATTGTCCTTTCCATTAACACAGCCCTACTCTCCATCTGGAAATATTCATGCTTCTGAAAAAACAGGAGATGATTTCTTAGAAAAGCTGAAATGACCAAACTTGTAACTCCTTTCCTGAACATCAATCATTTCCTATTACAACAGGAACAAGGGATGGTGCATTAGCAAGCTGAAAGTACACACTGAATTTGATACGCTGTGAAGATATTACCAGACAAGTATCTTTTTTTAAAGAAAGTATATCTTCCATCAGTTTAGAGCAAATGAAACCCACAGGAAAACTCCACTTATTTTTCGTATGTTACATCCTTGTGTCATAATGCCATGCAAATATGGACCTCCACACTGCATAAAATTGACATTCCATTGCTTTGCATTTTCCACTTTTTTTGATAAATTCACATAATGAGGTGTGCTTCTGATCTGTAGTTCTGATCTGTAATTCCAGTGACAGGTCAGTCACACAGCACAGGCTGAAATGACTTTCCAAGAGCAGCACATCATTCATAGAAAATTAGTGAAGCTTTAACAGCAAAAGCATTGCTTTTCATGAAGAAACATGGACACGATGCAGTCCATATTTTGCAATAAAATACATTAACAATGCCTGTTTGGCTTCCTTCTCATGTGACCTTGTATGTCAGTGAGTAATTCACTTGAGCAATATAAAGATATCACTACAAAATGCAAGCACAGTAATACAGTCACAGATAAAAACAAGAGATGCAGGATGCTAGCAGGGTACTAATTAGTTTGGCTCTGCTATCTCAGATAATTCCAAGCCAATTCCAAACCTGTTTCCCTTTTATCTTTCATGTGTGCTACCTTTTCTGATGTCATTGCAGTTTAAGAGAATTCAGTGCTTAGGTTATCATGGTTTGGATACATGCCTAGTTATGTATTATTGATTAATGATGTATTAATCAATTTTATTATAAGCACAGTCCTCCACTTGGCTGATTGACACTAGCAGATATAAATGATTAAATTCTGCTTTCATTTACAGTGGCAAGAAAGAGATTCTGTCAATAGGAATGAAGATACTTTATGTCCCTAGACAAGGGAAAATAGGGTCGTTATTTGGTTTATGAAAATATAAAATGTTTTAAATTAAATATTTAAGTCATGAGTCACTTGTGTGCTTTACAACACTGAGTTACAGCATATAGAGCCACTTGGCAAGTGCAGGTGGATGTAGAAGGGCAGGTAAAAGATAAAAAGGCTGTTAGAGTAAGAAAGTCCAACCCAAAAAATAGGTTAGTCAGCTTTGGTTTGCTGTGGATGTGTCACCATATAATAATTGTTCTAGTCATTAGCAGTTCATGCTTAACCTATGCTTTTAATTTCATTTGTGTTTTGAAAAATCTCAAATTAAATTCTTTAATTTATTTCCAACTGACCTAAATATTTATGTAATATTTGCAACTGATCTCACTATAACCGATGATGTTAGAAACAGGCACCATTAAGAAAATCTCTGTGCATAAGAAGCTTTCTATATAGGGGATTTTAAAACTTTACTAGGGGAAGAACATTAATTTTATTGTCTTTCAGGACAGGTATTGATTTTATGCTACACTTTTATGCAGCTAAATCTTTCAGAACCTAATTTTGTTTAGGATTTTTTAGCAATGGCGTAACATTCTGTTAATATTCTGTATCTCCTGCACTGTAAATTAGTGCTAAAATAATTGTGTGAGCTTCATGCTTTTTCAGAGCACCACTATAGCTATGTAATACATCCTGACAAGGCCAGAAATGAATGATTGAAAATTACAGAGATTTAATTTGCAGTAGCTGTTTCCTGCGTTATCGATAACCGTGGTTAGCTCCCAACACCACCGCACAGCTCTCATCCCGAGACAAGTGCCATCTATCGAGAAAAGATGTATTTGAGTTGAGGAAGCCCCAAACGACTAAAACTGGAACCAGTCTGCCACCTGCTGCTGAGTAGAATTATTTCAAGGTTTGCTAGGACTTGCACTGACCCAAAAAACACCACTGCTGTGTGAGCTGGGTTTGACAAAAGCCTTGCCCATTCTTCAAGAGTGTGCTTTCTCCTTGGCTTCAAAAGTGTGGGGCAAGATTAAAATAATGGGACTTTCTGTGCATTTGAAAATAGGCCCCATAACCAAAGCAGCTGCCTTGTCTTCTCTCCTTGGCACTGGGGAGGCCACAGCTCGAGTGCTGTGCCCAGTTCTGGGACCCTCAATTCAAGAATAATGCTGAGGTGCTGGAGCAGGTCCAGAGAAGGGCAACGAAGCTGGGGAAGGGTCTGGAGCACAAGTCCTGTGAGGAGTGGCTGAGGGAGCTGGGGGTGTTCAGCCTGGAGAAAAGGAGGCTCAGGAGGGACATTATTGCTCTCTGCAGCTGCCTGAAAGGAGGGTGAAGCCAGGTGGGGGTCAGCTTCCTCTCCGGAGTTTCAGGTTGGACATAAGGAAGAATTTCTTCAAAGAAAGGGTGTCTAAACATTGGAATGGGCTGCCCAGAAAGTGGTGGAGTCACTGTCCCTGGAGGTGTTTAAGGAAGAAGTGGATGTGGCACTCTGGTCTACTTGACAAGGTGGTATTTGGTCAAAGGTTGGACTCGATTATCTCAAAGGTCTTTTCCAACCTAATTGACTCTGTGATTCTGGTACTTCAAAACCTTGCTGCAGCTAGCTCAGGCACTCGATGGCCTCGGTCAAGTTTCTGCTCCTGAGAAGGGGCCACGAGCTGAAAACTCTGCTCCTGCTGCAAGCAGCTGTCTGGTCCTTGCAATCGCACAGCGAGGGGCTGGCAAGATCTCAAACATAAGCATCACCAACAACTACAGAAGAACCCTAGCCCCGAATCAAAATCACACTACTAGTTTGACGCCCCAAGGTTTCAGCAGCACAGGTTGGTTTTCGAGGCTTTCGGCAGCGATATGTAGGTCCTTTATCTGTTTTGAGGGGCGGGATAATTATCATCCCGTACTTTGATCCCATGCACCCCAGTAAACCTTGGTTTTGCGAAATGCACTTTGCTTCCCAGAGGTCTCTCTAACTAACGCGTCCCTAGGAGTCACCGCGGATGGGGTAGAAGCACCGAGCACACGCGTTACAGCCAACAACGCGGTGCAGCCCTCAGCGCACCCCGCGCCATGCGGGCAGCCGGCTCTAAGGGACGGATGCCCTCTGAGGGCAGAGGATTGAGCTGGGGGGTGACGGGGAGCACAGGTCGGGTGCGTGAGGAGCCCCGTGAACCCGAGAGGCTGCGAGACGCCCGCCGGACAGCCCACGGCCCCCGAGCGTCCCCAGCGCTCCGCCCGCCGCCGGGGCGGGACGGGCCCGCGCATGCGCCGCAGCCGCGCCGCGCTCCGGCCGCGCCCGCCTGCCCGAGGTGCTGGGGGGCGGCGGGGCGAGCTCGGCGCGGTCCGGGTTCCTGGGGGTGACTTGATCCCGTGCCCAAGTGTGCCCGTGTTTTCCTCTGGGACTGTGACGGAGGCCGGGAATTGAGCCCCGAGGTACGGCCGGGTGGGGGGGCCCTCCGGCAGGGCCTGCGAGGGAAGGGTGCTCGGTCGGCGGCAGAGTGCTGTGGCTCCGCACCCCGGGCCTGTGCGGCGCTGCTGCTGCTTCACCTGGCGTGACACTTAATGATACCATGGAAGCCTCTGTTGAGGCCGAAAATGCATTAATTGAAGACAGAACGAGTTAATTGCACTCTTCTGTACAGCACACTTCCAAGGAGCTGGCTAAGGACTTGTTTCCCCCTTTCTTTTTCCAGTTTATTGAAGATAGATTTAAAGATTGGCACAATGGTCGTTTGTCTAGCATGAAAATACAAATCCTAAATTGTGAGGGAGTATATAAACTATCTTCCTCCTTTTACCAATGAGTAAATAAAATGTACTGCTGTTATAGTGCTAGTTTAAAATTATTAAAATAGTATTCCTGACTAATAGGTCATGCTGTTACTTTTCAAATTATGTTTAATATTCCCATTCTGTTGTTACTTTTCAAATTATGTTTAATATTCCCATTCTGTGTCTCCTGACAGCTTTCCACAAGTGGTATGGGCTAGACGTGGGTTCTTTTAAAATTATTTTTCTAAACAACCTTTAATAAATTCAGCTTTTCAAAATTTGAAAACGTAAATGAGAGTCTGGAAATTTTCAAAAGTAGCTGAGTGTCTATCGCATCTTAAGTCTGCTTTTAGACATGGCTGCAATGTAAACAGTGAGTGCTGTGATCACTGGACCCTTAAATGCACCACACTTGACCATCACAGTCATTTTCATAAGGATAGTGCAGGGCTGGAATGTGTTGCAAGTAATACTTACTTCTTTTTTCTCTGGTTTTGAAGTAATTTGGCCTATCTCAGAAAGCACTAATTCAGTTGTTTGCTGGTTTGTGTTTTGCTGTCTTGTCTTGGCCCTGATCCTACAAAGCACTAAAAGCAGACATAATTTGGAACACAAATAGGCCTGCTAGGTTGTCCTGGTTTGAGACAAATTCAGAATAAAGTCCGAATTTGAATGTCCTCTGGTAGAAAGCAGGTTACAGCCATCCCTCCCCCACCAGGTTCGGGAAGAAATTCCTCGGAGGAAAGTGAAAAAGGGAAAAAACCGATTTATTTAACAAACACACGGGAAAAAAAAAAAATTCTCCAAGTTTTGCTGCTGTCAATGGACATAAAAGTTAAGATTGTTCTTTGTCCTTTGAGTTAGGAAACAGAACTATCTCATGTTTGCAAGCCTGCAGAGAAGAGAGAATTGATAGTTAGAGGGTTGAACTGAATTGAAATGTCATTTACAGTTGTTAGGACACACAGAGCACTCACTGGAATTTACCTTTGTTTCCACTATGGGGATGAGACATTTACTTGGTTTTAGCGCTGGAATAACAAGCTCAAGGCTGTGGCTGTTACAGCAGCTGGTAACAACATGAACATTTAATTCTTACCTGCAACTTAAGAAGAAACCTACATACCCAGCCTTATTCTTCCTGGTCACCCCTGTGCCACTGAGGCCAGCACTGGCTTGTTCTTGCTTCTGATTACCTTGGCTGGTGAGTATGAAACTTAATTTTACTTACCTGGGTAACAGTTCTACCTGAGTAGGGTTTTTGTAGTCAAAATTTTGCCAGACTCGTAACTGTAGTTTTTATATTGGTTTTGAAGTACACAGTGTGGTGTAAAGTGTTAAGTGTTTCTCCAGCAATTTTAAAAAAAACTTCTTGAAAATTAGCATAATTTGCTATGTGGATAATTTTTTAAAATCCCTGTGTTTTGTTTGTAAAGTTGGTATCTTTAGACCTTGTTTAGATTAAATTACGTTTGTCATTGTTTATGTTAGTATGTGACAAAAAAAATCCTGGAAGATTTTAATATTCTGTAGGGTTTATTAATACTCTAGAAACTTAGTAAGCTTCTATCAGTGTGCAAAATTACTTGACCTTAAAGCAATAGCAATGTATTCTTGTAAGTCTTCAGAGGAATTAATTGTTTTTCCAGAAGGGATCAGTCATGGCTGACGACTCTCAGAGAAACTTCCGCTCAGTATATTATGAAAAAGTGGGGTTTCGTGGAGTTGAAGAAAAGAAGTCGCTGGAAATTCTGTTAAAAGATGACCGTTTGGGCGAGTTGATTTCACTGTTTCCTCTATTTCTTGGGAGTTGGGGAGGGAGTAATAGAAAATGTTTTCCTGATCTGCTTAATACTCATTTAAGTTTTGCATCTTTATGTAGTAATCTCTCAGTTAGTGCTAGCAGACGTTTCATTTTCAAAGATCTGGAAATCTGATTTTTAATATTATTATGGATTTGTCAGCTTGATTGTTTCTTTTTTCCCCTTCTCTCGTTCTCTGTGCCCAAGAAACTAAAAGCTTTTTAGGGAAAGCAATTTTAATCTGAGAATGCATCGTCTCATGCTGTCAATTCCATCTAACTTCAAAGCAATGAAGATGTTGTTGCTGTTGGTCCCTGAGGAGTGCCACATCTCTAACAGAACAGAAAGATAAATGTTGTCCCTTTAAAAAAGGCCTTAATTGTTTTGACAGTGACACAGTTTAGAAAATGCCTATAAAAATGGCACAGTTTCCTCCTGATGAAACCTGGAGTAGTTTTACTGTAAGTCAGGCCAACGTATGTATTTGTCAAAATTGTCGCACTTAGAGAGCACGGTCTATTCTTGGTTTGAAGCAGTGAAAGTATTTGTTGATAGTAAATGATGGAAGTGGGGATTTCAATCTGCAGCTAAAGTTTGTCATACTTAGCTGGATCAGAGATGCAGACCTATTTATAATTAATCATATCTAAATTTGTCCTGATTTTTTTTTCCTTTTTATTTCTTTACAGATGTTGAGAAGCTTTGCACATTTAGTCAGAGGTTTCCTCTTCCATCCATGTATCGTGTACTGGTGTGGAAAGTGCTTCTAGGTATGAAGTATAACATGGAAGGTGCACTTTTTTCTCTTTGGTTTGGGGTTTTTTTTTGTCTTTAAAGGAGTAATGACATGGATTATTCCATACTACCTTGCCTACTGATAGATATTTAGCCTACTTTTGTATCCACCTCAGATATACAATGGCAATTATAAAACAAGTTTTTGAGAACTTTGCTGAAATGTGCCTAGGAGAGTGTGTTTCTGTATTTAACTTTGTAACATTATCCAAGTAAATGTATGAAATGGATTTGAAATGTGGATTATAAGAAGTCATCGATACCTGATAAGATAGTCAGTTGTGTTCCTGAAATAACAGACAGTTAAGTTGAAGTAAAGTTGTGATTAATTTTAAACTGCATGAAGCATGGAGTGCATGTTTATTCTAAAGAGAAGCTCATGTTCTGCAGAATCTTGGTTTCTTATGGTTTTGCTTCTGGCTTTGAATTGTATTTGCCATTGCAGAAGATACAAGGCCGAAGACAATTTAATGGTATCCCCAGAAACTGTAAAAACCATAAATAGATTGTATTTTCCTAGAAGTGCACTAGTCAGGTGACTAATTAAAAAGTACAAATGACTTTGCACTAACTGGTTAAGTGCATTGGTTGACTAGATGCAACGTCATGTCCACTTGGAGACAGGAGGGGTTTAAAAAAAATATTAATTTTTTAATTCATTATTTTCCCCCTCCAATTTTCTAAAATTTGAAAGTTGTGGCTTCATGTTCCTGATTATTTGGATTTGTAAGCCTTTTTTTCGGCAGAGGTAGTAAATCAATAGTGCACAGAAGGGGCAAGATCTATTTACAACCCTTGAAGTTCTTGGCGTTGAACTGAGTAGTCCTACTTGATAAAAGCCTCTGCCATTAGAAAGATTATTGTACCCTGGGCACTAGTGAAGTAGTCAGCATCCTTTGAAATATTAGTAGTGGGAAATATAGCATAGGAGTTTTGGGCAAGTGACTCAGTACAGAATCCTTCAGCCAAAATTATAATAGCAAAATACAGTCTCTTTGCAAATTTTTGGCTCACTGCAGAGCCAGAACTTGGGCTGTTTTAGATAAAGGATCTGTGAATCATATGATAACACAAAACACCTTCTGAGTCAACTGCATGGAAACTTATACTGGTTCTTAAAAGTATTTTGTATTTTAAACCCAGAGTGATTCATTTCACAGCATGAAGTTGTCTCAGGGGATCTTTAGGTTGGATATCAGAAAAAGGTCCTTCACCCAGAGCGTGGCTGGGCACTGGAACAGGCTCCTCAGGGAAGTGGTCACAGCACCAAGCCTGGCAGAGTTCAAGAAGTGTTTGGACAATGCTCTCAGGCACATGGTGTGATTTTTTGGAGTGGTCCTGTGCAGGGCCAGGAGAGGGACTCAGTGTTCCTTGTGGGTCCTTTCCAACTTGGGATATTCTATGATTTCAAGTATTTGTACTGTCATTCTCTGACATGCCTTGGGTGAACAGAGGTACAGGGGGGCTTTTCTTACGCTGTATTTTGGTGTTAACAGTTGTTAGAAAAGCTGGTATTGAGAAGGACAGTGCAAAATATCTCTTCCCTAAATGATTGGAACCACAGCCCAGTCCATGTCTGGTGAGAGGTGTTGCATGTTAATAATTTAAGAAGAGGAAGTCTGTCCTGTCAACAAAACTGTCCCAGACATGTACCAAGGCTTGCTGATGTCCCAGGTGACATGGTGTGTCAGCAATGCCTCTGTTACCTTCCTGTTCAAGGATGACTCATGATGGTTTCCAGGCACCCCTCTGTTGTTTCAGCTTCTTTTTGCCTGCCTAAGGTTGTCCTCTGTGTTTGAGGAGAGCAGCTGGCAGTGTGTACATACAGTTATGATGTTGACTCTCTTTTGGCGTATCGTGGAAGATGTCTTGCTTTGTCCCAGCTTTTGAAATGCAGACAAGTTTGCAGCTGGAAAAGAAAAGATAATTTTTTGTCTGATGTGCTTGTTCCTAAACTCAGCCATTTTGTGGTTTAACACTTGGCAGGAATATTTTTTTCTTTGAAGGAGAGGTAAAAGCAGCAGGCAGCTTGTTTCAGAGCTGACTTTTGAAGAATACTTTGTTCTCATGGGTTTCTATGCTGGGAAGAATTCTGCTCCACTAATGATAGGGAAATGACATTTTTTTGCCTAGGTGTATGTAAGTTTTTATTTCTGTTGCAGGCTGTGACAGTTTTGTCATGAACATCAGTGCATGGCAAGATTGAGTCTTGAGTAAGGGGGAGGATTGAGTGAAATGTTGAGTCTCTCTTGTGGAGATGCTGTGTGATTTTCTTTGCCTTTCTACTTAGATATTTCTATTTATTTTAGATTTTTTTTTCTCCCAGGAAACGAGAAAAGATATTAGTGTTGTGCTAAGAAAATAACAGATGTTACTTTGCAAATGACTATGTGGCATTCTTAAGTTTTAATCTTTAGCTGATTCAACTGATTGATATTGGTTTTTGAATGTCATTTTAGGGAGGATTAATCTGTGATACAGTTGAGTAAAGACTTTTCTGGCAGTAAAGTAATACTGGAGTCTACAGTGTCTTTGTATTAGTTAATTGCATGTATATATTCTCTGTCATCTCAGACAATGTGGAATTTGAGAAAATGAATAGCTAATGTGTATAAAAATCATTCTGCACTGACTTTGTTTTCAAAATAAATGGAAGCTGGGCACAAATATACAACTAGTACAGTACTGAAAACTAGATAGGTATAAAAAGTAACAAGTAAGAATTCTCCTTACATTGTTTATATTTTTCTTTTAATTATTTTCTTTATTTTATTTTTGTTTTTAGGAATTATTCCTCCTCACCATGAGTCTCATGCTTTGGTGATGAAGTACCGGAAGGAGCAGTACTGGGATATTCACCATGCTCTTCGTGTCATTCGATTTATTAATGATTCTACCCCACAGGTTGATGTTTTTCTCCGCATACATCAACTGGAATCAGGAAAATTGCCTCGAAACATAGCTTTTCCACTGGTCAGTTGTCATTTTAACAGTCTTTTAAATACAGTACTTTATTGAACTTGAAACTATAAACCAGTGAGAAACTGAACTGCATGTCACCCACAAATGCTTGTAAATAAATCAAATAAGGTGAATGGAAAACAGAGAAGTACTAGTATAAAATAAGGAATTTTAGTCAAAGTGCTTTTCTCTTTTTCTTCCCCTAAGTACTTACGTAAGATTTCATGCCTTAAAATCTCTTGTGTATTTTGCCTGCTAGGTTTTAAGCCTTCTGTACTCCAGGGCACTTCAGTTTCTTTATAGCACTGAAATAAAAATTACATAATCTCATTGGAGCTCATAGGTTCTTACGTGTCGTGGAACAAGGATAATTCAGAGCCTGTGCAAGCAGTGATTTAAAGCAAGTGGCATAAAATATTTAAATTACTTGTTTTTAAATCTAGACGTTAGTGTACTGTCGTCCTTTTTATCTTGGTCTGAACTGACCTGGGCTTCTGTCAGGTAATGCACTACTCTGCAGTTCAGAGTGTACACCCATGTGGTTAAACAAGGCTGTGTTGTGATGGTAAGTTGGAAGTGTGATGATAAAAACAATGTGTGGTTCTTTTCGTGTAAGCCTCCATGAAATAGGAGATGGTTAAAGGAGCCACAGAGCTTTCTAAGTGGATTTCTTCCTCTAGTTAATGTTAATTTATCCATATTCACTCTAGCCCAGCTTAATTTGTAATTTTTCATCTGTAATCACAAATTTTGACATAAGTACTTAAAGAAAAGTTCAAAATTAAAAAAAAAAGTTAAAGTTAATATGGAAAATACAGTAATATTTTGAAATGGAGGATTACATGCAGTGTTCTCTTGTCAGAGGAGGGAATGTTTTCATACCTTTACCGTTTCCTAGGAAGGTGGCCATCCTACCCTGCAAATTTCCAGCAGAGAATTTTCCTTGGTCTTGGCATGTGATACAGTGGACTGAAGATTCCGCCCTTCTAGAGCAGTATTGCCTTCTGAGCAAGTGTTTTGTCAGTGCATCTCAGAGCTGCTCTCAGGGCTGTGGTGAGGTTTCACAGCGATGGTGTTTAGCAGAGCCACAGTCATTAGCCTTGTAACTCAGGTTTGTTTTGCTCCTGCAGAAAGCATTTGCTCTCTTTTCAGTGCAGTCACTGTCCCCTTAAACTTAGGAGAGGTTACTCTTGATAGTAATGCAGGTGTTTTATTGTAGAGGCAGAGGGAGATAAAGAGATGTCAGAATGATGTAAATATTTTGAAATGTTTGGGTAACAAACAGAAGTCTACCGAGTGTTTTGTGCATCTGAATGCAGAGAGTTCAAGTAGGGGTATGTGTATATTGCAGCAGTCTGTGTGAGAGACATATCCCAGTAGTATTTACGACTCTCCATATACTGAAGTGTGTTTTGGTTTTAAAAGCAAGACAAGTCTTACTTGCTCTGTTTCAATAGATACCTGCCATCATCATGCAGCTGCTGCCCAATGTCTTGTTTAGGAGTGTCAGAACAGCACTTCGTGTACATTGATTCCTGTTTTTTTTTTTCCCTGAATAACAGAGAAAAGGAATATATGAATACTTTAAATTAGAATAGTCCAATACTTCTGTGTAGTTCACTTTTTTTGGCTTTGTTTTTCAGGAACCTGAAGATGAAGTGTTTCTTGCTATTGCTAAAGCAATGGAGGAAATGGTGGAGGATCCTATAGAATGCTATTGGCTTGTCAGTTGCTTTGTGAATCAGCTGAACAGCAAGCACAAAGATTCTTTACAACAACTGGTATGGAAAAAACACCTTTGTTTTTTAACTTTTGCGAGGAGAGGCAATCATAGAAAGCATTAATACAGGGAGACAATTGGAACACCAGAGGTGACACCCTTGGATTCTGTTCCACCAGCTGTTTTGAGAATAAGGGAGGAGTGCTTTTTGCACGCAGGATTGTGCTGTCCTGTCTAATGTAACATTAGAAATTGTTTTTGTTTGCTACATGGTAATCCTCAATTACCTTTTTTTAGGCTGTCCAATGGTTACATTGTATCTAGTTGAATTATATGTCTCACAAATTGGTCACTTAAGAATTTTCTTTAAAGAATTAAAAATGCCAAAAGTTAAGAACATCTTGATGTACATCTGCTACTTTTTAGGCTGCATCTCTGGCACCCATATGCTGCTCATTGGATGATAGACAAAGCACAGTTGTTTTACTTTATAAATGGAGCAGGGTACTCTATCTTTAGAGAAACAGTATATTGCAAATTAGGTTATAATAAAAAGTGGAGTAGTTTCCTTTTAGCACTGATCATTTAAACACCATCATAGAATATTCATTTTGAATTTCTGTCTTACTGATTTATAAAATTAAAGTTTGATTGTAATGCGTACTTACCAAAATTATGAAAGCTCTTGTAATTCATCAAATAGCCTTAAGAGATAAGGAGCTTTTAGTTAACAATATCCTCTGAGGTAAAAGTATCTAGTACATGTGCACCAGCAATTGCTGAATAGAAATTTGTTGTGGAAAATTATGCCTGCCCTTGTTAATTCTTTTTGAACTAAGAAACAGTTTTTAAACCTACCTCCTGTTTCTGTGAGTGGTACATTCAACTATAGCAGTTCAAAAGGAGCATTTGTAAAGAAGGTGTGTGTTCGTACTATGTGAAGAGTGCCAAGCGTCTCCCTTCCTAGGTTGTTTTGTTGTTTTTTTTTATAATACAAACAATGTACCAAGACTCAGGTGAGAATATGGGCAAAGGAAATGTTTCCTGCCTTTGACAGCTGAAGTCCTTAGCAGTTTGCCTAACTATGACAGAAAGCATAAAGGTACTCAAGAATTTATAATAATGTGTATTGTGTTACATTAAAATTTAAACAAGATGAGAAAATTATCTACTTGTTTATGCTTTAAATACTTCTGGTTTTTAAACAATCAGTGTCCAGCTTTTAATGGGTTGCACAGGGATTTGCTCTCAAAATGGATTTTTTGGGTTTTGCTGCATTGTGTGTAGAATTTTTTTGATGTGTGCTAAGGCGATTAGGTTTGAGGTGCATGAAACTCAATTTTACTTGTGAAGGTAGCAGTAATTAGTGTGTGTTTAATCTCTGCATTGCCTTACGCTCTGAAACACCTCCCTGCAGTAGGGAATACTGCATATCTTGGAAGTTCTGCTAGTGGTCAGCAATTTAAGGAAGCTGAGGTTGTTTCTTTGGTTAAGTACATAATTAGTTAATTGCAAAAGCCAGTAACACCCGTATTTTGGAGCACTTAAAACGATGAAGGTACATTATTTTAATGTTGTTTTATGCCAGTTGAATTTTTAAGGCTTGTCTTACAGTGTGCATTAACTATGAAGGTATTCTGATGTGAGTTATCTAAAATTTTCTAATTCTTTTTCAGCCAAAAATTCTGGAGCAGTATTTGAACATTGAAGATAACAGACTACTGATGCATCTGAAAGCATGTGCTGCAATGAGCAAACTCCCGTACGATCTTTGGTTTAAAAAGTGTTTTGCAGGATGTTTACCTGAGTCCAGTTTACAGAGGCAAGTTCTTTTTCTTTTCTTTCTGTTTGTAACTGCATAGTAATTTCAGCTTTTTGTCATCACTAGCAGGAAAAGAGCTTTCCATACTTTATCTGTAAGATTATGGTGTTAACTTTCTTGCTAACTTGGAAATTATAAAATTGGATTTAATTCCCCTTGTTACTGATGCAAGATAATCAATCTCTGTGTGATCATTTCACCCACTGAAAATAAAAAGAATGGAGCTGAGTATACCAGCTCATTCTGTTAGACACTTAGTGCCTCCTAGGATGTAGAACTCCAAACCCTCTGTCAGTGTTACATAGCTGAATAGTAGTCAGTTTTTGGGCTTTTTAACAAAAATCTGTGCTTAGGGAGTGATTGTAATGCTGTGTTAGTGTTAGATGAAAAAGATTTTGGGAATGTGTATAGGTTTTGGCTGGGATAGAGTTAAATTTCTTCAGAGCAGCTGGTATAGGGCTGTGTTTTGGAACACAGGGATATTCTAGTTGCTGCAGAGCAGCGCTTACACAGCATCATTCTGCTCCTCACCAGCAAGGAGGCTGGGGGTGCACAAAGAGGACTGGCTGGGAGGGGACACAGCCTGGACAGCTGACTCCAGCTGACCCTAGGGATATCCGATTTCATGTGGAGTCATGCTCAGCAATTAAGCTGGGGAAGAGGTTGGCAGGTGGGAGCACTTGCTTGGGGACTTGCTGGCCATCAGTTGGGGTGGTGGGCAACTGTTCTCAGTTGCATCGCTTGTCTCAGGTTTTATTTTCCTCTCTTTGTTATGTTTTCCTTCTCTTCCTTACAATTCTTTGAAATTATTACTTCATTTTAATTATGAAACTTTTTTTTCTTCACCCACAAATTTGTTTCTTACGTCTACCCTTCCAATTCTTCCCCCATCCCACTGGGGGGTATATTAAATGGGTGGCTGTCTGGTGCTCATTTGCTGGCTGGGGTTAAACCATGACAGAATGTTTATTTTAAAAATACTAGGGCAACTTTAATATTACAAAATTAATGAAATAGTGGATTATTATCAGGATTCTACAGTTAGAAATAGGATGTTGAGCTTTTAGAAGGGAAAAATCCTTGTGCATGACACTTCACTGAAGGGCTTTTGAAATGAAGCTTGTGTGATTTCTCTAATTCTGCTGCCTGAGAACTCTTGGAAAGCAGGAAATTCAGGCTCAATGTAGAGAAACATCTTTTTGCATTAATAAGAGTTGCTGATAGCTGAACAGGATGTGGCACAAAGAAAACAATGGTGTAATTTTCAGCTGTCTGAAAACTTTGAGAACCAACAATGTTCAAGGGAAGTTTTACTTTGAGGGAATCACAGGATTTCAGTGGCTAAAATAGGAACCTAGCATGGAAACAGTGCTTTGTAAATTGCTTTGTAGAAAATGCTTTTATGGTGGTAAAGTTGGTCATAATCTGAATAGTGGATGCAGTGTGTGTTTGTTTATCTGGGACTTCATGTTCCGTGGAGGAAAGTGGAAAATGGCTGCTTTTAAAAATGTTTTATTTACCCTTATAAGAGTAAGATGATTTTAGGGAACAAGCGGTAAGATTAGAAATCATTCTCTCTGCTCTTGTTGGACCATGGTCTTTGAGGTTCTGTAGGTTTTACTGTTGTCAAGGATTATGCTTGAGAGAAAAACCATTTTGTGAAGGATAGAGACCTTTAGGTGCAACACGATAATTGTTACGTGGCAAGTTCTTCTCATCAAGCACCTATAAGGCTCCAAAATAGTCTTGTCTGTGTAGTGATTGTCTGTGATGGGGTGGTTGAAAGCTTTTAGTACTTCTGTGACTACAGAAATTATGTAAGCATGCATAGTATAGGATGTTTGTTACAGTTTAGAGCTCGTGTGGTTCAGTGTTGCTACTGGATCTTATGGCTGTGGACAAGAGCTGAAAGAGGAATTTGTATCAGAGCAGATTTGCTCTTGGAAGATGAGGGGTTTTTTTAAAATTTCTGTTGAAAATTGAAAATTTTATTGGAGATGTGTCATCCTGATGGTGTAAAAGGAAAAATCTAGATGAAGAATTTTAATTTTGTATTTCATCTTGCCAGAATATTTGGTTTCAAATATCTACCATTTTGAATCAGTTTTATTTATATAAAATATTTTGTCTAACCAGTATACATCTTTAGCATTCCCATATACTATTTTACCTTACTGAAATAGAATATTTTGATTACTTAGAATTTTTTAATACTTTTTTTCCCCCTGGAAAAGGTCAAAATACTGGCTTTTTGTATCACTCTGAAGTAAAAACAAATTTCAGTGTTGGTACTTCTGACGGCAGAACAATCCCTTTTCCCAGCAGTTCTTGTGGGAACATGATGAAAGTGCACTTTTTCTTGGCAGTTTAGGTTTCTGAATTATTCAGTTGTAATCATAATGGCCTTATTCGCTGAGGAAATAACATACTTCATGGGTAGTATGTGACAGATGAACTTAATTAATGCTTGGAGATTTGGTTTGGATTAGGATCTAGGAGCCCCAGTGCTTATCTGAAATGCATCCAAATGTCAGTGTTGGAACTGCTGAGGTTTGAAGGTCTCCAGTTCTCCTGTGAATTTTGCTTACTTTCTTGTCAAGTGAGAGATTATCTGAACACAGTCTTTTATGATCTAACTTATGATTTAGCACTGTACTTCTTAGAGAGGCTGCTTGCTTTCTATGAACTGTAGTCTTTTCTGCCAAGCAGCTTAATCTAAGTTTCATGGGTTTGGTTTTTTGTTTGTTTTCCTCTAAGGTGTACAAGACTTGTATGTGCTGTGCAGAAATTTACCTGATAATGGTGAGATGAAGTTGCACAATGCCAATACCTGACAGGCATTGTCACTCAGTATAAATACTATTCTATAGCACACTTCGAGTTAGACCATAGGTAAAAGTTATGCATCAGTTTAATTTAAACAGGCTTGGAAAATACATTCAGACAGGTTTCATGGGGAGAGTTTTCCTTTGGGCTTATGCAGTGTCTAATACACTTGGCATATTCTGTGATGAGCTTCTTAACAAACTTTAAGAAGTTGTCACATTGGTAGAAGAGAGGAGCAGACTGGCCATTTCAAAGACTCTGTATCCCACCTGGAATATAGACAGGGTGCTCCCTGGGAGATGAACGAGCCTGTAGCACAGGTTTGAGAGGCACAGAAAGGTGTACTTCTCTCTGAGACAGGGAGAGAACTGGATCACGCCTTTGTTTTCATACTCCTCATTGCCCTGTTTGCTTGATTCGTGCAGCAGCGTATCTGTTCATCTGTTTGGTAAGCCCATGAGTGGAAAGCTTTCCAGTGGTGCTGTGTGGGCCCTCAGCTGGAGATCCCTGCTCTTAAAGCTTGGGATCCTGTTTGTGGCTTCAGCTCTACAGGCAAAATGGCACTTTGGCTGCCGGTTTGATCTGCACTGTCACCCCACATGATCCAGCAGAAGCAGTGCAGCTCTGCAGTTTTAATTGTGAATGAGCCAGGCATTTTTTACGGCCTAATGATGCCAATCCCGTATCAGGCCCCTGACTACTGTTGTTTGTACTCTGCACTGAAGGCTTGGCATTAGCTGGGTGGTGTTAGGTTATTAGTCTCTGGCGACTTGCTAGTGGCAAAGTATTTGGTCATTCTCCTGAAATCTTATTACTTCAAACTGGCACTACCACATGTATTAATATAATTTTGTGGTTTTACATCTGTGATCTCCATGCCCTGCATAAATTACATTTAGTTGTCAAAATGTAAGTGATTTCTTAATAGAAACAACAGAAATATGGAAAATGCCTTAATTTTACTGTGGAGCAGGAGGGCATAAGAATGTACATGTGGGTTGCTACTACAGAGAGACTTAATTCTGTTTGTCTCACTGAGCTGCTTTTCAGGTCTGCAAATGGATGGGCACAAGATCATGATATGAGATCAGGGTGAGATTTCTGTGAGCCTCATCGTGTCCCTCCATGCCCAGTTACCTCTGGAAGGACACTTGAACTGCAGGCAGAGGAGAAAGCGTTGGTTCCTTTTAGGTATCTCTTGCCTGGATATGACTGGAGGACCAGAACCAGGAAATAAAGTTGAGTGTGTTTACCCTGCAGCGTAGGGAAAAGCTGTGACATCAATGGTAATATTTCAGAAAAAGAGAGCAGCAATGCTGGGATGCCTCTTGTATATTACTGCATTGTAGTGGTGCAGGAAGCTCAGAAAGTGCCTGGAGAATGGCATCCCTTCACACACAGGTGCACACAGAGTGAGGCGTATCTTGTCTACAGAAGAAGCTCAGTGAAAAGTAAATGGTTTCTTTTGCATAATCCTTGGCACGCTCTTTGCCTTTATAACTTGCTATTTATTTTTATTTTTCCTTGTGGTTGTCAATACTGCTTCACTGTTCAAGAAATACCTACAAGAGTGTTCCTGTGGTAAATTGAATAGTTGTATTTCATGGAGGATGATAGTCACACAAAACAGTGAATTTCATTCAGAACACGTGTTTATTTTTCTGCATTCCTGATTAGGGCTGTAGGCACAGTTTCATGATATTTCTCTTATACTTTCCCCCTCTCTAAGAGTATCAAAGAATGGGTAAAGAGTTGCAGTCTCTAGCAGTAAACTTGACCTTAAATGATTGCTATTATTCATAGAGTGAAAGCAGGACACCTGTTACCATCAGTAGATTTACAGTGTATAAAGATTGCTGTATGAGAAGAGGATCATCAGAAAATCCGTTTCCTTGAAACTGCTATGTGTTTTTTCCATTTTTGACACAGTCTATGTTGTTGTTCCTGGCTCTGCTGGTACAGACAAGGTGGTGACTGTTGATCACAGTGTTGCACAGTCATTCCTGATTATTGTCACTGGTGGAGTTGTACTAAGAGTAACAATAGCTGGAAATGTTAAGGGAAAAAATATTGCAGTAGACACAGCTGGTTAGTGCTGACATCTCACTTTTCTGTGCACCATCTTCCAAAATTTGTTAAGGCACTGGTGATTTAGATACTGCATCTGTTTTGCCATTGTTAAAACATTTGTTCTGGAATCAGACTGAATAATGCAGGAAAACAATAGAGTGTTTTCTGAGCATAGCATGTAACCTAATGTAATTATGGAGACTGAAGTCAGAAGGATTGGAAGCAAAATAATTAAAGAAGACTGGATATTTTATAATAGGATGAGTAAGTTTGTTTTCAAATTAACATGAGCTTTAATATGAACTTTAAAAATGATTTCCTGTTTTTGAGATCTGCTACTCTCTATAATGGTCACTCATAATTATAGTTCTGATGCACATGAAATAGATGGAGAAGTTGTTCTTGGGTTCTAAACAGATGTGTTTGTGGAGGAAAATGTTCTAGGAGTAAACAGGGGTGACCTGTACAGTGTTGAACAGAATTGTTGTTTCAGTTTTCTCATGTCCTTGCTTAAAGCTTCCTAGACCTGACTTCAACAGCAGTGTAATATTTGCAGTGATCATTTCTCCTGGGATGCTTGAATCACAAATGAAGCAGTAAGATTTTGATCTTGGATTGTGTGTCGTTCCTGTCCCTGGGGGAATTGTACTAATTGTTTAATCATAGTGAGACAGGGAATTAAAACTAAATTGCAAGGGGGAAAGAAACTGGCTGTGCCTTTTTTTTTTCTTTATCTGTCCATGTGGGTTTTTTGTTTCCTTTTACTTTCAGAATAGTGCTGAGGATGTTACACATTCTTTTCCTCCTTTCTTCATTATAAGTTAAAATCTAGTCCTGTGTTTGAGTTTGTGCCTGTTGCCTCAGGTCCCTTCACTGGGCATGGTTGGAAAGAGCCTGGCTCCACCCTTTTTGTACTCTCTCTTCAGGTACTTGTATACATTGATGAGATTCCCCAGATCCCTCTTCTCCAGGCTGAGCAGTCCAAGCTCTCTCACCTTTCCTCATAGGAGAGATGCCACGGTCCCTTCATCATCATCATGGCTCTCGGCTGGGGCCTCCCCTCTTAACTCCTTGTGTAAAAGTGTGATCCTACACTTCATTTCAGCTGTCAAAGTTTGTGTTGTGCCTGTGTTGTGCTCTGCTGGCACTCTGGGCTCAAGGGCAAATTCTTCTGAGAGAGGTCATACGAAAATTGGGTTGTCTCTGGAAGGAGCACACCCATAGATCCAAATTTATAGATGGGCCGCCGAAGATGTTTTTCAGTTAGCGTTACTATATTCAGAAATTATGGAGGATAGTGTGTGATATTTATTCCCCCATGTTTTTATTTGGAAGGAGAAATACTTTGAACAAGTGCCCAGAAGGGGCAAGAACTGTAATCCTCAGAAACTCTTTTTGACACAGCTCTTAAAATTCAAGAACTAAAAATAATGTGAGCCCATAAAAGCTGCCATCTGACAGATGGTTTCACAATGTTTTGTGTGGTCTTTCATCCTGAGTCTGTTGAGCTGGGCCTGAGAGAGAGCTGCTGGATGAAGAACGGTTTCAAATTGTTGCAGGCTGTTTTGGTAGAGATGATCCATTTTAATATTCATCCAAGTTCTGTTGCTGAAGCCTTTGCAGGCCTGCCCTTCAGGTTTTCTTAAAACTGTGAGGTCCAGGTACAGTTTCACATGAGAGGTAGGAGTGCTTAAGTATTTCTGAGAGTGTCTGTGCACAGTGGGATGGATTGGAAGACGTAATAGTTGTTCCTTCTGTCTAATTTAAACATCATGGATTACATCCTGCTGTTAGGTCATAATTGTATCTCATACAGTAATGACCTGGAATATTAACCTGCTTGAGATGTAATAGCTCAGTCTTACATAGCTTTGAATTTTTAGCAAGTTAGCTGTTTGAAGAGTATCTTTATTAAGCATGCTAATGAAGTTAATTTCTTTTTTTTTGCACTAGCAAAAATTCTCACCTTTACTACATGCTGTAGAGTAGTTGTTACAGTCCAGGCTATTAAGCCAAGATTTGCTTTTTGTGCTTGAGCTTGTAAACGGTTCAATTTCTAAACAGCAACACACCGTATCAGTACATACCAATTACTGCTTGCCATCCCTCTGCTCTGTACAGATTGAGGAGTTGATAAAATGTCTTCTATTTATCCTGACCTGAATAATTCAATATGTTGCTTTTCTTCAGAAAAATAATCTGGATAGAGATGGTTGTACAAATGCTGTTCTAGCAGAGAAATAAGCAGATAAGCACTGCAGTAATGTTTAGTGATTCCTTTTCACTTTTCTTTTAGAGTTTGGGACAAAGTTATTAGTGGATCCTGCAAGATTCTTGTTTTTGTTGCTGTGGAAATATTATTAACCTTTAAAATGAAGATAATAGCACTGAATACTGCAGAAAAGATCACACAGTTTTTGGAAAATGTAAGTACTCTAATTATGCTTTGCATTACCTTTTATAGCTTATAACTGTTTCAGCCTGAATTGCTTGCCTGCTGCAGATGTGCCAAAGATATTATTACATTACTGAGAACAGTCTAGCAGTATCAAGGTGAAGGGAGAATGCACAGCAATGAGAATAATAACTTCTTCTATCAGGAGGTAAGGCTTCCATAGAATGAAATGTTTTTTAGGCTTAGGGAATGTATTAGCTATGTCTGTACAGAATTAACATTCCTTGTGATACTACAGGGTTTTTCTGTGAAAGTAAGTGCAGGTCAGGTTAGGTTAAGTTTTCTGGAGGTTTCTTAGAAGGGTTGATTTCTGGCAATGTTTTTTGCTTCTTGCCTGAGTGCAAATCTGTAGACTCAAGCAGTGTTCTGTTGACGTGAGCATGGGATCATGAACCTGACCCTGAGCCTTCCTGACACTGAATAGTAACGAGCCATCTCAGCAGGGCTGTAGGGTCCCAGTGTAACCCAGGTGAGTTAAATGAGATACAGTTTGTGGTCATGGATGGCCAGTGTGAGTTATGCCGGGTGTCAGGGATATGGGAACTGTGAGATGCCTGGCTGCTTATCAGCATTTTGGAAATAAAAGCTTTTTGTCCAAAACCTGGCTGTAATATGGTGTGTGCAGGACTGAGGGATGGTGGGATGGGAGGACAGGGAGATGGGATTCTAGTTTTGTTTTCTTTTTTATAAAGAGATAAAATCTAAACTGGAAATTGAAAATCTTTATTTTAAATTAAACAGTCTAAATGGAGTGCCCTGACCAGGCACCTTGCCTTGATCTTTTGTAGATTCCTCAGGACAACACCGACGCCATTGTCAGCAAAGCCGTGGATCTGTGGCGCACGCACTGCGGGACTCCAGCACACTCAGTCTGAGAGCTCTCTTGGCTTGTGACAGCTTGGGAAAAAAAAAAAAAGACTTTTGAAAAGACATTTTACCATCCTAGTGTGATGTTCTTCATTAACCCTTTTGGGTAAAGATGCTATCAAAGCATGGTAACCAATATGTAAATATTTTTCAATAAATACAGGTGGAATGAAGATACTTAGTGGTGGTTGATGATGTCTGAAGTGTTAATTGATCATCCAGCTACAGTATTTTGATTGCACAGTGTGCTCTCTTGCTTTTGCAGAAGTAAACCTAACTCTTGAAGCAAGGTAAATAGATTTACTTGTAATTTTAAGATGTTGCAGTATGCCAGCTTATACTAGATATAACCAGTTACTACCTGGATGTGTTTGTACGGTGAATTTGCTGAATGTCAGCCTGCTGGGTGGTGAACGAGCATGCTTTTGTTAGAAATGTAATTGTACTCTATTAACACTGTAAATTTTCAGGTAAATGAAGCTTCCCAAATCTGAGGTACAGGACATCACAATGACCAGGGTGACATCCTTTTCCGAAGTGTTTTAAAATACTTTCTTTTTAGCTGTCAGACAGCTTTCTGTGGCTGTATCTCCTTTGTTCTTCATGGAAGATATTCTAGAGAAGTGGATCTGTGCAGGTATGGAGAAAATCAGGGGGATGAGCCAATATAATTCAGAATCACAGCCCAGTAATAACCGTTGCTTCTGTTGAGTGCTCGGCTCGAAGCTGTTGTAATTTGATTCTTGTTTGGTTTAGATTTCAAAATAAATTCAGTACAGAAATGTAATTCATGATGTACATAAAAGTAGAGTGATTAGCCATAGATAGAGGTTTACTGGGGAACTGATGTTTTTCTTGTAAAAGTGTAAAATTCTATTTCTACCTCTTGCATAGACCACGGAATTGTACATAAAAATGTGTTGCTTAGCTGTTATTTGATTCAAGCTGTTACTTGATTCAGCTCTGTCTGCTGAGTGCCAAGGATGCTCACTGCACTTGAGAGAGAGTGTTCAGCTTGCACGGGGTGTCGTGCAGACTTGAAATGCTTTAGAAACTTTTGTTTTAAGCTGGGTCATGTTTACTTTGCAGCAAGTTAAGTGGGGGAGCCTGGGACTCAGCTGGGGTTACCCCTAAAGTCCTGGGGAGATGATCTCTGATGGATACTGAGACCTTGCTGTTGGTGTTGCTGGAATGCCTGAGTTCAGCCAGTTCAGGAAAAGCGTGTTTGTGTCTGCTTTGGAATCCACTGTTGTGCCTGCACTGCAGTGTAATCCACTGAGTTCACATTGGATGGGCGCTTGCTTCCCTAGCGCCGGCACGGGAGCTGGGTAGGGTGGACGGGAAAGACACAGATTCTGTTACCAACAGCCCTGCATTGTGTAACATGCAGTGCACAGGTGTCTCAGATAATGGCCACGGGTGCAGTCTGAGAGATTGCCCACGTGAAGGTTCCCCCCCAGCTGCACACAATTCACACAACCCCAAAGGTGCGGGTGCGTCACTGGGGCCTTTACACGGTAGATTACTTGGTCATTTAAAAACAAGCAGCGATGACACTGGAGGTGTTCAGCAGTTTCAGTCCTGAAAGGGAATCAATAACTCATATTCTGTGAAGAGAGGTGCACTGGATTAGAAATGCCAGTCTGCATTACTGCTTCCAGGCTTGCCAGTGAGTGTTCCTCCAATTAGTGTTTGACCGAAGGCTCCAGAAGCTTTTTTTAATTTAAAGAAGCCTTTCTCTATCAGTAGGCAGGCCTGAAGCTGCACAGAGGAGAGAGATCAACTTCTACAAAATCACAGAAAGGCTGAGGTTGGCAGGGACTTCTGGAGTCCATGTGGTCTGATCCCCCTGCCCAAGCAGGGCCACCTGGAGCTGGTTGCCAAGGGCCAAGCACGTCCATGTGGTTTCTGTCTCCAAGGAGAGGGAGTGTAACACCTCTTTGGGCAACCTGTACTTGGTCATCCTCAGAGTAAAAAAATACTTGTTTTTCCACATAAGCAACAGCACTTTTACTTAAATATCCCATTATATGTTGGATGGATCCCCAAATGCTGCTCCACTGTAATGTCCAGCTGAAGTTTGTGTGTAGCTTTTTCAGTTCCGTGTACAAAGAAGGATCAGGAGTGTTTCTTTAATGCACAGGTCATTCATTGTGGGCTATGCTGAAGAAGGGGAACTCTCAAGGGAGTGCATGGTGGTTTAACTCCATCTTCCTTCACTGCTGGTAAGAGGCATTTGTGTGTCTCATAGTGGATCCGCTCACAAACTTAAGCTGTGGATTTACGAAGGAATCAGTTTATGCAGAAAATGCCCTGAATTCCCAATAGACTGGAAGTATGAACCTGGCTCACTTACACTCAATTTTTGGTGATTGCTCAGTTGCTCATACACCCAGTGGAACATAATGCTTTAGCTCAGAGCCCTGCTTCTCAAGAGAGCAGAATGGCACAATGGGAGCTTCCACTGCCCGATGCATGTGATCGTCGGGGGAAAGTTGAGGCAAGACACCTCCAAGTCCTAGCCTGGAGCGGAGTCCACTGTTTGGAAAGCCTGGGTCTGTGCCTGCAGTGATTGTCACCAGCCTGGGGTTGGTTGTGAGCAGTGGTTCTTGGACCTCTTGAACTAAACCGGTGGTGTCCAACTTGGCACTTCTAATGGGAAATCCAAGTTTGGTCCTTTATCTACTATGGACTAGTAGTTCCTAACACAGAATGTTTTGATGTTGCACATAGTTGAGCCTCCCACTGAAATCCTTGGCTAAATAAGGTGAGGAAGGGTTTATCTTTGCTATTTGTTTTCTTTTAGCTTCTATGTCATCCAGGAGGAACATGAAGACAAGTTACCTGATACTCATTTTTCCTGAGAAGCTTGAAAATGAGGTATTCTTTATTTACATAATTTCTCCTTGAATGGCTATGTAACTGCTTGCTACACACTTGCTTGTCCTTTAGGACCTAGCTGGTAAGCATTGGGTTTTTTTTTCTTTTTTTTTTTTACTTCCGTCTGCTTTTTATTTCCCCAGAGACAGCACTGAAAGCATTTTACTTTGGACAGTGAAAGCACTCCCCCTCAAGCTTTGCCCTGCCAAGTATCTTCATGCGCTTTGCAAACAAGAAAAATAAGCTTAATTTGGTCCAGTTCTTCCCTCAAGCCATACTTTCTCTCTAGAGAGGTTTAGAGTGGTGCCACATGTCTGTGCTCTCCCGTGCTGCACGCACCAGTTATTTTCCAGCTGATGTCTAAATGTGGTGGAAACTCCAGATAAGCAAAGTAATGGCAGATGTCAGAGGATGATGCTTGAAAAGTGATGAGTGATTTGAACTTTATTAAGGGGCCTGACTGCATGGAAAGAAAAGCAGGAGAGCATGGAGACAAAAGCAGCTGAAATAAAGTAATTCAGAGGCTCATAAAGTAAGAGTGACACAGCAGATTTCTGTGGACAGGAGATCACCTGGCCTCCACATGGGACAGCTTCAGCTGATGTCCTTCTGAACACCGCAGCTCCCATGGCACAAATTTACGTAAGAGCCAAGCTGTTGTTCATTCTGCCACTTGGGGGAAGAATTCCGTAAGCAGCTTTGTACCATTGGAAGGCACTGCTGGCCCGTGTGGCCTGAGGGTGGTGTTGCGCCGCCGGCACCTTGCCCTGACAGCTGCACCAGAAGCTCCCACTGCTCAGGAGCAGGGAGCTGGTTCGTCCCACACAGACCATCTCGACGGTGGGACCAGAACATGGCCATGCTGTTGTTTTCAGACTTGGTTGTCTGGGAACCTTGATCCGAGGAGCGAAGGGGAGAAATGGAGGTGAGGAAGAAGATGATGGCAAAGCAATCCATGCACCTGTGCTAAGGGACTGGGCTCTTAGCCAGGCACTGCCAAGCAGCAGAGTCTGTTTGTGCAGGTGTGTCTGTTAAATGGAGAATTCATGTTTTTCCAGCCTTCTCCATTTCCTGCCTACAGATGGCATTGGATTGCAATTTGATTGCCAGTAATTACATGGACTTCACTGAAGACACACACATCCCTTCACTTAGACTGCTTTTAAGAAATGCTTCCATTAAAACAGCGAAAACCCATCCCTTTTGTAGAGGTCTCAGTGCAAGAGATTGGACTGTGTTCTCACGTTCCCTGTACAATGTTTTCTCCCCAATATTTTTCTTGTTAAAGCACAGAAATTACCATATATAAACCACTATATACTGCTGCTATGGAAGCCATAGCTTGATGTGGGGGAAGGGGGTTTTTAGACAAAACCTACACTTTTGTTTACTTTATTTACCCAAATCTCACTGACTAGCCACAAACTCAATGGCTGGCAGAACAGAAATGCATACAAACACACAAACAAGGATTGTGAGGTAGGTGAAAAGTTGACCAGATGGAAGCAAACCAAAAATGCTCGATAGCAGAGTTTTGATCATGTTGTGTTTCCCTATCAGCAAGGCAAAGGAACAGAATTTGGTCAGTTAAAGTAGATGGATCTTTAATTTTTGTGAAATCAGAAGCCTCTATCTGTCAGGGGAGGGGAGGTGCTCCCAGCTTCCAGTTACAGTGAGGATGTTGAGTGTCACTCATCTCCTCAGGGTCAGAATGTTTTCACCATCAGCTCCAAGCACTGAAGAGCCTCAGCAAAGCTGTCACCTTCAGTACTTAATGCAGGAGGCCAGCAAGCCTGTTGAAGGCATGTAGTTGTTCTTGTGAAGGCTTTTCCTCCTCTTTTCACTACACAGAGGCTTCAAGTTGTCACAGCCTGAAACGCTGTGCAACCACTGAAGCTACTTGGGGGAAAAGGGGAACAAAAAAAAATTGTACAGGAGTATGTGATATGGATGTGCAGGAACAGCCCCTCTGCTGCACAGCAACAGCGCTTGGCTGGTGCTGCTTGGTGGCTGCACATTGGCTCTGGCAGCTGGCACTGGCAGTGCACAGCCCGCACCAGCAGCATGGTGGTGACATATGGGGTTTGGTTGTGGGGTTTTTGGATGCGTGTGTCTAGTACAGACTGCTGGATTTGCTCTTCACTAGGGTGGTACCAGGTACCACTTCAGCAGCTGAGGTACCACTCATCCTTCCTTGCTGTGCTGAACCAGCCCAGAGATGGTGCTCAGGGCTCATCTGATCTGTCCCACCCATCTGCTTGGGAAAGTCTCCCTCTCCTGCTTTGCTCCCATGGAGGTGTGGGTGAGCCCGGCTGGTATCCTTGACTGCCTCCATGTGTTACAGTCACGGGGACAGAGGGTGATAAAATACACAGGCACTGGAATACTTTTTTTTAAATGAATTTTTTTAAGAAACTGCATACATCAGAGACAAACAATAATTTAAATACCATGCAGTTTCAGTATGTACAAAAACTAGGACATAGAGATCCAGTTTAATTTTTTTCTAGTTATTTAACATCATTTTCATACAGCCATAATCTGTTAAATTACAATACTGGAAGAGCACGATTGACAGCCACCACACTCACTCCTATACAAGACAAACTATATACATACACTTGGATTATCAACTGGAAAATGCAACTGGTGCAGGAGTAACTGGACACACAGGAACACAGGAAATGTCCCCGTCACCTCCTCTGTGTTTACAGAAGTTGTTCCAAGCTCGAGCAGACTGAACACCTGGGAAAAATAATCTGTCCCCTTTTTCTTTCCTGATTTTTTTATTAGCCTAGTCATCTCCCACAGCTATTTATACAAAGTGTTTTTATTTGCAGGCACATTAGGGAGCCCCCATTCACGTGTAACTATGGGTTTCCACCTTGCCCATCTATGTTATGAGTGCAAGCTTCACTGGCATGTTGGAAGTGCTCCCCCCCTCTCTTGGTTTATAGTGTTTGCACTGCACAGGTGGTGCTTGTAGGAATAAGGAAGAGTGAGTTTGGTGAGTAGTTTGCAGTGACGACAGAATGCAATGGTTATACGTGTATTAGGATGAGATATATTTGTGTAATGGCTCACTGAAGTGTTTAACATAAAATAGCTGAAAGTCTATTACGTTATTTCCCCCGCCTCTTCCTCCTCTTCTGATAATACCCAGAGTGTTCACTAGAAATTGCCTAGACACGAAAGTTGGCCTGAGCGCCTTCCCAGCAAACCTGCAGCCTGAAACTTCTTCAACCTGCAAGTACCTACCCAGTGGGGTGTAGGATGGGCAAAAGCCACAATGACCACATCCCTCTGAGTCAGAATTGTGTCAACAGGCCCCTGCAACCCTCTGCTGGTGAAGGTGTGGGTAGGAGGGTGATGTCACTATTGGGATTCCTAACTGTCACTTTTCCCAAACAATCAAAACTTTTTTGTCCAGATGTTTAGGAATTGCTTTTTCAATCCCCATCATCTCGCCAGCCACCCCTTACTCCCCATTTCCTCTTCATTATTCCACAGGCTGCTGAACAGATGTCAAAACACTTGCACATTTTAAGTATTCAGGATTAGGTAGATTATAACAAAAACGCTTCTATTCCTTGACTTTAGATTATTGTCTCTGGAGACGGATGACTGGAAGAGCCATTTTTGTTCCGCTTTGATTTTTCCGTTCTCTAAACCGGCTGTAATTTCTTTATTACCTATTAATCTCCTCCCAATCAGAATGAGGATGACTCTGCTAACAGAGTCTTAGCAGGAATGTTCATCCATTACATCCTACACATAATCCAGGTCAAAGGGGAGAGAAATCATGGACTGTTTGTTGTTTGGTTTTTTTCTTTACCCCCAACAGAATCACAGCTCCTTTGCCATGGCAGAGATGGCTTTCACAGATGTGAAAACAATTCTCAAGAAACAAGATTTATAAAAAAAGGGACCAGCAGTTCTCCAGTCTGTGTGCAACTTCCCATGGATTCCAGAGGTGGGTGTGCACACTGAGGATATGCTGCAGTGTTCAGGCCCTGAAAGGCTGTGTTGTGGAATGCCTTGACGAAGGTTATACTTTGCAAAACTGCCCAGAACCCATTGAAGCTAAAAGCAGATGAAGCATCAGTTTGGTGATACTTACTACAGTGCCAAACACCTTGTATGGCTTCTTTCTCTTCCCCTTCCCCCTTTTCAGGAATAAACTCTATTTGCAACTAGGGAAAAATATGGCAATTCTTCCACTTGTGTCCTGGTGTCTGCTCAGCCAGGAGTTAATTAAAAACAACCCCAAAGAATTAAGAAAAAAAAAGCATGGCTGCATGGAGCTGCCCTGGGGACAGCACAAATCATGGGGCAAGGCTGAATGTGGCAACTTGCTGAGTGGTCAGCAGGGACCTGCCATAGGCTCATCTGGATGAAGGTGCTGGGGAATGTTTGGCCATCACCCAGGACTCGGATGTTACGTGTCTCAACCAGTGTTTGAGGGTTTATTTTTGGGTGCCAGACTGGGAGTGTGGGCACTGCTTGGGGCTGTGCCCATGAGGGACAGTGGCAGTGTCCAGACTGACCATTCCCCTGGGGATTCCGGCACTAACAATGGACAGCAACAGCCTGTGACTTCCACCTCCCTCGTCTTAATTTTATTAATAAAAATCCAACAAACCCTCACCTTTCCCTCCCACTAGCCTACCAAGTCCTGTGATTTCTGTCACCACTGCTCCTTAAATGGTGTCCCTTCCATTTCACAGTGATCCTCTAAGCTAGCAATGCCAGGGCAGATGTGAGATCCATGCTGGGAACACAAGGATTTGTTGTTCTTCGGAACAGCTCTGTTGCAGAGCCCTTTGCTAATGCAAGGTCTGCGCAGTCAAAAGCATAAAGGCTTTTTTCCCCTTTCTTAAAGCTCTGATGCATTCTTGTAACTTGTGTGCATATGTATGTGAATGAACTTATGAACAGGAACCCAAGGTTTTCATGAAGATAACCCCAAAGCCGTGTATTCCTGGCTGGTACGTTAAGTGCTCTGCCTCTGCTGCGCTGAGCTGATAACACTGCACCTTGAAGGCTTCCACTACTGATGAACTTCTATCTAAAGCAAGTGTGAGCTGGTGATACAGGGATCACGGTGTGTTTCCTTAGAAATCATCACCCAGTCTGGGAAGCACCAGAAACCACCTGGTTTTTACTTTCCTTTGATCTTCCATCCTCCAACAGCCAATCCTCATTTAATAGCTAATAATCCATAGCATTGTAAGGATGGCTATGGATGAGAATGAAAAGCTTTTGCTTGTCTCTGATGGAGAGCCAATCTGCGAGGCACTGAGTGCCACCACCAAGTGTAGATGGAGGGCGTCACCCTCGCTGCCAGCGCTGTTGGGGCAGGCTGGGTGCTAGAGCTACTCCATGGGCTAACATGCAGGTTCTTTGGCTGTACTCCTGCATCCAGAGGAGTGAGATGAGGCCTGAGAAGAGGCAGGAGTGTTGGCACTACACTGCACTGGCCATTAAATGCTCAAGTGTGAGAGGCTTTTCAGCCCGCAATCAGTGAAGGGCGGTGTTAGCATGGCACAGGGGGAGCTGGACAGGGAGCACAAAAGAGAGGATAGATACATGGAAGACAGTGAGAAATGAAAAATCAGTTAAAGAATAACAGAAATAACAATTCTGTAGTAAAAAACTTTGGCCTCTCTGTTCACACTGTCAAAGGAAAATAGCCATTGTGGAAGAAAAGGTGTCCTGAAGTAATAATCTGGAACTTCTTACAGTAATGTTGCTACAGTGCTTTTGGCCACCATCCCAAAACATGGCATAATAATGTCTTGTAAGAGCTTGAAAGGAATCCAGACAATGTTTGCCCCAGCTTGCTGGCATTATACTAGTTAAGGACTTAATTCTGGAAGGTGATGGCCTAAGTTCAGAAAAGCACTTAACTGTGTTCAGGTTCCAGTAAGCCTGTCAGACATTCTTGAAAGCAGTGAGGCTGTGTGTGCTTCCTTACTGTAGAGCACACGCTTATGTTGGCAAGTAAACCAGGCC